>NC_040081.1:63060409-63685409 GCF_003369695.1 Bos indicus x Bos taurus
ACCTACTATAGTGGGCAACGCTAGCTGCTAACAGGCTGGTTTAAACTAAGAGGCTTTGTGCACGCAGAAACAGCAGTCAAGATAGGGAGGGGGATGCCTGACCTTTACAAAGACAGGCAGATTAAGCAGGTTTTCCGGGGCTGGGCAACTGCAAAGAGCAGAACAAGGGTGAGAGAGATAAGCTCCAGTTTCTAGTATTGTTAAGTCCCCACTTTCCAAGAGTATGTGACCTACATGACAGACTGCAAGGAGCAAGCTGAGTTACAGAGGCAGAATGAGCAGGAGGTTATGTAAAATTTTAACTTTTCCTCTTCATAAGGAGACTTCATCTTCTAGCCTCCTAGTGCATGCACGCTCAGTCATGTCCAACTCTTTGTGACCCCCTGGACTGTAGCCCACCAGGCTTGTCTGTCCATGGAATTTTCCAGGCAAGAATAGTGGAGTGGGTTGCCATTTCTTCCTCCAGAGGATCTTCCCCACCCAGGGACTGAACCCACGTCTCCTGTGTCTCCTGCATTGGCAGGTGGGTTCTTGACCACTGAGCCATCTGGGAAGCCTGTAGCCTCAGGAAAGTCTAACAGTCTAATGTCATTCTTTTGATTGAATCAGGTGCTTTTTTAAGAAACAGCTCATTCTTTTTTTCCCCCCAGAGTTATTCAAATTAGTATAATATGTTTATCTTTTATTATCCATAATCACTATCTAAAGGCTTCCAGATTTTTTCTAAACCAATAAATTGTGAAGCTCCATGTTAGATAAAATGCTAATCGTAAGATTATACTGAGATCACATCTTGGCTCTTATGAGCTTGTCTTCTGCTATATTACACTATCAAACTGGATTGTCTCTGAGTATCTGAACTTAATTATATTAATATTTATATAATTCCTTAGCCCATGCCAAAAATTTGGTTGAAAAATGCTTATTCATTCATGATAAGAGTTTAAAGTCTGGACTGGAAAGTTTATTCCTAAGAAATTTTATTACTTTCTAACAGTCTCAAATCAGAATGACATTGACCAGGCTTGCTATACTTGCTATATTGCTATAAAGCAAAAATATTTACTGTTTTTGGAATGGAGCTTAATCAATTTAGAGATTGGAATATGGTACACTGCAGTCTATTAATGTTTCTTTTTCATTTGTCCTGATTAAGGTTCTACACATACATTAAGTTGTAAGTTTTTTTTTTTTTTTTTTTTACTCAGAATGGCTTTTAGGAGGTGAAGTCATTTACTAAAAGAAATGTCTTGATGATAGCTTGGAATAAAAGTTAATACTGAAAGGTCATGTTCAAAAAATAAAACTTCTATGTGTGGGACAGGATAAAGACTTAATGTTACTCCTTAATTAAAGTGTATGAAATGATGGGGAAATATCCTAAAAAAATCAACACTGGAATGAGACAGGGACACAAGGAAGATGTAAGACTACGTAATCTCTATCTCCACGTGTAGGAACTAGGGACAACAGGAATATAAAAGATGTGTTCTTAACATTACAAGTGGTAAGGGGTGTCTATCAGGTAAATTATCTCCATGAGCAGTTTTACCTCCTCTCTCTTGTCTCTGTCTATCCTTCCCCTTTCCTTCTCTTCTCTTTCTTTCTTCTTTCTTATCCAATGTGAGAATAAAAAGACATGGTCTAAAGTACCCACAATCAAGCATAAAAGCATGAGAGCAGAAAAGATCAAGAGTATTTGGGAATTTCTACAGTTTTAGGAGGTGGAGACTTCAGTCATCCATAAACTTAACAAATGAGGACACAAACTTAGATTTACATGTATAAACTAGAAGTTGAACTCCAGTTTAACCTGAGCCAAGAACCTACTAAAATACAAAGTGTGATCTTCAAATATAAAAGCCTCTTTCTAATGCCCTTTACTTGCATTTTATTTCTTGTGATCATAGTGGAACAAGCTGGTTTTAAATGGTAGCAAACACTGCACTCTTTATGCCCATGTAAAGAGCTGCACTCAGGCAGTCTGAATGCCAGACTGAGGAAGGGTGCTCCAGGAAAAGGTATGGCAGTGTGCATGGTGGGTGTGTGTGTGTGGGAGGGGGTGGTGGTGACAGAGGATAAGAGTAATGCTATCACATATAGCCCCCAACAGAAAAGCAAAGCAACTCTTCACAACTATTAATTAACCAACTGGTATCACTTAAGGAAACATTTCTTAAAGGTCTGAATTAAAATGCAGTTGAACTTGCTTTAAATATGGTTTCTTCTTCCATGCGAGCCAGTAAGTATATTACTGTGGCAACTCCTATGGCCCCAGAACACAGCCTACAAAGTGGGACACAGTGAGAGCTATCTGTCCCCATGTAGATAATAAGGTAGGTGCATTGCAGACAAATTGAAAACAACAATAAAACTTAAAGTCTTTTATTATTATTATTATTACTATCATGCAAGGGTAATTCTCAACAATTTCCATACAAAATACTCCTCCCTGAAAACATCTTTTGTTTGACTAGGTTCTACATAATTGCTAAACCAGTCAATTCTAAAGGTACTCAACCCTGAATATTCATTGGAAGGACTTATGATGAAGCTGAAGCTCCAAAAGATTGGCCACCTGACACAAAGAGCCTACTTGTAAGAAAAAACCCTGATGCTGGGAAAGATTGAAGGCAGAAGGAGAAGGGGATGCAGAGGATGAGATGATTGGACAGCATCACCGACTTGATGGAATGACTTTGAGCAATCTCTAGGAGATGGTGAAGGACAAGGAAGCCTGATGTGTTGCAGTCAGTGGGGTTGCAGAGTCGGACACAACTAAGCAACGGAACAGCAACTAAACCAATACTGAATCATTCATAAATGACGTCATATCCTGTAACCAACCCTATATTCTGTAATTTATTCTCTATTCTTCCCTCAATATGTCCCCAGTAAATGTCAAGATTTCTTCCTTTCTCCTATTGTTGCTTTACTAGTCCCACTTCCTTTTCATTCATATTGTAGGGAATAAAAAAGATAGGCATATGTGCTTTTAATAGAAGAGAAATACTTATTAAAACGTCAGACTATTGATAGGGTAGAATAGTAATTACTTTCATATGGATTGTAAGGGCAATGGTGAAAAATGAAGGGAGCAGCATATTTATAGAGGTGATGAGGAAACAGTCTAGAAACTGTAGAAGAAACAGTCAATAGTCATTGGCTCTCTGGCCTCATCCTGGGAAGTCATCCAAATGTACTTTAAAACTCTGTTGGAATTGGAAAACCTATAACACCCACACTGATCAATAGTATTCAGGTTGAAATGAAGAGGGTCTAAAATCAGAAATGATCAGAGTAACGGTGACCTGTTTGAGAGTCAATCCAAGGCCTCATCTCTGTTCTCATCTTTTCTGACCACTCAACCATGACTCATAGAGTTGACCACTCTGTCTCCATTATTCCTCAGCTATGCAGAGGACAGACTCCACTGGCTACCAAAACCTTCTGCTCAGTTTCCCCAACATTTTCTTTATTGATACATTGTGGTTCATTTCCAGACAGACAATCTGATCTCCAAGGTATCTGCAACAAAATTAAACAATGCCAGTCACATTCGCATTCTTGGTTGCTGAAGATTTAGTCATTGCTTTTCCATTCCTGGTTGCTGAAGATTTATTAATTGGAACAGAATTAAAGTTATGGGCTGATCTTTCTATAGAATGCATCTCAATAGTTTGTTTCATAAAGTGTATACATTTTCCCATGGGCTTCCCAGGTGGCTCAGTGGTAATGCAGAAGATGCAGGTGCATTCCTGGGTTGGGAAGATCCCCCAGAGGAGGAAATGGCAAGCCATTCCAGTATTCTTGCCTGGAAAATTCCATGGACAGAGAAGCCTGGTGGGCTACAGTCCATGGGGTCACAAAGAGTATGACATGACTGAGACACTGAGCATGCACACATACATTTTCCTACTTAGATTTAGGAGGAATATGTCTCCTGCTCTCTTCCTTCTTTATATTAAACTATAAATGATTCAAGTTGCAGAGATGCCTGCTTTCAGCAACTTCTCCTGGGCACTACTCTGAAGAAACTGATGTATACACTCATTAAATCCTGGGCTTTGACTGATAAGGATTTTCTACGTGCCTTCTTCAGTCCAATGATATTAAGACAGAGTTCTCAATTTGTACCTGTGGTGATTTACTGTTCCTGCTCCAACAGTAATGATGGAAAATGCTTTTCCACTATCATTTAATTCGCCTGGAATCCTAGTAGAAATTAGTCTTCCAGATGTACCAGCAGAAAAAAGATTGAGAGCAGCTATAAAGAACCTTGCACCAAGACTGGACAATTTTAATAGCACAGCATTGGTATTAAACACTATCAATAACGGTAGTAATCCTTTACTATAAATGGGTTAGAAACAGACATCATTAGCTTCTGGGGACTGCATTCCCTATCGGCATAATGAAAGGCTGGGCTGGCTCATTTGAAATACCCATCCCCAAAAAGATGGCCTAAAATAAAGTGGCCCTGAGGATGAATATTACACTAATAAACATCTTAAATGAATGAGAAGTGATTCCAAGGTAACAAAGAAAATCTGGCTTTCTTAACCATCTATGTCTTGTCATACCATAGCTTCATTTTTAGAAGTCCTCATGTATCCAGTAAACTATCTACTCCTATAACAAATATAAAGTATATTTGGGACTGTTCTCCTGCATTTCGGGTAACAAATATAAACTCATTTGGATTGTTAAGAAACTGTCAACAGCTCAGGACTGATATGTTCTTACAACTAAAAAAGAGTTAACAATATTTAAAGAATCAAAGTACAATAAAATATCAAATATTGAAGGCATCATGAATGAAACAGAAGCTATGATATGCTTTAGAACTGTAGCGATTTTGAGTCATGTTTTATCAAAAAAAAACCCAAAAACAAATGATAGTTCTTTCAGCTTTCCAGCTGACTATGTAAGTGAAGATAATTATAAGGAAATGTCAAGAAAATAAAACAGATTTGCCTCTTTTTTAACCTGGCAGTCAAAATATGTATATGATTTCTTTATAAGAAAAAAACTGCCTTTTACCTTTATGTTCTTTTCTCTTCAATACAGTCAAAAATTAGAGTCACACTGGATATCACACAAATCAAAAAGATGTATGAGTTATATCTCTGCTTCTCAGGCATGTAAAAAGTACAAAAACATTTCAATATCAGATTCATCATAATGCCTTCAGTTGTTTTTTTTTTTTTAACAAACCTGAAAGTCAGTCATGATAGATTCAACTAAAAGAATGAACAAGCCACATATCTTAAATGAGGTGAATATCATTTTATCACAGCATACTAAAGTATAGGATTTTATATTTTTAACTACATGAATACCCAATTCACAGAGAACCTAAGAAATGTAACTGGTTCATAATGATTCTTTTTCTTTAAAACAACTGCACAAACAAAAAAAAATCTATGGAAACCAAGGAAAAAGTAAAATATATTTCTAACTAAACTAAACTTCAGGTGTATATCAAGAGACAAATCAATTTCAAAATCTTTATTGTAGAGAGGAGTAACTACTCTCTCTATCTCAGTTCAGTTCCATTCAGTTCAGTCGCTCAGTCATGTCCGACTCTTTGAGACCCCATGAATAGCAGCACGCCAGGCCTCCCTGTCCATCACCAACTCCCGGAGTTCACTCAAACTCATGTGCATCAAGTTGGTATTGCCATCCAGCCATCTCATCCTCTGTCGTCCCCTTTTCCTCCTGCCCCAATCCCTCCCAGCATCAGGGTCTTTTCCAATGAGTCAACTCCACATGAGGTGGCCAAAGTACTGGAGTTTCAGGTTCAGCATCAGTCCTTCCAATGAACACCCAGGACTGATCTCCTTTAGGATGGACTGGTTGGATCTCCTTGCACTCCAAGGGACTCTCAAGAGTCTTCTCCAACACCACAGTTCAAAAGCATCAATTCTTCGGTGCTCAGCTTTCTTCACAGTCCAACTCGTACATCCATACATGACCACTGGAAAAACCACAGCCTTGACTAGACGGACCTTTGTTGGCAAAGTAATGTCTCTGCTTTTGAATATGCTATCTAGCTGGGTCATAACTTTCCTTCCAAGGAGTAAGCATCTTTTAATTTCATGGCTGCAATCACCATATGCAGTGATTTTGGAGCACCCCCAAAAAAGTGCGACACTGTTTCCACTGTTTTCCCATCTATTTCCCATGAAGTGATGGGACCGGATGCCATGATCTTTGTTTTCTGAATGTTGAGCTTTAAGCCAACTTTTTCATTCTCCTCTTTCACTTTCATCAAGAGGCTTTTTAGTTCCTCTTCACTTTCTGCCATAAGGGTGGTGTCATCTGCATATCTGAGGTTATTGATATTTCTCCTGGCAATCTTGATTCCAGCTTGTGCTTCCTCCAGTCCAGCATTTCTCATGATGTACGCTGCATAGAAGTTAAATAAGCAGGGTGACAATATACAGCCTTGACGTACTTCTTTTCCTATTTGGAACCAGTCTGTTGTTCCATGTCCAGTTCTAACTCTTGCTTCCTGACCTGCATACAGGTTTCTCAAGAGGCAGGTCAGGTGGTCTGGTATTCCCATCTGTTTCAGAATTTTCCACACTTTATTGTGATCCACATAGTCAAAGGCTTTGGCATAGTCAATAAAGCAGAAATAGATGTTTTCTGGAACTCTCTTGCTTTTTCCATGATCCAGTGGATGTTGGCAATTTCATCTCTGGTTCCTCTGCCTTTTCTAAAACCAGCTTGAACATCTGGAAGTTCACAGTTCACGTATTTCTGAAGCCTGGCTTGGAGAATTTTGAGCATTACTTTACTAGCGTGTGAGATGAGTGCAATTGTGCTTAGTCACTTCAATCGTGTCTGACTCTTTGCAAGCCTTTGGATTATAGCCTTCTAAGCTCCTCTGTCCAAGGGTTTCTCCAGCCAAGGATACTGGGGTAGGTTGCCATGTCCTTCTCCTGGGGATCTTCCTGACCCAGGGATTGAATCTGCATCTCTTATGTCTCCTGCACTGGCGGGTGTGTTCTATACCACCAGCACCCCCTGGGAAGCCCTATTAATAGTCTAGGGCTCGCTAGTTCAGTTTTCACCCCCTTCTCATTTTTGTCTACACTCCGTCCCTTTGTATACATAAGAAGTCTCATAATTTTAACTACCAAGTACATTCCAATAATTCAAAGAATTTTAATTTAGCACAGACCTCTCCTCTTAACTCACGGTTCATATATTCAATTCTCAGGCATCTCAAATTCAACACCTTCAAAACTGAATTCCTAATTTTTTCTTCCAAATACACCCCAAAGCTTAGTCTGTCCCATTTTAATTGATGGCAACTCTATCCTTTCAGTTGGTTAGGCCCAAAACCTTGGAGTCACACTTGAATCATCTTTCTTTCATAACATACTCGTCAGGAATTGCTCTTGGGGTTACCTTCAAAATGCATTCATAGTTGACTACTTCTCAACATCTCCAATACTACCATCCTTGTTTCTCACTTATAATAATGTAATGGTCTCCCAACAGTTAAAAAGTCCAATGCGGCTGGACATGTGGATAAAGGAAAGAGGGGATGGGAAATCAGAGAGAAAGACCAGAGGTAGATTCCTGTAGAGCTACTTAGGGAAATTTAAGAAGCTTAGAATTTATGCTACTATGTTAGGGAACTATTGGAGTAGTTTAAGTAGGAAAGTGGCATGACTCGATCTATGTTTTAAGAAAGATAACTCTGCTCCTGGAGGGAGAAAGAATGTTATATATGAGTGGTAGTTAGAATATATGAGAATGAATAGTAATGTATATATATTTTTTAGTGATCCATTATCAGATGTAGGTAAGTTGGGGGAAAAAAATTGAAGAAATAGGATTTAGTCTTAATTAATAGTTCAGCGTAGAAGGGTCTACATTTTCCTAATCATTACATAGATTGGATACATAGATTACTACAGCATTAAATTTTATCTCAGAAATACCAGTTATTCACAAATAATTTTTTAATTATAAATTTTAATTCTAAAGCACTTCAACTGATTTCAGCTTTGGGTTTACATAGAAACTATGGGAAATAAGTATTATGCAACTCTTTTGGTTAAAATCATTTTTAAGCCTCCTTGAAAACAAATTTCTAATTTTTAAGCAATTGTAGATAATCATTGTAGATCATTAAGAAATGCTGACAAAACACTGCAAAGAAAATATAAATAAATTTCAGCTAGTGAAAAAAAAAATAACCAGAATCTAAACACATGGAAACTTTACCTGAGCACAGGATTATTATGAATATCAACATCACTCGTTTTTCTAATTTGATTCTTTTTCTATATACTATAACTTTCTTTTTAAAACCATTTTAAAAGGTTTTTTCTTCTTCATCGATGACCTTTTCCTATTCAGTAAGAGTTATCAAATATAATCTCCCAAATTACTGACCTCAAATTATTTCCAAAAGAAATGTTCAGCTTGCCCAAATTTGAAACCAGATTAATTTATCCCCCATACTTCCTGGAGAAAATTAACTTTAAGTTGTACCAAGATTCTGAACTCAGTTCTGCATCCTGATTTACATTTGATGTGGCAAACAAGCATTAGTCACTATAGACTGAAGCAAGGAAACCATGAAAGTGTAATTGCTAGAAGCAGCACATCGAGGACATAAAGAAATCTAATTTCTATAAGAAAATGTCAGGGAAACTCAAATGATATTTATTGCTTAATGAGCGAGATTTTCAGGCTTTGATTTTTTTCCCCCTCTAGGAATTTGATATGGTAGGTCTATTGATAATATTTTAATCAATTGTTTGATGACTCAAGATAAAGCAAAAAATAACCTTTTTAACACTAGCCAAAAATTAAGCAAACTGTTGAAAATACTGGAGCATAGCTACTTGAAAATTCTTCCAGCATTCTGAAGGATAGAGAATCAAATTTTTTCAAACAGCCTATGGAAAGCCAACCACAAAGGAGAATTCCTTATCTGAAACGTTTTTCTAAAACTTACTGCATTAAAAATTAAGTAAGCCTGTTTATTCATTTGTTTAACAATCTTTATGAACACATACTTTTATTAACTTAATCATCAATGTAAAATTTTAACATGACTAATAACTAAAATTTAAATTAATGCAACCCTATGCATTTTTACCTAAAAACTTACCAAAGTTAATGCTTATGGTTGGCAAGGGATTGGTGAAATTAACATTCAAAAAAGTAAGATGTAAGTGATACCATGTTATTGTGGATCTAAATCACAGAAATGATTTGACACATGTAAGTTCCATATAACTATACAGAAGGAAAAATGAACAACTACCTTACGATTTCCTGGACATCCCTCCTCTTAGTATATTTGGATCCCTGGAGTTCTGTGGTAATGTAGGAAAAAATGAAAGTCAATCTACACTTAGTAGATTTTATGAGTTTCATTTGCCCACTGCTACCTAGGAGCCATCAAAGTGCTCTCAAGATCACAATATAGGAAAACATTCTGACTAAAGCTTTTATAAATCAAAACCAGATTTTCTGATTGCAATGAGAGAAAAATTTTCTTTGAAAAGTGTACTCTTTTCTCATGTCATCCAGTTCAAATTCATTTGCTTATCACCCTGTAGCACCATAGCAACTGGTAAGATTATCTGCTTTTGATTTATAATAGGATTGGTTCACTGTGAAATAGACCACATATTTATGAATACTGAAAAAAACATTCTCCAATGGAACCTAATCTTCTTGACAACTTATCCCCTAAGGTTGCACTTGGGTTCTCACCAAATACCATCATCAGTAGAATCGAAAAATGCTGATTCTGCACAATATCCTTTATATCAATGTTTGCACGAATCTTCCTAACAAGTTTTAGTTGAACCTGTTTTTCTAAGTAAATCTCACACAGAGTCCAATATACAGAACAGACAAAAATAGAGCTGACTTGTTAAAAGAAAAAGGAGAAAGTATCACCCTTCATGTTTAAGGTCCCACTTTTCTATAGTAAAATTTGGAGGCATGTCTATTGAATCTTAAGACCAAGGAGAACTCAGTGAATACACCACTGAACTACAGGAAATGGTAAGACAAAGTGTTCTAGGACAAGGGGAGAGAAAAGGCTATCAGAGACAGATAAGCTAGATGGTGATACAGATGTCCTCCAATGGGTCCTTCTAGACCTAAGATGCTAGGCATCTTAGATTTGGCCACGGGCTCAATAGATTTTAAATGTAAGATCCAGGAAAGCCCTCCTTTCAGGTCCTTTGATGTCATCCTTAATTAACCGACAGCTTCTGGGAAAGGGAGGGAAAGCAAAGAAAAAAATTTACATGTTAAATGTGTAGGTAAGTGTATATTTTTATATGTAACTGAATATATTCACATTCTTTGTTTTCCTAAGTATTACCTTTTCTTATATCCCTTTATTTTGATACACATTAATAGTAGTGGTTCATTAGATATTAATTCAATAGTCTTTCCTTTTGTAAATTACTTAGCCTGGTCATTTGGTAGACAAATTTAAAATTATAAGTCCAAGTTTGATGCATGAAGCAGGGAACCCAGAAGCTGGTGCTCTGGGACAACCTAGAGAGACAGGGTTGGGGGTGTGAGAGGGGGGTTCAGGACGGGAGGACACATGTATACTGTGGCTGATCTATACTGATATATGGCAAAAACCATCACAATATTGTAAAGTAATTATTTTCCAATCAAAATAAATCAACAAAATAAAATTTTAAGTTCCTAGATAATTAAAACTACTCTACCTATTCCCCCTTTAATTGCCTTCCATCAATAATTATTTTCCTTGATTTAAGTATTTCCAGTTCTTATCCGATCATGTTTGTTATTAAAAGCAATTTTGCAGCAGAACAAGGAATGCTATTTAAATGGCGTGAGTGGTTGTCCAGTCGTTGTCCAGTCATGTCCAACTCTTAGCTTGCCAGGCTCCATTGTCCGTGGGATTCATCAGGCAAGAATATTGGAGTGGGTTGCCATTTTCCTCCCTCAGAGGATATTCCCAACCCAGGGATCAAACCAGAGTCTCCTGTGTCTCCTGTATGGCAGGCAGATCCTTTACTTGCTGAGGCATCAGCAAATACAAATAGGCATTATGAATGCATTTTTAAAATACCTAGATGCACATTACAGGAAAAGATTGAAAATTTATGTGCACACAAAAACCTGCATACAAGTGTTTACAGCAGCTTTAAATAAATAGAACACTATACCTGCTTTTCTTAAACAAAGTTTTCCAGATCCTAAGAAGAATATGTTAGACTCTTCACAGTCCAAGGGAATATATTTATCATATACATACAAACATAAGAAAAGTCCAATTCTACATGATGCATCTGAGACTTCCTTGGAACACAGCTCTTGTGCAATATCTTAACATATCTGAGTAATTTCATAGGAAATATCTACGACTTTTCAAGGAACTTTTTACCTCTGGAAGTTTCAGTATCCCTCATCCCTTTATAATGTAACTGGTGTATCCATATATGAGCATACCATAAGACTGAACCAGTTGCAGTTAAGAACTAGCTTAAGTTATCTCTTTCCTGTCACAAAGAGTACTGAGTATATCAGTGTCAAGAAGACATGTATGGAATGAAAGTTATACTGGAAAATACACATAAGATGATATGTTTACAAGAAAGAAATATACATGGAGATGTGGCAGGAAAAATAAAAGGATGCCAGGTCCAACATTTCTCATTCTCTGTGCTCAGATGGAGACTTATAGTAGTCCTTCCGTATCCACTGAGGCGGAAGATCCCTTTGTTTCCCACAGATGGTCTGTCAGGGCTTCTTCTGTTTTGCAATTAGAAGATGATATGTTCAGTTATATATGTCACCCAGAATGAATCAGGATCCCTGCAAGGGAAATGGCAAAGTCTCTAACTTCTTTTCATAGAACTCCTTCTCTGATGACTTTCCCTCTCCTTTATTTTTTTTATAAAATGAAATTAACTAAAATAAATTAGGGTGAAGAGCATCACCATCACCATGGACTGTGCCTACATTTATGTTTTGTTTCAGCATCAATAATGTATAAATATATATTAAAATCTCTTCAGGGAAAGAGCTGACACTCCCACAGAAACAATAGAAAATAGCTTCCTGGAGAATTTCCTTAGAACTTGCTTCTTGACATTCATTCTGACAGCCCCAATGTGAAACAAACTCCTTCAGCTGACTAAACTCTATAAAGTATTTAGAATGGTTATCAGTTTGGAGTTCATATCCACTGGGTCTGTATCCAAGTGACCAAAGGCTACCTTCTTAAAGACAGGTAAAATTTCTAGATCCAGAAAAGTACAATACAGTAGTTAGACATGAAATAAATATTTATAAAATGACAGCAAATAAAGTAAAAAGTGAATGGACCTTTTTAAAAAGTCATTTATCTCATGTAAATGGATGTGGTATAAAGGTGAAAACATGGTAAAACATATATAATTGCAAAAAAATTAATTCAAAATTTTGCATGGCAATAAAATCTAACTAATTTACTTATTATTCTAAGCCTCTTTGAAAACTGCCATGCAATGAGGTTAAAAATATAAAGATCACTAAAACTTACTTTAACATTTCTTAATTAGGTGTCATTTTCCCCATTACAGATGTGAATGAACATGTGGTTGTGTGAATTTATGAAAGCCAGAAAAGTATGAAAGGATATCAAATGGCTAATAACTGCATGACTTAAAGATAAGCATTCTTACCTAACACTGGAAGAGATGTCTGCAAGAGTTCTCACTGTGTCATTTTCTAAGAGAAATATTTTCTTATGTCTCTTTAAAAACTAGGCATGTCACCATGTTTTGCTGCCCACCTAGTCTTCCGTGTAGCAACATTCTCACATAATGAATGTGACGTGTGCTTAGTCACTCAGTCGTGTCCAACTCTTTGCGACCCCAGGGAGCCTGCCAGGCTCCTCTGTTCATGGGGATTCTCCAGGCAAGAATACTGGATTGGGTTGCCATGCCCTCCTCCAGGGGATCTTCCCAAGTCAGGCATTTAACCCAGGTCTCCCACATTGCAGGTGGATTCCTCACCATTTGAGTCACCAGGGAAGCCAATGGATGTGATATTTCCTCTAAAGTTTAAAGTTAGACAGCAAACTGGAGTGTGTTCACCTTTCTTCTTGCACAAAAATGTAGTGGGTATTAAAAAAAAAAACTGACTCATCTATTTTTAATATGTAAAAGGAATTTAGAGTTTTCTACAATGACCTATAGAGGTTCAGAGTAATACTGTCTTGCATTATAATCAGTCTTCCCATTTATGCATAAATTAGAAAGGATTATAGTACTCCAAAGGTCGGATATTTATTAGAGACATAGTTTCTGTTTCAGTTTCCTAATCATGACTTTTATTGCTAGTAATATAAGATAATAATAAATGTAAAGCACCTTCCAAAATGGATCTAATTCCAATCATACTATCAGAAAAAAAGATTATATTCACATATTTTATGAGGAAATTACTGTGTATTACCATCTCTTTTTAAATGAAAACGTATTTGAAACAGTCTACTAAAAGATTGCAGAAAAGAATAATCATCTTTGCAATCCGATGGCAACAAGGGAAAATACTATCATACTTGATAACTGGAAAATGAATTAAATACTTTCATGGTGTACTTTTTAAATGTTCAGTTCAAACTAATTCCATGCTAGTGAAATTAACAATGACTACTAGGCCCAAATTGTCAGCAGAAAGAGTATGGTGCTTCAAAATCTTAACTGCAAAATAAATAAAATTCAGGCTACAAGTCAGTAATATAGCATGTATGAAGTCACACTGATAAGATGTCACGTAACACTGAGCTATATGGTAGGTCAGAAGTCCAGCCTTCAATGCTATTACTGAACTTCAGACACCTGAATTGTGATTCTATCTATAAATATCACAAGTGATCATCTATATTCCTAGTTCCACAAGAATCCATTTTTCCCTATCTGTTTTCACTAAGCATGAAAAGTATAAAACAAACAAAAAACGAATAATTCTAGGTGTCAAAGATTGAAATGTTTGATACATGGAATGTGTCCAATTAACACTTGTTGATTAAATAAAAAGCATGTTGATTAAGTAAAAAGCATGTTGATAAAGACAACAGTCACAGTTTATAATGAGGAGTGGAAGGCCTGCATTTTAACAATATCTCCCCCAGTCTTTCTACCACTTGAAGCATCATTTGCCTCAAAAAACTCCTCTGTTGCAATGACATCACTCATTCCCAGCTTGGTCTTAAGGTAACAAGAAGTGATAACAAATTTAATGATTTCAAGAACCAAGTGAAATCAGCCTTGATGAAGAAGAGATTTGTCTGGAAGGACAGAAAAATCCATGTGTTGGGGATTAGGTAGACCCAAACTCATAAAGTGACTTCTCTTTATTCTGCTTCCTCTTTAAAATGATTCAGTTCAGTTCAGTTCAGTCGTATCCGACTCTTTGTGACCCCATGAATCGCAGCATGCCAGGCCTCCCTGTCCATCACCAACTCCCAGAGTTCACCCAAACTGATGTGCATCGAGTCGGTGATGCCATCCAGTCATCTCATCCTCTGTCGTCCCCTTCTCCTCCTGCCACCATCAGGAGGAGGGATCTTCTCCCAGCATCAGGGTCTTTTCCAATGAGTCAACTCTTCGCATGAGGTGGCCAAAGTATTGGAGTTTCAGCCTCAGCATCAGTCTAATGAACACACAGGACTGGTCTCCTTTAACATGGGCTGGTTGTATCTCCTTGCAGTCCAAGGGACTCTCAAGAGTCTTCTCCAACACCACAGTTCAAAAGCATCAATTCTTAATAATAGGGCTTCCCACGTGGCGCTAGTGGTAAAGAACCCATCTGCCAGTGTAGGAGATACCAGAGAAAAGGGTTCAATCCTTGAGACTGAAGATCCCCTGAAGGAGAGCATGGCAATCCACTCCAGTATTTCTTGCATGGAGAATCCCATGGACAGAAGAGCCTGGTGGTCTATGGTTCATAGGGTCGCAAAGAGTCGGACATGACTCAAGTGACTTATCACACACACAATGGTTAATGATAGTTAATAAAATCAAATACGGTTAACAATGACTCTCACATTTGCAAGAATTTCTAGTCTCTACTCTTCTGTATGTTTGTAGTCTCCTGCTGAGATAAGGCTTCCCTGGTGTCTCAGTGGTAGAATCTGCTTGCCAGTGCAGAAGACGTGGGTTTGATCGCTGATCCAGGAAGATCCCACATGCCGTGGGGCTACTAGGCCTGTGCACTGCGACGGTGCTGTATTGAGCCTGTGCTCTAGAGCTCTGAAGCCGCAACTACTGAAGCCCGCTTGCCCTAGAGCCCATGCTCAGCAACCCCAGAAGTCACCAGCGAAACCCGTGCCCCGCAACCAGAGAGTAGCCTCCATCCTCCACAACCAGAGAAAAGCCTGCACAGCAATGAAGACCCAGAACAGTCAAAAATAAATAAATAAATAAAATTATACAAAAAAGAAGCATCACATAAAATCTACTCATTTTGAGAAAATAATGAACTACGTTTAAAAGTAACACTGTTTTTTGTTATCTTATACCAAATGACCCTAGATTAAACTCATAATTTTGCTTCCCTCCACTAAGTTGATAGCTAGAGTAATAAAAGTTTAGAATTTAATATAGTTAGAAAAGATAAAACATCTCTTTTTTACTGAATTACAGTCAGAAAGAAGGACAAAAGGAAAAGGTCTATCAATGTGAGTCAATCCCTCCCCCTGTAAAGGTATTTTCAGGGAGAATAAATCTAACATTTTCTACTTAAACATGATTTACCAGAAAATAAGTGAATAGCCATCTTGGGGAGCTAGGAAATGTGAATTTTTATTGAATTTGTCATAAATAAAACTGGCTTTCTGTTAGTAAAGAAGAAAAATGAATTTTAATAGGCAACTGGCACTCTCTGTCACAGATCATAAAAAAGGAGAAAGAGAAAGAAAAGGAAAAGATAAGTCTCTAATCAACAAATCAGATTATTTTCAGTAGAAGGCAAGCACCAAAATGGCCATGCAGTCTGAAAAACTAAAAGATATAAACAATGGTTAAAGACACCAAGCACATTTCAAGTGAAGAGAGGAACTTGACAGCTGTCTTCAAATACATGATGAATTATTTAACCAAAGCAGCAAAAAACAAGAACAGTAATTAAAATTTAAAAGGGACAAAATATCCTTTCTTAATATAAGAAAGGATATTTTTATTGAGTTCCAATCAGAGCTAATGGGAAAGGTCCTTATCCCTAAAGAATTTTGCCACAATCCGGTGAAGGTTTGTTGTAGAAAGGCTGTTTGTCTAAATGCAGATCAGATTAAAAGAAACTAAAGAAGTCTTCCCACGCCCATGCTCACATTCTAGTAATGATGATCACATACCTTTTTTGCATATCATACCCAGAAATAATCAAACTTAAGAATGAGAATTAAGCCAGCTCATCTATCTCTGTTGTCTAAAGCTGATCTACTATGGGAAATGCCCACCCTTACACTGTGAAGTCATCCTATACTTGTTTATGCATCATTATTTTCAAGAGGAATATCATATTTAGAAAATAGTGCAATACTAGATGCATATGTTTGCAGTGTTTTGTCAAATAAGACATAGTGAAGTTCAATATACCATCATCATGATATCAGATTATAAACACAATTTATAAAAAAGCTATAGGCCATTGGGTATAACACATTGCCATTTATTTTCCAATTAATCGTATAATTAAATTTTTACCCTCAAGAGAAATTTAGATTTAAGTTACATATCACCTATGCTTTTCATTATATCAACTTACATTATGAACAAAGTAGAAATTACTATGAAATAGGCCTCAGAGTGTATCTAAATTTTTCACAATGCACAGGCTTATCACTCATATATCTATGTATCTAAATAAAAATCTATGGTCAAAAATCATAATAGTAAAATAGTGTAGAGGTTTAGTGTATAATAGTTTAAAGAGATCTAGACAAAAGACAGATTTATTAATTAGAAAGAGGTTAATATCACTTCCTTAAGCAACTTAAAATATTAAATATTAAAATATAAAATATTAAAATAGCCAGCTGTTACAGTCACTATTGCTTATTTCCATATACTGAAATAAATCCCTGTCTATTGTTCACTTTATTTAATTGCTATTATATGTAGATATAAAATTTCCCAAGATATGCAGATGCTCCCTTACATATAATTCAATGACCTACATTTATAAGTTAAACAAAACATTACACAAGTTAATATAAAAAAAATTAAATATATATGATGTCTCCTATTTGGATATGGCAAGAAAGTTTTCAAACTGATATTAGTCAATCATTTAATCAATTAAGCAATCAACAAGTGCCAGTTAGCTCCAAATTGATGCCCAGAGTAGACATTAAGTTACAAAAAACCCTCTTTTTTTTCTGTAAAACAAAGTAGAACCTGTTGGGTTCCATATTTAGACAGTTTGTTAAGAAGATTATATAAAGCTCATTTTTCAGGTTAATAGATTGTATTGAATATACTAATCATAATCTAGAAGAAAAAGTAATATATAAACAGGGAAGGAGTGTGGAAGAACAATATTGAATTTTATCAATTCTTGTTCAATATCTATAGGATTTGATATTATAATATTTCATTCTGTATGTATTTTCTTTTGAAATTATAAGTGCATATTTTGAAAAGGTAATGTTTACAGGGATAAACATTAAAAGGAGAATAAAAATGTGTACTTTTATGTATATATCTTATATGTTTATGGCCTCTTCCTTACAAAGTTAAAAATAAAAATAATCAAAAAGAGATTGCAATTTAAAAATAACCTCTTAGCCATAAAAAAAGAATGAAATGTCATTTGCAGCAACATGGATGTAACTAGAGGTTATCACACTAAGTGAAACAAGTCAGAAAGAGAAGGACAAATGCTGTAGGGTATCATTTCTACGTGGAAGTTAAAATATGGCACAAGTGAATCTATCTACAAAACAGACAGACTCCCAGACACAGAGAACAGACCTGTGGCTGCCAAGGGGAAGGGAAGTAGAGGAGGGAACGACTGGACGTATGGGATTAGCAGATGCAATTATTGTATATAGGATGGATAAACAGCAAAGTCCTGCTGTATAGCACAGGGAACCATATTCAATATCATGCGACAAATAATAATGGAAAAGAAAATTAAGAACTATCTATATGTAGATAAGGGAGTCACTTTGCCATACCACAAAGATTGACACAACATTGTAAATGGACTATACTTCAATAAAAAATAAAGTTAAATTAAAAAATAGTCAAATAATTTACTAGTCAATAACGAAAATGCAGACTATCAAATAACATTCACTATAACACTAAAAGTTTCTTTAAATAAAATATGGAAAAAATGGGAGCAGTGAAGATTTTATTTTCCTGTGCTCCAAAATCGCTGCAGACAGTGACTGCAACCATGAAATTAAAAAAATGTCTGCTACTTGGAAAGAAAGTGAAAATCACTCAGTCATGTCCAACTCTTTGTGACCCAAAGGGACTATACAGACCACGGAATTCTCCAGGCCAGAATACTGGAAGTGGGTCATCTTTCCCTTCTCCAGGGGATCTTCCCAACCAAGAGATCAAAACCAGGTCTCCCGCATGGTAGGCAGATTCTTTACCAGCTGAGCCACAAGGAAGGCCCAAGAATACTGGAGTGGGTAGACTAACCCTTCTCCAGTGGATCTTCCTAACCCAGGAATTAAACCGGGGTCTTCTGTGTTGCAGGCAGATTCTTTACCAATGAGCTATCAGGGAAGTTCTACTTGGAAAGAAAGCTATGACAAACCTAGACAGCATATTATAAAGCAAATACATCACTTTGCTAACAAAGTTCCATATAGTCAAAGCTATGGTTTTTCCAGTAGTCATGAACTGATGTGAGAGTTGGACCATAAAGAAGGCTGAGTGCTGAAAAGTTGATGCATTTGAATTGTGGTACTGGAGAAGACTCTTGAGAGTCCCCTGAACTGCAAGGAGACCAAACCAGTCAATCCTAAAGGAAATCAACCCAGAATATTCATTGGAAGGCCTGATGTTGAATCTGGAGCTATAATACTTTGCCATTTGATACAAAGAGCTGACTTATTAGAAAAGAATCTGATGCTGGGAAAGATTGAAGGCAAAAGAAGAGGGCAGCAGAGGATGAGATGGTTAGATAGCATCACCGACTCAATGGACATAAGTTTGAGCAAACTCTGGGAGATGGTGAAGGACAGGTAAGCCTGGTGTGCTACAGTCAATGAGGTCGCAAAGAGTCAGACACAACTTAGCAATTGAACTACAGCAACACTAAACATTTCTTTAAATAAAACATGAAGAGATAAATGTTGAAATATTTAAAATATCATGTTAATCCTAGTCTGAGCAGGAGCGGCAATAATTAATATACTCTATATTGAATATCTAAAGAACATAACTATGGAATAATGATTTTAATCAAATACCAGATAAATATGGTAACCCACTCCAGTACTCTTGCCTGGAGAATCCCGGGGACAGGGGAGCCTGGTGGGCTGCCATCTATGGGGTCGCACAGAGTCAGACATGACTGAAGTGACTTAGCAGCAACATACATTACCTTGACTCAACTTTGTCAAACAAAACTAAAGAATTTTAAATTTATAAAATGTTTGAATTCCTAAAGTAATTTTAATTTCAAAACTATATCAGTTACAATAATCTAAGGGCATTATTTCACATAATTCAAATTCTCTCAGAAAAATACATATCTTATAAATTGTATTATTCTGAGCATTGACAATATTCTGGAAACCCAGTAAAGTCTTTCAGCTATATTTAATTATCTTACTCATTAAATATTTAGCAAGTCATACTATCAGAATTGTTTAGCTGAGATAAAATGGAGGTAATTTTAATGGACTTTCATAAAGTTAGATAATTCACTTCACAAGACTATTCCCATAATCTCCTTTTCCAATTCTCAACCTTGGACTTTAAAAATATAGCTATCCAATAGTTGCATCTATTAAAATAGTAGTAATATGAAGAACAGTTGTTTAACAGAGTATTGAATCATTGTAAGCAATCAGATCATAAGATTTATATCATTTTGAGACTTCTATTAACAAGTCCTTAGACAGATCCTTCAAAAAGAAAAAAAGAAAAAAAAAGATTGCATATTCTTTAAAAGCATGGGACCTAGTATTACTAAATTAGATCTAACTGAGGAGAAATACAATCTTCTTTGTTTATATGTATCCCTTATAAACACTTGACATTTTAGAGATAACTTTGAAATTCTATTACATGAAACCCAATGAAATAAATAAATTAATTGATAGTATAATTGTTATTTGCATAATGAAGATTTTGTGAATAACCTGGCTTTGCATATAGAAACAGTCTTAGCACATAATTTCTAGACCAGGAAATACTAAGTGTAATGAAGTGTTGTTGAATTGAGCAATTTTTAGTGTTACAGTAAAAAGGCACCAGAGTGTTTTATGGGATATGTTAAAAATATTAAAAATGAGAATAAAAATACAAATTTTTAACACATATTTATAAAGCTAAGGTCTAGTATCTCCTGATATAGTCTAAACCATTGTAATGCTGGTTAGTCACTTTCAGGGAAAAGAAATAAACTATTTCACTACACAAGATTTCTATGTGACCATAAAAATTTAAACTCTAAAATTTTTTAGTTACTAATATTACATTACTTGCACTGAGGCAGGACATAGACAGATCCCAGCCTGAACAGCTGGATTGGGGCCCTGTGTAAAGTTATTCCAAAATGAAGAGAAGGAAGAGCTGAGCCCTGCCCAGATAAAAGACAGAGACCATGTGGTTCTTCCAGAGGTCAAAGAAACATTCCCAACTATACGTACATGTGCAGAGAGGCTCCTTGGAGGTCAAAGAAGGAGTGATGTCAACCTACTCATAAGCCTCTTCGCTGGAATGCATTTTGGCTAAGATATATGTGCACGCAGGAGGACCCTGAGATATACCAAGAAATGGACTCTGAACCTGACAAAGCAAGATGACTGGCCACAGAAAATCTGGAAGGGATGCCCCATTTAAGTGATTTCAATTACCATGGGGTAAGACTCTTCTCTGAGTCTGTCCATGTGTCTATCCACATGTACTTTTTCCTCCTAATAAACACTTCACTTGTTTCATTGTTTTCTGTCTTTATGGGAATTCATTTTTGCAAAGTCAAAGGGCCAGGGCCTTGTCACTGGCCACTGGTTTAGTGGCTAGAACTCTTACCACTGTGGCCCAACCTCAATCTCACCAGAAAACAAAATCCTGCTTCAAGTCACTGCAGGTTGAGGCCCTTACTATAAGGAACAATGATCAGATTCATGGCGAACCCAACATAATAAGACACTGCCAGTGTGCAGAAAAACTGCAAATGTGATTAACACATTTATAAATCTTATTTTAATTTCTGAAAATTGTTTGATTTTATGTGTCTCGATGTTGCAAAGAATTTGCTTTTATTTTTGCTTGCATGTGCCTGTGTATCTAACTATATATAAGCCAACTATTTCTTGGATTCAGTAGAAAAGATTAGCTCTGAGAAACCCATTTCCTCCCCACTGAATAAAATGTTAAGTATAGATCACATCATCAGTTTTCCAAAACAGGCCTATTCTATACTCATCTTTCACACGCTTCTACATTCCCGATTCCTCTCTCTTGTGTATTATTTTCATATATGTCTCAGCTTCAGGCTTGGCAATTACTCTTAAGGTAAATAATTTTCTAAGATCCAGTAAGGCTCTCAAATTCTTCCATAAATAATGTTCCAACAAATCTTCTATATCACAGATATGAATAGTCCTTAGCTGTAATATCCTTTCTCCATTGTTTTCCACCTCCAAAATTTTCAAAAGTATTTTATACTCAGAGCTTAAATGACAATAAAGACAATGCCTACAATAAGCTCTCTCTCCATTACTTTCCTGTTGTACAGTGTTACCCACAGACTACAAATCATTTTCCATGTTAATCGGAGGAGCATCTTTCACCACAAAGGTAGATAATCTCCCTATTTATGCCGCTGCTGCCGCTGCTAAGTCGCTTCAGTCATGTCCGACTCTGTGCGACCCCATAGACGGCAGCCCATCAGGCTCCCCTGTCCCTGGGATTCTCCAGGCAAGAACACTGGAGTGGGTTGCCATGGCCTTCTCCAATGCATGAAAGTGAAAAGGGAAAGGGAAGTTGCTCAGTCATGTTCGACTCTTCCCGACCTCATGGACTGCAGCCTACCAGGCTCCTCCGCCCATGGGATCTTCCAGGCAAGAGGACTGGAGTGGGTTGCCATTGCCTTCTCCACTCCCTATTTATACATTACAACAAATCAGTAGAATAAAAATGAGAATTGCTCATTTTATTTCAAAACATATTTACATATAGCAAAAACCTATCTATTTTAGCTTTATTTTAAGGAAATTAGATTTTTAAATTCAAGAGTCACCAACAGAAAAAACAGTATGTTCATTTCAAGGGACACTAGTAACACCAAACCCTTTGCCAGTCAGATGGAAAGCCTGTCATTAAAATGCTGGCCTTGCAAAAACACACAGTATTTAACATTCAAGAAAACATGGCATTGCCAAGCAAATCCAGAAGGAGGGGATAAAAACCAAGTGTGCTTTATATTATACTATGAAATAATTCAGGATCTATAAAACAAAAGGCCAAAAATAATTTATTTGCATCTCTTAAACCCTTAACTTGAATTTTAAAAGTTGAATGCTCTATTTTCATTCTTCCTGTTTTCCTCACTGTTGTTATGTATCTCATGTCATCATCCCAGAGGATACTTAACTAGGCTGATCTAAGTGTAGAAATTGAAGGAAACCTTTACTCATAATCAGAGTGCCCACTCCTTTTTTTTTTTTTGTAGATACCTATCAGGAATCAAGGGTCATAAATATTCTCTTACCACCTTTCCCTGTCAGTTCCAAAACCAATTTCTCTTGAATTTCAGGTGTCTTGATTTGTCATTTTTTTAAGTTAGATAAAATGTGACTGTGAGGAGAGGTATACTTTCAGATTTTCATGCAATTAAATTTTGGAAAATGTTCTCTAAAGAATTTTGAAATGGCATGCTTTGCTCCTTGGGAATGTTTTAAGAGTAGAGGCAGTATTTTACATATCTTTGTTTCTTAAAACATACTTAGGTGCTCAACAAATGGGGATAACTCATTTGATTGGACTACTAAACTGAACTGACTAGACTTTCTCATTGCATTTGAAAATAGAAAGGCCATTCAAGTCAGGACATGAATCACTGGATATCAATACCCAGGTATTGATCAATACCCAGCTATTAAATCTTTCTCAATTTAGTTCAGTCGCTCAGTCATGTCCAACTCTTTGCGACCCCATGGACTGCAGCACGTCAGGCTTCCCTGTCCATCACCAATTCCTGGAGCCTAGTCAAACTCATATTCATCACGTCAGTGATGCCATCCAACCATTTCATTCTCTGTTATCCCTTTCTCTGCCCGCCTTCAATCTGTCCCAGTATCAGGGTCTTTTCCAAGGAGTCAGTTCTTTGCATTAGGTGGCCAAAGTATTGAAGTTTCAGCTTCAGCATGAGTCCTTCCAATGAATATTCGGGACTGATTTCTTTTAGGATAGACTGGTTGCATCTCCTTGCTGTCCAAGAGAATCACAAGTCTTCTCCAACACCACAGTTCAAAAGCATCAATTTGTCAGCTCTCAGCTTTCTTTATAGTCCAACTCTCACATTCATACATGACTACTGGAAAAATCATAGCTTTGACTAGATGGACCTTTGTTGGCAAAGTAATGTCTATGCTTTTTAATATGATGTCTAGGTTGGTCGTAGCTTTTCTTCCAAGGAGTAAACATCTTTTAATTTCATGGCTGAGGTCAACATTTGCAGTCATTTTGGAGACCAAAAAAATGAAATTTCTCACTGTTTCCGTTGTTTCCCCATCTATTTGTCATGATGCGATGGGACTGGATACCATGATCTTAGTTTTCTGAATGTTGAGTTTTATACCACCTTTTGCACTCTCCTCTTTCACTTTCATCAAGAGGATCTTTAGTTGTTCTTCACTTTTTTTTTTGTTATTGAGTGCAAAAGTAGGAAGTCAAGAAATCCTTGGAGTAACAGGGAACTTGGCCTTGGAGTACAGAATGAATCAGGGCAAAGGCAAACAGAGTTTTGCCAAGAGAATAACTGGTCATAGCAAACAACCTCTTCCAACAACATAAGAGAAAACACTACCCATAGACATCACCGGATGGTCAATACCAAGAGTAGGTTGATTATATTCTTTGCAGCCAAAGGTGGAGAAGCAATATAAAGTCAGCAAAAACAAGACAAGGAGCTGACTGTGGCTCAGATCATGAACTGCTTATTGCCAAATTCAGAATTAAATTGAAGAAAGTAGGGAAAACCACTAGACCATTCAGGTATGACCCAAATCAAATCCCTTATGATTATACAGTAGAAGTGACAAAAAGATTCAGGGGATTAGATCTGATAGAGTGCCATAAGAACTTGATAAAGATCAAGGAAATGCAAAAAGGTAAAATGGTTGTCTGATAAGGCCTTACAAATAGTTATGAAAAGAGAAGCAAAAGGCAAAGGAGAAAAGGAAAGATATACCCATTTGAATCCAGAGTTCCAGAGAATAGCAAGGAGAGATAAGAAAGCCTTCCTCACTGATCAATGCAAAGAAAGAAAGGAAAACAATAGAATGGGAAAGACTAGAGATATCTTCAAGAAAATTAGAGATACCAAGGGAACATTTCATGCAAAGATGGGAACAATAGAGGACAGAAATGGTATAGACCTAACAGAAGCAGGAGATATTAAGAAGAGGTGGCAAGAATATACAGAAGAACTATACAAAAAAGACCTTCATGACCCAGATAACCACAATTGTGGGATCACTGACCTAGAGCCAGACATCCTGGAATGAGAAGTCAAGTGGGCCTTAGGAAGCATCACTATGAACAAAGCAGGTGGAGGTGATGGAATTCCATTTGAGTTATTTCAAATTCTAAAACATGATGCTGTGAAAGTGCTGCACTCAATATGCCAGCAAGTTTAGAAAATGCAACAGTGGCCACAGGTCTGGAAAAGATCAGTTTTCATTCTAATCCCAAAGAAAGGTGATGCCAAAGAATGCTCAAATTACATACAATTCCACTCATCTCACATGCTAGTAAAGTAATGATCAAAATTCTCCAAGCCAGGGTTCACAGTACATGAACCGTGAACTTCCAGATGCTCAAGCTGGTTTAGAAAAGGCAGAGGAACCAGAGATCAAATTGGCAACATCCGATGGATCATCAAGAAAGCAAGAGAGTTTCAGAAAAACATCTACTTCTGCTTTATTGACTATGCCAAAGCCTTTGACTGTGTTGATCACAACAAACTGTGGAAAATTCTGAAAGAGATGGGAATACCAGACCACCTGACCTGTCTCCTGAAAAATCTGTGTACAGGTCAAGAAGCAACAGTTAGAACTGGACATGGAACAACAGACTGGTTCCAAATTGGGAAAGGAGTACATCAAAGCTGTATCTTGTCACCCTGCTTACTTAATTTATACACACAGTACATCATGCAAAATGTCAGGCTGGTTGAAGCACAACCTGGAATCATGATTGCCAGGAGAAATATCAATAACTTCAGATATGTTGAGCACACCATGCTTATGGCAGAAAGCGAAGAAGAACTAAAGAGCCTTTTGATGAAAGTGAAAGAGGAGAGTGAAAAAGTTGGGTTAAATACTCAACATTAAGAAAACTAGGATCATGTTATCTGGTCTCATCACTTCATGGCAAATAGATGGGGAAACAGTGAACAGTGTCAGCCTTTATTTTGGGGGGCTCCAAAACCACTACAGATGGTGACTGCAGACATGAAATTAAAAGACACCTGCTCCTTGGAAGAAAAGTTATGGCCAACCTAGATGGCATATTCAAAAGCAGAGTAATTACTTTGCCAACTAAGGTCTATCTAGTCAAACCCAAGGTTTTTCCAGTAGTCATGTATGGAAGTGAGAGTTGGCCTATAAAAAAATCTGAGCGCAGAAGTATTGATGCTTTTGAACTGTGGTGTTGGAGAAGACTCTTGAGCGTCCCTTGGACAGCAAGGAGATCCAACCAGTCCATCCTAAAAGAAATAAGTCCTGAATATTCACTGGAAGGACTGATGCTGAAGCTGAAACTCCAGTTCTTTGGTCACCTGATGAGAAGAAATGACTCATTTGAAAAGACCCTGATGCTGGGAAAGATTGCAGGCAGGTAGAGAAGGGGACAACATAGGATGAGATGGTTCGATGATATCACCGATTCAATGGACATGAATTAAACTCCGGTAGTTGGTGATGGACAGGAAGGCTTAGCATGCAGTCCATGGTGTCACAAAGAGTCAGACAGCACTGGGTGACTAAACTGAACTGAGTGCAGCACTTTCACAGCACCATCTTTCAGGATTTGGAATAGCTCAACTGGAATTCCATCACCTCCACTAGCTTTGTTTATAGTGATGCTTTCTAAGGTCCACTTGACTTCACATTCCAGGATGTCTGGTTCTAGGTCAGTGATCACACCATCATGATTATCTGGGTCGTGAAGATCTTTTTTTGTACAGTTCTTCTGTGTATTCTTGCCATCTCTTCTTAATATCTTCTGCTTCTGTTAGGTCCATACCATTTCTGTCCTTTATCGAGCTCATCTTTGCATGAAATGTTCCCTTGGTGTCTCTAATTTCCTTGAAGAGATTTCTAGTCTTTCCCATTCTGTTGTTTTCCTCTATTTCTTTGCATTGATCACTGAGGAAGGCTTTCTTATGCCTCCTTGTTATTCTCTGGAACTCTGCATTCAGATGGGTATATCTTTCCTTTTCTCCTTTACCTTTAGCTTCTCTTCTTTTCTCAGCTATTTGTAAGTCCTCATCAGACAATCATTTTGCCTTTTTGCATTTCTTTTTCTTGCAGATGGCCTTGATCACTGCCTCCTGTACAGTGTCATGAACCTCCATCCATAGTTCTTCACGCACTCTATCAGATCTAATCCCTTGAATCTTTTTGTCACTTCTACTGCATCATCCATAAGGGATTTGATTTAGGTCATACCTGGATGGTATAGTGGTTTTCCCTATTTTCTTCAATTAAATACATATGATTAATATCAGTAATATATTTTTCTCCTTTCAATGGTTTACTTATTTTTTAATGTAATAGAAAATGAAAATTAACTAAGGTATGAAATCTTAAAAAAAAATAGCAATAGAGAACCACAACTATATATGAATACATAACTAACTAACTCCTAACTCCTAAATGCATTTGGACATACCTAGAAAGTTTAGTATTTGCATAGTTGTATTAAGAAAGCATTTTTATATCCTCTGTTCTGCCGCCTTTAAGACTGAAGTTTGCTAAGCATTCCTTCACAACTATCTTTATACATAAACATGTGTTTTTATACACATGCACAGTAGAACTGGTTATTTGATTCTTTTGTTTGTTGTTGGTATTCTATATATGCAACAATGTTTGTAGGAAGACAAACAGGTTTGTTCAATGTATGGTCCAGATACTGTCCTAAAATTGCCTGGTAATGAGCCAGCTGGGACTAGGGCTTTTCTTGTCTCCCAACAAGGGATGCTGTGCAGAATCTTCATTTTACCCAAAGGCTCCATTTGGCAGGCAGCTGGCATTCTAACACACCATTACTAGTTGATAATCTACTTCAAACTGTATATCCAAACTCAGACTGTTTTCTCCCAATTCTGAGGTCACAGTCAGACCCATCTCACATAGAATGACAGCATCAGAAATGGTGGGTCACTTTCTTGTAACACAGTCCTGTGATATAGCCAGCTGTGCCCGGCCCAAGTAATATTTTCTGCAGAATTCCAAGAAAACTAGAAACTTATATGTATCCGCCATCTGCCCATGAGTTCCAGTCAGAGAAAGGGAACATTTTCTTAGTTTGTGCTTCCTAAATCTCTGTGCATCAGTGGCTTCAAATGTGAGGTAAGCACCAACTGGTGCATGTTAGCTAAAAAGTATTTAAATGAATATACCAATAGACAGAGATATAGCTAGAGTGCTACAGGAGGTTGTAGTCAATATGATGGCCACGTGGTCCAGTGGCCGCTCTGCTATAGAGGTCCTGAAGCAGGTCAGTCAAGTGCCCTTGGGAGGATACCTATAATCTTAACTGAAATTGGTCTCTAATTTGGTACTTCATTTAATTTGAAGAAACAGTATTTTCTGGCTCAGAATCAACTCCTCAGTGGAAATTTTCACCTTCCCATTAATTAACAGTGAGTTGGCTTGTCATTTATTTGGTTTATCTATAATTCAGATTCTGTCTACAAGAATGATGTATACCATTGATTAACACATATAGTACAAAATTATTGTTGTCTATAGTTTACAAGGTACTAGTTTAGGTAATGAAGATACGATGATATCATACTAGGAGATACAGATAAATATCTGAGGCAAAGAGACTGGAATAGGCATAGGGTCCTTTGGAACAGATACCTAATTTCTGACCTGAAAAGTATATTAAATTTTAGCCTAGTAGAGATGTGAGGAAAGAAAATTCAAATACAGAAACAACATCTGCAAAAACCTGCAAGGAAACTTGCCAAAATTAGGTAAGTGAAGGTAGATCCTCCTTCATGAAACCAACTGAGCAAGGAAGGAGTCAGAAGAGAGAGGGCTGAAAAAATAAACCAATAGTGAGATACGAATAGTCACGTAAAATATGGTAAGCATTTTGACCTAAATTAAACTAGGTTTTAGAAGAAAGAAACTTTTATAAGTTCAAGAGAGACCAGAACATTAAATGGATAGAATCCAGTGACTAGTTGGAGATGATGAAGAATTAATGATATTATCCCAAAGTCTAGTTTGCGCACCTTTCTTCAATCATAAAGAAAGACAAACTAGACACTACAGGTTTCTGTAGTTTGGTGAGACAAAACACAAAGAAATTATGCATTCTGTTTTGGAAATGAGGGTCTGAGGTGATGTGAGACATACAAGTTCATGCAGCTGGTAGGAGTTGATATATATTAGGCTGAAGTCCCAGGAGATATGTAATTTAGATTTGTAACCATCAGAATATAGCTGTTGTTGCTGTTGTTGTTGCTGTTCAGTCGCTCAGTCATGTCTGACTCTTTGCAACCCCATAGATTGCAGCATGCCAGGCTTCCCTGTCCTTCACCATATCCCAGAGCTTGGCCAAACTAATGTCCGTTGAGTTGGTGATGCCATCCAATCAGCTTATCCTCTGTCATCCCCTTCTTCCAGTGCCTTCAATTTTTCCCAGCATCAGGGTCTTTTATAATGAGTTGGCTCTTTGCATCAGGTGGCCAATGTATTGGAGCTTTAGCTCCAGCATTAGTCCTTCCAATGAATATTCAGGACTGATTTCCCCCAGGATTGACTATTTGATCTCCTTGTAGTCCAAGGAACTCTCAAGAGTCTTCTCCAACATCACAGTTCAAAATCATCAATTCTTCAGTGCTCAGCCTTCTTTACGGTCCAATTCTCACATCCATACATGACTACCGGAAAAACCACAGCTTTGACTAGACGGACCTTTGTTGGTAAAGTGATGTATCTACTTTTTAATATGCTGTCTAGGTTGGTCATAGCTTTTCTTCCAGGGAGCAAGCATCTTTTAATTTCATGGCTGCAATCACCATTTGTAGTGATTTTGGAACCCAAGTAAATAAAGAACATAGCTGACATATGTCAACAGAAAAGTAGTAAGAAAAAGGAAAAAATAGTGTCATGAAAGTCAAATAATAGATTCAATTTTTTTAATTATGTAAGTTACAGTTCCTTATAATCGACCCAAGCAGTGAACTGTGCACTAAGTAAGAAATGAACTCTGTTTTCTTCACCAATGCAATCTCAATTCTCAGAAGTCATTGGTAACACTTTGGTGTGTATGACCAGACACTGTCTCAGTTCAGTTCAGTTCAGTTCAGTCGCTCAGTCGTGTCCGATTCTTTGAGACCCCATGAATCACAGCACGCCAGGACTCCCTGTCCATCACCAACTCCCGGAGTTCACTCAAACTCATGTCCATCGAGTCGGTGATGCCATCCAGCCATCTCATCCTCTGTCGTCCCCTTCTCCTACCACCTTCAATCATTCCCAGCATCAGAGTCTTTTCCAATGAGTCAACTCTTGGCATGAGGTGGTCAAAGTACTGGAGTTTCAGCTTTAGCATCATTCCTTTCAAAGAAATCCCAGGGCTGATCTCCTTCAGAATGGACTGGTTGGATCACCTTGCAGTCCAAGGGACTCTCAAGAGTCTTCTCCAACACCACAGTTCAAAAGCATCAATTCTTTGACGCTCAGCTTTCTTCCCAGTCCAACTTTCACATCCATACATGACCACTGGAAAAACCACAGGCTTGACTAGACGGATCTTTGTTGGCAAAGTAATGTCTCTGCTTTTGAATATGCTATCTAGGTTGGTCATAACTTTCCTTCCAAGGAGTAAGCATCTTTTAATTTCATGGCTGCAGTCACCATCTGCAGTGATTTTGGAGCCCCCAAAAATAAAGTCTGACACTGTTTTCACTGTTTCCCCATCTATTTCCCATGAAATGATGGGACCAGATGCCATGATCTTAGTTTTCTGAATGTTGAGCTGTAAGCCAACCTCTTCACTCTCCTCTTTCACTTTCATCAAGAGGCTCTTTAGTTCCTCTTCACTTTCTGCCATAAGGGTGGTGTCATCTGCATATCTGAGGTTATTGATATTTCTCCCAGCAATCTTGATTCCAGCTTGTGCTTCTTCCAGTCCAGCGTTTCTCACGATGTACTCTGCATCTAAGTTAAATAAGCAGGATGACAGTATACAGCCTTGATGTACTCCGTTTCTTATTTGGAACCAGTCTGTTGTTCCATGTCCATATAAATACATAACATTTATACCCATATTTATACAGAGGGATCATATTCTATATTCTACAACTTGTTTCATTTATTTGACTCTGGATATATTTTACTATCTGAATGACATCATATTCTATTGTATGAATATACCATGAGTAAATCATTTAAATTTTATATTTAAATTCTTATTCTAGGAATAATTCAAGGACAATATAAAAATAATAAAAAATAAAATTTAAAATTTAAAATCTCCACCCTCAACTGGAACCAACCCCTGTTATTACTTTCAGATATCTGAAGATTGTTTCTAAGTATTACACTTAAAAATCTGCTATATAATTCACCAACTTTTTATTTCTATTATACCTGTAAAAGATGAAAAATAGGAAATTTATGCAGCATCTCATTTCTCTTGCTCTCTACATCCAAATCTTTGTTACTTAATAATTTTAATTTTTTCTAGGGTTTTTATTTTTCATTCACTTATGTAAGAGATTGTAATCTACTTCTCTTGAGTTGTTTATCACTTTTAATATTATTTATTTACCCTCCAATCAAAAAGAGAGAAAACTAGCTACTTAGCTTCTGGCCATCTTTCTTCCATTTCTCAAAGATTTTGGCATAAATTATTTTAGGATCAAAATTTTGCATTCTCTTCTGTAAATATAAATTCTAAAGTAATTTTCTTTATTTCTATAGCTTGGTACTAAAATTGTTTAACCATTGTACAGAATTTAATGTGCAATTATGTAAACATTATGTACTATAGAATCAAAAAGCGTACTGAACTCATAGAAACTTAAGAGTACATTATTTAAACTCTTGTTTCCAGTTCCTTTTCCAACTTTCTTATAATATTTTTGTAGTCCACAGTGCCCTTCCTCCTCCCATTTTTAGGGGAGGTTTTTCTTTTTATTTCCTGGAATACTTGCTCAAGTGACTTTTTTTCATAAAATAAATATGTACACTAAAATTTCTCAGTCATTCTATTCCTGCAAAAGTGTGTATTTTAACTCCGCATTTGATTGACAGTATATCCAGATATCTAGGTTCAAAACATTTTCTCTCAGACTTAGGAAACTATTGTTCCAGGGTCTGATGTTGCTGATAAGAAGTCTGATGTCTCTATGAGTGCCAATTCTTTGAAATCAACATATATTAGCATAATTTTGCTTTGTCTCATTTCTTTCTGGATGATTTCTAGGATTTTTCTCTTTAACCTTGATATTCTAAAATTTTATTCTTTTGGTTCTTTTCATCTTGGTCAGCAATGAAAAACCAGTTTTTACCAATGTATTCAAAACATCAGCTGTCAGTGTCTTTCTATTCTCCCTCTAAAACTCATTTGGACATGCGCTGGGCTTTTCTCATTTACTTTTCTTTAATTTTCCTCCTAATCTTCATCTGTTTCTTTTTTGTCTTAGTTCTGTCAGATTTCTTGATTTTTTTTCCCAGATGATTTGTTGCTGTTTTTTAAGATAAATTCTTCCATCAACACCCCTTAACTCTGCCTGTTTTTACCACTCATACTTTGTCATTTTCATTTCCATACTCATTTTTTAAATTTATGAGTAATCATTCCAATAGTTTAATTTACACCTAAATCTTAATAAAGACAGCTAAATTTATTTTTAAGTTTTCCTTCATTCTCTGAATTATCTCTAATCCTCAGACTGATTTTTCTTTTGGTTTATCTTGGGGTTTTTTTCTTCACTTTGGTGATGTTGATTTTTTCCAGAAGTCACACGTTCATTATAAATATAAGTGAAATACTAAGTGTTTATGGATAAAATTTGTTTTCTCATCAATTGTATATGCTTCTTCCAGGTGATAGGTCTCTTCTACTGGAAGATCAACTGCAATTGTTAATATAAATAACTATGCATGTCAACAGGTAATATTCCTATAGGCTTCACAGATAAGAAAAAGGAAGTCAGACATCTACATTACCAGAAGAAGGAGTAAGCAGTTTGGCAGTGGAGACAATCCTTTTACTACTGAATCAAAGTACATTTCTTTTCATTTCTCTCATTTTGTGTGTGTGTGTGTGTGTGTGTGTGTGTGTGTGAGTCTAGAGCAGAGGTTGGGAGAAGGCAATGGCACCCCACTCCAGTACTTTTGCCTGGAAAATCCCATGGACGGAGGAGCCTGGTAGGCTGCAGTCCATGGGGTCACTAAGAGTCGGACACGACTGAGCGACTTCACTTTCACTTTTCACTTTCACACATTGGAGAAGGAAATGGCAACCCACTCCAGTGTTCTTGACTGGAGAATCCCCGGGACGGGGGAGCCTGGTGGGCTGCCATCTAAGGGGTTGCACAGAGTCGGACACGACTGAAGCGACTAAGCAGCAGCAGCAGCAGCATGGTTGCTTTCATGCTACAAGAGAATTGAGTAGGTTCATCAGATTATATGGTCTGAAAAGCCTAAAATGTTCCCTATGAAGATTTTTGCTTGGCAAAAGTTTGTCAACTCCTCATCTAGGGTATCCTTAAGCCAGTGATACTTCTTTTTCATCCTCAGTGCTCACTAGTAGCTGTGTTCAGGTAGATCATTTTCTGTGTTTAAGAAAGAAATTTCAGTACTTATCTTTATGCTAAAAACACTAATCATTAGATACTTAATTTACAATAGGAAGAGGAAAGAAAGGCAGGCGTATCAGGTATTCTAAAGGTGTTTACTTAATAAATTACCTGGTTTGTTCCCAGCTGTCTTTGAATTTGTTAACTCTCAACCTGGAGCATCTCTGGACTTGGGAAGGGAAGTCCTTGCTTATTCCTGTTATCTATAGGATATTCTACATTAATCTTATGCTATATGCGTTCTATATCCCAAGCTTATGGGATTTCTGATTCATTGTTGAATCAAATTATTTCTTATTCGTTATCATTATAATTGTATTTCTCTTCTGTTTCCATGAAATTTCTGAATGACCTATAAAAACTTTTAAAGTAAATGAGCTAGATTCTTGTGCTCAAGCTGTCATCTGCTATATGAAACTCCAAGAGAAAAAAAGTTTTACAAGAAGTAATAATCAATATTGCTAAATACTGCTGAGAATTAAAATGAGATATGGGTGGAAAAGTGACCCTAGATAGAGAAACAAGGATATCATTGGTTACCTTGGATATAGTAGGTTAAGTAGAATAGTAGGGGGAGAGAGCAGAGAGCAGTAGCTTGGGGAATGATTGAGATTTGAAGAAAAAAAATACAGTGCATATATACAACTTCCTGGTGTTCGATCATGAAAGAGAGGAGAGATATAGGTCAGTGTGTGAGAAAAGGAAAGTATGACTAGATTATGGATTTAGAAATCTGTGGGCAGGTCAAGAAGCAATAGTTAGAACTAGACATGAAACAACAGACTGGTTCCAAATAGGGAAAGGAGTACGTCAAGGCTATACATTGTCACCCTGCTTATTTAACTTATATGCAGAGTACATCATGCAAAATGCGAGGCTGGGTGAAGCACAAGCTGGAATCAAGATTGCTGGGAGAAATAACAATAACCTCAGATACACAGATGACACCACCCTTATAGCAGAAAGCAAAGAAGAACTACAGAGCCTTTTGAAGTGATGAAAGTGAAAGAGGAGAGTGAAAAAGTTGGCTTAAAACTCAACATTCAGAAAACTAAGATCATGGCATCTGGTCCCATCACTTCATGGCAGATAGATGGGGAAACAGTGGAAACAGTGAGAGACTTCATTTTGGGGGTCCAAAATCACTGCAGATGGTGACTGCAGCTATGAAATTAAAAGATACTTACTCCTTGGAAGGAAAGTTATGACCAACGTAGATAGCATATTGAAAAACAGAGACATTACTTTACCAACAAAGGTTCGTCTAGTCAAAGCTATGGTTTTTCCGGTAGTCATGTATGGATGTGAGAGTTGGACTATAAAGAAAGCTGAGCGCTGAAGAATTGATGCTTTTGAACTGTGGTGTTGGAGAAGACATTTGAGAGTCCCTTGGACTGAAAGGAGATCCAACCAGTCCATCCTAAAGGAGATCAGTTCTAGGTGTTCATTGGAAGGACTGAAGCTGAAGCTCCGACACTTTGGCCACCTGATGCAAAGAACTGACTCATTGGAAAAGACCCTGATGCTAGGAAAGATTGAAGACGGGCAGAGAAGGGGACGACAGAAGATGAGATGGTTGGACGGCATCACTGACACGATGGACATGAGTTTGAGTAAGCTCTGGGAGATGGTGATGGACAGGGAAGCCTGGTGTGCTGCAGTCAATAGGGCTGCAAAGATTTGGACACAACTGAGTGACTAAACTGATTGCTTGTTTATTGTTGCCACATTTCTTTTTTAAGATAGAAGTTACTATATCACACTTAAAATACAGTGAAAGAAACTTTTAGATAGAAACATTTTATTGGAAGAAAGAAAGGAAAAGAGAGGGTATAATTTATGAAATGTGTTGTTGAGTAGGCAGAAAAGAGTAGAATCCTGGGTAGAGGTGGAAGAACTCACTTTAGATAAGATGACCGACAGAGAGGAGGGAAGGACAGGTGTGGATATAGACTAGAAATAGACAGCAGTAAAATCACAAAGGTTTTTTTCCTATTCACTTTTATTTTCTATGTGAAATACCAGCTAAGAATATATCCTATGTGTTAGCTAGCCTAGGAAATTTAGAGAGGGTTGGAATAGTTGCCATAGATAATGGAAGAGAGAGAATTTGGATAACACTGAAGTACAGAGGAAGTATCAAGGATCCAACTGAGGGTGGGTATCATTCTTCTATAGTAACACAAGCTTCAGTTTGTAATTTTCTATAATAGTTTTCAGCAATCTAAATAAGGGTGCAGCTAGGTTTATCTAGAGTTAAGGTTTTACCCAGTAAGGAACTGGAAGATTTGGTAAAGACTATCTGAAATTTGACTATAATGCTTAAGATGAGTAAGAAGGAAGTAAAACTAGGAGATGACAGATAGGGAAAAAAAGAGAATTTAGGGACTATGTACTTTTGTGGTTAAAAATTCAAAATACAGAGTGAAGTAAGCCAGAAAGAAAAACACCAGTACAGTATACTAACACATATATATGGAATTTAGAAAGATGATAACGACAACCCTGTATGCGAGACAGCAAAAGAGTCACAGATGTATAGAACAGTCTTTTGGATTCTGTGGGGGGGGGGGGGATGATTTGGGAGAATGGCATTAAAACATGTATAATATCATATAAGAAACGAATCACCAGTCCAGGTTCAATGCAGGATACAGGAAGCCTGGGGCTGGCGCACTGGGATGACCCAGAGGGATGGTATGGGGAAGGAGGTGGGAGGGGGGTTCAGGATGGGGAACATGTGTACACCCGTGGCAGATGCATGTTGATGTATGGCAAAACCAATACAATATTATAAGGTAAAAAATAATAATAATAAAAAGAAAAAAAAAAGAAAGTAAAAAAAATTCAAAATAGTGTATAAACAGAATGAGAGAGTTGCAGGAAAAGATGCTATGACTACAGAATCTTTTTTTAATTTAAAATAGTAAAGAAATGCATTCCTATGCCATGACCCTCTTATAGATATGGAAATAAATTTCTAATTAAATTCTTACTTCAAAGTGAATAATTATTATGTAATTCCTTTCAGAGATAAGAAAATCACACAAAAACACACATAAGAACAGTAACTTGCACAGGGTTACACAAAATACCAAAAGGTGATAAATCTAAAATTTGGTGTTCATAAAATCAGTCCTATATTCTTCATGCTTTTCCTGTATCTCAATGATATTTCCAATGAGAAGGGCACCAGCAAGAGAATGACAGTCCTATGTCCTTTCCTATGAAGCATCAAATCCCACAGCAAGTTACTCTTATCTACTCCTATACTTTCTGTCCATCATTTCATACATGATTTCCTATAAAGAAAATGGTCCCTTTGTGGGAAAGTTTGGGCACTCCAAATTTGGGGGGATTTTTACTTGCAACAAGGTTTTTCTAAGGGCACTTAGAAAAGGATATTTCAAAGTTTTCTTCAATAAAAATCTCACTCTAGATTCTGGTACTGCCCTAATTTATTATATTGCCCTAAGAATACAGGTTATGATTCAGATATATAGCTAATGCCTAGTCACAGGTACCTTTTCCCCATAAATATTGTGAAATAAAGCTTTATACATTTTGCTGGTGTAGGGAGAATCAGTGAAAAATAGACTTCTCCCAATAAAGCATTTTTATTTTGGAAGTATAATTACAGTCTCAGAGGACTCTGCTAGAATTCATTTCAGGAAAGGTTTGAAACTGAAAGACTGGGAGGCCCAACAGTCAAGCAGCAGTTGTGTGCAAGAAAATGCAGACAAGCTCACCCAATCTATAATCAATCCCTGCGCAATGGTGACTGGAAAACGGAAGACAGGAAAATGAAATAAAGTCCATGGTTTATTCCTGATTCTTAGAAAAGTCCATAGACACTTCTGCTTTGCTAGTGTATTTTAAGACATCTTAAGAACGCACACAAAAGGACAACAAGTTCAGAGTGACAAGAGAAAAACGACAGTAGAACCAGGGGCTTCAGAAAATGGCATTCCCAGCTGGATTTGCACATTCTGTTCCTCATCCCTAGAAACTGTTCCTTGTGGTGTTAAGGCTCCTTTCGTTCCATTTTTGTTCCAAAAGTGTCATTTGCTCACAGCAGCTTTCATCAGTCACCTTGGGTGAATACTTGCCAACCTGTTTTGCTTATCATTCAGTACATTTCCTTCAAAATATTTATCATAATACCTGTTTTACTTGTAGCTTTTATTCTAACTTTCTCTGTTTTCTTTTTAACCTCCATTTTTACTGTATGAGCAATTCAATCAGCATCAAGGCTGTTTTATGTAAAAATATGCACCATGAACCTTATACACAGTATGCACTTGATTATCTTTTGCTGATTTAATCTACCATCCTCAACTTTATAAGAACAATCTCCCAAAGGTTCACTTAAGATTTACTGTGTCACTCAGGTTTGTATTTGAGTTCAGGCAACACAGACCCCACAGTGTCCTATCCAAAGGATATAGTTGTTTTACTTTATGTTCTTATATAACAAAGTGCTCAGAGATAAGTAACAGCTCAGGAAAGGTGTGACAACTCCACATTACCATTATCCTAAAATCCTTGGATTTTTTTGTTTTCCCAGACTTAGTTTAGCATTCTGCATCAGAGATTGTAAAACGTGTTTTTTACTTGTTGGGAATATCATAAAAAGTATCAGTGGTTCTGTTAGTAAAAAGTCTGGGCAGAGAATTAAGCTTTATACACACTAGAATGTCTCTTGATTGATATATAACAACTGCAAAAAATCATCATCACATTGTTTATATCACCCCAGCAGGCATGATCGTCAATAGACTGTCCTACATGGGAAACAAAATCTTTATCAGAGAAGGCCTAGAGAGCACTGAGTTAAAATGAAGAGAGATAGATGAATGAACTAACAATGTAATGGCAGAATAAGACAGCTTAATGTATACATCTTCACTTTGGGATGACTTGTCCAGTGATATATGAATATTCAGTTTGTTGAAAAAGGCATCTTTTTCTCTAGACCATATTTGAACTGACACAGTGAACTCAATTACAGGACCCTGTCTTTTCTATACTTCCTTTTCTGACTAAATCCTTTATTGAGGGATACTCTTTATATTTTACTATGTTAAATTAAATTTAATCTTGTAATTCAAGAAGCTGATATTTCTCTTTAAGACAACTTTGCATATCTCTGATCTGATGTGTTACGTGTTGACTTCACAGTTGAACACTCAGAAAACAATTTCATTCCCATTTTTTCCAAGTGTTCCTGGGACATTAGTATAGTCAGGAAATACTGACAAAGGGTACATATAATAGTCAATATGTAGTGTGCAATAGGAATAAAGATTTTTCTTCTAATGTCCAATACTGATATTGGCTTCCCCTTGGAGACATTAGTAAATGTATTATTTTCTAAATCTAAGAATTGCTAAGATTTCTGAATGTTTGGTTCCTTAACATAAGCCAACACTTTACTAATTTATTCTCTTTTTAAGTGTAAGGATTTGGAATCAAAATGGTCCAATTTGAGGCTGGCTTTACAGTGCTACCTGTGATTTTAGGCAACTCACATGACATCCCTGAACTCATTTCTCCATCCAGAGAAATGATATATCTGCCAAGCTATCACACAGGGTTGTTTTAAAAATCAGATTACAGAGGTATGAGGAAAAGTGAAAGGAAAGGTGAAAGGAACAATCTTGGTTAAGGCAGAATTTCTAAGTGTTGCTCACCTCTAAATTTCTAAAATTCTGGAAAAAAGAACTATAAATACAATTGTCTGTTTTATATAGCCAATGCAGATAACTAGCCACAATTACCTCTTTGGAGGGTAGCAGATAGTTTGGACAGATAAGCTGAGATGCCTCACATGTGTGTATGTAAGATTCCTGAAAAGACAGGAGGAATCCAAGGTGAAGAGAACAGTTCAAAAACTAATGAGAGGATGAGGTTGAAGGCAAGCTTTCCTAGTACTGCCATCTTCTAGAATAGAATTCTTAGCCATTTAATAATTATAAATTTAAATCTTCCATTCTAGGTTTTTGTGAAAATATATTAGTCAAAGTATGAAGGTAAACTCTGTCTTATTTAATAATTTGCTAATTAGATACACAACTTTAAATATTCATACATATAATTCTTCTCTGCACCTGCAAATGTTAGCAGCTGGCATAAATCTTAGTCTCTCCCCATGCTTAGGAAATATTTATAAACAGCCCTACAGAAGGAGATGTACCCTCAACACCTTAATTCATGGGGTATACAGTCACCCTAGTGCTATAAGGCACATCCAGAACAGGGCAGGAAGAAACATGTACAGATACACAAGATAATCCTAGCATCTGCTTCAGAGAGTGGTGAGGTAGGATAACTCTAGAGCCAATGCATAACTTCTCAAAATGGACTCTCTGGATATAAAGGAAAAACAAATATGTGAACATTGTACTAATGGCCAGACAGGAGTTGTGGTCTAAAACATTTATTTTGAAAAGCATTATCCTGCTACTGTTCCATTCACAACTTTGTACCGTTCTGGGCTTTGTTTGTTCCATTCTTTAAGTACATTGGACATCTATGCATGATGAGCCTTTTGTATATTTTAACCTTAACACTTCATATTTTGGGTCATTTTTACTTTCAGGAATAACAGTATAGCACCAGTCACACTAGGATTAAACATGATTGTGTGTGTGTGTGTGTGTGTGTGTGTGTGTGTGTGTGTGTGTGTGTGTGTCTGTGTGTCTGTGTGTGTGTTCTGGCAGCTGTTTACACCTCATGGATTACTTTTTTTCTAAAAAAAATAAAAAACAGGATTCTACTTTGTGCCATTTGCCTTTAACCTCCATGGGTTCAGAATTAGGATTAAAGCAATTTGATTTGGTGAAAGTGACTACTTAAATCCCTCAGTATATAAAAAACATAGGTCTATTCCCATATATTTTATTTACTTACAGGGTTTGGGACCTGAATTACCAAGATAATTTTCTTCAATCTTCACTGTATTTGTCTCAACAATTTAAAACTTAAACACCATTTTATTTTTCACATTTTAGCTTAGGATTTTTTGTATAAACAGGTTGTATCTTTCCTCCTCGGCTTTAAGCCCTATTTGTTTGTCTAGTTAGCTTTCTCTGAATTTGTTATTTACTATGGGTGGCCAAGGCTGATACTCCTGTCTGTCTAATATCTGAACATTTGAAAGCAAGCTGTTTTCCAGAAAGATTCCCATGCATGAGTAACAGTAGTCTGACAGTGAAATTAACCACCTCACATTCTTCATCCCTTTATTCTTCCAAATGAGAAAACTAATCTTGTTATGTAAGAAGTCATTACTTCATCTACTCATCAGCTGTTTCTGACATGCTCCAGTTGGCTCTCAGTTTGGAAATAAAATTACACAAGGATGAAAATGAAGCCTGTTTCAGAACATTTTCAAGGAAGATTTGTTCCTTTAATGGGCTCTTTGCTGAAAGATATGGTTTTTAATTTGTGAGAAAATAAAAATGCAGTTCAACCAAGTGAAGCATAAAAAGTCATGGGTCAAAAGACTTTCTTATTTTTATAGCAAGAAGTTCAAACTTCATATGAAGTGAAATCACAAGCACAGTTCTTGCTGTGATTTACTTCTAACAGTTTGGGTAATTCATCAGAAAATAATTCAAAACAGTCTGGTTTTGATGTCAGGGTTTCATATATACTAGTTGCAGAACCAGTATTTTTTCTAAGTAAAGTATTAAGCACATTAACTTCAACCTCACCATGTCTATTTTCTTATAATGATAGGTCTCTGCTTTACTTGTTGTGGCAAATAAAGTATGTTCTAACTAATACACGAGGTTGATAAAGAATGTTTGCATAATGTTCTCCACAGTATTTCTGGTTGCAAGAGATTTTATAAATACTGGAGCTGAGAGCAAACCCTGAGGATATAGTGAAATAATCAAGGCTCAGAAAGAACACAAAAGTCTGAGATAAAGTTTGTTATTATTGACATTAATAATTATAATTATCATTATTTTATTTAAATGCTTGAAGAAGATAGCAATTAAGAAAATACAGGGACTTCCTTAGTGGTCCAGTGATTAAGAATCCTCCTCCTTGCAACACAAGGGATACTGGTTCAATCCCTGGTTGGGGAACTAAGATCCCCCATGCCACAACACAGTTAAGCCCGAAGCCACAACTACTGAGTCCACAAGCCACAATTAGAGAGTCTGCACACCAGAAAGATCTCGCATGACTCAACAAAGATCCCATGTGCCCCAACTAAGACCCAACGCAGCCAAATAAATAACTGTTTAAGAAAAATAAAGAAAATACAGTTTCTGGAGATAAACTTTCTGCACTCTCACACCAGTTTCACCACTTTCTAGCTCTTTAGCTGTGGTATCTTGGGCAAGTTACTCAGCGTATCTATGCCCTGATAGCCTCATGTGTTGAATAAGGACAGGGTTAGGGGCAGTAAATAAAGTAGGTCCTAACTCATATAGACACTGTGGAGGTTTAGTTCATCAATACAAACAGTAGGGCAATGGCACCCCACTCCAGTACTCTTGCCTGGAAACTCCCATGGACGGTAGCAACCCATTCCAGTATGCTTGCCTGGAAACTCCCATAGACGGAGGAGCCTGGTAGGCTGCAGTCCATGGGGCCGTGAAAGTCAGACACGACTGAGCGACTTCACTTTCACTTTTCACTTTGATGCACTGGAGAAGGAAATGGCAACCCACTCCAGTGTTCTTGCCTGGAGAATCCCAGGGATGGCGGAGCCTGGTGGGCTGCCATCTATGGGGTTGCACAGAGTCGGACACGACTGAAGCGACTTAGCAGTAGCAGCAAAAGTCATTTCCTGGACACTTGCTTTGCCTCAGACACTATTCAAAACAATTTATAATCCCCAAAGTTTATAACTTTAAGTTTTAAAATATTGATTTAGAAAGCACATTGGGAATTTATACACTCTTTCCGAGATACTTTCTCATAGGAAAATAAAGTAATGCCACTGTCCCTCTGTTCAGTCGCTTAGTTATGTCTAACTCTCTGGACTATAGTCCATCAGGCTCCTCAGTCCATGGAATTTTCCAGGCAAGCATACTGGAATGGGTTGCTACCTTCTGGGGATCTTCCCAACCCAGGGATTGAATACAGGTCTCCTGTGTCTCCTGCATTGGCAGGCGGGTTCTTTATCACTGTGCCACCTGGGAAGCCCAAGGCCACTACCTGTAATCAAGTAATAATTGAATATTTTTACTAATATTTAACTGTCCTATGTATTAGCTTCATTCTCAAATACTTAATAATTAGATTTATTGGTTTTATAAGGCACACCACAACTGATAAAAGATTAACATAAAAATAATTATTGCAATTGACCTCTCTAAAGGATTTTTCGTAACACCTACTAAATGTCTTATTCTGACTCCAACAAATATATTTGAATTAGAGGGAGATCTGAGAATTGCATAACCAGTTTGTTAATATACATTCTGGCAAACCCAACGATTTGGCTCTCCTGCCTGTATTTTCTCTTAGCTTATGGCAATTTTCACATGGAAGGCATCCATACAATATACAGATATTATTGTGCATAGTAAGTACTCAATAAAAATAATTTTAGATGACTTTCCATTAGGAATGCAAGAAAATTAACTATTTTATGCTAGCAAAGACCATGAGAATCAAGCTGCTAAATAATCAGTGCCATCCAGAGAGTTGTTTTAAAGCTTCAACAACTACGGGAAATGATTCCACCACGGGAAATGGTTCCAGCTTTTATTGGGTCGAATCTTAACTACCCACAAGTTACTTTGGGAAATCCATTAATCTTCAGAGAGCTCTGAGATTTACTTCATTATTGACTGTCAGTAGAAACTGAGTTTGCCCATCATTCCCTGGCAGCTAAGGAGAAGAATGTAGAGAAAAAGAGAGCTGTGTTTTGGTTCCCATTCTGTAGTCACTTATTTGATATACTGTGCAAGTCACTTATCATCCCAGGGCTTTTGTTTTTCCATCTGCGTACTGACACTAAAATATCTCTTTTAAGATCTTGCTAAATGTTGGTTACAGGGTAGGTACCATAAGAACCAGAATGTTTCCTTTGGAACATTATATCAGAGAAGTAAATATTCCTGTAAGGTCTTACACTAATTAATGGGTTTCAATAGTTTTAAGGATAAATTCTCTATTTCTGTTTTTAAGACAGAAAACAATTTCACTATTTTTCTTCTAAAATGTTTTATTTAAAATGTGTAGCTATCAAACGGAGAAGGCAATGGCACCCCACTCCAGTACTCTTGCCTGGAAAATCCCGTGGACAGAGGAGCCTGGTAGGCTGCAGTCCACGGGGTTGTGAAGAGTCGGACACGACTGGGCGACTTCCCTTTCACTTTTCACTTTCATGCATTGGAGAAGGAAATGGCAACCCACTGCAGCGTTCTTGCCTTGGAGAATCCCAGGGACGGGGGAGCCTGGTGGGCTGCCGTCTATGGGGTCGCACAGAGTCGGACACGACTGAAGTGACTTAGCAGCAGCAGCTATCAAAAATGATCATTCACAAATTAATTGCATTTTTGACAACAATGAAGTTTTGTAGACAGTATCCTGAAGACTTCGAGAAAAAGCTCTCCCATTTTACATGTTTCTTAATAAGTTTGTATTACATTCTCTCCTATTTCTTTTTTAGAGGGTCTTTCTGTAAAAAATGATTTCAGTGTCATTATGTGAGGTGGAACCGGTACTGGTCTGAATCAAGTTTCTCATCAACTACTCTTGGCTTGACCAAACCATCGTGTAACTGTGAGTCATTCATTCAACTGTCCAGCCTCAATTACCTCACCAGCAAAGAAGGAAAATATGGTAAAACTGCCTCACTACTGGAAGTGAACCACAACACTGGTATCACCAAGGACGTTTTAAGAAATCTAGAAACTCAAGCTCAGACTTGCTGAAACAGAACTGACATTTTAACAAAATCCCTAAGTAATTTCTGTACACATTAAACTTTGAAAAGTGTTGAAATAATGAAATTTAACAGTTTGTGAAAGCAGCTAGTAAATTGTAAAGTTCAACAGAGATGTAACACAGCCATTATTCTCATGTTCTTCATTCCAAACAGAGATACAATTAACCTTGAGCTTTTTCTTTACAATTAGATTAAAAACAAGCACCTCAACACGAATCAGCCACAGGTGGCAGAGGCCAACACAATGTTATAAAGTAATTATCCTCCAATAAAAAGGAAAAAAGAAAAAAACAAGAGTTCCAGCACAAACTTTTGTACTAGATTATAGACGACCAATGCATACTTATTTGAATGAAAAACAAAAGCAATATTTACTCAAAGAATACACTAACACTAATTCAAAAGATACATGCACTCCAATGTTCACTGCAGCATTATTTACAACAGCCAGACATGGAAGCAACTTACATGTCCAACATAGGTGAATGGTTAAAGAAGATGCAGTATATTTGCATGATGAAATATTACTCAGCCATAAAAATAATGAGATTTTGTCCTTTAGGACAACATGATTGAATCTAGAGGGTATTATGCTAAGTGAAACAGATCAGACAGAGAAAGACAAGTACTGCATGATCTCATTTATATGTGAAATCTAAAAAACAAAAGAAAGTAAAATGGCAAGAGTCTCAGAGATACAGAGAAATAAGTTTTTGCCAGAAGGGATGGGGTGAGATGAGGCAAAATAGCTGAAAAGGATTAAGAGGTCAACCCTCCAGCAATATAGTAGGCAAACCACAGAATGTCATATATAGCATTGGAAATATGGTTAATAATATTGTAACAACTTTGTATGGGAAAGATGGTTACTAGACATCATGGTGATCATTCCCTTATATATGTCAAATCATTATGTAGCACACCTGAAACTAATATATTCAGTCAATAAAAGTCAACAATATTTCAATAAAGAAACAAGAAAAAAGTGAGTTGAATTATAAAGCACCTGTTCTAAGCATAATATTAATAATGAAAGTGAAAGTCACTCAGTCGTGTCCGACTCTTAGAGAATCCATGGACTATACAGTCCATGGAATTCTCCAGGCCAGAATACTGGAGTGGGTAGCCTTTCCCTTCTCCACGGGATCTCCCCAACCCAGGGATCAAACCCAGGTCTCTCGCCTTGCAGGCAGATTCTGCACCAGCTGAGCCACCAGATAAGTCCAAGAATACTGGAGTGAGTAGCTTATCCCTTCTCCAGCGGATCTCCCCAACCCAGAAATCAAAGCGGGGTTTCCCGCACTGCAGGCAGATTCTTTACCAGCTGAGTTACCAGGGAAGCCAATATTAATAATAGTCTAATACATAATTTTCTTAAGATACAAAGGCCTAAAATTATTAGTTTTTGTTCTTCAGTGTTACAGTGCCAATACAGATGGAGAGTGATAGCTAGCAAAAGAGGAAGGTAGATTTTAAAATGTAATTAAATCCAATAATGTGTTTTGTACAGGTCATATAGGGAAACATTCATGGAGCAGCATGCACTAAATTTGGAAATCATTCTTAGTAATCCAAATAAATAACTTTCTAAATATCTTGGAATTAGCTTTACCACATAAAATTTAAATGTCCATTCTAAATTTGACCTCATAGATTTTAGTATAGAGGAGACTAGAGTGAATATAACTTCAATTTTTCATTTAAGACCATGGCAGCTTCCATCTACTGGCATTTCCCAGCAATACCATGAGAAATATACTATGACATCTCATGGCTCAATACCTCACAATCTGGCTACTGCAGATACTTTATGTCCTATATAGAAAAGCCCCAATAATTCAGGAAAAAAATGCACATGAGCCTGCCAGCTTTTTCTATTGTACTTTTCAGTGTAACTAAAAGCCTCACACTTCAGATTAGCTATGCCAGGATTCCCTGGTGGCTCAAACAGTAAAGAATCCACCTATAATGTAGAAGACCCAGCTTCAACTCCAGGTTCAGGAAGATCCCCTGGAGAAGGGAATGGCAACCCACTCTAGTATTCTTGCCTGGTGAATTCCATGGAAAGAGGAGCCTGGCAGGCTACAGTCCACAGGGTCACAAAGAGTTGGACAGGACTGAGCAATTAACAGACATAGACACAGACATGCCAGAATCACAGCAGTTGAGTGAATCTTTTGGTTGGTCTTTCAGCCATCAGTGATACACTGTCACAACTTCCTGCAAGATTTACAAATGTGGGTCAAACCTCAGGAACATATTTCACTTATAAAAATTATGCCCACTCAACTATTTGCTTGAAACCTCAGGTCAGTGCTGTCTTTACTTTTGTATAATACTGTTACTAGTTCATTCCTATGTTTTATTTAGTTCTGCCTTTCTCAAATACATCAGTGTATCTTCTTACCTTTTGAATTTCTTGAAATTTTATTGTCTCTGAACTTCTTACTCTAGTTTCCATAAGTGTTTGTTATTCATGGATGTTATCAATATCATTATCTATATCAATATCAGAACATTATCTATTTTGCAGGGACTGAAGCCCATCTTTGTAGTAGCTTTCAGTTAATTGTGGGATTCAGTTTTAGAAAAAAAATTAGAATTGAAAATCAGAGTGACCTGGGTACAAATCACAGTCTGACAGTTACTAGAAGTGTACACTTGAGCTAAATTACCTAACTACTGTGAGCCTCAGTGAATCTGTCTATATAGCAGGTATGAAGAAATGGCCACCAGAGATTCACACCAGATATGTGAAAGTTAAATAAGGTAATATACGCAGGGCACTGGTACACAGTGAACGCAGGCACTCAGTTTCATGTTGTGATGATGACGGTGACAAAGACAATGTGTTAGTGGTGCTGATTCAGAGTTTCAATTACTTTCCTGTTTGAGCAAGAGAAGGGAGGGCTTTCTCCCCTAGAGCAGAGACGATATTGTGACACTGACCCTCCAACACCATCCTCATCTCCTGTCATTAAAGTATCACAGATGTCATGGTAAGACAGGAAGACTTTTTGTGGATCATCCATGTTAAACATTTTTCATCAATGGAGAAACTGTTCTATAATCCCACATTCATTACAAATTGAGAAGACATGGTAGTTTTACATGACTTCTAAAGAATGTCCATGAAAAAAATTACATTTCTGGAGTTATCTGCTTCTTCTCAGTTTGGCAATAGATTTTTGATGGAAAGAATGGCTCTAATGGTAAGAACTCTTAATACATTAATACATTAATTTGTACTATTAAATTTTACTATTAGTACATCACTACAGTCCATTCTAAAGGAGATCAGTCCTGGATGTTCTTTGGAAGGAATGATGCTAAAGCTGAAACTCCAGTATTTTGGCCACCTGATGCGAAGAGTTGACTCATTGGAAAAGACTCTGATGCTGGGAAGGATTGGGGGCAGGAGGAGAAGGGCACGACAGAGGATGAGATGGCTGGGTGGCATCACTGACTCGATGGATATGAGTTTGGGTGAACTCTGGGTGATGGACAGGGAGGCCTGGCGTGCTGCAATTCATGGGGTCACAAAGAGTTGGACACGACTGAGCGACTGAACTAAACTGAACTGAACAAATTAAATACATGTTCTTAATTTTACATCCTTTCATGATGTCAAGAAAAACAAAGAACCAGAGTATTAATAACATACAGACACTCCCTTAGTTGGGGATATTTTAATTCAATGATAATAGGAATACAATCAGCTCCTATACACATTAACAACCGTAGTATTTTACAATTATCTTCTTTTAGAAAGACAAATACACTCAATATAATATTCTCTATTCTATTATAAAGCACTGAGAAAATGATTTGGATTCAATGAGAGAAAACAGATCTCAGAGTCTTAATGATGGGCTAATCATGTTGTTCTTGATATAATAAATGTGACACCATATGAATATAAATTAATCTGCCATTGCCATTTTTGAGTAGAAAATTTTATTGTTCATCTTTCTTGTTAATTTGGAGATAGCAATTTACAGGGAAAAAAGCCACAAATAAGTTTCCATACAGTTACTCCACAGAAACTAATGAACCCTCAAGTAAAACACAGACCAAATTTCTCTCAGATCATCACGCTTTAAGAGACATAAAGATTAATGCAATATGCTAAAAAAAAAAAAAAACACTTGAATGAGTCAGAAGACCTAAATTTAAGTCACCATTCAATTATTTTATAGCTACACAATCTTGAGTAAGTCACATCTTCTAAATTTCAATATTCTTAATTTTCATAGAAGAACTTGGACTAGATCAACAAATGTTTTTTTCCAACTGGTCTCCTTGACAGTCAAATCCTCTTTTTTAAGCACATTCTACACAGAATTTCAATACGTTTCTAACAGATGACAGTGGATTTGCTCTGTTGGAAAGAAGATGAGAGAAACACGGTCCAGCACCTACAGCCTTACTTGTCACACACCGCTATTACACAAATACCTTAAATGTTGTTTCAAATCAAGTGTCTCCACTTCTAAAAGTTATTCATCACAAGTTTATGAATTTCAGTCCTTCAACACAGAGGAGAATGGAATATTATTCAAATGTTATTCTCAATGGTACGACAGAGCCTAAGTGCTTAATAAATGGTCTTTATCTGCAATTCTATCCTACATTTATGTACTATTTTACTTCTTACAAAGCACTTCCAGTTTCCCAGTCTCTCACTTGCTTTTCCACTTATGAAATAGGCAAGACAAGTATAAATAAAAGAGGAGTAGGTTCCTTCTCACTGTATTCATCTTTCTCTTTAAAATTTTTTCAGTAGTTTGGAAAAGACAAATTCATCTTAATAATTCCATTATGAATGATTATATTTTTATCACACCACACTACACACATGTTCCATACTCATTTTACTCTTTCAAAAATGCCTTTGGCTTTATATGAGAGACCAGGGATTCTCTTCCTTGGCACTACTAACATCTGGGATTGGATAATTTTTTGCTGTCCTGTGAACTATAAGATGTTTAGCAGCACCCTGGCCTTTACCCTCAATACAGTTTTTAAACTACCCCCATTGCTATAACCTAAACTTTTAAAATGTCTTCAGATGTTGTCAAGTATCTCCTGGGGAGAAAAACAATCCCTAGTTGAGAGCCACTTGACAGACAAACACTGAGACCAAATGTAATGGCTAAGTCATTTTAATATGCCTACCATATTCTCAACTATTTGCACACATGAATGGAGAACAATGCCATTCTTTTGCTGTTGTTGTTGTTGCTGTTTAATGGCCCAAATAATGAGCTGAATGCACTGAAGCCTTTTCATTTTATCCATATGGAGACAATGGAATGAGTACATCATAGAATACACAGGTACTTTATTAGACCTTGTAAAAAACACTGTATCTTTTCATTGACAACTGAAGATAAGGATAGGAAATCTAACATAAAGACCAGGAAAGATGTGAGTCCTATCATGAATATTAATTATACCGAACAGCAGGCTGTATAGAAAGCATTAGATGCTTAAGTCACCAGTAAATTAGGAAGCCTTTTGTTGGAGATATTCTAGATAAAAACATATGCTACTGTCTTAAAGACATAACTCAATACTTCTTAAATACTGTGCTTTACCACATCCTTCAAGGGATGCACAGCAGTAGTGCAACTGTCAAGGGCAGAACTGAGCACAAGCTGGGTATAACTAAAGTCAAGTCTTCAATGAATACCTAAGGACAATACATAACTGACAGACAGTCCTTCAAGGAAGGTCCTGGTGATTACTCAAAGCTGACGCCATCACTCATCCATTTCTCCACACATTTATGAAATGATCACTTCATCTGATAATATGTAAGAGATGAGAAAGTGAAGATAATACAGCAGCTGAGTTAGAGATGTGGTGTATGAAGGTGGATGAGATTGATGATGTAAACATGGACAAAGGCAAAAACACAAGGCAAATCCAAATGTAAAAAGGAGTAGTGGCTGTATTATTAGTTGCCAGATAAATTTTTTACAAAGTTCAATCACTTTATATATTTAAAAATTAATATGCATAGAAAATAAAATATTCATAACCCTTAACACACTAAAAGAGGTATCATCAAAATATACGGAGCAAAGAATATCAGAAGTATGAGAAAAACTGAACAGAATGTAACTCTGGATAGCATTTCCAATTTTACTGTCAATTGAAAATGCAGAAATTAGGACAGAATTTGAAGGATAGAATTAATAAAGTTGAGTTAATAGCTATAGTATATTGAACTTAGCAGTCTACAGAGAGATATTACATTAATACTTTTTATTCCAATAAGCCACTGAACATTTTTTAAAAGTCACTGAATACATTAGGTGTCTACTACATGCCAGGCATTCCTCCAGTAACTGGAATACAGCAAAGAAAAAAAAGAAAAATTCTCTTCACTATATAGCATACATCTGTTGCATTAAGCCACCAAGAAAGCTTCAAAAAATTCCAAGTACATACATTTTTAACTACAACAGTATATAGGAATAAATTAAAGACTTATTTATTTAATATTTAATAAATTTAAATATTTAATAAATTAAATATTTCGGGCAAAAACCTCATCAGTCTTTTTTCTTTTTTTTAAATTAAATGTTAATGCCAATTTTATCCAGGATTATTAGTTCTGGAAGTTTACATTAAGAAAATAAACAGAGATAGGCATGCAGATTTAGCTGCAAGAGTAAATTTACCAAGGCATTAACTACGTTAATAAAAGCTTCATAGGATTTGAATTGTAAATTTATGGAAAAAATTTCAAAAAACCATATGAATGCAATAATACACAACCTTTTAAAACAGAGGTTTGAGGGGTATAGGTAATAATATGAGAAACTCTATAAACATAAGAATAAAAAAATCCAAGATACACTCTAATGTACATATTCTGATCACAAAGGAATAAAACATTAAAGTGATAACCATAAATATTTGAAACTGAAGATATTAAATAAATAAATACACATCGGAAATTTTAAAGTACTTGGCTCAATTGTTTTATAATCAAAGTGAAATCCAAACATACAACCACAGATTACCTAGAATACATCCAAAATGAGAATAACCTATATGAAAATTGTTTAAAGACTTTTCATCAGACAAGGGATAATACCAGGAAAAAATTTTTAGATAACAATAGAAGTATTCAAATAGACAATTAAATACAATAATTATTCTGGCAAACATTTTTTAATTATCTATCTAACATTTTTATAAAGTTAGGAATAAAAAAATGTACATATAACACATATAAAAAGATTTGGGAAATATGATACTATGTACCAGTCTGTGTTAACAAAGTCGATTATCTCAATGAAATGGAAAATTATTTTTAAGTGAAATACTTAACAAGAACAAATAAGCAAAGAAAAATTTGAAAACCCTGAAAAGACCATTAGTCACAGAAGACATTTTAAAGAGATGAAAGAATCTTCTGCAGGAATGACAGTTTTATTAGTGAATTTCTTATGGTTTCCAGACTAGATAATACTTGTTATGGTGCAATATAGATGCAAGAAAAATGCTAGTCTTTTAGAGAATAGAAAAGATGATAATGATCCTAAGTCAACGAGAAGACTATAACTTCCAAGGACCTCTGACCACAACAGAAGAAATTATTGAAGAATTACAAAATAAAATTTTAAAATTTTGAATAAAATATTAGCAAACCAAATTGAACTGAATATTAAAACCGTAAGTCAAAAATACCAACAAAGATTCACCTCATAAGTATGAAATAGCTTAATATTAGACTCTAAAATAACATATTATCAATAAAACTAGCTAGGAAAAGGATCATCTTCATAGAGTTGAAAATTTATAAGGTAAGTTTCATAAAGAACACTTCCTTACAGTCAAGAATCAGGTCATACTCACATAGTTAGCATTTATTTATTTTGATTTATGGTGAGTCATTGAGGGCACCCATCCAAAAGAAAGACCCCCAAATTGTTGTTATTTCTGGTGTATAAAACAACAGAACATGAAACATACAGAAAAACTACAATTATAAGAGAAAGCATGACTGTTACAAAATATTAACTGAAAGATTAGAGATAAAAAACATTCAAGTGGCTGAGAAGATAAAAGTGCAAACTTTGTTATAGCAGTAACAGAAAATATAAAAAGTCATAATATCATAAAATTAAGATATTCCAAGCATTGAATGTGTGATATCTACTTGGAGAAAACTACATATCTTAATTAGGAGATATAAAAATAATTGATGAGGACTTATTTTAAAAATGAATAAAATTATAGGTCGGCTCTGATAGCAAAAGAAACTTAGAATAAAATAAAAATGGTACATAATAAATCCCTGAATGAGAGAAGTCTTTTATTTTTAAACAGGATTGAAGAAGTGATAAACGAAAACCCATTTAATAAAATTAAAATAACAAAAGCAGAAATATTTAATTATGTATGTAAAAAAATGAATTAATTCAGGTAAGAATCTGAACCTTCTTGTCATAAAAGAAAAAATAATTAATAAACATCTCTAAAATGTTCGATCTTATAATAAGTTAAAATGTAAAGCAAATTACAATTACAAATTAATTTAACTATGATAGAGTTAATCAGAGGAATTTTTCAAAAGTATATATTTTGAATTGAACTATTTAGAGAAAGGAAAGAAGAGAAGATGGTGAAGCAAATAAATTTTACTTAGGAAAATTTCTCTTCATAAGACCTTATATATACTCACAATAAAACAAAGTAGATAGACAAGTGAGGCCTGTTTTGAATAGAGAGGTACATTCAAAATTTAAAGCAGGAAAAAAATGAGATTTCTTCCTATTTTCCAGTACCACTGCATTTTAGAGGCAAGGAAACAAACAGGTTTAAATCCTGAATCTATAGTTTAATGCTGGGCAGCACCTAGGCCTCACTGACTTTATATCCAAAATGAAGATATTACCTACCCAATTTATTACCTAATGGGACTGAGACCAAAGATACTGCAGAAATTTACAGATAGAAAGGTAATTAATACTTGTAATACAGTCTGCTTTAAATTTTCAAAAGCTTTTTTTAAAATTCAAAGTATTTTTATTACAATTCATACTTTATTTCTTGAGGAAAGAAGAAACACACTACACACAGCAAGAATTTGGAAATTTGTTTTGGGTGTATAGTGGAAGTAAAGTGAATGAAAGTCACTCAGTCATGCCCAACTGTTTGCAACGCCATGGACTATACAGTCCATGGAATTCTCCAGGCCAGAATACTGGAGTGGGTAGCCTTTCCCTTCTCCAGGGGATTTTCCCAACCCAGGGATTGAATCTAGATCTCCCGCATTGCAAGCGGATTCTTTACCAGCTGAGCCACCAAGGAAGCCCAGGATCAGTCAAATTGTAAAAGGAATTTTAAATGGTTGTGTTATTGATTCTTCCAGAGTGCTTAGGACCCCTAACAAAATACCCAAACAAATTAAGAGCAAGAGAAAAACCTGTTTTTAAAGTACCAGTATTTCAGTGAATGTGAAAATTAAAGTCAAAGTCGCACGGTCCTGTCCGACTCTGCCACCCCACGGACTATGCAGTCCATGGAATTCTCCAGGCCAGAATAGTGGAGTGGGCAGCCTTTTCTTTCTCCAGGGGATCTTCCCAACCCAGGATCAAACCTAGGTTTCCCACATTGCAGGCAGATTCTTTACCAGCTAAACCACAAGGGAAGTCAATGTGAAAACAGGATTAACTCAAAGTGTGTGTGTGTGTGTATGTGTGTGTGTGTGTCTGTGTGTGTGTGTATCATTTTATCTACGTCTATAGAAAGAGAAAGAAAGATTCAGTTCAGTTCAGTTGCTCAGTCATATTCCAACTCTTTGAGACCACATGGACTGCAGCAACCCAGGCCTCCCTGTCCATTACCTACTCTCAGTCTTTACTCAAATTCATGTCCATTTAGTCAGTGATGCCATCCAACCGTGTCATACTCTATCATCCCCTTCTCCTTCTGTCCTCAATCTTTCCCAGCATCAGGGTCTTTTCAAATGAGTCAGCTCTTTGCATCAAGTGGCCAAAGTATTGGTGTTTCAGCTTCAACATCAGTCCTTCCAATGAACACCCAGGACTGATTTCCTTTAGGATAGAATGGCTGGATCTCCTTGCAGTCCAAGGGACTCTCAAGAGTCTTCTCCAACACCACAGTTTAAAACCATCAATTCTTTGGTGCTGAGCTTTCTTTATATTCCAACTCTCACATCCATACATGACTACTGGAAAAACCATAGACTTAACTATACAGACCTTTGTGGACAAAGTAATGTCTCTGCTTTTTAATATGCTGTCTAGGTTGGTCAAGGAAAAGGCAATGGCACCCCAGTCCAGTACTTTTGCCTGGAAAATCCCATGGACGGAGGAGCCTGGTAGGCTGCAGTCCACGGGGTCGCTAAGAGTCACGCACGACTGAGCGTCTTCACTTTCACTTTTCACTTTCATGCACTGGAGAAGGAAATGGCAAGCCACGCCAGTGTTCTTGCCTGAAGAATCCCAGGGACAGCGGAGCCTGGTGGGCTACCGTTTAGCCCACCAGGGTTAGACACAACTGACGCAATTTAGCAGCAGGTTGGTCATAACTTTCCTTCCAAGGAGTAAGCGTCTTTTAATTTCATGGCTGTAGTCACCATATGCAGTGATTTTGGAGCCCAAAAAAATAAAATTGGCCACTGTTTCCCCATCTATTTGTCATGAAGTGATGGGACTAGATGCCATGATCTTAGTTTTCTGAATGTTGAGTTTTAAGCCAACTTTTTCACTCTCCTCTTTCACTTTCATCAAGGGGCTCTTTAGTTCTTCTTCACTTTCTGCCATAAGGGTGGTATCATCTGCATATCTGAGTTATTGATATTTCTCCCGGCAATCTTGATTCCGGCTTGTGCTTCCTTCCACCCAGCGTTTCTCATGATGTACTCTGCATAGAAGTTAAATAAGCAAGGTAACAATATACAGCCTTGACGTACTCCTTTTCCTATTTGGAACCAGTCTGTTCTTCCATGTCCAGTTCTAACTGTTGATACTGACCTGCATATAGATTTCTCAAGAGGCAGGTCAGGTGGTCTGGTATTCCCATCTCTTTCAGAATTTTCCACAACTTATTGTGATCCACACAGTCAAGTCTTTAGCATAATCAATAAAGGAGAAGTAGATGTTTTTCTGGAACTCTTGCCTTTTCGATGATCCAGGGGATGTTGGTAATTTGATCTCTGCTTCCTCTGCCTTTTCTAAAACCAGCTTGAACATCTGGAAATTCACGGTTCACGTTCTGTTGAAGCCTGGCTTGGAGAATTTTGAGCATTACTTTACTAGCATGTGAGATGAGTGGAACTGTGTGGTAGTTTGAACATTCTTTGGCATTGCCTTTCTTTGGGATTGGAATGAAAACTGACCTTTTCCAGTCCTGTGGCCACTGCTGAGTTTTCCAAACTTGCTGGCATTTTGAGTGCAGCACTTTCACAGCATGATCTCTCAGGATCGAAATAGCTGAATTGGAATTCCATCACCTCCACTAGCTTTGTTGGTAGTAATGCTTTCTAAAGCCCACTTGACTTCACATTCCAGATGTCTGGCTCTAGGTCAGTGATCCCATCATCGTGATTATATGGGTCGTGAAGATCTTTTTTGTACAGTTCTTCTGTGTATTCTTGCCACCTCTTCCTAATATCTTCTGCTTCTGTTAGGTCCATACCATTTCTGTTTTATTGAGCCCATCATTGCATGAAATGTTCCCTTGGTATCTCTAATTTTCTTGAAGAGATCGCTAGTCTTTCCCATTCTATTGCTTTGCTCTATTTCTTTGCATTGATCACTGAGGAAGGCTTTCTTATCTCTCCTTGCTATTCTCTGCAACTCTGCATTCAACTGGGTATATCTTTCCTTTTCTCCTTTGCTTTTTGCTTCTCTTCTATTCACTGCTATTTGTAAGGTCGCCTCAGACAGCAATTTTGCTTTTTTGCATTTCTTTTTCTTGAGGATGGTCTTTATCCCTGTCTCCTGTACAATGTCACGAAACTCCATCCACAGTTCATCAGGCACTCTGTCTGTCAGATCCAGTCCTTTAAATCTATTTCTCATTTCCACTGTATAATCGTAAGGGATTTGATGTAGGTCATACCTGAATGGTCTAGTGGTTTTCCCTACTTTCTTCAATTTAAGTCTGAATTTGGCAATAAGGAGTTCATGATCTGAGCCACAGTCTACTCCTGGTCTTGTTTTTGCTGACTGTATAGAGCTTCTCCATTTTTGGCTGCAAAAAATATAATCAATCTGATTTCAATATTGACTATTTGTTGATGTCCATGTGTAGAATCTTCTCTTGTGTTGTTGGAAGAGGGTGTTTGTTATGACCAGTGTGTTCTCTTGGCAAAACTCTATTAGCCTTTGCCCTGCTTCATTCTGCCAAGATCACACACACACACACACACACAAACCAAATGCTTTTGCGTTCTTTACATATATTTGTTCCTTTTTATCTTGTTAGTTCAATCCCATATCTGTTCTTTTTTCTTCCCCATTTCTTACTACACAGTGGCAGTGGCTCAGCCAACCTTTGATACAACAAAGATCAGAAAACTATTAGTTCCTCTAATAGGACATACGGCATCAATTAGTACTTTCAGTGGAAATGGATATTGGAAAGCAAAGTCTGTCATCTTTGACGTGCCGTATCTTACATGTGAGTCCTGAACTAACAGTGATTTCCTAAGGTTTTTAGAACTTGTTGTAGGCCAAAATAATACCTCTCTTCCTGCAAAAGATTTTTTAAAAAAAGCCTAGACCTACCTAATCCTCAGATCCTGTGGTTATGTTATCTTCAATGAGAACAAAAGACTTTGCTGATATAAATTTAAGGGCCTAGAGTTGTGGAGATGACACTGGCTTATCTGGATTATTGGGTGAGCCCAATCTAATCAAATTCAAGACAGTAGAAGAGTGGGTCAGAGATGTAATATGAGGACTCAGTCCACTGCTGCAAGCCTTGAAGTGAAGTGTCAGTCGCTCAGTCTTGCCTGACTCTTTGCGACCTCATGGACTGCAGCCCACCAGGCTCCTCTGTCCATGGGATTTTCCAGGCAAGGATACTGGAGTAGGCTGCCATTTCCTTCTCCTGGGGATCTTCCCAACCCAGGGGTTGAACCCGGGTCTCCTGCACTGCAGGCAGATTCTTTACTGACTTAGCTATGAGGGAAGCCCTTGTTGCAGGCATTAAACAAGGAGAAAATGGGGCTACAAGCCAAGGAATGCCAGTGGCCTCTAGAAACTAGAAATGACCTCTGTGTACAGCCAGCAAGAAAATGAGGTCCTTTGTTCTACAACCATAAGAAACTTAACTCTGCAAAAAACTCAAATGAGCGGGGAAATAGATTCTCCTTTAGAGCCATCAGAAAGGACTGCTGGCCTGCCAACACCTTGATTTTAGCTCCATGAAACCCTTACTGAGCTTCTGATCTATGGAATTATAATACATTTATGTTGCCTAAGCTGCTAACTTTGTGTTAATTTGTTATGGCAACAACAGAAAACTAATATAAAATTGCACACTTAGAGAAAATGTTAAAACTCATTTGAGAGAACATAGGACAATGATAAAATTCTCAAGTTCTATCAAATACTTCAAAGCACTAACTGATTGTAAAGCACTTATGTTAATCATTTAGTAAATATCATCAAATAATATTATCTAAAAAGTATAATTACTACTAATACTAATAATAACTAACATATATAGAACGCCAAGTGTTACCCAAAATGTGTGACTAGTATTGGCTTACTTAACCTTCTGGAAGACCTTATGGTAGATTTGGTTTTTATCCATATCTTACAAATAAACAAACTGAGGCTTAGTGAGATACAATAAATTCCCTAGATTCACTCATCTAGTAAAATGTAGAGATGAAACTCAAACCCTAATCTCTGGAAATAAATCTTGTGGTTTTAATACTATAATAATGTTATATATTACCTGTTAATATAGTCAGCAAATTTGCCTTTGTGTCATCTGCATGTTTTGGAGGCTCTGTGGTCCAAATATTTTACTGGAGTTCTCAAAGACCCAGAATCAAAACCTTAATAGAATAGTTAATACCCTCTAAAGTTTGCAGAACATAACAGCATATGAATTTTTAAATAAATAAAATATAAAACACTTCGAACATTGACATTTATAAATATGAATAAAATAGTAAGAAGTTGAATTAAAAATAAATATTCTGCAACTTCTTATAAAAATAATTCTTGAGAGCAAGAAATCTGTCACTCACTCTCATAGGTACTGTGAATATTGCACAGTTCTTTATTGAAGAGAAGTGAAAATTTATATTAACACAGAAATATGTATGGGAATATCAACAGTCTGCTTAATCATAATCTCCAAAAACTGTTAATCGCCCTACTATATTTTACCCAAAAAATGGCTAAAACCCTGGTACCATATATATTCATATAGTACCAATAAAAAAGAATGATCTATCAATATATACAATAATATGACTCCTAGATGCATTTTTCAAATTGAAAGAATCAGACTCAAAAGGTTATATATTATATATTTGTATTTGTATCATATTATGAAAAATACAAACTACAGGGATGGAGAACAGATCTGTGCTTATCTGGGGATGGATGTGAGAAGAAAGGCTGTCTATAAAGAGAGTTAAGATTCTGTGCTATATATGTTCTATATATTGATTATGGTGACAGACATAATTTCATTCATTTTTAAAACCTACATAACTGTAAACCAAAAAGAGTAAATTTTATCATATAAATTTAAAATATATAAAAAGTTACTAGAGTAGATATAATGGAATATTGAAAACTACTCAGGAGACAGAAAATAAAAAGATGAAAAAATAAAAATCAAAAGACACAAATATAAGGACAAAACAGCAAAACAGGCTTACAAATAACTATATCTATCACTACATTAATCATAAACTTACTAATATTTTTATTAAAAATGAACAATTCTAAATTACAATTATAAAAACAAGAATTAAGTATGTGCAATCTTTTTCACATATTAAATATAAACACTTAGATGACTTAAAGTAGATAGATAACAAAAGATACAACTTCATAACAATAAAGATACAACTTCATAACAATAATCCTTAGAAAACTGTAGTGGTTTTTTAGAAAAAGTAATCTCCAGGTAAGGAGTACTATAAAAATGAACAGATATAATTCAAATGAAAAAAGGATCAACCATTTATCATAATTCCAAATACATATGGACCTAATAATTGAGCTTCAAAATACATAAAACAAAATGACACAACTAAAGTGAGAAATAGTTACATAATTATTGTTGAAGGATTTAAACCTCCTCTTTCAGTAATTCATAAAACAATGAGACAAAAAATCCACAGGAATATATAAGATTTTAACAACACTATCAACCAACTTAGAATAACTGACAAATTTAAAACATTACACCAAAATATTGAGAAGGAACATATTCCAAGATAGACCAGTACTTTGAAAGAATCTGAATCATATAAACTATGTTCTCTGATCATAATATTAAAGAACACTAACAAATATATCTCAATGATCTCAATGAGATCATCAAATATATCAATGATCTCATTGCCAGGTATTTGGAAATTAAATATCCAATAATTGTTTCATAACTGCCCAATGAAATAGTTGTACAAAATATAAAAGCATTGTTCAAATAATTAAAGACAAAACCCAATGGAAAAACTACATGAAAAGACATTTCAAAAATAAAACACACAGATGTTCAATAAGCACATAAAGGCATTCAAGTTCATTGGTCATCAGATAAATAAAAAATAAACCACAAATACCCCACAAACTCACTAAATTAGCTAAATTTAAAGACTGAGAGTGACAAAACTTGGAAAGGACATCAAGAAACTGGAACTCTGGATTGTTGATGAAACTGAAAATGGTACAGTCACTTTCAGCAATGGTTTAGCATGTTCTTATGAAATTAACACATCATTTGATACAATAATTCTACACCTAGGTTTTCAAAAGAGAAAGAAAACATGCCTGAATAAAGAAATATACAAGAATGCTGGGAATTTTATTCATAACAAACAAAAGTTGGAGGCATTCTAAATGCCCACATAAAGATCAATGGGTAAACAAACTCTGGCATATCTAAAAATGGAATACTATTCAGCAATAAAAGGAACTGAACTCTAGAAAGCTGTTCTGTAGAACAATGATTCTACAGTATATGCTGCTGCTGCTGCCGCTAAGTCACTTCAGTCATGTCCGATTCTGTGCGACCCCACAGACATCTGGCAGCCCACCAGGCTCCCCCGGCCCTGGGATTCTCCAGGCAAGAACACTGGAGTGGGTTGCCATTTCCTTCTCCAATGCAGGAAAGTGAAAAGTGAAAGTGAAGTTGCTCAGTCATGTCCGACTCTCAGCGACCCCATGGACTGCAGCCTACCAGGCTCCTCCATCCATGGGATTTTCCAGGCAAGAGTACTAGAGTGGGGTGCCATTGCCTTCTCAGCATATAGGAAGAGGCAAAAAGACACAGAATAGCCAATAAATTATTGAAAGAGAAGAAAATATTGGAAGATTGAAACTACACAACTTTAAGATTTCTACAAAGCTACAATAATCAAGACAGTGAGGTACTGGCAACAGAATAGACAAATAGATGAACAAAACAGAATAGAAAGCCCACATGCTGCTGCTGCTGCTAAGTCACTTCAGTCGTGTCCGACTCTGTGTGACCCCATGGACTGCAGCCTACCAGGCTTCTCCATCCATGAGATTCTCCAGGCAAGAACACTGGAGTGGGTTGCCATTTCTTTCTCCAAGAAAGCCCACATAAATATATACAAATCTCTGACAAAAGAGCAAAGGCAATACAATGAAGTAAAGACAGTCTTTTCAACAAATGATGCTAGAACAAATGAACATCCAGACAAAAAATGAATTCTGACACATACTTTACCTCTATCATAAAAGTTAACTCAAAGTGGATTGCAGGCCTAAATATAAGGCCTATAGGAGAAAACCTGAAAGAACTTGGTTACTACTTCTGCATTTGTCCAAATGTTGACCATCTTTCTGATGATAACTTTTTAGATACAAGACCAAAGGCATGATACATGAAAGATATAACTAATAAGCTAAACTTCATTGAAATTTAAAACTTCTAGTCTGCAAAAGACAATGCCAAAAAATGAGAACACAAGCCACAGACTGGGAGAAAATATTTGCAAAAGACATATCAGATATAGAGCTGTTATCCAAAACAAAGATACTATTCAAACTTTAACAATAAAAAAAACAAAAAACCTAATTAGAAACAGTCCAAAGACTTTAACAGATAACTCACCAAAGAAGACACACTGATGGCAAATAAGCATATGAAAAGATGTTCCACTTCATATGTTACCATGGAAATGCAAATTAAAACAGTAATGGGACACACTTATTAGAATGGCCAATATCCAGAACATGTGACAACACCAAAGGCTGGTGAGGATGGGGAGCAATAGGAAATCTCACCTATTGACAGTGGGGAGAACACTTTGGAAGACAGATTATCAATTTCTTACAAAACTAAACATACTTTCCTACGTTATGACCCAGCAATCACTCTCTGATGTTTACCATTAGAAGTTGAAAACTCATGTCCACACAAAACACACAGATGTTTACCACAACTTTATTATAACTTCCAAAACTTGTAAACAACCAAGATGTTCCTCAGTAGATGAATAAATAAGTAAACTGTAGTACATCCAGATAATGGAATATTACTCAGTGCTAAGAAAAAGTGAGTTATCAAGTCATGAAAAGACATGGAGTAAATTTAAATATGTACCACTAAGTGAAAGAAGCCAGTTTGAGAAGACTTCATATCGTATGATTCCAAGTAACATTCTGAAAAAGGCAGAACTCTAAAGACAGTAAAAAGATCAGTGGTTTCCAAGAGTTGGAGGATGAGGGGAGAGGTGATTGCAGAGCACAGAGGATTTTCAGAGCAGTGAAAATAACCTAATGATGGATACATGCCATTGTACGTGTGTCCAAACCCATAAAACTTACAAAACCAAGACTGAACAATAACTTAGACCATGGGCTAATAATGATGTGTTAATGTAGGTTCATTAATTGTAACAAATATATCACTCTAGTGGGAAATGTTGATAATGGAGAAGGTTGTGCATATGTAGGGACAAGGGTTATATGAGAAATCTCTATTCCTTTCCCTCAATTTTGCTATAAAACAAAAATTATTTTTTAAGTAAAAATAAAAGAACTGAACTGATAATGCAACAACATGGACAAATAAGCTGAGCAAAAGAGATGATGACACAAGGGCACAGGCTATATAATCCCATCATAAGAAGCTCAAAAACAGCCCAAACTAATCTATGATGATAAAAGTCTGAAGGGTGCTTGCCGTGGAGGAGTGATGGTCTCAGAATTGACAGGAAAGGCAGGATGGTATTTCCTGGTGTGATACTTCCGTATTTTAATAGGGTTGTATTTTATGCACATGTATATATTTGTCACAACTCACTGAATTGTACATAAAATAAGTTCTAGTTTACTGTATGTGAATATTATCTAAATAAAATAAAATTTTAAATCTATAATAAGTAATATAGACCTACTGAACTTTCAGGTCTTTATCAACTATAAAACATACAAAACACACAAAACACAAATATAGTTTACATGATAAAATATGTTAATAGTAGTATTAACATAAACCAAAGATACTGTGGTTATGCTGAACTAAATCAGTTTACTCATCTGAAAATAAAACCGGCCACCACATTAAGGGGGGGGCATATTTTGATTTCAATATATCTACGTGCGGATTACTAACTAGTTCTATTTTTCTCTATTCAAACAACTATCAACTTTCCAATTACACAGAATCACATGACACTACTAGGGTTTATTTATCAGTTAGACATGCATCCTTTACACCTTAAGTACACCCTCTCTCCTCTGCTACTGGCTACAAAATTAAAGCACGTGGATAACACAGACCTAAAAAACAATGCAAATACAGACATAGAATCAGTCATTCTAACACAAAGGCCAAGCATTGACAGAATCTTCTTACAGTAATTTTCCAAAGGTTATCATTGAATTAAAAACACAGTATTTTAATACTAAGGAATTCCTCTAAATATGTGAAACAATGGTGCTCTATAGGTTAGTTTGAGAAACAATGCTATTAACCTTCCCTTTCTACTACCAACACAGGCTTCTCTGGGCAACAAGGAAGAAAGTAATGGAATGTGTGCCCGTCCCCTACCCTCCTCACTGTTCGTAAGCCTTACTTTGGTTCACATTATTCTGTTCTTGTTTCTGTGTTCTTTTGTTGAGTCCCAAGAAAACACTTCACTGCCTCTCTTAAACCTTTTAGGACACACTGTAACTGAACTACTTTGGCATGTTTCTCAGGTCTGGATGGTTTAGACAGTTACTACTTTCTTTATTCGATATTTCTACATGTTTTGTTCATTTCCAGTAAACCAATACTTAAGTTTGAGAATATCTTATTAAGTACTAGGAACAATAAGTTAACCTTTAATTTTTAAATTTTTAATTTTATCATAGAAACTATTTTTAACATTCAAAATTGTACTTTTAGTATAACAATTTTCATGAATAATAAATACAAAAGAAAATGAATATCAGGTAGATTCAAACATACTAAAGAAAATTAGAAATGTTCTCAAACAGGTTCTTGGCAGATTAGAATAAAATGCCCTAAGGAATTAGTTTCAAAAGTACTCTTTGGTTAGACTTATACAAAGTGAGCCACCAGGGAAGCCCATACAAAGTGAACAGGAGAACTAACAATTAAGTAATAGGTATATTCAACCAGGATGGATAGCTTAAACAAAAATACGCCATTGGTCCTAGCTATCTAAGTGACAATTTATATAGCCCTAATTTACTATATAAGCTTCCCACATGGCTCAGCGGTAAAGAATTTGCCTGCCAAGGCAGGAGACTCAGGTCCAATCTCTGAGTAGGGAAGGTTCCTGTGGAGGAAGACATGGCAACCCACTCCAGTATTCTTTCCAGGAAAATTCCATAGATAGAGCAACCTGGCGGGTCATAGTCCACGCAGTCTCAAGGAGTCAGACACGACTGAGCACATACACACAATTTATCATACAGTGTTCATAAAACCTTAAATTAAGTTCTGAAGAGACAGAATATGATCAGGATCAGCTCAATTTACTATGAGGAATAGAAAATTTTATATATTTAGTGTATATACTGATCAAGTCTTCACCCTTTTATTATGTCTCAAACATAAGCATACTCTCCTCTGGTCAGAAGCTTTTAGTATTTTTTGGCTTCTTTGGTTTGTTTTTTGTTTGTTTGTTCCTTTCTTTCTTGTCAATTCAACTGGACAAAACTGTATTCTCAAGTACAAGATTCTCCACAAACCAGAACACTGGGGAGAAGACACACTGTGTTACTAAAATTAAAATTGATCTATATGTTACCTAGATAAAAAACAAAATAGAACTTTTAGCAATTGTGTATCATGAGTGAGGTTTCAAAAAATGTGTTCAAAAGACTAAATTCTGGAGCCAAGGGAAAGACAATGAAGAAAATAAAAGAATAATTTGAGGGGCTTATATCCTACTATTGGAACTGAGTTCATAGACTACATGGCTATGCTTTAATATTAACAATTTGCTATCATATTAAAGGAAAGGTATGAACATTAGATAGATCTGCATTTGAATAGCTGAGCAGACCCAGATCTCTATAGGACTCCACTTGAGAATTCAGCAGACATTTGCAAGCTCTCTTTCAAATGATTATATACACATTTATATACCTTAAAGGCTTGGTTTTGCCAAAATGACTTTACGATTGCAGGATCATTCAGTCCAGGGTCTTAGTTGACATCTGTAACCAGAGACTCTGGTCCTGATTTCAAAGATAATTACTAGGGAGATGTCATAGCAAACTATCAGAATTGACTGATTTTACTTCCCTACATCCAATATATTCTGTTCAGTTCAGTTCAGTTCAGTCGCTCAGTCGTGTCCAATTCTTTATGACCCCATGAACGACAACACACCAGGCCTCCCTGTCTATCACCAACTCCTGGAGTCCACCCAATCCCATGTCCATTGAGTCGGTGATGCCATCCAACCATCTCATCCTCTGTCATCCCCTTCTCCTCCTGCCCTCAATTTTTCCCAGCATCAGGGTCTTTTCAAATGAGTCAGCTCTTCACATCAAGTGGCCAAAGTATTGGAGTTTCAGCTTCAACCTCAGTCCTTCCAATGAACACCCAGGACTGATCTCCTTTAGGATGGACTGGCTGGATCTCCTTGCAGTCCAAGGGACTCTCAAGAGTCTTCTCCAACACCACAGTTCAAAAGCATCAATTCTTCGGCGCTCAGCTTTCTTTATAGTCCAACTCTCACATCCATACAAGACTACTGGAAAAACCATAGCCTTGACTAGATGGACCTTTGTTGGCAAAGTAATGTCTCTGCTTTTGAATATGCTATCTAGGTTGGTCATAACTTTCCTTCCAAGGAGTAAGCATCTTTTAATTTCATGGCTGCAATCACCATCTGCAGTGATTTTGGAGTCCAGAAAAATAAAGTCAGCCACTGTTTCCCTGTCTATTTGCCATGAAGTGATGGGACCGGATACCAAGATCTTAGTTTTCTGAATGTTGAGCTTTAAGCCAGCTTTTTCACTCTCCTCTTTCACTTTCATCAAGAGGCTCTTTAGTTCTTCTTCACTTTCTGCCATATTTTAAATTCCAACGCTAAACTTCCTTATGGTGCTAACAAAAGTGACAAAATCAACCAGTCACGGACTTCCTCTACATCTTAGGTGCAGCCACTAACTGATTGCATCAGTTTCCCTCTGGTGGCTTGTTAATCAGCCAAAGTGACTATATCACGTGATTGAACTAATTAATAGGTGATCAGAGGTCATTTTCAGTGACAGATCTCAAGCTCCAGAGAAAGAATGAAAATATGTCAAACCAAAAATGAATATATTCAAATGTCACCTCACCTCTTGGTTGCATGAAAGAAACTGGATTGTTATTCAGTCACTCAGTCATGTCCAGCTCTTTGTGATCTCATGGACTGCAGCATGCCAGGCTTCCCTGTCCTTCACCGTCTTCTGGAGCTTGCTCAAGTGCATATCCATTCAGTCAGTGATATAATCCAACCATCTCATCTTCTGTCATCCCCTTCTCCTGCCTTCAATCTTTTCCAGCATCAGGGCCTTTTCTAACAAGTCGGCTTTTCACATCAGGAGGTCAAAGTATTGGAGCTCCAGCTTCAGCATCAAATGACTGTGTAGCAGTGGCAAAAAGAGAAACCTGTCATGCTGGGTGGCCCTCTTTAGTTCTCCAAGTCATCATAAACTGGGACTCTCGTTGAGCTTGTGCCCTTTCTAACAAAATATACAATCTTTTTTTAAAAGAAATAGATCTCTTCATGTTTAGTAGGAGGTATTGGGATTTTACTTAGCTTATATGCAGAGTACATAATGCAAACTGCCAGGCTGGATCAAGCACAGCTGGAATCAAGATTGCTGGGAGAAATATCTATAACCTTAGATATGCAGATGACACCACCCTTATGGCAGAAAGCAAAGAGGAACTAAAGAGTCTCCTGATGAAAGTGAAAGTGGAGAGTGAAAAAGCTGGCTTAAAACTCAACATTTAAAAAAAGGAAGATCATGGCATCCAGTCCCTTCACTTCATGGCAAATAGATGGGGAAACAACGGAAACAGTGAAAGACTTTATTTTCTTGGGCTCCAAAATCACTGCAGATGGTGAGTGCAGCCATGAAATTAAAAGACACTTGCTCCTTGGAAGAAAAGCTATGACCAAACTAGAAAGTATATTAAAAAGCAGAGACATTACTTTGCCAACAAAGGTCAATCTAGTCAAAGCTATGGTTTTTCCAGTAGTCATTTATGGATGTGAGTTGGACCATAACGTAATATGAGCACCGAACAATTGATGCTTTTGAACTGTGGTGTTGGAGACTCTTGAGAATCCCTTGGACTTCAAGGAGATCTAACCAGTCGGGCCTAAAGGAAATAAGTCCTGAATTTTCTTTGGAAGGACTGATGCTGAAGCTGAAGCTCCAGTACTTTTGGCCACCTGATGCAAAGAACTAACTCATCAGAAAAGTCCCTGATGCTGGGAAAGATTGAAGGGAGGAGGAGAAGGGGACAACAGAGGATGAGACGGGTGGATGGCATCACCAACTTGATTGACATGAGTTTGAGCAAGCTCCAGGAGTTGGTGATGGACAGGGAAGCCTGACATGATGCAGTCCACGGAGTCGCAAAGAGTTGGACAAAACTCAGCAGCTGAACTGAACTTAACTGATTGGGATTTTAACTTTGGCTTTATAAGCCCATAAATATGCAAAGCGAAGAACATATCTGAAGGGAAAGAAGAAGATTATTAAGACCTGGACTAAATCTCTCACGAGCTCAGCAGGAAATGTGGAAATGAAAGCACTGTACCAAATGGCTCTCTAGGGTTCTTCTGCTTTAGATCCTCCAGAACACATTATCTCATGATACTGTAGCCCACAGCATCACATACAGCAATGTCCTGAATGGGGATGTCTGTCCAAGTAGAGGTTGCTGCTCTGATGCTGTAAATAAAAATATAATTGCAGCCCTTATTAAAGTGAATATCATGCCAACCAGTTGTTGTTACTTAGTTGCTAAGTCATGTCTGACTCTTTTGCAACCCCATGGACTGTAGCCCACCAGGCTCCTCTGTTCATGGAATTTTCCACACAAGAATATTGGAGTGAGTTGCCATTTCCTTCTTCAGGGGATCTTCCCACCCTGAGATCAATTCCAGGTCTCCTGCATTGCAGACAGATTCTTTACTGTCTGAACTACCAGGGAAGCCCTAAATTTGCTTAGTTAATTAAACATGCTTAGTTAGCATTAAAAGCCTTAGTCAATGATTAATAAGTAAGGTATTTTATGTTCCAATTTTGGCATATGTCCTTAGTGGAATTAATGAGAAAATTATATTAGACAAAAAATACATCAGCATTATCAACACTCTGACATTCATGATCAATAAAAGAACTTTATATAAAACTCTTTAGCTATATGATTTTAAAATTAGTTTAAATATAATAATATTATATGAGTAGGCTAGAATGATGCTAACGATAATGCAGGCAGTCATGTATTTCTTCTGGTGCCAGTAAGAAATAATTAGATCAATACTTTTATGCAAAAAAAAAAAAATTCCATTATTATCCCTGTAGGGCATACTCTTGGCCTTTCACTTAAGATAAGTCGGCAAGTTTCTTTCAAGATAAATAATGTAATATTAATGTCACAGTTGGAGAACTGTTCTCTAAATACACACAGCAGGTACAGAAATTATAGCCCAATTTTACTTGGAAAGACACCATTCCTTCCTAATGAATATGTCTAGCTTCAGATAACATAGAAGGACAGAGTTAAGACCTTAATTAAAATGACTGTATTACATGAAAAAGCACACGACTTTGCATAGTAAAGACTATAGGTCAGCTTTAGTGAAAATCACTAAAGAAAATGACACAGTTAATCGGGCTAAATATTAGACAAGTAAAGCCATTACTCAAAGTCCTATTTTTCTACTTCCCCTTTCTTAACACAGTTTTACATAACTGCCATAACACAGACATGTATAACATTGATCTGAAAGACACAATCTAGAAAATAAGGAGGCATTATGTTTAGTTCCATTTGCTTCACTCAGGGTGGAAAATGAATGCAAACTAGCCAGAAGCACAAAGACAAATGCAGATAAAACGTGTGAATGTATATCTTCAAAGTTTCTACTCTTGTGATCAACAGTATTCATTCTAAGAGTAAACATCTGTGTGCCTTAATAAGAAGTGATTATTATTCTTATACCAATTCCTTATCAAAAATATTTATATACTTATTGCTTCATGGAGAAGTGGTCTTTCTTTGGGGTTCAGTTCTAGACCCAAGTTCAAGGTTAGTGAACCCTCTTGGTCCTTGTTGTTTACAGCCATTTAAGCTCATATTGAGGTGAAGGAAATGGCAACGCACTCCAGTATTCTTTCCTGGAGAATCCCATGGATAGAGGAGCCTGACAGTCTACAGTCCACGGGGTTGCAAAGGATCAGACACAACTAAAGTGACTAGCACATGCACGCACACACACACACTTACACACTCATACTAAAGATCAGAGTCACATTTCAGAAACAAAAAAACAGGCAACACGATCTTTTTGCTGTGTTGACCCTCCTTTGACAGCTTGGCAGTTTTTAGGGTATTGATTCCCTCCTCCTAACTAAAACTTGCTTCTCTCTCTTGGCACAATTCTCCTCTTACTACCCTTGACACTTTTTTTTCTAACTTTTTCTGTCTTAGATGCCACCTCTTTGGATACCCTGTCAGCTCTAGAAACTGCACACTTATAACTATTTCTGGCTGAGACTCTAGAAAAACTTAAGTGATGCAAAAATCAGTCTTATCCTCATCATTACCATCATCATCCAGCAAAGGGCTCTAAGATGATATCTCACCTTTTGATTTCCACACTTTAATTATCTCTGCTTCTGAGACAGAGTTAGGAGCACATGAGATTTGTTGGGGATAACATCTGTGAATTATAAAGAAGGGGAAAAGGAAAGATTGGGTAGGGAAGGCCTTCAGACTGTGATACAGATCTGAAAAATGTTTAAGACAAGGATGTGGGGGGAAAAGAGGAAAAGGATTGGCAGAGAGCCTCAAACCACAGTAAAGATCTAACAAAGTCTTGGATAACCGAGTAGGGAGCTCTGGAACAAGGACTTTTCATTACAGGTGACCCACATTGGGCAGAGGTAACCCGGCTCTAGGGCCCCCGACATGCTCAGTCATCAATGGTAGATAGCTGCCCAGGAAAAAGCATGACCTTGGTCCAAAACCAATGTGAATCCTGAAAGCACTAAACAGAAGGAATCTGTCCACTAACTGTACAACTTGCAGCAGCTGACCAGGAGGGTTTTTTTCTGAAAAGGAGAGCCAAGCAGCATACCTCTATGGCTGCCATACTCTTAATAACTCTGCTTACATGACTACATTTTACTTGGGCCTGGTACGTTCTAATATTATTTCTTTCTACATCCCAATCAGTTCTAAACTCAGCCACCAGATTAATTTTCCAAAGCACAAGTCTGACTGTAACAATGTCTATTCAAAAAGACTTGAATATTATTTGCTATAATTTTTATATATTTATTATTCAAATAAATAAAGTTGAAGGTATTTAACTCTGTATCAAAGGCCAACCAATACCTGGGCCCAATGATTCTTTATGGACTTACTAAGAGACAGTGATATCCAGTAGAAAAGACATGTCAGAGCTATATTCACCACTCAGTAGATATATGACTTCTTTTCCCTTTAATTTTCTCACTAGTAAAATAAGAATATGTGGGGTGAATTTTGAAAATTTATTGAGATAATCTTAAGGGCATAAAAAACAACACATTTTAATTCCCTTTTGCTGTTTATTTCTCCTCTGTATCCAATTGTATTGTGAGTATCCAATCAGATCATTTACCATGCCTTTAATATGTCTCATGCTTTCTTGCCTATGCCTTAAACTTTTTCTTTGCAGCATACCATTTTCCCAATACCTTCTCAGCTATTAAAATTCTACCTATTGTCTGAAGTCTTATAGTCCAAACCTTATGATCACTCCAGGCAGATGTAGCTCCATAATTTAGACTAAAAAACAAAACAGTCAAATTTGTGGGAAACTGCATGATGGATGGCCTGAGAACAACATTATGGGGTTAGGTGATCTGATATTTTCACCACAGGACTGAAATTAGTTTGACTTTTAGTTATTAAAGAAAAGGATGTTTTACATTAAAAGTGCCCAAGTTTAATATTGAAACTAACTTAGATTTCTGTATTATTTTGGTTATAGTTCCTCAGAAAAAATAATGTAGATTGCTGCAAAATTATCTTTGTGATTGATTTTCAAATTGTGTGATTCTGAACCACAAAGTTTGGAGAGGGTCTGGGGGTCTCAGCAAGAACCCTGGATCTCTGTGGAATCTTCTGAAGTGAGTGAGACACTGAGTCCCAGGCTTCAAGTATTTCAGGCTCATATTCCCTCCCATCTCACCTGCATTTTTTCTTTAATTTCTTGCATTGGAGGCTCACATATTTCTTTCAGATAGAGTAGTATAAAAAATGAAGTTTTATTACTTTAAGAATGCCATGGCCAGGAAATATCATTAATATAAAGTATCAATATGCTATAATAGGGCAAAGGAATCATAAGATCACTGAATGTGACCTTTCCATAACTTTATATTATCTCTTTACCTAGAAAACTGCTGAGAACAAAGGCTGGCATTAGTGATAGCTCTCTGAACTGAATATTCAATTGTTCTTTAGTTTCAATTTATTCAGGCAAAGTCAAGCTCCGTTAAATGTCCGTTCATCTTTGTCTATACAGGCATAGTCTAAATAGAAGAAAAAACAGAATAGTTTATGTACTTTAAGGAAGAAAATGCACCTATGGATCTGAAAAACTTTTTGCCTGGTCATTACCAGGAATATAAACATTCTTCTTTAATTCCATGAATCCTAATTCCTCACATATCTTGGAATACCACCCTGGATATAGGCCAGGGTCCATTAAGATGAAGCCAGCTTCCAAAAACTGAACCTTGTTAGCCTACTGAACATTTTTTTTTCAGCTTACACCGACATCTCACACATTTATCAATGAACTGTTCATTTTCTGCATTCCCTTTAAAGCACTGAAATGTTGACCTGTGGTTAACTGGGTGACATATATGATGATGGTTAGAAAAGGCATAGCTCCCTTGATTGACAAGGAGAAGAAATTCAGTAATAAAAAGATTAGAAAAGCATCAGATTAGTAACTATTAATCTAATCTATTAAATTTTCATCTTAAATATTTTATATTTCAGTTGTCAGTTCCCTTTAATTCTCTTTCATGTCTTCTATTTCTAATATTATTCTGTTCATGGTTGTCTTTAAATCCTCAGCATGTTTACAGCAAATGATTTAAACTGCTTTCTGCTATTTTCATCATCTCTGTAATTTCTATATTCCTTTCTATTATCATATTTTTTCCTAAAGAGATTAGGGGTCACACTGGTTGGTCTTTGCATATCTCATATTTGTTTTGGTTTTGGTTTTTAGACATTTTGAATGTTATGTTATTGAGTACTGAATTCTGCTGACTTTTTCAAAGAAGTATTAGACTTTTCTTCTGACAAGCAGTTATGTGCAGACCAGCATGATCCTTTTTAGACTTGTAGGTTTTGTGTGGGGGTTAATATTTTTTTGTAGGGAGGGCTTGTATAGCCTTTATTCTAAGCTAAATTGACATCTATTTCTAAGGGGTGACCATTATGCAGTCTCTCAGTTATATCCCAGGGGTTCAAACAGTACTTACTCAGGCCTGTTGGAATTAAAACATCCCCTAGCCCTGTGTGATCTCTGAATATTGATCATCTTATAGCTCCCTCAGTTCAGTTCAGTTGCTCAGTTGTGTCCGACTCTTTGCAACCCCATGAATTTTGCATCACGCCAGGCCTCCCTGTCCATCACCAATTCCCAGAGTTCACTCAAACTCACGCCCACCGAGTTGGTGATGCCATCCAGCCATCTCATCCTCTGTCATCCCCTTCTCCTCCTGCCACCAATCCCTCCCAGCATCAGGGTCTTTTCCAATGAGTCAACTCTTCGCATGAGGTGGCCAAAGTACTGGAGTTTCAGCTTTAGCATCAGTCCTTCCAAAGAACTCCCAGGGCCGATATCCTTCAGAATGGACTGGTTGGATCTCCTTGCAGTCCAAGGGACTCTCAAGAGTCTTCTCCAACACCACAGTTCAAAAGCATCAATTCTTTGGCACTCAGCTTTCTTCACAGTCCAACTCTCACATCCATACATGACCACTGGAAAAACCATAGCCTTGACTAGACGGACCTTCGTTGGCAAAGTAATGTCTCTGCTTTTCAATATGCTATCTAGGTTGGTCATAATTTTCCTTCCAAGGAGTAAGCGTCTTTTAATTTCATGGCTGCAATCACTATCTGCAGTGATTTTGGAGCCCCCGAAAATAAAGTCTGCCACTGTTTCCACTGTTTCCCCATCTATTTCCCATGAAGTAATGGGACCAGATGCCATGATCTTAGTTTTCTGAATACATTCCCTAATCAGCTGCATGGAATCTCCTTCTATACCTGGCTGGGTGGGATTCACCAACAGACTCAGTGATACAACCATTCAGAGTCTGGGAGCTCTTTTCTCCTTAACTCCCTCCTGCTTTGTAAACTCTAGCAATCTGGGCCTGCACAAACTCTAATTCTCTCAGTTCAGCTCAGAGAGACCCTCTGAACTCTGCCTGGGCTCATCCACCTTGTACCATGGTTAGGAATATGTTTTCAGGGAAAAAGCCAAACTGATCATAAGGATCTCATTATTTTTCTCTTCTCTCTGTGACCATAGTCCCGCAGTTCCCAATCCTCAATGTTCAAAAACATTTATTCAATTTATTTTATTCAGTGTTCTATTGTCTACTTGTATTGTCACACAAGTACTCTAGCCCCAGTTACGGTGCCAAGGTGGGAAATCTTGCTTTGGGTTATTCTAAGCATTGTTACTGGTCACTCTGCAACCAACATTAGAAAAAAATAATTTTCTAACATCCATCCATGACTCCTCCTTTACCATTCTTAGTATCACTAACTTACTTTATTCGATAGTGTTTTTTTTTTCCCAATAACATACAACAGGTCTCTTTTCCTCCAACCTCTTTAAAAAAAAGTAAATTTACTAATTCTCTAAGATAGAATTTAATCATATCAGCTTTCAAGCTTAATGAATGCTTTTTTGTAATTTATAAATTAAGTAAAAGAATTCTCAGATTGGTCCAGCTGCCCTCCCACTCTCTGACCTAACCATAATGTTTCTAGTTACAGCAGTTTGATCCTATTCCTTCATGCTTATTTTCCATACCTGTGTAACAGGATGACTATTCTCTAAATAAGAACACAGTCCCATCTGTGAGCCACTGCTCTTTCCATCTGAAACAACTGTCTGTCCCAGAGCGTTGCCTTCTCTGCCTGTCAAAAGTACATCTTTAACATCTATCTGAGATACTATATTTTTCATTGAGACTAAAGACAGACATAACCTCCTTTTTCTGAAACATTATAATACACTCTTATTTTATCAACTAATTGAGCCTTTAGAATGCGCCACTTACTTTTCTAAGTGTTCATGTAAATTAATTTGCTTTCAAGCTATACTACTTATAAAAACTGTGTTGTGTTGTTTTACTGAGCACATCCCTGCTGCTGCTGCTACTGCTACTGCTAAGTTGCTTCAGTTGTGTCCGACTCTGTGCAACCCCATAGATGGCAGCCCACCAGGCTCCCCCGTCCCTGGGATTCTCCAGGCAAGAACACTGGAGTGGGTTGCCATTTCCTTCTCCAATGCACGAAAGTGAAAAGTGAAAGTGAAGTCGCTCAGTTGTGTCTGACTCTTAGCGACCGCATGGACTGCAGCCCACCAGGCTCCTCCATCCATGGGATATTCCAGGCAAGAGTACTGGAGTGGGTCGCCAGTGCCTTCTCCTGAGCACATCCCTACTGCTGTATTATAAGCCCCATGAGGGGCAGTGGCTTTGCAAAGACTCTGAATAGTTTAGGCAAAGTTCAGTATTTGTGACTCCTCTGGAAAAGAAATGAGTGAAAAATAAAAGTCATAAAATGTGATTCTCTTCTCAAAGTTGGTATGATTTTGGAAAAATGAAAAACAACACAAGGAAATAGGCAGTAAATAATAATTTTTAGCTGCCTGGACAATTTGTTTGCATAATTCTTTTATTAAAATGAAAAACGAGAGTGTAAAAGTTTATGAAAATTGAGTCAATTGAGAAGAATTTAATAACTGCTAGTTATGATGGAAATTCTGTTTCCACATAAAGCTTACCCTTTATGTAAAATTTATATATTGTTATTAATTATTGTTGAGAAAATTCTTGAAATATACATGGTTTCCTCTGTTCTGCAAAACAGGGAATACCAAAATACCACTTATTCTTTCTTTAATAATGAAGTCATCAAAAATATTGATTACTAAACTATGCAGTTATAAGGTCATGCCTTCAGTACTTAAGTGAGATCGATAAAGACATTTGCTTTATTGCTGGACAGGTTGCTCCTTGTGTCTTCTTCCTCACTATGAACAATGATATGTTGTTTCCACGTTGAGTAACTCTAAGCCATGAAGTATTCTTCTTTTCTTGATTCAAGAAAATTCAAGGCACAGATAATTCCATAAAATAACTACACTGGCTTTCAGCACATAAAAACAAATAGCTAAAGTATATTATAAGAACACCTCAGAGGAAGGGGACTTTTAACATCACTATTTAATGGCAGTACTGTCTCCTAAAGTTAAGTCCCCAGCAAAAAGAAACAAGGAATATCAAGTAGGAGTCTATGAGAAGTTCTGCTCAAAGAAAGCATCCAACTATGTGCATCATTTAGAGGATACAAGTGGGACCACTACATATAATGGCCATCACTATAAAATTACCTAAAACTGTAAGAGAAAAAAAATCAACTTCTGTATATACTTTCAAGTTGTTGCTGTTTAGTAGCTAAGTCACGTCCAACACTTTTGTGACCCAGTGGACTGTAGCCTGCCAAGCTCCTCTGTCCATGGGATTTCCCAAGCAAGAATACAGGAGTGGGTTGCCATTTCCTTCTGCAGGAGTCTTCCTGACCCAGGGATCAAACTCTTGTCTCCTGCATTGGCAGGTGGGTTCTTTACCACTGAGCCACCAGGGAAGTCGTATACTTTTAAGTAGCTATTTTATTTTATTTGATACATTTACTTTCTGCTTGAAAAAAATGCAATCCTCTGCTACCATCAAAATAAAAGGAAATATGAAAGTTAAGGACTAATTAAAATATTCTCTAAATATATAAATATCCTTAAATTAAATAATCTAGATTTCACCTATTTGTTTCTATTTTGTAGTATAGTAAAATAAAATGAGGTAAAAAGATTACTGCTAGAAATATTTTCTTATGGTAACCTTGAATGCTATTAAAGTATCTAAATATAGAAGATGAAGCTTAGTTGGAAATGTCTATCAAAGCCATAGAGGAAGGACTTCACAAGGTCAGAGCTGATTTTCTTCCCCCTCTCTTGAAGGTATACACTTCTTGTAACCTAATGTGAGCATAAACATGTTGCTTAAAATATCAAGGTAGGGCACTACTTAATGAGCAGTTTAAAACTTATTTTTTCAAGGCCATTATAATATAATAGATATACAGCAGAGTAACTGGAGGCAGTGGGAAGTATGCTGATTTAGAAGCTAGCAATCTGAGTTCTGGTCCCAGAACCACTACCAAATTACATTTTCACATCACTTTCCCCTATGAATCTCTTTTTCTTCCTTGCTAAAATAAAGTGATTGTTTCAGATGATCTCTATGGTGTATTAGATTTAATCACTGTCTTTTTCTTTTTTGAGATGAAGTTTTTGCTGTTTTGCTTTTCTATCAGAAACAGAGCGACCTCTGTTTGTCCAAAACTACTCAACATTCAGAAAACTAAGATCATGGCACCTGGTCCCATCACTTCATGGGAAACAGATGGGGAAACATTAGAAACAGTGTCAGACTTTATTTTGGGGGGCTCCAAAATCACTGCAGATGGTGACTGCAGCCATGAAATTAAAAGACGCTTACTCCTTAGAAGGAAAGTTATGACCAACCTAGATAGCATATTGAAAAGCAGAGACATTACTTTGCCAACAAAGGTCCGTCTAGTCAAGGCTATGGTTTTTCCAGTGGTCATGTATGGACGTGAAAGTTGGACTGTAAAGAAAGCTGAGAGCCGAAGAATTGATGCTTTTGAACCGTGGTGTTGGAGAAGACTCTTGAGAGTCCCTTGGACTGCAAGGAGATCCAACCAGTCCATTCTGAAGGATATCGGCCCTGGGAGTTCTTTGGAAGGACTGATGCTAAAGCTGAAACTCCAATACTTTGGCCACCTGATGCAAAGAGTTGACTCATTGGAAAAGACCCTGATGCTGGGAGGGATTGGTGGCAGGAGGAGAAGGGGATGACAGAGGATGAGATGGCTGGATGGCATCACCTACTCAACGGACATGAGTTTGGGTGAACTCCAGAAGTTGGTGATGGACAGGGAGGCCTGGTGTGCTGCAATTCATGGGGTCGCAAAGAGTTGGACACGACTGAGCAACTGAACTGAACTGAACTGAACCATTTGATTCCACATATTTTTGATGTTTCAGAGAAAGGTAAGGAGGACTTTCAAAACCAAAATCTTCCAGCTTTAGAACCTGTGAATTTCATCACCAAGAGCTTCTAATTTCTGAGGTATACAATTTGTTTTCTACTTGCTTGATACCGTGAGTGGTTTGTTTCCTTTTGCTTTCTCAAGTTAAGATAAAACTTACTTCATCCTACAATTCATATTAAAGGAAGAAGCAAATTTCTACCTTATTTCCTACAGACTGCAATGCAGTACTAGAATAAACAAATATTAAAATATCACTCTTAAGTAAACCTATTGGTATTTGTGAATAACTAGTTATAGTTTACTGAACAAGTTCAAGAGGCAGACTGTAGAGGGTTAATTCCTATCTCACCACCTACCTGCTGAGTGACCTCTGATAGGTTTCTAAAACTTTCTGTGCTTCAGTGACTTTATCTACCAAGTAAGGAAAACCTATTTTATAAGATACCTTTGAAGATTAAATAAATTAGAAATGTGAAAATCTTAGAAAACTGCTCACCACAGCAAGCACCAAATAATATATATTAGGAACTATTATGCTGTACTTTTTTCTATTTTAGCATTTTAAAAAAGAAACATTATCATTAAGAGAAATAGTGAATGATGCTTTATAATCACATTATGGCAGAAAAGCCTGGCATAAACATGACTGAAAACCATGAGCTATAATATATGAAAGATTAAAAATAGAAAAAAAAAAATTCTATAAAAAATATCTCCACAAAGTTAAAGGCTAAATCTATGCCCCCACCACGAATGCCCCATTCACTAAAGTTGAATGGTTCTATGAAGACCTATAAGACCTTCTAGAACTAACACCCCAAAAGATATCCTTTTCATCATAGGGGACTTGAATGCAAAATAGGAAGTCAAGAGATACCTGGAGGAACAGGCAAATTGGCCTTGGAGTACAAAATGAAGCAGGGCAAAGGCTAATAGAGTTTTCCCAAGCGAACACACTAGTCATATCAAACACACTCTTCCAACAACACAAGAGAAGACTCTACACATGGACATCACCAGATAGTCAATCTTGAAATCTTGATTACATTCTTTGTAGCTGAAGATGGAGAAGCTCTAAAGGGTCAGCAAAAATAAGACCAGGAGCTGACTGTGGCTCAGATCATGAACTCCTTACTGCCAAATTTAGAATTAAATTGAAGAAAGTTGAAAAAAAAAACACTAGACCATTCAGGTATGACCCAAATTGAACCCTTTACGATTATGCAGTGTAAGTGAGAAATAGATTCAAGGGATTAGATCTGATAGAAGGAGTGCCTAAACAACTATGGACGGAGGTTCCTGACATTGTACAGGAGGCAGTGATCAATACCATCCCCAAGAAAAAGAAATGCAAAAGGGCAAAATGGTTGTCTGAGGAGGCCTTACAAAAAGCTGAGAAAGGAAGAGAAGCGAAAGGCGAAGGAGAAAAGGAAAGATATACCCATTTGAATCCAGAGTTCCAAAGAAGAGCAAGGAGAGATAAGAAAGCCTTCCTCAGTGATCGATGCAAAGAAATAGAGGAAAACAATACAATGGGAAAGGCTAGAGACCTCTTCAAGAAAATCAGGGCTACTAAGGGAACATCTCACGCAAAGATGAGCACAATAAAGGACAGAAATGGCATGGACCTAACAGAAGCAAAAGGTATTAAGAACAGGTGGCAACAATGCACAGAAGGACTATACAGAAAAGATCTTAATGACCCAGATAACCAAGAAGGTGTAACCACATAACTAGAGCCAGACATCCTGGAATGCAAAGTCAAGTGGGCCTTAGGAAGCATCACTACAGACAAAGCTAGTTGAGGTGATAGAATTCCAGTTGAACTATTTCAAATACCAAAAGATGATGCTTTTAAAGTGCTGCACTCAATATGCCTACAAATTTGGAAAGCTCAGCAGTGGCCACAGGACTGGAAAAGGTCAGTTTTCATTCCAATCCCAAAGAAAGCCAACGCCAAAGAGTGTTCAAACTACTGCACAATTGCACTCCTCTCATATGCTAGCTGGAGAAGGCAATGGCAACCCACTCCAGTACTCTTGCCTGGAAAATCCCATGGATGGAGGAGCCTGGTAGGCTGCAGTCCATGGGGTCACAAAGAGTCGGACACAACTGAGTGACTTCACTTTCACTTTTCACTTTCATGCATTGGAGAAGGAAATGGCAACCCACTCCAGTCCTCTTACCTGGAGAATCCCAGGGACGTCAGAGCCTTGTGGGCTGCCATCTATGGGGTCGCACAGAGTCGGACACAACTGAAGCAACTTAGGAGCAGCGGCAGCATATGCTAGCAAAGTAACCCTTAAAATTCTCCAAGCCAGGCTTCAACAGTACGTGAACCGTGAACTTTCAGATGTTCAAGCTGGATTTAGAAAAGGCATAGGAACCAGAGATCAAATTGCCAACATCCGTTGGATCATAGAAAAAGCAAGAGAGTACCAGAAAAACATCTATTTCTGCTTCATTCTGACAAAGCCTTTGACTGTTTGGATCACAAAAAACTGTGGAAAATTTTTCAAGAGATGGAAATACCAGACCACCTGACCTGCCTCCTGAGAAATCTGTATGCACGTCAAGAAGCAACAGTTAGAACCGGACAGAGCACAACAGACTGGTTCCAAATTGGGAAAGGAGTATGTCAAGGCTGTATATTGTCTGTTTTTTTTTAACTTATATGCAGAGTACATCATGTGAAATGCCAGGCTGGATGAAGCACAAGCTGGAATCAAGATTGCTGGGAGAAATGTCAATAACCTTAGATATGCAGATGACACCACCCTTATGGCAGAAAGTGAAGAACTAAAGAGCCTGTTGATGAGAGTGAAAGAGGAGAGTGAAAAAGTTGGCTTAAAACTCAACATTCAGAAAACTAAGCATCCAGTCCCATCACTTCATGGCATCCAGTCCCATCACTTCATGGCAAATAGATGGGGAAACAATGGAAACAGTGAGAGACTTGATTTTTGGGGGCTCCAAAATCACTGGAGATGGTGACTTCAGGCATGAAATTAAAAGATGCTTGCTCCTTGGATGAAAAGCTACAGTATGTTAAAAAATAGAGACATTACAACCCAAAGAGGTCCACACCAAGAAATTAATTATAATTTCACTATAATTAAAATGAAAGAAGTTAAAGACAAAGGATGTATCACAAAGGCAGCAAGAGAAAAACAACTAGTTGCATAAAAGAAAACTGACATAGGAAAATCAGCTAACGTTTTAGGGAAACATTGCAAGCCAGAAGGGAGACATTTGCTATATTCTCTAGAGAAAGAAAACCTACAAATAGGAATTACCCTACCTGGCAAGGACATTATTCAGACTTAAAAAAGAGATAAAGAGTTTTATAGAGAAAAAAAGAAAAATGATCAGAGTTCAGCATTACTGAAATGATATTATGAGAAATGCTAAAAGGATTTCTTTAAGCAGAAAAGAAAAAGGGCATAACTAGAAATATAAAAACTATGAAAGGGAAAATTTCACCTGTAAAGGCAAACATACAGTAGAAGTAGTAGATCAGTCAGTTATAAAGCTAGTAGAGAGGTTAAAAGACAAAAGTAGTAAAATCATCTCTATGTACGATAAATAGTTAAGGAATACACAAAACAAAAACATGTAAATATAATTTCAAAAAACATTAAACATAGGGATGAGGAATAAAAATGTAGCATTATAAGAATGCATTTGAAATTAGCAGATTAACTTAATCACACAATGCTAAAGATGGTAATCAAATCTCAAGCAAAAGTGAAAGGAACAAAAATGAACTGCAGAACAATCAGAAAACAATAAAATGGCATAAGCAAATGATTGTCAGTAACTACTTTAAACATAATTGGACTAAATTCTGCAATTAAAAGACCAGAGTAGCTAAATAGGTAAAAAACAAAATCCATATATATATTGCCTATAAGAGACACATTTCAGATATAGAGATACACACAGACTGAAAAATGATGAGTGATGAAGAAAGATATTCCATGGAATGGAAACAAAAAATAAACGTAAAGTAGCGATACTTATGTCAGACAAAATTGATTTTAAAATGGAAAATTTTACAAGAGACAGACATTATATAATGATAGAAAGGTTTTTCAAACAAGAAGATATAGCAATTGTCAATGTATATGTACCCAACATGGGAGCATTTAAATAAATAAAGCAAATCTTTACAATATAATGGGAGAAATGACCATAAAGCAATAACATTACCGGACTTTAACACCCAGTTACATCTTTGGACAAATCAACCAAAGAGAAAATCAATAAGGCATGATAGGCCTTAAACGACGTTATAACCAGATGAACTTAATAGACATTTATAGCATATTCCAGTAAAAGCAACAGAAAACACTTTTCAAATGAATATGGAACATTCTCTAGGATAGATCACATGCTTGACCACAAAAAAAGATTCAATAAATTTTAAAAGACTGAAATAATATCAAATATCTTTTCATAATGGTAAATAACTAGAAATAACTGCAAAGGAAAAGAAGGAAAAAAACTGCAAAACTCCCAAATGTGGAGGCTAAACAATATGCTATTGAACAACCAATGGGCCACTGAAGAAAGCAAACAGCACCTTAGACAAGTGAAAGTGAAGACAACCATCCAAACTCTGGACAAAGCAAAAGTGGTTCTAAGAGTGATATGGGCCTATAATTTTGTTTTTTTCTGGTTTTGGTATCAAGGGCATGATGCTCTCATAGAATCACTTGAGAGGCATCCTTTCCTGTTCATTTCTTCAAAATAGTTTTGAGAAATATAGACATTAACTCTATATTAAATGTTTGGTAGAATTCATCTATAAAGCCATCTGGTCCTGGACTTTTTATTTGTTTTTGTTTTTTAATTACTGATTCAATTTCTTTAATAGTAATTGTTCTGGTCATATTTTCTATTTCTTCCTGATTCAGTGTTGTGAGATTGCTTATGCTTCTAGGAATTTATCCCTTGATTCTAGGTCATCCATTTTTATTGGCAAATAATTGCTAATATTAATCTCTCTTACCATTTTTTGTATTTCTGTGGTATGGGTTGTAATTTCTTTTCTTTCATTTCTGATTTTGTTAATTTGAATCTTTTCTTTTTCTTGCTGAGTCTGATTAAAGTTTATCCTAACTTTGTATAGGGATAGATGGTTATTAGACTTGTGGTAATTACTTCATAATGTATGTAAATGTCCAATCACTATGTAGTACACCAGAAACTAACATAATATTGTACATCAACTATATTTAAATTTTAATGGAATATTACTCAGCCATAAAAAAGAATAAAATAATGACATATGCAGCAACATGGATGAACCCTGAGATTGTCAGGCTGAGTCAAGTCAGTCAGACAGAGAAAGACAAATATCGTATGATGCCACTTACATGTGAAATCTAGAAAAATTATACAAATGAACTTATTTACAAAACAAAAATGGAGTCATAGATGTAGAAAACAAACATGGTTACCAGGAGGGAAGGGAGAGAGGGATAAACTGAGAAACTTGGAATGGCAATATACACATATTTTATGGCACAGAATAGCTAACTAACAAACCTATTGTATAGCACAGAGAACTCTATTCAATATTCTGTAATGACCTATATAGAAAAGAATCTTAAAAAGAGTGGATATATGTATACATATAACTGGATCACTTTGCTGTACATCTGAAATTAACACAACATTGTGAATCAACTATACTCCAGTAAAAATTAAATTCATTCATTCTTTGAATAAAAAGAGAGAATATTCCCAGGAAAAGGCACTAAATGTCCCAAATCACAATCTCCATAAAAAATGGAAATTAAAATGAGATGTCACTTTTGAATATCAGTTTGCCCAAAAAACACTGTGATTGTTATTCAGTATTGGAGAGAATGTGACGTTAGTGCTCCAAAACAACATGCTTGATGTGACTGGAAATCATAAGGTTATCAGAGAATAATTTGACATTTTATGTCAAAAACTGAAAGCACATACTCTGAACCCAATAATTCCAGGTAAGGGTTCTGTTACAGAAATATTCAAATACATTTTTCAAAGAAGTTTTTACAACATGATTTTTTGTAAATAAATTTTAAACATATATACTTATTAAAAGGGGCAAGGATAAACTAATTTTTAGAACACCTAAGCTATGAAATAGCTTTTTTAAAAAAATAGAAAAATAAAATTACATATTACTATTTTAAAAAACATGGTTGAGTAATTATATATTATGATCATCTTCTTTTAAATTATACAAGTTAGGAGGAAAATATTACTAAATATATCTCAATGATACAACTATGGGCTTAAGTTGATTTTTTTCTCCATTCCGTTACTCCATAATAGAATTATATTACATCTTCTCAATAAGAACCTCTTTCTTAGATAAGGTGATAATATTTATTATTAACTCTTTGGATGGGAATTAGAGTACACGTATGTGACACTGAAATTATACTTTTATTCATTAATAAGAGGATGCATGCACTGATATGGGCACTTCAAAAATCTTTCAATGCAGTGATTTTACAAATTAATGTTTCTTTGACTTATTTTATCCAAAGGAAGGTTATGATTATTATTTAGAATACTAAATAATATTCCATTATTAAATGATATTTAATATTCAATAATGGAATATTAAATATTCCATTCAGTTCAGTTCAGTCACTCAGTCGTGTCCGACTCTTTGCGACCCCATGAATCGTAGCACGCCAGGCCTCCCTGTCCATCACCAACTCCCGGAGTTCACTCAAACTCACGTCCATTGAGTCGGTGATGTCATCCAGCCATCTCATCCTCTGTCGTCCCCTTCTCCTCCCGCCACCAATCCCTCCCAGCATCAGAGTCTTTTCCAATGAGTCAACTCTTTGCATGAGGTGGCCAAAGTACTGGAGTTTCAGCTTTAGCATTATTCCTTCCAAAGAAATCCCAGGGCTGATCTCCTTCAGAATGGACTGGTTGGATCTCCTTGCAGTCCAACGGACTCTCAAGAGTCTTCTCCAACACCACAGTTCAAAAACATCAATTCTTTGGCGCTCAGCTTTCTTCACAGTCCAACTCTCACATCCATACATGACCACTGGAAAAACCATAGCCTTGACTAGATGGACCTTTATTGGCAAAGTAATGTCTCTGCTTTTCAATATGCTATCTAAGTTGGTCATAACTTTCCTTCCAAGGAGTAAGCGTCTTTTAATTTCATGGCTACAGTCACCATCTGCAGTGATTTTGGAGCCCCAAAAAATAAAGTCTGCACTGTTCCCACTGTTTCCCCATCTATTTCCCATGAAGTGGTGGGACAGGATGCCATGATTTTCATTTTTTGAATGCTGAGTTTTAAGCCAACTTTTTCACTCTCCTCTTTCACCTTCATCAAGAGGCTTTTTAGTTCCTCTTCACTTTCTGCCATAAGAGTGGTGTCATCTGCATATCTGAGGTTATTGATATTTCTCCCAGCAATCTTGATTCCAGCTTGTGCTTCTTCCAGCCCAGCGTTCTCATGATGTACTCTGCATATAAGTTGAATAATCAGGGTGACAATATACAGCCTTGAAGTACTCCTTTTCCTATTTGGAACCAGTCTGTTGTTGGAACCATGTCCAGTTCTAACTGTTGCTTCCTGCTGCTAAGTTGCTTCCATCATGTCCGACTCTGTGCGACCCCAGAGACGGCAGCCCACCAGGCTCCCCTGTCCCTGGGACTCTCCAGGCAAGAACACTGGAGAGGGTTGCCATTTCCTTCTCCAATGCGTGAAAAGTGAAAGTGAAGTCGCTCAGTTGTGTCCGACTCCTAGCGACCCCATGGACTGCAGCCTACCAGGCTCCTCTCCATGGGATTTTCCAGGCAAGAGTACTGGAGTGGGATGCCATTGCCTTCTCCTGACTTGCACACAAATTTCTCAAGAGGCAGGTCAAGTGGTCTGGTATTCCCATCTCTTTCAGAATTTTCCACAGTTTATTGTGATCCACACAGTCAAAGGCTTTGGCATAGTCAATAAAGCACAAATAGATGTTTTTCTGGAACTCTCTTGCTTTTTCCATGATCTAGCGGATGTTGGCAATTTGGTCTCTGGTTCCTCTGCCTTTTCTAAAACCACCCTGAACATCTGGAAGTTCACGGTTCACGTATTGCTGAAGCCTGGCTTGGAGAATTTTGAACATTACTTTACCAGCGTGTGAACATTTTAATGACAAAGTGATGTTTCTTTCTATCAAATCGCTATTCTCAAAACAAAAAATGCCATTTGTGTATAGTCTTCTGACAGGCATTTGTATTGAGGTTTTATGTAAAACTTCAGTAATAGCTGAAACATAATTCAGAATGTTGTCAGTTGATTCATTGGCCAGACCCCCTCTAAGGGCTCAACCCTTTCAAGATCCACCCCCTATTTTATCCATATTGCCCCTGGCTTACTGGTAACAATAGGTACACTCTGGAGCAGGCAGGTAGTCAGGGCAGTATCCAGGCGTGTCAGAAACAAGGTCAGAGCCCTGATCTGCTTTCTTGTCTCTGAAGCTTGAACAAGACTATCTCCATTTAATTTCCCTAACATACCTAAAACATTTAACAACTGAAAATATATGGTACTATAAGAAAGAGAGGGAAAAAAAAAAAAAAAACACCACTTAATGGGGTCAAGTTAACTCACTGTGTTCAGGCACCTGCAGCGTTGTCTGGTGAAGAGTAGACAGACACACATTGTCTTGCTCCAGAGGCTAAACTAAGTCAGATGTGAGCAAATAGCACACAGCAAGAATGACTTTAGCGGTATAAAAACTTCTAAAGCTTTCGTTTTTTATTTCATATAATTCTCTACTACCTACATGATTTTAAAAAAAAAGTATTATTTTTAGAATAAAAATAACATTTAGAAAAAAGTAGAGAAGAATACGAGTCATGGATTCTTAAAGAATTGATACAGGAGAAAGACTTCATCCCAGGATCCTTTCCAATGGACAATTAAATTCCAGAGACATATAGGCTAAGTTCCCTCTTTAGTTTGAATAAAAATATCTCTGAAGTCTCTTTGAGGTACAACAGACTAACAAGGCATTATAACATTTAGTCCTACATTTACATAAATAGTACTCTACACCTAATTAATCCCCAGGAGCCTAACACATCTGGAAACACCTGCATAGGAAGTGACTCATTTTGTGAATAACATACTTGGTTGAAGTTGGACGCCTCTCTGTGAATGGAAAAAGGTTAAACATCAACCCTAACTGAACTTCAGTTCTCTGCCAAAAAAAAACCCAATATTATGCATCTTATTTTAACTTCTGGAAAAATCAAGTTATAGGGTAGATTTCTCTTCATTCACATAATAATACAAATTTCTATGGAAAAATACTAAAAATAGTTATACCAATACTTGACTTCCTAATTTTCTAATCTTCTGTCTCTGTAAATTTATTTTAAACAAATTATAATGCTTTGATAGATTAAAATCAATAAAGGATAACAGTGGAACACACACATATATGTAAGACATACACACACACATATATATATATAGTGCACACACACATTGGGATATATTGGTTTAGTTAAATCGTGTCTGACTCTTTGTGACACCATGGACTGTAGCCCATCAGGCTCCTCTGTTCATGGGATTTTCCAGGCAAGAACACTGGAGTGGTTGCCATTTCCTTCTCCAGGGGATCTTCCCCACCCAGGAACTGAACCTGGGGCTCCTTCATTGCAGGTGGATTCCTTACCATCTGAGCCACCAGAGAAGCCCATATATATATATATATAGAGAGAGAGAGAGAGAGAGAGAGAGAGAATACGGTGGCTCCAGATATCCTATTAGTATAAATCCATAGTTAGCAAAGCATTTGCTATAAAACTTTACAAAGAACTGCTTGATAGGCACCAGACTGTTTTATATGATCTTCCTCTAAGGAGAATGCCTTTATTTGCTGGCTTTTCTCTCTAGCATTCATAACCTCTCCTAAAAGCACTTTTTTCTTTGAGAGATTATACTCTACTCCCTTTTTCCCATTGGGCATAGCATTGGTTCAAAGATAATTTTCAGGAACCAATCTCTCCTAAAAAAAACCCCCAAAGACCAAATTTTCCATCTCTCTACATGGGGAGAGTAAGGCAGTGATCTAAGTTTATTGAATTAAATGCTCTCTGCTCTGAGTATTACACTTAAGGGAAAGATGCCAGAAAAAGTAAGAACAGGTACAGAAAAATTGCCACAGAGGAAGCATGCTTTCAGACTTCATGTTCATGCTCATAGAACTTTGGGGTTGCCTTGATTGCCACTTGTTTTCAAAACAGATCCCCAGGAACCCATAAATCTCTTCTTTCACCTCTATTCTCTTTTATGTTCTCCTTTCCATAAATTAGCCAAAATCAGTTTCTGTTGCTGGCAGCCAACATCCACAGATTATCAGAGGCCAATGACAAAGTTATAGTACTGAATTGAGATACACAGTGAATTACTAACCTTGATATAAAATAATTTTAGGAAGATTTATACATATGCCAGAGACCTAGTTTTACAATGGTGCTAGATACATAGTAGTTTGAAAAACATGCTATTCACAACAGTGGGAAAACCAATCAAACACTAGAATTAAATCACATAAAAGACAAGATGATCTCTCACAGAAAAATACATTTTATTGAGAGAAAGTAAAAAAAGACCTTAAAAACTTGAGAGATATATCATGTTTGCAGATTTGAAGTCTCAAAAATTTAAGGTGTTAATCCTCCCCAACTTTCTCTAAGGACTGAATGAAATCCAAATAAAGATCACAACCTGTACGATATGTGTATGTATGTACGTTTTAACCAACTTGCTACTAAATGTGGAAATGCAAAGAGCCAAGAATAGCCAAGACACTACTGAGGAAGAACAAGGCAAAAAGACTTGCTCAGTGGGATATAGGGAGCTATTTTAAAAACACAATTATTAAAATAATGTTGTACTGGTACAAGGACAGACAAGCGAACAAATGGAATGAAATGGAGAGCTCATTACCACTTGTATGCATATATGGACAATTGATTTTTAACAAAGTTATTACTTTATACAGTGGGGAAAGGACAGTCTTTTTCAACAAATGATTGTAAGACAGTTTAATATCCACATCAGTTCAGTTCAGTTCAGTCGCTCAGTCGTGTCCGACTCTTTGCGACCCCATGATTCGCAGCACGCCAGGCCTCCCTGTCCATCAACAACTCCCGGAGTTCACTCAGACTCATGTCCATCAAGTTGGTGATGCCATCCAGCCATCTCATCCTCTGTCATCCCCTTCTCCTCCTGCCTCCAATCCCTCCCAGCATCAGAGTCTTTTCCAGTGAGTCAACTCTTTGCATGAGGTGGCCAAAGGACTGGAGTTTCAGCTTCAGCATCAGTCCTTCCAATGAACACCCAGGACTGACACAGGGAAGTGTCTTTGTATATGGAAGTGAAAGATTTCTTAAACAAAACACTTAAAAACAAAACAACAGAGAAAAAGACTGACTAACTGGACTACATAAAAATTGATTATTTTTGTTTCCATCATTAAGAAAATAAAAAGGTAAATTATATACTGGGAGAAGATATTTATAATAAAAATAGAAACATAGTTGTTTTTTTTTTTTTTAATACAGTGTGTATGGGGTGTGTGTGTGTGTGTGTGTGTGAATCACACAAATCCATAGAGAAGAGAAAAAAAGATAATATCATAGAAAAATATGGCAAGAGATTTGAACAAAACTTCGTAAGTGCCCAAATGGAACCCAACCTAATCAGTTAGCTATGAAAATTAAAAATATCCTGTTTTCTTGGGCTCCAAAATCACTGAGGATGGAGACTGAAGTCATGAAATTAAAAGAGACTTGCTTCTTGGTAAAAGAAAGCTATGACTAACCTATACAGCATATTAAAAAGCAGAGACATTGCGAGACTTGCTTCTTGGTAAAAGAAAGCTATGACTAACCTATACAGCATATTAAAAAGCAGAGACATCGCTTTGCTGATAAAGGTCTGCATAGTCAAAGCTATGGTTTTACCAGTAGTCATGCCTGGATGTGAGAGTTGGACCATAAAGAAGAATGAGTATTGAAGAAGTGATGTTTCTGAATTGTGGTGCTGGAGGACTCTTGAGAGTCCGGTGGACTAAAAGATCAACCAGTCAATCCTAAAGGAAATCAACCCTGAATATTCATTGGAAGGACTGATACTGAAGCTGAAGCTCCAATACTTTGGCCACCTGCTGCCAAGAGCTGACTCACTGGAAAAGACCCTGATCCTGGGAAAGATAGAAGGCAAAAGGAGAAAGGGGCAGCAGAGGATAAAATGGTTAGATAGCATCATTGACTCCATGGACATGAATCTGAGGAAACTCCATGAAATAGTAGAGGACAGAGGAGACTGGCGTGCTATAATCCATGTGGTCACAAAGAGTCAGACATGACTTAGCAAGTAAACAACAACTACAGTGGGACTACTGGGCTTTCCAGTGGCTCAGTGGTAAAGAATCCACCTGCAGTGCAGAGATGCAGGTTCAATCCCTAGCATGGGAAGATCCCCTGGAGAAGGAAATGGCAACCCACTCCAATATTCCTGCCTGTGAAATTTCATGAACAGAGCAGCCTGCTAGGCTACAGTCTACGGGGTCACAAAAGAGTCGGACACGACTTATTGATGAAACTGTAAACACATCCATCAGAGTAACTAGAGTTTTAAAACCTGACATATACCAAAGTTGGTAAGGATGTGAAGTAATGGGGAAATATAAAATGGGAGTGCACAGTTATATCACATGAGAAACAATTCAGCAATACCCAGCAATACTAGAGCTAAAGATACATGTTGTTAGCAGCCTCACTTAAATATTACCCAAGAGACATGAAGAAAAAACAAGAATCAATTCAAATGCATGTGAAGAGAGAATGGATTTTAAAAGTGAAAAACCACCACACACACACAGACCGCACAGCAGTAAAAACGAACAAAGTACAGCTACACACAACACGGCTATGTGCCTACATGTCACAGATATCACACAAAGTACAGCTACACACAACACGTGATTCGTGCCTACATGTCACAGATATCACGCTGGGAGAAAGAAGCTAGGCATGAAAGGACACACAGTACATGATTCCATTTCTTTAACAAATGGTGACGTTAACATGGTTAGGGATGCGTACCTAAGAGTTAAAACTATAAAGTAAAGCAAGAAAATTAATGACATTAAATTAGTATGGTCAGCATAAAAATTAACTTAGGAGGCTAAGGCACAGATGGTGATCAGGAAGGCAAAGATCTATTTCCTGTCCTGCGTGTGGTTGCACAGAAATTAACAGAAATGTTTATATTTCTGCAATAGAAATATAGTGCATAATTTTGCTTTAAAGATTTTTCAGAATATATGTCATGGCAATAAAAATTCAAATAAAAACAAAGGTTACTCTCCAAATGGCAATTTTTAAAAAGCAAAAGGCCACACATATATTAATAAAAGAGCACTGGGAATTTTGTTTTATTTCCTGCTTGGATTCATGTATTTAGCATGATTTTAATACATTGTTCCTTCTCCTAAAAATGGCTTTCCCTAACATATCAAATTATATTATTTTCTTACTCTATTGATTTTTTTTTGAAATTAAGGGCAAGATAAATTCTGTAATAGGAATAAAATTAATTAAAATATTAAATATATCATTTACAAAATTTATTGATCATCCAAGTAATCAATTATCTGCAGACTGGGCAGTTAATACACCTCAGAGACTGAGAAGGAAACAAAATATGTAGGAAATACTAGTGGACCTGTTTCTTATGTATTTTCTGATACACTGAGGTAAAATAATATTCAAAACCCTCAACACATTTAACTCATTTTATGCAAATATCATGGCTTCTTTAGTTATTTAACTGTTATTTGGCTCTTGTGCTTTGAGGCTTAATTAAAAGTTTAAACTCATGTAGAATATTTATCTTTTCTCTAGTTTTAAACAAAATTTCTAGCAATAAAGACCATTCTGAATAAATTCAAGTCTGAGATCAGATAAGACCAGAACAATAATAGAGAAGAAATTTATTACTAAAAATTTGCATGCTGTTCTCCCCAAAATATTTTTGAGACAGGACAATTTAACAAAATCATACATTTTTATTCTAACTTTGTGTTGCATAATGAATAGATGTACATATGGCATTTAAAAAAATAACCAATAATGTATTACTCCAGCAGGATTAAAAGCACAGTTAATTATTACATTGAGAGTGCATATACAGGAACAAAACTATTTACCCTTAGCAATCCAATACCTAAATATGTCTTATTTATAATTTAATAAAATATTTTATTCATAGAAATGTTTGGAACATATATATCATAAATATAATGGAAAAGTAGATTATCCAGATTGCTTCATACACATCCTTCCAAATTCTCTAAGAAGCAATAAAATCTGTATTTGGTTTATATACTCCTCTACTCCAGTACTCTTGCCTGAAGAATTCCACGGACAGAGGAGTCCGGCAGGCTACAGGCCATGGGGTTGCAAAGAGTCAGACACAACTGAGCATGCACACAAAATACATCTCTTTCCATGTGTTTTTTTTTTTTTTTTTCATTTAATTTCCAATATTTCTTCTTCAGTTTTCTCAAAGGCTCTTTTCATTCCCTCTCCCCTTCCATCAAAGTCCATTATCATCTTGTCACTCTCTATAACAAAGCAGAATTTTCCTAAGAGACATCATTAAAAGCCTTTGTAGATGCCTTATGCTTATCTGATCTCACATAAGGTGAGATTTTTCTTCCTTGTTTCTACTCATTCCAAGTTTTTTACTGACATAATTCATCTGTCACTGCAATAGCTCTAAGGTTCATTTACCACATTCATTTGCTAAGATCCTTATTCTATAAGGGAGGCTATGAAATCATATTCCCTTGGGATAATTAACACTAGAAGAGTTGTCTTCCTGCCAGAAATGCTTTAGGTAAAACTTGCCTGAAACAATGAAAAATGTATTAGACAGTGTAAGAAGCCTTTTTTGGTCTTATGGTGTATAATGAGATATTATGTGATTATCTGGGGCATTTTTAAACATGCTTGCCTGAACAACAGGACACTAGTAATACAACAGAATCTTATGTATTCTGATGGTTTGGGGTCAGAAATAAACTAGATATTCTAAAAATACAAAGTATCAACTAAAAATGCCTTTGTTCTTTCCATAATGGGAATAGATTTGTCAAAGGTTGATACATGACAGGACATTTCTGCTGTTATAGCTAACATGAGCTTTTTTTAAAAATAATACAATAGTCATAATGTACTCAAAGTGATATGCACACTGCATTGCTGAAATCATCTAAGAATTCTCCTGAGCCAATACAGGAAAAACACAATTATCCCAGATCCTGTGCATTTTTTAATGGTTTAATGAGTAAAAAATATCCCTATAAGAGATAATCCTAAAATAATATAATTATGAATATTAGATAAATGATACCTTAATTCACCAAATGGTTATTGAAAACTTTGTATTTGATGCAGTTCTAAGTGTATGAACTTGCATGACTATAACACGGCTTTGCTACTGAGTATCTTATGGTCTCTTAGAAAAGACCTTTACACAGGTAACTACTATTCAGAGCAGTACATGTTAGGTGTCATAAGAAAGCAAAACTAAGGACCCTACAAATAACAGGAAGAAAAAGGTCATTTTTTAGGCTGGCTACATTTGATCAGGAATTTGAAGATGCCGTATCAGCTTACATTAATGAACTGGTAGCATTTCAATATGTGATGACAGAGGGAAGAAAGTTCAGGTAACAGAAACATAGAGATGCAGGTACAGGAAGAGAGAAGCCGAGGATGAAGAGGGGATTTCTGAATGGACTTTGGCTAAAATGTTGACCACATGTGGATGATTTAATATGTTGAGAGGTTGTTAGAGCTCAAACTTCGATTGATTTTGTATGCCAAGTTAAGAAGTTTGGACTTTATTCATCAGACATTTGAGAAGTGTTAATAAAACAAACATTAGTTTCATTTAATCATAATGTCAACTTTTATGAGCTTGTTGATAAAGCCCCATTTTACAGTTAAGGACACTGAAACTTAGATTAATGAGTGTGTCCAAAACTGAAGAATAGAAAGTGGTCTTTATTCCATAATCCATATTCTTTTCTACATGACAATGCAGAAGTGACTACAATAATATGAGCAATGTAGTGTTTTCGACAATCAAATAATATGTATAATAGGTGGCAAAATAGTGAAGGAAAAGACTGAAGTCAGATACACCATGAAGTTGTTATAAAAATGGTCCAGATGAGACGAAATATAAACCTGCAGTAATTGTAGGAAAATAATGGAAAAGAAATATTTCAAACAATACTGCAAAGAATCCACACAGCTTCTTAATTGAATTATAAAAGAATATCACAATAACTTCAAGTGACAATTTCTATACTAAAGGTGAATTTTTAAAAACATTATTTGAAATTTTAACCCAGTTAAGACCGACCCCCTAAAATTAAGAAACAACACATATTTAAATACTAAGAAATAGCTCACCAATTCCAAACATAATTCTCTAAATATCAAAAATGTTATAAGATATAATACTTAAGCCATCTGCCTTACTTCTCTGTTCCTATAATTTGCGTTAAAATAACCTGGTAAAATTAGACAAAAATAAGCATGGTGTTGTATGGATTAAAATAATTCTTGAAATCGATATTTTCAATTCATTTATGCCAGAAACGAGCTTGTATGCAAGATGGTAACTTAACCAAGAAGCTAGAGGAATTAAAAATACATTTCTTTTTGAAATCAACTAAAAGCATCATTAATTCTAAGTATTTCCTTGATGCCTGTCACCATGGTATCAAATCATAGAACTATTAGAAGAGAAACATTAAAAGGAATTGAAACTTTGACGTCTTTTTATCCCATTGTAAGTCATATCAAAGCTTAGGAACTAAGAGAAATGCTTCCACGCTATTTATTCTTAGGTTAAAGGGGGATGTTGGGGAAAAAGGTGTCTTTGATGTATTTCTGTACATTTTAATACTGAGACTAGAGTTAGTCTCCAGGAGTATGGATCAGCAGCTAGGGCATCTAACTGAAAACTCTGCCTCTGGCTTCAGTGAATGAAGTTCACTACAAGCCAACAAATTCAAAGATCACAGACTTAAGTAAAATGAAAAGCTGTAATAAGGACCAGGGCAGAGAGGAGAGATGCTAGAAAACATAATTTTGCCTCTTCTAGGCAACACCTATAGTTTTACACTAGCTTCTGAACAGTACTTCGTGTGTTATTAAACAACATACCAGTTATATTACAATTGGACATTATGGAAGTGTTTCTGCCATGGAATTCATCTTAAATTAGAGTCAGAATAAATAGAAATTACTTTAATGGCTTTCAAGTAGACTATTCAGAAGTAGCAAAATATTCAGATCTACATTTAAATCTTTAGCCACATTTATGTCTTAGTATCAATAACACAGGGATGTTTCAGGGTTCCAAGCATGGACCAAAAAAAAAAAAAAAATTGGGGTTCTTGAACAACTGGATATTCACCAAAAAAAAAAAAAAATAGTGAATATATATCTAGCCCTTATACCTTTCCCAAAAATCTGATTAAAATGGATCACAAACCTAAAAGTAAAACACAAAACTATGATTTTTAGAAAACAACTTTGGGGAAAACTTGACAAAAACATGGTCAAATGATGTCATCTCCAAAACTGATAAAGATTAAATTGTCTCAAGCTTTTAGGAGTGTAGAGAATTAATAAATATATTGAAATTTTAAATGTTTATACCAATTGATCCAGTAATATCATCTAGAAATTTATTCTAAAGTAATTAAATATGAAAAACATTTATTTCCAAATATTTATTCTCTCATATAATAGGAAAAATTGCAGGTAGCACTTAAAGGGAAATCATAATAGAGGGAAATTTATTAAATAAATTCTGGTCACTCCCTGCAATAGATTACCATGCAATTATCAAAGTGGAGCTGCTGTATGTCTCATTGACAAGGAAATATCTTGCTTAAAAATTGAGTTTGAAAAGCAGTTTGTAAAATTATACTTCTAACACAATTTATATGAAATTATAGTCTGCATATATTATTTGTGTTTCACTTTGTGTATGTGTGGATGTGTGTGCAAAGAGGGAGGGCTCAGAAGGAATCTTTGCTTTTATTTTTTACATCTCAACTTCTTAAGAATATAGTAGATCTAGGAAAAAATAATCAAAACAAGCAGGCAAGCATGCAAACAACAAAAACAAAATCAGAGAGCTTATTTAGGAATACTTCTCTGAGAGGAGACTTGGCCATATGGAGTAGCCAACCTCACTAATAGTTATCATAATAACAAACATTGTATCTATAAGTTATTGTAACAGGATTTGGAATTACACTCATGATTCTGGAACCCAGAATAAGTAACCAAGTCTTCCTCTAACTTCCCTTTTATCGTCTGTAAAGTCCAGATAACCATGATGGTGTGATCACTCACCTAGAGCCAGACATGGAATATGAACTCAATTCGTATTGGGCCTTACGAAGGATCAATACAAACAAAGCTAGTGGAAGTGATGGAATTCCAGTTGAGCTATTCCAAATCCTAAAAGATGATGCTGTAAAAGGGCCGCACTCAATATGCCAGCAAATTTGGAGAACTTAGCAGTGGCCCCAGGAACGGAAAATGTCAGTTTTCATTCCAATCCCAAAGAAAGGCAATGCCAAAGAATCTTCAAACTACCACACAATTCCACTCATCTCACACGCTAGAAAAGTAATGCTCAAAATTCTCTAAGCCAGGCTTCTTCAACAATACATGAACCATGAACTTCCAGATGTTCAAGCTGGATTTAGAAAAGGCAGAGGAACCAGCGATCAAATTGCCAACATCTGCTGGGTCATCGAAAAAGCAAGAGAGTTCCAGAAAAACATCTACTATTGCTTTATTGACTACACCAAAGCCTTTGACTGTGTGGATCACAACAAACTGTGGAAAATTCTGAAAGAGAAGAGAATACCAGACCACCTGACCTGCCTCCTGAGAAATCTGTATGCAGGTCAAGAAGCAACAGTTAGAACTGGACATGGAACACAGAATGGTTCCAAATAGGAAAAGGAATATGTCAAGACTGTATCTTGTCACCCTGCTTATTCAACTTATATGCAGAGTACATCATGTGAAATGCCAGGCTGGGTGAGGCACAAGCTGGAATCAAGATTGACAGGAGAAATATCAATAACCTCAGATATGCAGATGTCACCAACCTTATGGCAGAAAGCAAAGAAGAACTAAAGAGCCTGTTGATGAAAGTGAAAGAGGAGAGTGAAAAACTTTGCTTAAAACTCAACATTCAGAAAACTAAGATCATGGCATATGGTCCCATCACTTTATGGTAAATAAATGGGAAAACAAGGGAAACTGTGAGAGAATTTTTGGGGGCTCCAAAGTAATTGCAGATGGTGACTGCAGTCAAGATAATAAAAGACACTTGCTCCTTGGAAGAAAAGTTATGACCAACCTAGACAACGTATTAAAAAGAAGAGACATTACTTTACCAAAAACAATCCATCTCGTCAAAACTATGGTTTTACCAGTAGTCATGTATGGATTTGAGAGTTGGACTATAAAGAAAGCTGAGCACTGAAGAATTGATGCTTTTGAACTGTGGTGTTGGGCAAGACTCTTGAGAGAGTCTGCAAGGATATCCAATCAGTCCATTCTAAAGGAGATCAGTCCTGGGTGTTCTCTGGAAGGAGTGATGCTAAAGCTGAAATTCCAGTAATTTGGCCACTTCATGCGAAGAGTTGACTCATTGGAAAAGACTGATGCTGGGAGGGATTGGGGGCAGGAGGAGAACGGGACGACAGAGGATGAGATGGCTGGATGGCATCACCAACTCAATGGACGTGAGTTTGAGTGAACTCCGGGAGTTGGTGATGGACAGGGAGCCCTGGCGTGCTGCAATTCATGGGGTCGCAAAGAATCGGACACGACTGAGTGACTGAACTGAACTGAACTGACTGATGCTGAAGCTGAAACTCCATTACTTTGGCCACCTGATGTGAAGAACCGACTCATGGGAAAAGACCCTGATGCCAGGAAAGATTGAAGACAAGGAAAAGGAGACAACAGAGGATGTTATGGTTGGATGGCATCACCGACATGTTGGACATGAGTCTGAGTAGGCTCTGGGAGTTGGTGATGCACAGGGAAGCCTGGTGGGCTGCAGTCCATGGGGTCACAAAGAGTAGGACATGACTGAACAATTTAGCTGAACTGAACTGAACTGAAAGTCCTAGAAACCCTAACCAGGTGGTGGGTATATACCTCTCACCCTCTTACTTCTTTCCACCCTTACAGCCTGAGTGTTCCTCTTACATAAGGGATTTTTATCATGTCATTATAATGTGTTCTATCCTGCTCTCTGAATCACCAACTTAAAAATTCTTTAATGAATTCCCATGGCTCTTAAGATAAAGATAAAACACTTTAGGACACTACCTGATGGCTTTTCCCTACCTGCTCCACCTCTAAAATAGGCTACATTCTATTCTACACTCCAGTCATGCCTCTCTTCCTTCAGCCCCTCAGACTAGCTGGGCTCCCTTCCCTGTCCTCTTCCTCTACTTAACTCTTGCTTCTCCTCCACATGTCAGTTCAAGCACGGTTCTTACCAAAGTCCTCCTTGACCTCCTGACTAGGTGAAATCTTCCATTAGGCTGTCACATAACATTGTTACTTCTATTGTTCTTACCATGGCCACAATGTATGATAAATCAGATTAATGCCTCTCTCCCCTACTTCACAGCATGCTCTAAGAAGTACAGGGAACATGTCTATTTTTGTTTACCATTGCATTTCCAGCACACAGCTTGATACCTAGAAGGAACTCAATAAATCATTCACTGAATAGATAAGTTAATCAATCAATCACTATCAAAGCTAACAGAATTCTTAGAGGTTCATCCCCCTTACAGGATCCAGTTTAGCATATTAGGCTGCAATGTTTACACTGTACATTAAGTTTACAACAAAAATCATATGAACAGACTATCACTAAACTTATAAAGTCATATTTTTAGAATATTAAGAAGAAGAAAATTAAGAAATGTTTTAAATACCAGTAAAATGAGAGTAAAACATATTTTCTCTCAATATTTAACTTTTTATGCAAAGGAGAAAGGGGCTCAGCATATTTGAAATTAGAAATAATGCCACAATCTATTCAACTAACTAAATCGGCATTACTGAAAATCTCTGACATGGCTACAGGAAAATAAAATAATGGTGGTGTCTCTTTTTTACTGGCTATAAGTTTGATGATCTAAGGCAGGTTATCTTTCAAACTCCTTTCCAGCTATTTGATGCATAAAATACAGGAAATGGCACAACAGAAACCATCTAAAGATATTTAAGATTTCATACTCCTTAAAGCTAACACCATAGGTTGCTATCTTAAATTATGTATAGATACCCAAGGGGGAAAAATAAACTGACAAAGTAGGAAAAAAATTTTTTTTTCTTCAAAAAATCTTTCAGCTGTTTTATCAAGATGGCCTTGAGCAGAAATCCTCTGATATGGGCAGTCATGTCCAAACTTTGAGATTAAAGATAAAACCAGGATTTCACAGACATCATCTAGAGTTTCTTGAACAGTTTATCAGTGTTTTGTGGTTTGTATCTTTCTTAAAAGCAAATCAGATTCTGCATGAGCCTTAATCTGGAATTCAGCCAATGACTACTGAAATTCAGTGACACTACACTAAGAGCAGAATGTTCAATCATAAAATTATTTTTTTGTGAGATTAAGTGAAGCACCACCTTCAGTGTATGAAAAAATCCTATAAATATGGATAGAACAAGCTAGGCTTTAGATCCCTTGACTGCTAGAATTAGCAGCAGAAAGATAAATATGGATTTTGGCACCCAGAACGGGAACAGGTTTTTTTAGGGGAAAAGCTGTTATGTAAACTAAAAAGTAAAGAGGTAAACTCAGAGATAACAAACAGTAAACCTGGTTAGATGCATCTTTACCTCACAGTATTTTCAGAAAGCAACATAAATCCAGAGTCGTAGTTAACTATGGAGAGCAAATGATGATATTTGGAGAAAACATTAAAGTTTCATAATCATTGAGAAAACACACTTTCTAGAAATCTTACCTCCTGGCACAATTCAGTATCTGGGCTGGGCTGTTTCTAAGTTGATTTTACACATGACTGGACTTTAGTGAGTCACCAGCATAGCCTCTGCTCGGCTCCTTCTGTCCTTTTTTTGCAGTTACATGCAAGCTGGTCATCCAGGTTTTCTACACCAGGGATACTACTCAAGTAGTAGCTGAATGTACACCAGTGCAAGAAAGATATAACATGAAAATTTCCTTTAGGGTTAAGAGGGGGAAATTGGAGCATTTACGGGCATTAAAGGACTTAGCAATGCATTGAGGAAGGAGAAGTATTCCCTTAGCACAGTCTTCTGTAATTGATTGGAGATTATTTAAGCTCCTTTAGTGTTACCTGTACTTCTAATTAGGTCCAGTTTAGCGTTCCAGAAAATGATTCCCGAAGGAAAGTTTTTTTGCCTTCTATGTAGGGGAACAGAGCATAATGATTAGTTCAATAGATGTTCATGGTTCAAAACAAGATAACATAATGTTTAAGAGTAGATAACCTTACCAACCCACTGGCAGGGTTTATACATTCAATATGAAGGAGTTTGCAAATTGCACAGCATTCAACATGTGAAGCTTTTTGAGTTTTGCTGAACTGAGTAGATAATCACTTTTTTAAATAAAAGGAGCAAGATGACAATAGATAAGCACAGTTGCTTTTATGGGCACTTATTTCCTGAGTATCTGTTTTTTTTGTCTACTTGTTTGTTTGTTTTAATAAATAATATCATATCTACAGACTGAAATTTCCCTGGAATTTACACAAATTGTCAACTCACTTTCTGGATTAAAAATTAGTCAGCTATTTCAGAATAATGAAGAAAATACAAGTTAGATGAGAACAAGTATCTCCAAACACTGCAGTTCTGTTTCTGCATCTTAGAAATAAACATTGGGTTCGACTCTTTCTCTCTTATTCGTCCTTTCTCATAGATAGCAGTTAGCACTATTTTCTGAACTCAAATCTACCTTTCAGTTCGGTTCAGTTCAGTCACTCAGTTGTGTCCAACTCTTTGCGACCCCATGAATTGCAGCACGCCAGGCCTCCCTGTTCACCCAAACTCATATCCATCGAGTCAGTGATGCCACCCAGCCATCTCATCCTCTGTTGTCCTCTTCTCCTCCTGCCCCCAATCCTTCCCAGCATCAGAGTCTTTTCCAATGAGTCAACTCTTCGCATCAGGTAGCCAAAGTACTGGAGTTTCAGCTTTAGCATCACTCCTTCCAAAGAACACCCAGGACTGATCTCTTTCAGAATGGACTGGTTGGATCTCCCTGCAGTCCAAGGGACTCTCAAGAGTCTTCTCAACCAACACCACAGTTAAAAAGCATCAAGTCTTCGGTGCTCAGCTTTCTTCACAGTCCAACTCTCACATCCATATATGACCACTGGAAAAACCATAGCCTTGACTAGATGGACCTTTGTCGGCAAAGTAATGTCTCTGCTTTTTAATATGCTATCTAGGTTGGTCATAACTTTTCTTCTAAGGAGTAAGCGTCTTTTAATTTCATGGCTGCAATCACCATCTGCAGTGATTTTGAAGCCCAAAAAAATAAAATCTGATACTGTTCCCACTGTTTCCCCATCTATTTCCCATGAAGTGACTTTACTATCATTAAAAAAAGTGAGTTGAAATGTACAGTTAAGAAGTACCAGCCATTTTAATTGGATGTTATCATGTATTTGAGATTATAGAATATTTCAGACCTTCAAGATGTAAACATGGTCAAAATGTATACAAAGTCATACCATTATACTTAGAAACTATACCTCTAGAATTAACCTTATCAGAATAATTAGAAATGGACTCAACATCTTGCATATCCTATTATTTATTATAGCATTACTTGAAAACTAGAAAATGAGTGAAACAACCTAAAGATACCAAAATAGGAGGCTGGCTCAATAAAAGTAACATCTGCAATTATGTAGCTGCAAATCACAGGAAATCTGACTAATTCAGACTTGATAATATGAGTTAATTTTCCTCAAGTAATTAGTCTACTTGGAAGCAGTGGCTCATAATGCTTTAGGTACTCAACAACACCACCAGGATTTTTCTATATTTCTGATCTAACATCCTTAGAACATCTCATTCTCATACTTAAAAGATGGCAGACTGAGCTCAGACCTCTTTCAAGGTAGAAAGAAGGGGATAATGGTAAAAAATTTCAACATATCAGTCCTTTTTAGCTAAACCTTCCCAGAAATCCAGAAAGAAACTTCTACTGAAATCCTATAGGCCTTAAATAGGTTATATTGCCGACCCTCGCTAGAAATCAAGGCAATGGCAACCCACTCCAGTACTCTTGCCTGGAAAATCCCATGGACGGAGGAGCCTGGTAGGCTGCAGTCCATGAGGTCGCTAAGAGTTGGGCACGACTGAGCGACTTCACTTTCACTTTTCACTTTCATGCATTGGAGAAGGAAATGGCAACCCACTCCAGTGCTCTTGCCTGGAGAATCCCAGGGACAGGGGAGCCTGGTGGGCTGCCGTCTATTGGGTCGCAGAGTCGGACACAACTAAAGTGACTTAGCAGTAGCAGCAGCTAGAAATCAAGTGCTAAAGACTAGTATTTCTTTTCCAGCCTCAATTCCTAGAAGTAGAAAGAGATGGAAATGTAAGCTGAGTTACCAACCAACAGTAGTGGCCACACAAACTACATCTTTGAGATAAGTTACATGAGAACAGGAACTTTATCTCTTGCCTTTTAATGCTTGGCACACAAAAATGTTCAATGGGTGATAATGAATGAATGCACTGATAAATAAAAGGGACACAGGCAGTCATAAACATATATTTTTCAAAGGATATTAAGAGCACTGGGGATTGTTCCCAAAAAATATATGAAGAAAGCAGAGTACAAACCAATATATTCTGTGACCCTAATTCTGAAACATACATATATAAACAAGATTGAATACAAATTCCATATTGTTAAAGTGGTTCTCCCTCAGTAGTATTACTGTGAGTAATCCTGTTGTATCTTAGTATCTTCACTGTAAATTTGGTAACATCAAACTGCTTTCTTTCTTTTAATGTCCTGGCCAGTATTAAAATTTTGTTTTAACTTTGTCTTCCTGCCTGATTCTCTTGAAATTATGCTCCAGATAACTTTTGTGGTGCTTATATTCTGCTGAACCTCTATTTGAGGTCAATCCTGACTGTTAAATGGTTTATAAAAAAGGGAACAATTGGTGAACATTGGTGACAATTTTTGTAATCTACAGAGCCATGCATTTTCTTTTCCTATTGAAATAGCATGATTCCCCACTTGATAATATTTTAGTGGTGTTACGTGAGTTTTAATAAGCACAGTATGTCAAGCAGTCCATTAGAATAATGTACTAAAGTCCCTGCTCCCAAGGGTTTCACAGTCCAGAAAAAGACAAACAGAGGTACTAAGACTATAAGTACATGACACAGATGCATCAGTGGTACTAAAGCTACAATGAGAGTGTGAGCACAAGCGTGGAGGAAGGTCATAGTATCAATTAGGCCAGGAGGGATGAACGCAGCTTTATGGATAAGATGATACACACACAGGTGGACTCTGAAAGGAAGGGAATGGAGGTAAAGCATTCAGGAACAATAAAAAGAGAATATATTTTGAATGATTACACATTTCTATGGAAAGAAGCCTGGGGCATTTTTTCCTTCAATCACTTTACTCACAAACCTGCTTCCAAATCCAGTAAGTTTCTGATTAACAAACATCCTTCACTGTGTCATAAAGGAAAGGTCTTAAAAATCAATAATAAGATGACTTCCCAGGCACAAATTTGTATCATGCTTCTCAAAATCAGGCCACATTTCAGAGACATTGCTTCAATCATTTTAAAAACCTGATACACTATTATAAGGTGCATGCTTAGTGCAGAGAAACAGCTCCACATTATCTTTCATTACAGCCCAACTATAATTGAAATCCCAGCCTTATAAATGGTTTTGGAAGTCCATCCATATGATAGGTTTCAGGGGCTCATAAATATGGAGGGACACTTCTCTATTCAATAATATAGAATGATGCATCTATTGCAAATGCTAATATTTTATATAAAATAAATGCAAAATCTTTGCCATTACTAATAGAGCCCACCCATCCTTAAGCCTTGCTTCTTCCTCCCCTCATGTGGCTGATCTCTACTATTAGCAAGATATAAACCTCACTTTCTCTGGAATCCTTTGCTAACTCTGGAACCTGGGAGAGAAATCTTCCCTGTTGGCTTCCTTATCTTCCCATGCTCCTCATCTTAAACCATATCTATTAGTTGTCCTTGTTCTTCACTACACTTCCAGTGCTCATGGACTATAGACCCTCAAGAAGGCTAAGTATAAGGTTACAGTTAAGAGAAAGGGCTCCAGAGCAGGGCTACCTGGGACCGGTCAAACCCCAGCTCTGCCACTCAGTGGTTTCAGATGGTATGGCTCCAAAATCACTGCAGATAGTGACTGCAGCCATGAAATTAAAAGATGCTTGCTCCTTGGAAGAAAAGTTAGATTTTATTCTAGTTTTCTCCTTGGAAGAAAACCTAGACAGCGTATTAAAAAGCAGAGATGTTACTTAGCCAACAAACTCAAAATTATGGTCTTTCCAGTAGTCATGTATGGATGTGAGAGTTGGACCATAAAGAAGGCTGAGTGCCAAAGAAATTGATGCTTTTGAACTGTGGTGTGGGGACTGCCAGGAGATCAAACCAGTCAATCCTAAAGGAAATCAGTCCTGCCTATTCATTGGAAGGACTGATGCTGAAGCTCCAATATTTTGGCCACCTGATGCGAAGAGCTGACTCATTGGAAAAGACCATTATGCTGGAAAAAATTGAAGGCAAGAGGAGAAGGGGACGACAGAGAATGAGATGATTGGATGGCATCACTGACTCAATGGACATGAGTTTGAGCAAGCTCCAGGAGATGGTGCAGGACAGGAAAGCCTGGTGTGCTGCAGTCCATTGGGTTGCAAAGAGTCAGACACAACTGACCAACTGAACAACAACAACTTAACCTGTTTATTCCCTGGCTTCCTCATTTGTAAAATGGAAACCATAACAGTATTTATTCCATTGTGTTGTAATGAAGATAAAGTGATTTAATATTTTAATGCATTTATTCTGGGACTTGACTTATGGTAAGTATTATACAAGTTTAGATATTTTAACAGTGTTTGCCCAAGACTAACATCATTCCTGGCCCCAAACTTTAATATAAGTTGTGTTGTGTTGACTAAAGGAATGGAAGAAAATCACAGATCAGAATTTTTTGCTCCCATCCCATTCTTTCCACTGTTTTACCTATTTTCCTTCCTTATTTCCCAGACTGAAGCTCCTTCACTTCTTTTTTATTCTTTCTTCCTCTCTCACTCACATTTCAGACATCCAATCAATACTCTAAGATATTATAAAGTCCTTGGCTTAGAACCTATGCAATTCCACACACCTCATTTGCTGGACTGAAAGGTAAGGCTTAGCTAAAGATAAGTTTATTTCTCCTTAAGTAACATTCTTTAGAAATAACACAAAATAGACAACTATAAAGAAAGGTAAGTAAAGATTACAGTCTACTCAGAAGAACTGGAGCAATCCTTGAAATCAGTATTTCAAGTATAAAATGCTCAATATGTGCTAGCCAAGATTATCTATAATTTTCTAGATGATCAGATAGGTTTTTACTATAAACTGATGGGGAGGCCTAAATTCAAAGTATAGACTAATGCAAAAAAGTATACAAAGGTGCTCCTGGAGAAGAAAGAACAATCAATGAAGAGGAGTACACAGGAGTACACTGAAGAGGAGTATAAAAAGAATTTTTGCCTGTATTTTAGCAGACCTAGAAGCTGTAGGGAGAAGGCAATGGCAACCCACTCTAGTACTCTTGCCTGGAATATCCCATGGACAGAGGTGCCTGGTATGCTACAGTCCATGGGGTCGCAAAGAGTTGGACACAACTGAGCGACTTCACTTTCACTTTTCACTTTCATGCACTGGAGAAGGAAATGGCAACCCACTCCAGTGTTCTTGCCTGGAGAATCCCAGGGACGGAGGAGCCTGGTGCGCTGCCGTCTATGGGGTCGCACGAGAGTCAGACACGACTGACATGACTTAGCAGCAGCAGCAGAGGCTGTAGAAACAGGAGCAATGCTTTCACTCCTGAGGTAAGACTGAAGCTCTCTTCTCATATCCCATAGCATTCTCTAGCTCATCTACCATGGGTACATGAGGATGTCCAACGTCCCATATGGCGAGATGGTAAATGTAATTAGAGGCTCTCCCTACAAAAAATCTCAAGGCAAAGATTAAAGAGAAAGTAATAGGACCCCCAGCCCCTCTTGAGCCTCAAGACACAGTCATGCTCTCAACCTAGTTTCACTAGAAAAGCATGCACTTTGGACTGATGTGGCTTCATTTATAATGCTGACTTTTCAGCATAATTATGAATGCATTTAATGTTAACAGTTTCTATCATCTAGGACCACTATGAGAAAGAAAATTAAGCAATTTTAATCTCATCCCACAATATATGTTAGAAACACAAAATATGTTTTCCCTTGCTAATAATGGCTATGAGCAAGGCAATGGGAATACAGATGTGAATAAAATGTAGCTGTTTCCACTGAGAAGCTCACATTCAAAGTCAAGGATGTGAGCCATAAACACCAATACAGTATATTAATGCATATATATGGAATTTAGAAAGATGGTAACAATGACCCTATATGCGAGACAGCAAAAGAGATACAGATGTAAAGAACAGACTTTTGGACTCTGTGGGAGTGAGGGTGGGATGATTTGAGAGAATAGCAATGTGAAATAGATCACCAGCCCAGGTTCAATGCATGAGACAGAGTGTTCAGCGCTGGTATACTGGGATGACCCTGAAGGATGGGATGGGGAGGGAGGTGGGAGGGGGCTTTAGGATGGGAAACACATGTACACCCTTGGCTGATTCATGTCAATATATGGCAAAAACCACTACAATATTGTAAAGTACTTAGCCGCCAATTAAAATAAATTAATTAAAAAAATAAGAAAGACTAAAAGGAACAAAGGGAGCACAAATCAGTAAATGGTTAACTGTGGTCAAGGGAGGCTGGAAATAACTTTCATTCTGGGTCTTCAGGAATGTGTGTCAGGCTCTTAGATGAAAAAGCAGAAAAGAGCATTCCTGGCAGAGGATGTAATAAATGCAAAAGCATCAAATAGCAACAGAAAGCTGAGAAATCTGTCATGGACTAGATATGTCTGCAGCACATGGAATGAGAGAGAAACATGGATAAATAATCTTGGAGAAAAGACGTGACACTAAGACTTGCAAGACCCACAGTATAAATATAAATGAAGCCTGCATATCATATGCCTAAATACTTAAAACGTACAAATCAGGATAACCTACTCCTATATAAAATGCAGGCTTCCCAGGTAGCTCAGTGGAAAAGAATCTGCCTGACAATGCAGGATATGCAGGTTTGATCTCCGGGTCAGGAAGATCCCCTGGAGAAGGAAATGGCAACCCACTCCAGTATTCTTGCCTGGAAAATCCCACTGACAGAGGAGTCTAGTGGGTTACAGTTCACAGAGTCACAAAAGAGTCAGATAAAACTTAGCTACTAAATAACAACAACAAATGACCCTATGGGCTTCCCAGGTAGCTCAGTGGTAAAAGAATCCACCTGCAATGCAATCCAACTGGAGACACCAGTTAGATCCCTGGGTTAGGAAGATCCCCTGGAAGAGGAAATGGCATTCCAGTATTCTTGCCAGGAGAATACCATGGACAGAGGAGCCTGGTGGGCTAAAGTCCATATGTTTGCCAAGAGTCAGACATGACTGAGCATGCATGCACAAATAAAATATGCTCTAGCCTCCTACATTTACAAATAGAAAATCTTAGCAACATGAAGGTCAGAATGGAATTTTAGAGTTTTTGTATTTTTTTTAATTTAATTTGAGTCTAATTAGTTTACAATATTGTGGTGGTTTTTGCCATACATTCACATGAATCAGCCATGGGTGTACATGTGTCCCCCATCCTCCTGAACCCACCTCCCACCTCCCTCCCCATCCCATCCCTCTGGGTTGTCCCAGTGCACTGGCTTTGAGTGCCCTGTTTCATGCATCAAACTTGGACTGGTCATCTATTTCACATATGGTAATATACATGTTTCAATGCTATTCTCTCAAATCATCCCACCCTCGCCTTCTCCCACAGAGTCCAAAACTCTGTTCTTCATATCTGTGTCTCTTTTACCATCTCATATATAGGGTCATCATTACCATCTTTCTAAATTCCATATTATGCATTGATACACCGTATTAGTGTTTTTCTTTCTGACTTACTTCACTCTGTATAACAGGCTCCAGTTTCATCCACCTCATTAGAACTGACTCAAAACCATTATTTTTAATAGCTGAGTAATATTCCATTGTCTATATGTACCACAGCTTTCTTATCCATTTGTCTGCTGATGGGCATCTAGGTTGCTTCCATGTCCTGGCTATTGTAAACAGTGCTGTGATAAACATTGGGGTACACGTGTCTCTTTCAATTCTGGTTTCCTCATGTGTATGCCCAGAAGTGGGATTGCTGGGTCGTATGGCAGTTCTATTTCCAGTTTTTTAAGGAATATTCACGCTGTTCTCCATAGTGGCTATACTAGTTTGCATTCCCACCAACAGTGTAAGAGGGTTCCCTTTCCCTCACATCTTCTCAAGCATCTATTGTTTGTAGACTTTTTGATAGTAGCCATTCTGACCAGCATGAGATTATATCTCATTGTGGGTTTGATCTGCATTTCTCTGATAATGAGTGATGTTGAGCATCTCTTCATATGATGGTTAGCCATCTGTATGTCTTCTTTGGCGAAGTGTCTGTTTAGTTCTTTGGCCCATTTTTTGACTGGGTCATTTAGTTTTCTGGTATTGAGCTGTATGAGCTGCTTGTATATTTTTGAGATTAATTCTTTGTCAGTTGTTTCACTTGCTATTATTTTCTCCCATTCTGAAGGCTGTCTTTGCACCCTGCTTATAGTTTCCTTCATTGTGCAAAAGCTTTTAAGTTTAATTAGGTTCCATTTGTTTATTTTTGTTTTTATTTCCATTACTGTACGAGGTGGGCCATAGAGGATCCTGCTGTGATTTATGTCAAAGGGTGTTCTGCCTATGTTTTCTTCTAGTAGTTTTATAGTTTCTGGTCTTATGTTTAGATCTTTAATTCATTTTGAGTTTATTGTTGTGTATGGTGCTAGAAAGTATTCTAGTTTCAGTCTTTTACAAGTGGTTGACCAGTTTTCCCAGCACCACTTGTTAAAGAGCTTGTCTTTTCTCCATTGTATATTTTTGCCACCTTTGTCAAAGATAAGGTGTCCATAGTTGCATGGATTTATCTCTGGGCTTTCAATTTTGTTCCATTGATCTATATTTTTATCTTTGTGCCAGTACCATACTGTCTTGATGACGGTAGCTTTGTAGCATAGTCTGAAGTCAGGCAGGTTGATTCCTCCAGTTCCATTCTTCTTACTCAAGATTGCTTTGGCTATTCGAGGTTTTTTGCATTTCCATACAAACTGTGTAATTATTTGTTCAAGTTCTGTGAATATACCATATTCATGGATTGGAAGAATCAATATAGTGAAAATGAGTATATTACCCAAAGCAATCTAGAGATTCAATGCAGTCCCTATCAAGCTACCAACAGTATTTTTCAGAGTTTTTTTTTATTTCTTGAGGTTTCTCACAAGAGCATGGTAGTATGCAGAGAGACAGCTGCCACACTCTAACCAATCTCACCTCTCTCCCCACCCCTAGTCCCTTCCCTTAGTGTGAGAGTATTCTCACACACATGAATGGACAAATTTATGCATCATCAAATTCGATCCATGCTCACTGGAAACAGTTGATCATCCATCACGCCAACAGGGAAGCACATCAGAAAAACTGGAAGGGCAGACATATGTAGGAAGCCAGAAGATACCCTGGAAGAAGGCTCAAGGTCTTTTTCAAGGGAAATTATGGGGTCCTGAGTACCTCACTCACAGTCTAAAATGAAGAGGCCCAACTTCAGAGCGGGCTCCAATCCTTGGTCCCATAGACAACATGTGTTATGGCATGAAAATGTTTGGGGAAAGACCAGAAGGGGTCCAGCATACACAGTGCTGACAAGAACTGTTCTTGGTCAAGTCTAATGGCAGTCTTACTGTAAAAGGAAGGAAAGAGAAAGGTCATACAGGGCCTTACTTTTTATGTCCTCACCTCATTTTCCTCCAGGTAATATGGTGACATGGAAGGAAGTAGCATGGCCATAGTGGAAGCATTGTGGACTTGCCATGGGATAGCAAGGAATCCATAGCCTTGCCCATACTATGTTATGTCTTCTTTCTCCCTTCTCCTTTTCTCCTGTAAAACTTTTCTTGAGCCTCATATCACAAAAACTAAATCACTTTTTACTCTACCTTCCCAGAGAACTCCTCATAATTCTATTTGACATATATAAGCAAGTTAGCTGCATTTCCTAATTTCCTCCCTAGTCTGTGAAATGATTTGTAATAGAGATCAACTCTGTGGAAAGCCAACTATTGTAAGATGGGATTCTCTTTGTGAACTGAGCCTTCCATATTATTAAGAAATGATAATATTAGTTAAATAAAGTATATACTACTGCTCAAGAGCAATAACTGACAAACAGACCTGGTCATATCTATTTCTCCTTGCAATTAAAAATATACAATGAAATATACATGGTAACAGTCTGTAATTCACATCTGAGTTATATTACAGTATGAGAAGTCCCAGGTCATGGAAGGACACCCATTATCATTGCTGTATAAAAATTATCCTACAACACAGTGACTTTAAACAGCAAACATTTATTATCTCACATGGCAGGCTTCTTGATGTCTGTTGGGCCAATAACCTCAATTTATCAGTAGCTATAGGTTTCCATCAGTCCCTTGCCACGTCAGTCTCTCTATAGGGCAACTCATATCATAGCAACTGGCTTCTCTCTGAGAAAATGAGTGAAACCCCAAGAGCGAACACCCAAAATGAAAGTCACTGCCCTTTTATAACCTAATCCAAAAGAAGTAATACCCCATCACTTTTGCTGTACTCTGTTCATCAGAAGAGAGTCACTAAGTCCAGGCCTAACTCAAGGAAAGGTATTTATACAACGGCAATGCTGATGATGTCAGAGGTTTCCTACTACAGACCACATGCATGTAACAATTATAATCAAATGTCCTTCTTTATAAATATATATGTAACAAGAACCCACATACACAGCATGTGTGTGCATATTAATCAATGAACAAGATATTAGGATAATAATGTTCATATAGCCTTGATTAAACATTATTTTAAATTAACTATTAGTGACTGCAAAGAACAATGTAATGATATTTTTAACTAATAAAGCAATCACAAAGAAATTCACATAAATATTCTGGGGTTGGATTTAGCTACGGTAAACACACATTTACTCCAGCTGTGAATCACCGCAAACTTGGTGGCTTAAAACAATACAAATCTATTATCTTAATGATTCTAGAGGTCAGAAGTTCAAACTTACTCCCAGTGGGCTAAAATCAAGGTGTCAGCAGGGCTTCATTCTAGAAGCTCTCAGAGAGGCAGCTCTTGCCTCTTTTAAGGACCTTTGTGATTACACTGGGCCCACTCGGACAATCCGGGATAGCCACCCCGTTTCAAAATCCTTAACTTGATCAGGGGAGCCCTCATGAAAGAACTTGTGCACTTCTAAAAGAGGACCAAAAGAAAAAAAAAAAAAAAAAGAGGACCAAAAGGGCAATCTTGTTCCTTTCACCATGCGAGGACAGGGCTCACACACACACAGTCTGAACCAGGAAGTAGGTTCTCACCAGACTTTCAATCTGTCTGTGGCTTGATCTTGCACCTCCCAGGCACCAGAACTGTGAGAAATAAATTTGTTTATTCCATTTATATTTCTGTATATTTCTGTTTATATCGTAGGCCACTCAGCCTACCATACTTTGTTATAGCAGCGCAAATTGACTAAGACACTTGTACATCAATGCAAGTGCACCTAACATTATTAAATTGTACATTTAATGGTTAAGGCAGTGAATTTTATGTTATGTGTATTTTACTACAATTAAAAACTTAAAAACAATAAACATATGTTCAGATCTTCAGAATCAAAACAAATGGCATAGTTTGTATTACTGTTAAACTGATTCAATGTACCATCATGACAGCAGTCCACATGATTCCACACAAGTTCAAGGTTGCCAAAAATAACACAGTGGTGGCATTCAGCAAATAAATCTTCCTGAGCCTGATGCTAAAGCCAGGCAGCAGGTGTAGACTGAATTTCAAGGCCTATGCCAAATCTCAGTACAAGCTGAAATGAAGACTCTTACAGAGTCTTGCCAACTATGAAAACCTCAGAAACTTTGGCAGACAGTCTGAGAACAAGCTTTTGGTCAAGCAACCCTAATTGCCTTTCTTCAACACACATAGATCTTACTATTTAGACTAGTACTCATTCCAATAATCACAGAATCAGACCTATAGGTTTATACTGTCCCTAAAACTAAAATAAGCCTCTTCTTTATTTGAAGTTGGTGCTGAGAAAGGACATTAAGGTTTACAGAGGAGAGTTCCTCCTCTGAGTGGGTATATGGTGTGGCCCTATTCTATTGCAGCAGTATTACAGAAGCCTTCTACACTGATGTACATTCTTCTGCAAAATAAGGCTTTATATATATACATATATATATTGCCTTATTTTACATATATATATAAGATATTTATTGACCATATCTTTTGAATTCTAAAAAAAAAATCACAAGTTGAGCCGAGTCAGGTCAAATCTTAGTTAAATATTTTGGGTGTACTTGGAAAGGACTCTGAATTGCTCCAATCCACCTTGATTTTCCCTGCCAGTATTCATTTATTATCCAAAGGTTAGAGGCTGATTCACTCATACAAAGTAACATTAAAAAAAAAAAAAAAAAGATGCTTACTAAATACTTTTCATCAAGCTGCTGATGAGAAACTTCTGGTGCTAAGAATAGTCAGGTGAGATAATCCCAAATGGTAAATACAACTTCCTCTCTGGGCTAAATGAGGAAAAGTATAAAATGGTGAGATTTGGCTTTCAGGCAGAGAATGGTCTCAATTCATCATAATTTCTTCTTTGAACACTGCAATATAAAGTTTATTATAAATTATAGCTCCATACAGCTGAAAAACATCTATTTTTACTAAACACCAAAAATATCACCAAATGATATTCATGAGATAAACCTAAATATATCAAATTGTCAGAACAGATAAGGACAAAGAAGCACTTTTCCTCCCAGCCTACAAAGCAAGAATACTGATCACTGCTAAGTCATAGTTGGGAAAAGTGCTAACACTGAATTTCAATTCCTGCTGGAAATATTTATGTCACACAATGTGGGAAAGATGCAATATTGTGACAATACAAAGTTGTACTCCTTCCATATTTAAGCATTGATTGTAGTGAGCACAGTTCTGTGACCTTTAATGAGAATGGTATTTTTAGGAGCATATAATAGCAAACTATAGCTTTGCTGGTTTGTCAAAAGGAGGATCAGGTTTTAGAAAAGGAGGTAAGGTAGGGACGAAAATAAAGGTTGTACTATTTTCCTAAAGTTATAAAGAAAGTTCAAAGAAGAATACAGATTTGGTCTTGCAAATAACATATTCCTTATAAATTAGTGTCAAAAAATTCTAAAATCACAAGTTATTCACATACCAGTGGGCTAAAAGTATGTAATTAAACAAAATTTAGGAAATTAATATTCCAATATTTTAGTAAATATACTCTCTTTTTAAAACAGAGAAGCTACTGATGGTCACTCTGAAAAAATAAATGTATAAAAGGCCAATTTAAAAATCAGTCATATGGGATTTCCCTGGTGGTCCAGGTGTTAAGTTCCCATGCTTCCACTTCAGGGGGCACAATTCAATCCCTGGTCTGGGAAATAAGATCCCACTTGCCACATGGTGCCCCCCCTCAAAAAAAATTCAGTGACAAAATTCAAATAAACATTCTTAGAAAAGTACTATGTATGAACAATGGAGTGTCTGGATGGTAACTGGCAGAATATTAAAGTGTCTTATGAATTATTAATATAAAAGTAAGTGGTATTTAGTATGCCAGTGTTAATTATATTTATAGTTCTCCACTTATTTTGAATTTGATAATCAATGTAACATGGGTGTGGTCAATGAGAATTTAGAGTTCAAGAGAATACATTTCCTGACCATTGAGTATGTTTAGTTTATTGTCACTACTTTACTTCCTCTTGTCATTAAAAAGTATCAAAATTAATATTTATTTCAAAATATGGAGCATTCACTCTAAAATATAATTACAAGTAGAAAAAGCAAATTAATCAGAAGAAAAAATAGCATCTACTGATTGTCCAATAGCATGGCAAGGACTAAGAATTTTCACAGGCATTGTCTCAGTTGAAGATATGTGTTACTATGCTCTTCAATGCAGGCAAAGAAACAGAGGGTCAGGAAGATCACATAATGAGACCAAACTTCCAATTCATAGAAGTAGAATTTGAATACTCATCTTCTTTGAGCTTTCAAATTCTGTAATCCCAATGTAAAAATCATAATGTGTCCCAAAGAAAATGTAAACTCAGAAAGGAAAAGATAAATCTTGTCTTTTTTTAAGTACTCCAAGAGAAAGCCAATATTTGTGCATTATGCATTCCCATATTATGGTTTTAATGTCACAAAAACACATAATGTAGTCATTATTATTCCTATTTTAAATTTAAATCCTCAAGATTAAATCCTGGTTTCAAACTCAACTCTCTCTGGCAATGTAAAATCACCCGGAGTTCAATCAGATAACTTAGAGTACACACTTTTATGTGTTGCATGCATGGTATAGACAGATGAAGCATTCCCTCTAGGAGCTTTTGATTACAACTCCAAACTAAGCCAAAGTCTCAAAAACAAAAAAACCTTAATTGGAGTCAGTGAAGGAATAGATACTTGCAGCAATTAAGTGTTTACCTGAAAATAGTGGAAAATCTTGCAGTGACAAACATTTTCTCATATTAACAAGGTATTTAGATTCCAACACAGGCCTTGATTCAATGACTCAGCCATGTTAGGACTCAACTGTGTGGTTACCTAGACTTTTCCCTCTTTCATAGTCCTTAATGTTCTCAAGATGGCTGCACAGCTTTCAGTCATCAGAGCTATGCTTACAGCAAGAATGAGGAGAAAGGAGTAATGTCTTCTGGTTTTCCCTTTTGTAATGAGAAAACAAAACTTTCTTGGGCACATTCCTAGCAGAGGTCCTCCAACATCTAGTAACTAGAAAGAAATGTGCAAGCTTTCCAACTCTACCAGCAATAAATATGGGGATTGAGAGTGCTCCACATTCCAGACTCTATAGAAAAGACAGGAAGAAGAGTAGGCAGAGGGAGAGGGGCATTGAGTCTTCCAACTACAGTGTTTGCCTCAAGAACTACATGCCCGCTCAGTCACCAGTCATGTCAAACTCTTTGCAACCCTTTGGACTGCAGCCCACCAGGCTCCTCTGTCCATGGGATTTTTTCAGGCAAGAATACTGGAATGGGTTGCCGTTTCCTCCTCCAGGGGATCTTCCTGACCCAAGGATCAAACCCACATCTCCTGTGTCTCCTGTACAGCAGACAGATTCTTTACCGCTGAGCCAGAGGGTAAGGAGGAGAGGAATAAATTGGAAGACAGGGATTGACATACTATTATATAAAAGAGATAACTAGTGAGGATCTCAGAGAAGGCAATGGCACCCCACTCCAGTACTCTTGCCTGGAAAATCCCATGGATGGAGGGGCCTGGTAGGCTGCAGTCCATGGGGTCACTAATCGGACACGACTGAGCGACTTCACTTTCACTTTCATGCATTGGAGAAGGAAATGGCAACCCACTCCAGTATTCTTGCTTGGAGAATTCCAGGGATAGTGGAGCCTGGTGGGCTGCCATCTATGGGGTCGCACAGAGTCAGACACAACTAAAGTGACTTAGCAGCAGCAGCAGCAATAAGGATCTACTGTCAACACAGGAGTTTCCCAGGTGGCTCTAGTGGTAAAGAACCCACCCACCTGCCAATGCAGGAGACAAAAGAGATCTGGATTTGATCCTTGGGTCAGGAAGATCCCCTGGAGGAGGGCATGGCAAGCCTCTCCAGTATTGCCTGGAGAATCCCCATGGACAGATGAGACTGGTGGGCTACAGCCCTTAGGGTTGCAAAGAGTCAGAGACAACAGAAGCTGCTTAGCATGCACATACATATAACACAGAGAACTCTACTCAATACTCTGTAATGGCCTGTACAGGACAAGAATCCAAAAAGAGTGGATATATATATATGTACAACTGATTCACTTTGTTGTATATCTGAGACTAACACAACACTGTAAACCACCTATGTGCCTGTGTGCTCAGTTGCTCAGTCATGTCCAACTCTTTGCGACTCCTTTGACTGTAGCCCACCAGGCTCCTCTGTCCATGGAATTTTACGGACAAGAATACTGGAGTGGTTTGCCATTTCCTCCTCTAAGAGATCTTCCCAGCCCAAGGAAAGAACCCTTGTCTCCTGTGTCTCCTGCATTGACAAGCAGATTCTTTACCACTGCATCACCTGGGATACTCCAATAAAAATTTTAAAAAGAAAAGAAAGGAACCAATTCAGCTGATGTAGCCCATTTTACCCTTTGTCCTCTTTTTACTTACAGACTGAAATGCAAATCTGGTGGCTGAATTCTAGCTAACTTAAGAAGTAACATATCCTAAGAAGAGAGTTTGAGAAAGCTTGGAGGGGTCTGAATTACAGGGACACAATAGGGCTTTCGTTACATTCCTATACTGCTTCCATCTAGATCCTTTCACATGAATAAAAAATAACCGTTTCATTTGTTCAAGCCATAGTTTTCAGGGTCTGTTAGCCAGATTGTGAACCGGTATCAATTGGAAATAAGATACAGTATAACACATCTAAATCAATCAGTTTACATAAAAATGAGGATCACAAAAATATTAAGAATCAATAGTCCCTTTCATAGATCACATGCCAGTTAGTGAAACCATTTTTATTAACTTATGAATGTCTTCACCATAAGTAGCAAGTCTAAGCACATTTCTCTGATATTTATATATACATTTAATATATATACATATATTTATTCACATTGATATATATGTACACATAAAGTGTGTGTTTGTGTGTGTAGTGCATACACTCACTCACACATATATAATTAAGCATAATATATATACACAGAATATAACAATTAGTTGGTAAATAGAAGTATGTTCATTCAATTCTTAGATAAAGAGATGACCAGAATTTCATCTGCATAATATTGGTAATATATTTTCTGGGAGGTTACATTTGCATAACTTTTCTATTATTATTCTTGAATGTTTCTTTATTGCTTATCTATCTTTAAATAATGAGCTTATGTCTTTTTCTGAAAAATAATGAAATCATTCTTTAGAAGTCATTTAGGATGTATTGTTGATAATGTGGTAAAACTAAAAACACACTGGTAAATATTTTTACTATGTGAGAAAACACTATAAGAATTTTGGACTGTTGTTTCTAGCATAATTCTTTGAAATTATGGTATCTAACACACAGGAACTAAAAAACCTCTTGATGAAAGTGAAAGAGGAGAGTGAACAAGTTGGCTTAAAGCTCAACATTCAGAAAACGAAGATCATGGCATCCAGTCCCATCACTTCATGGGAAATAGATGGGGGAACAGTGGAAACAGTGGCAGACTTCATTTTTTTGGCTTCAAAATCACTGCAGATGCTGACTGCAGCCACGAAATTAAAAGACGCTTACTCCTTGGAAGGAAAGTTATGACCAACCTAGACAGCATATTCAAAAACAGAGACATTACTTTGCCAACAAAGGTCCATCTAGTCAAGGCTATGGTTTTTCCAGTGGTCATGTATGGATGTGAGAGTTGGACTATGAAGAAAGCTGAGTGCCCAAGAATTGATGCTTTTGAACTGTGGTGTTGGAGAAGACTCTTGAGAGTCCCTTGGACTGCAAGGAGATCCAACCAGTCCGTCCTAAAGGAAATCAGCCCTGGATGTTCTTTGGAAGAAATGATGCTAAAATGGAAACTCCAGTACTTTGGCCACCTGATGCGAAGAGTTGACTCACTGGAAAAGACTCTGATGCTGGGAGGAATTGGGGTTGGAGGAGAAGGGGACGACAGAGGATGAGATGGCTGGATGGCATCACCGACTCGATGGATGTGGGTTTGGGTGAACTCCGGGAGTTGGTGAGGGACAGGCAGGCCTGGCGTGCTGCGATTCATGGGGTCACAAAGAGTCGATCACAACTGAGCGACTGAACTGAACACATAGGATTAATTTATTTGTGATTACAAATCAGTTGTAGCATAATGAATTATAGTTAAAACTATATTTAAAACAAGAAACTAAATTTTCTTTTGCTTAGGTGTATTTTTTTTTATTATGAAGGATTCATTTTACAGCCTGTTCCTATAGGAATATCATTGATAGAAAATTGAAATATTTATTTTTGTGGTCAAACAATAAAATTTGGAAATGTATTTTATTTCATTTTACAAGACAGTCATAAGAAAATCTTTAAAATAATATATGTCAGGTAAAAAGCTAGAATATATATAGTTTCTATGCCTTTAGAGGTCAAAGTCTTTTACCTGTTTTACTTATTGTCTAAAAGATATTCGTTGGAAGTAAGTTTAAAAAATCAACTATTACAGTCCCTTAAATCAGACGTACAAAAAACGGTGCCCAGTCATTGGAGTTAATGTGTCCTCTTTAACACTTGCTACTTTCAGTGCTGAAAGGACAAGATTCTCTATGTCACTTCTCACCAGAAATAAACGCAATCCCGAAGTACAAACATAAAAGATGAAGTACAAAGAGAGGTGACTTATTCTAGGTCACACAATGATAACTGATTCATTCATCAAGCATCCACTGTGCATTGACTATTTTCTAGCTCTTGAGGACACAAAGCTGATGAAGGGAATATTTGAAGATATTTTGCTTGATGGCCATCATAGCAGTCTTTCAACTCTATCATCTTAGATCATTTATGTGTATCACAGAATTAAAGATCCAGAACAACCTCTAGAGGACATCAAGTACAAACTTATTTTACAGCTGATTTCACTGGGCAGCAAGAAAGAAGACCTATTCTGTACAAGGTAGTCATTTAAAATTACACATGGAAAAAGAGCCAAGCATGTGATGAGCAAGGTATAGCATTTACTAGACACACGTTGAGGAAGGAGTATGTGTGGTTCCTGGAATCAAAGAAGGCCAGAGTCACTGGAATAAGAGCAATATTATTTGAGGCCAGAAAGGAAACCAGGACCAGAACAGGCAGATTCCTGGGGTCTATGGTTGGGAGATTAGATTTAATTTTAAATCAACAAACAAATGAGAGAAGATATTTGATAATAAAACCTTCAAGAATGACTTCATACATTTGGCACACTGGAGAAAGAAAAAGAACCAGCAAGTTTGGGTACAATGAAGATAACCAAGATAGGACTTTGTCACAGGAGCCAAGAGAGTTCTGCCAAACAGTACAGGTACAACATGGAGGTTATTCTATTTGTCCATTAGATGAGAACAGCTTCAATAAAATACTAAAAAGTCAGAAGTCAGACTGTGGGGGAGTGAAAAATAACAAATGATTAGTAAGGGAATTCAGACAACTGAATTTTGCAAGTGAAGGGTAAAAGAGAAATGTCAGTGAAGACAGACCCCTACATGGAAAATTTGTTGGAATGTGGAGATTTTATTAATAGTTTCAATACTAGTAGAGGTGAAAGAGCCAATGAAACACGGAAAGACTGAGGATATGAGCAAGATCATAGAGTAGGCAGAAGGGGGTAGGATCTGAATCAGAGATGAGAGAGTTAATCTGGGCAAAGGGTCAAGGAAAGGAAAGTGAAGTCACTCAGTCGCATCCAACTCTTTTCGACCCCATGGACTGCAGCCTACCAGGCTCCTCCGTCCATGGGATTTTCCAGGCAAGGGTAATGCAGTGGGTTGCCATATCCTTCTCCAGGGGAATCTTCCCAACCCAGGGAACGAACCCAGGTCTCCCACATTGCAGGCAGATGCTTTACCATCTGATACACCAGGGAGAAGGAAAGAAGAGACCAATGGCTATTCTTATTGGATTAGAAAAAGCTAGTGTAATCCACAAATGATGATCCTCCAGCAGGATAAAGGGTGTCTAATAAAGTAACAGTGAGTGTATGGCTTGAGGACTTGAGGAAAAAGTAACATATTCTGTTATATAACAAAAGATGGGGAAAAAAGGCAATCAAGTCACAGCAAGGGTCTCATTAAAGTTGGATAGCATTAATCACACAACAGAAGAAAAAAGTCCAAATATAAGTAGAAGTATCTCCCTCCAACTGAAATGGAAATAAATTTGTTACTGACCATCTACTCTAGATGGCATTGAAAGTAATTATATTATTTTTAGATGAGCCAACTCATCACATTTTCAGGTGGCCTCTGAAACTACTTTGAATTTCCCACTATCATTCTTTAATTTAGCATTTTTTCTGTGATAAAACAGATCTCACAATACAGACTAATTTATTAATGCCAATTTTAATGCTCACAGTACATTTTTTAACTGCATACCTGACATTTCAATTGCCTTCTCTGTTCAAGTAAACCTGTATTATTTTATTACAAAAAGCAAACAGGCTCAAATTCCTTGGTCATGTTTAGTTTCTGAAAATAAGTCTCTGTAAAATTCCTTCAAATACTAAAATAATGGCCTGTATTCCCTACTCCATAGCAAATGTTGAGCATCTGAAACATAAAATTTCATCTACTTTTCCACTGCTTCAACGAGATAGTGATGTCAAGTCAGAATCATGATATTTCTGTCCCCTACTTCCCACCTTCTCTAGAATACTGTTACTAAGCTCAGACAGGAGAGAAGAGAAAAAAACAGACATCAAAAAGCAGCCCTTTTAGCCTACATGTACCCTTCTTGCTTCAGCGATGCTCCCCTCTGGGGCTAGGGTCACTAGCACTTAAAGGGAACAGAACCAGCTCAGACCCAACCCTCACTTTCTCTGCCCCAGCAATTTAGTATCTGACCCCACACCCGGAACAGTGACACCCCATGAGCAGAGGGGAAGCCCTGCCTCCAACCTGTCTCCAACTCTAGCCCCTCCATTTTCAGCCCTGCCTTCTACCAAAGTAATAACTGCTAGCACACCATAAGGAGAGAAGTGACTTGCATCCACATCAAATCTGGCTCTCCAATCAAAAGCTATGAGCACACATGTTCCATATATGGATACTCACACATAAGGATACCCCTTCAAGACTGTAGTAGGTAACCATTTCACCTAAATTCATAAAGACAAAGAAAGTTAACTAAAATGAGAAGGCGGAAGAACTTGAAAAAGCCTCAAATGAAAGTGCAAGGAAAACCCCCCAAAAATAATGAAATAGAAATAAATAATTTATCAGAAAAATAATTAAAAACATTAGTGAATAAGAATGCCAATTGAATCAGAGAAAAGAATAGATGAACACAGTGAGTGAGAATTTTAACAAGGGAATATATGAAAAAGACCCAATCAGAAATGATTCAATAACAGACACAGAAAGCACACCAGAAGGAATGAACAGCAGACCAAGAACTGTTAAACAATTTCAACATGGTGGCAGGATACAGTATTAACATATAGAAATCCCCAGCATTTCTGTAGACTAATAGTGAAATAAAAGAAAATGAAAGCAAAACAATCCTGTTTGCTGCTGCTGCTGCTGCTAAGTCGCTTCAGTCGTGTCCAACTCTGTGCAACCCCGTAGACGGCAGCCCACTAGGCTCCTCTGTCCCTGGGATTCTCCAGGCAAGAATACTGGAGTGGGTTGCCATTTCCTTCTCCAATGCATGAAAGTGAAAAGTGAAAGTGAAGTCGCTCAGTCGTGTCCGACTCGTAGCGACCCCATGGACTGCAGCCTACCAGGCTCCTCCATCCATGGGATTTTCCAGGCAAGAGTACTGGAGTGGGGTGCCATTGCCTTCTCCAAAACAATCCTGTTTAAAATCGTATTAAAAAATACTTAGGAATAAACTTAAACAAGGAGTGAAAGACCTAGTCTCTGAAAACTATAAAATTGAAGATGATAAAAAGAAATGGAAAGATGTCCCATGTTCTTGGATTGGAGTAATTAAGACTGTTAAAATGTTCATACTATCCAATATTTTTCACAGAACAAGAATAATCCTAAAATGTATATGAAATCATTAAAAACATCCAAATTGCTAAAACAATCTTAAGGAAAAACAAACTTGCTGCTACTGCTGCTACTGCTAAGTCGCTTCAGTCGCGTCGGACTCTGTGCGACCCCATAGACGGCAGCCCACCAGGCTCCCCCGTCCCTGGGATTCTCCAGGCAAGAACACTGGAGTGGGTTGCCATTTCCTTCTCCAGTGCATGAAAGTGAAAAGTGAAAGTGAAGTCACTCAGTCGTGGGTATCATATTGCCTGACTGTAGACTATACTACAAAGCTATGGTAATAAAACAGAATAGTACTGGCACAAAATGATACACATAGGTGAAGGGAATAAAATAGAGAGCACAGAAACAAACCCATGTACTTATGGTCAGTTAATCTATGACAAAGGAGACAAGAATATACAATGGAGGAAAGACAATCTTTAATAAGTGGTGCTGAGAAAACTGGACAACTACATGTTAAAGAATGGGATTAGAACATTTCCTTCACATCAGGTACAAAAATAAACTCAAAATTGTTAAAGATCTAAAGTAAGACCTAAAACCATACAACTTCTAGATGAGAAAAGAGGCAGAATATTCTTTGATATAAATCATAGAAATATTTTTGGCTCTGTCTCCTAGGACAAAAGAAATAAAAGCAAAGATAAATAAATGGGACCTAATTAAAAGCCTTTGCCCTTAAAAGCTTTTACACAGCAAAGGAAACCATCAAAAATGAAAGGACAACCTATGGAATGGGAGAAATATTTGCAAATACATTTAATATCTAAACTTTATAAACAGCTCATACAACTCAACATTTAAAAAAACAAATAAACTGATTAAAAATTGGACAGGGCCTTGAACAGACATTTTTCCAAAGAAGACATGCAGATGGCTAATAGGCACATGAAGAGATACTCAACATTGGTAATTATTAGAGAAAGACAAATCAGTATCACAATGAGATATCATCTCACACTTGTTAAAATGGTTATCATCAAAAAGTCCACAAATAACAAACATTGGTGAGGATATGCAGAAAAGGGAACCCTAATACCCTGTTGATAGGATTGTAAATTAGGGCAGTCACTACAGAAAACACTATGGAGGGTCCTTTAAAAATTAAAAATAGAACTAGCATATGACCCAGAAATTCTACTGCTGGGTATACTTACAGAAAGAACAAAAATACTAATTCTAAAAGATACATGCACCCCAAAATTCACAGCAGCACTATTTACATACAGAAGGAACCCATCAGACAAATGGATTTAAAAACATTCTATATGGCTAATGGAATATTAAAAAAGAATGTAATTCTGCCATTTGTAACAATGTGAATGGATCCTGAAAATACTATGTTTAGTGAAATAAGTCAGAGAATGGAAATACTGTATGATATCACTTATATACAATCTGAAAAACAAAACAAATAAATGTACATAGCAAAATAGAAACAGACTCACAGATAAAGAAAACAAACTAGTGGATGGCAAACAAATTAGTGGATACAAGGGTAGGGGATCAGGAGATAGAAACTCCCACATATAAAATAGATAAGAAACAAGTATATATTGTACAGCACAGGGAATTATACCCATTGTTTTGTAATAACATTAAATGGAGTATAACCTATAAAAATACTGAATCAGTATGCTGTACACCTGAAACTAAAATAACATTGTACATCAACTATAATTCAAAATACAAGAAAGAAAAAGGCAGTTCTTTTCTAGCACCTTCAATTCTAAAAGCCAAATCAGTCTCATGGGAATTCACTATATGGCTATCCTATTTCAGTTCAAGTGAATAAATTTCATGATTGTGTTTTGATCATGAGTTTTTTAAGATTCAGTTTGGTATGATAAATAAACGTTGCACACTGAGTGCTTTTAAACAAGACTTTACAATTCACACTTCCAGTACTTTTCCTCTAATCATCATATCAGAAGCATGAATCCTTTAGAACTCTCTGGAGTGACTGAAGTTTTCATCCTTGCATTTTTAAGTGCGTTTCTCTGGTGCGCATCCTAGAGCTGTCACTGACTCACTGCCAAAGAAAGAGGTAGTACTGGCTTTCAAGACAGAAACTTTCAAGAAAGAAACCTGCGGGTGTAAGCCACGTTTATACAAGTTACTTTACCTCTCTGACCGTCAGTCTCCTCATCAAATGAGAAGAAAATACTGATTATGTTGCAGTTATTTTAAGGAGGAAATGACTTAATACAAGTAAAATGTTTAACACAAGACAGTACATACTAAATCTTAACCAATGGCAGCAATTGCTACTCTATTTAAGCATCTCCTTTTATTCCCATTTCCTTAATATTCTCCCCAAGCCTCAAAATGCCTACACTGCTCCCTCAAGAAACTGCAACATTATTATGGTACTGAATAAATGAATCTGTTTTTCACACTGCCAAAAGCAGCATAGCTCTCTCAAAATAATTTTATACAAAGGACCATGAATTTCCACAAACTGAAATATATGCTAAATCATAAGGTAATGCAACAGATTCCCTTACTTATTTCAGACTCTCAAATTGTTTTAAAAAACCCTAAATTTTAGAATTAAATTCTATTTTGTAAGTCAAAACTTGAATTCACAAAGGAAAAGTACACCTGGCATTTAAATATGGAAAAAAAAAAAAAGATTTAACTGGAGAGTAACAACAAAATAAAGGATAATTCAAGGAGTTACACTTTTAACTCATGCTGCTATTTGATTTTTCATTTTAGTATCTTTGAATTTAAGCCTGTCAAGCTCAAATATTTATTTTCTCTTTTAACCTTAAGATTTGCTGAGATCTTAGCTCAACAGAGTAATTAATATAAACAATCATCTACTAATGTAAATATTCCAAGACTCTACTACCTCTTGGCATTCAAATCCTTAACAGAATATCAGTATTTAATTACTGTTTAATTGAAATTGTCATATGACATTTATATATATTAAAAAGAATAAAAATGCATAAACCTATGCTTCAGAAAAGAGAAAGAAAACAACATGAAGAAACCTGCCATAGTGTCACCATTAAGCACTATGTGAATTTAAGCAAAACTCTTGAGTCCCAGAAGCCAAAAGCAGTGACTTGCTGCTTCTCAGTCACTTAGTCGTGTCTGATTCTTTGTGACCCCATGGACTGTAGCCACCAGGCTCCTCTGTCCATGGGATTCTCGAGGCAAGAATACTGGAGTGGGTTGCCATTTCCTTCTCCAGAAGCCAACTTACCCAGATGCTAATAAAGCTTAAGGCTCCGTCCAAAGTCCTAGGAGGAACCCTAGCCATGGATTCACACTTAGATTTTCATAAAATTTTCAAAAGATATATTAACCACAATTGATTCTAACTGCTGTCTTTTCTCGTGTTGACTTCTGTCATACTGAAGTGTTTGTGAGCACTTCAGAAATCTGGCTAAGGGGAAGCTGAATTAAGAAAGCAAGCTGTCTGATACACTGAAATGATTGTAAGCAGTTTCCATTATATTACCCATGCTAGTGTAAAAATGGCTTCCAAGAACCCTGCACAACTTACTTAACTTTGAAACACAAAGGCATAGGCTTAAGACTTTATCATGATATGGTGTCCTTTGGCAGCCATTACTGAAAGTACGTGGTCAGTGAAGTTGTCAGTGTTTCTCCTTCGAGAAACAAGATTGGCAATGAACAGAGCCAGAAGCAAATCTGTGGGAAATACTTTCATTTATCAAACATTTTAATGTAAAAATGAAAATGGTAAATTTATCAACACATGGTTAAAACTGAAGATATCTTTTGTCAATTTTGTCAAGATACTCTACAATGAAGCATATCTAAGCATGAAGGCATATTTTGGGAGGGCTACAGTTCAGTTCAGTTCATTCGCTCAGTCGTGTCCGACTCTTTGAGACCCCATGAATCGCAGCACGCCAGTTGAGCAAAATAGAATTTATCAGAATTACTCTATGAGACTTCCCTGGCAGTCCAGTGGTTAAGACTGCACTGCCAATGCAGGGGGCACAGGTTCGATCCTTGTTGGGGAACTAAGATCCCACATGGCAGGTGGCTTGGCCAAGAAGATTAATAAAAAAAGTACTCTGTTTACTAATCATAATGTGAGTACATCTATATGTAAAGTCACATGGTTCATGCATTTCAATAATTTAAAATATATATATTTAAATCAGTCCTACAAGAGGAAAAGCTTTTTTCTGTAGAACATATTATAAAACAATTTCAATAGGTAGAAGATAGAAGCACACTATTAGTTTGATAGGGCTGCCATCATAAAATACCAGAGACTCAGTACTTTACCAACAGAAATTTATTTTCTCACAGTTCTGAAGGCTAGATGTCCAAAGCCAAGGTGTTGGCAGGTTTGGTTTCACCTTAGGCCTCTCTCCCTGACTAGCATATGTCAGTCTTATCACCAAGTCTTCAGATGATCTTTCCTCTGTGAGCCTACATCCTTGATGTCTCTTTGTGTGTCCTAATCCCCTCTTCTTAATGGACACCAGTCAGATTGGATTAGGGCCCACACTAAAGGCCTAGTTTTAACTTAAAGGCCCATCTTTATTTTGAACTACCAGGGGTGAGAGTCTCAACATAGGAATTTTGGGGCGACACAATTCAGCCTATTATAGACACTAAGAGTATGCAACCATAAAATGTCATGGAAAAAGTAACTTTTGTAGGCAACTAATTTTTAAGTATACTGTTTCCATGGATTTTGAGATGTTTCTAGCATTTGAGGTCTTTTTAAATATGCAATTTGTTGCCATTTATTTTCTCATGTGGAAAATTATTCATTTTTGTACCAAACTTTTTATTCATAATTTATTTTTTATTTCTTCAAGAGAGCTGTTTGCCCCCTATATTGCACTGGATTTGGTCCTTACAAAACCAAGATCCACTTCCAGTCTTTACGGATTCAATTAATTAATCTCAAAAAAGGAAATAATTTCATTGACATTGAAAAACAAGCAGCTTCCATTACAATTCTATATATATGCATTTTGCAAAGAAAGTCATTGCTGAAATGTCATATATTGAAATTTTTTCATAGAAGGCCATAAAGTTTTTCCTAATATTCAACTGTCCTTAAAATCCAGACATTCAATTCCTTGTTGTGTTCTTACTGTATTTCATGTCTTATTCCCCACCTCTCTATATAAAGACTGTAAGTAGAAAAAGTTTTAAATACCAGTGAAGAAAACATTGCCTAGTGACATCAATGTCTACGTGAATATGACCCTGCCAAAAGGATAAATAAGCCTGACATTTTACATTTATATTATAGTCTATATATCATTCTTAATAGGATACTAAACTGTGTAAACCTGTGTAGACTTTCTCCTGGATCATCAGCATGCCCTTGAGTAGGCCCTAAGTTTTGCCTTAGGTCTAAGGAGATAAGAGTCCACAAGAGGAATAAGATGAATGACCTCAAGAGCTGGCCTGTTTAACAGACAGCAGGAGAATAAGGACAGAGAAAAACAGGAAAGCTGATTTATAAAATCCTCATATTTTACATTTCAAGAAATCTCATAACAAATTCAAGAGTCTAGCATTTTATGTTTAATTTCATGTTTGAAGTCACATAAAAGTAATGAAGCTTGTCAAATGATCTCACTTTAAACACTCAAAATGTTGAGAAGAATTTAGGTCAGATTTCAGGTGCTAAATGCCTCTCTTGTTTAATAATAATCACAGTTCACCTTCACAAGGCACGGTTTGAAGTAAAATATTTTGAGTTGCTTAAGACAAGACTGCTTTGAAAAGCCTAAAGAAAATATAGTTCAATGTAGAAAGCTGCAATTTTATTTTTCAAAATAAATTTCATGAGCTTCTTGACTTAGGTATGGGTTTTTACCTTATACCATCTAATATTAATAACCAGATATAACAGCTTTTGTTTCAATCAAAGCAATAGCAAAAAAAATTTTTTTTAAGGATTTAAAACAATCACAGTTCAGTTCAGTTCAGTCGTTCAGTCATGTTCGACTCTTTGCGACCCCATAAACCACAGCACGCCAGGCCTCCTTGTCCATCACCAACTCCTGGAGTCCACCCAAACCCATGTCCATTGAGTCAGTGATGCCATCCAACCATCTCATCCTCTGTCATCCTCATCTTCTCCTGCCCTCATCTTTCCCAGCATCAGGGTCTTTTCCAATGGGTCAGTTCTTCGCATCATGTGGACAAAGGATTGGAGTTTCAGATTCAACATCAGTCCTTCCAATGAACACCCAAGACTGATCTCCTTTAGGATGGACTGGTTGGATCTCCTTGCACTCCAAGGGACTCTCAAGAGTCTTCTTCAACACCACAGCTCAAAAGCATCAATTCTTCAGTGCTCAGCTTTCTTTATAGTCCAACTCTCACATCCATACATGACCACTGGAAAAACCATAGCCTTGACTAGACGGACCTTTGTTGGCAAAATAATGTCTCTGCTTTTGAATACGCTGGCTAGGTTGGTCATAACTTTCCTTCCAAGGAGTAAGCATCTTTTAATTTCATGGCTGCAATCACCATCTGAAGTGATTTTGGAGCCCCCAAAAATAGTCTCTCACTGTTTCCACTGTTTCCCCATCTATTTGCCATGAAGTGATAGGACCGGATGCCATGATCTTCGTTTTCTGAACATTGAGCTTTAAGCCAACTTTTTCACTCTCCTCTTTCACTTTTGTCAAGAGGCTCTTTAGTTCTTCTTCACTTTCTGGCATAAGGGTGGTGTCATCTGCATATCTGAGGTTATTGATATTTCTCCCGGCAGTCTTGATTCCAGCTTGTGCTTCTTCCAGCCCAGCATTTCTCATGATGTACTCTGCATATAAGTTAAATAAGTAGGGTAACAATATACAGCCTTGAAGTACTCCTTTTCCTATTTGGAACCAGTCTGTTGTTCCATGTCCAGTTCTAACTGTTGCTTCCTGACCTGCATACAGATTTCTCAAGAGGCAGGTCAGTCAGGTGGTCTGGTATTCCCATCTCTTTCAGAATTTTCCACAGTTTATTGTGATCCGCAGAGTCAAAGGCTTTGTAATAGTCAATAAAGCAGAAATAGATGTTTTTTCTTGAACTCTCTTGCTTTTTTGATGATCCATCGGATTTTGGCTGTGGTCTTAAACTAAAAAAAAAAAAAATGCAAAAGAATCTGCCTGCAAGGTGGGAGAGGAGACCTGGGTTCGACCCCTGGGCTGGGAAGATCCCCTGGAGGAGGGCATGGCAACCCACTCCAGGATTCTTGCCTGGAGAATCCCCATGGACAGAGGAGCCTGGCAGGCTACAGTCCACAGGGTCGCAAAGAGTCAGACATATCTGAGCGACTAAGTACAGCACATTCAAGGTTAAAGATCTGAGGAGTTAGGCCTTTAAAATCAAGAAAAATAGAACACGGCATTTTCATAGTGTCATTCTTCTAATTTTCTTCATTGTTCTCCTCTGGAACTCTACTCAAATAGCCCCATACACCAAAGGTATTATATATCCATTTTTATCTTAACCCAAAATAAAAATCAGAAATGGTGGTTCTTAATGGTGATTCTTTCTTATTGGTGGTCAATGTTATTTGGATCAACTAATCAATCATCTCTCTAGCTATGAGTATTCTGAAGAGCTTGCCCTGTATCCTCCAAATAAAGGCTAATAGTACAGTTTTTCTCATTCCAAAGTATGTCTTTATATACTGAGCCATTCTAACAAGTTTTGGTTGAAGGGAACTTAACAAGAATAGAAAAAATGGGAAGCTCTGCTAGAAGTTTGGCATGATATTTTGGCAGCACTGCTTTCTTTGAGATCAGTTTACATTTTGCATTTCTTTGTAAAGCTATAGTCAACAGAAAAATGTAATATGTCTCTTCCAGATTGAGACATCTGCTTTCTTCATTATATTCTGGATAGCTTCTCCCCATACTAGGATAATATCCAAGTATGAAGAGGTAAAAATACAGTAGGTATGAGTTCTGAGGTTAAGATAGAAAATGGACAAATCTTTGGTAATCAGCAGAGCATGCAGAGGATATAATGGATATCTTTCAAGAGTGAAATATAGTCTGGACAGTTAATTTCAAAGCATAAGTTTATGCATTGAAAGATATTACTCTTCTCTTTATTAACTCAAGCATGATCTATCAAATCCAAGAAAAGAATTAAGGAGAATAAATATCTATGAACATGACAGATATGACCCAAAAAAAAGCTGAAATAAAATTTATGAAAATAATTCAAGTGATTCAAGTACATCCCATCTGTGCTTCTTGTCACATTATTTTTATCCTCAAATTTACATATTGTATTTACAAATGTTTCTGTTCTCAGGTTAATTTTAAGAGCACTAATTGGGTATTTAAATGTTTGAATTAAGTGTAACAACTAAATAAATATGAGAACACAAATCTTGGATGTTAAATGTATATTGATAACAATCGAATTTATCTTCTTAATCCTCAGCCAACACTTGAGTTCAGTTCCATCTGTCTAATAGACCACTAGATATATCCATTGTATTATCCACTCATCACCCCACAAATCTCTAAATGTATTTTCTTCATCTAAAATATACTGCTTTACATTGTTTCTTTATGTCAATCAATATTATAAAATTTCTTTCAATAATTTAAAACACAAATTTCAGCATCTTCATTCTATCATTCATCTCTTTTATCCCTAAGTCAGTCCTAAAGATACTGCCTTTCAAAATCTGCTCTTTTACTGACTTAGTCAAGGTTCTCATCATTTTCATCTCAATTACTACAGTAAGCTCCTAAGTCATTTTAATGCTCAAACACTACCTCTTTCTAGTTACCCTGATATTATCACATTAATTTTTTTAATTCACTATTTTCACTTTGACATTCCCTCTCCCTGGATCAAATTCTCCAATAATTATTTACCACCTACTGAAACAATTTTGGTTTTCTAGGCTGTTACCGACTTTCTCACCGCCTACCAGATTCTCACACTTCAAGAGTTAATCTGGTCTCACCTCTTTGATTTTTTATTTACCCTCGTGTCATTGGAAGCAGAATAATAGTGTGGTAAATGTGCTCTGAGGTTTCAGGGAACTTTGAGATTATTTCTCAGCCCCATGATCTATCCACTGTGAATAAGTTAAGTCCTTGAATTCTGACTTCATTATATGCAATACAGGGGATAATAAAGCCAAACTCATATGACCAATGAAAGATTACAAGAAAAAGTGCACGTAAATTACTAGTAAGGACAAGTGATTTTACTTGGCAGACTATAAAACACTAATCCATATTTCAAGTTTAATAATAAAGCATTGTTAAAATTATGATCTTGACTCACTAAATGGTCCTTGAATATTTATCCAACAAAAAAGAAATCTCCATAGCAAACTTTTATTACTGTTGTACAAGCTTGCTCTATGAGCTCTTTGGTAATATATATCTGCTCTATCTCCTGCATTTAACCAGAATTATTCATCAACAAAAAAAAATAATAATGACCTCAAATTACATATCCACAAAGAGCCAGACAAAATTTAATATATTTAACAGTGAAGGAATGAGTGTGAAGACTTTTGAATTCAGAAAGTTAATTGGAAGATTTCTAATCATCATTTTAGCATTATGAGCCTTCTGAGTAAAATGACTGACAAAGAAGAGACTGATATTTTTATATATCCAGAGAGACCCCAAGCACAGTCTGCAGCTCTTCCAAGACAGAACTGTCATTTAGTACAAAGATGTGCTGGCAGAACAGTCCACATCCTCTAATGAGCAGGAAGACAAGCTGCTGACTCAAGTGGTCTAGCCGTAAGAGGCATGGAGGTAGCCAGGTTGGCACTCACTTGGAGAGATTATAAGGAACTGATGGGGCCAGAGGGGCATTCAGAAATTGAGAAAAAAACAGTGAAGTAGTAGCTGGATGCTTCTTCAGCATACACAAAAATAATCATTTTAAGGGACATAATACAGTAACATTTTACCAACAATGTCAAACATCTAGAAAAATATAATCAAAAATTTATAGGGAAAAAAAAGGCTTTCAGCCATCTTTATTATTTTGGAAAGAACTGAATGATTCTCATTATCAGTTTTCTAGTTTATAGTGTATTTTAAAACAGCAAGTGTTGGAAGAGTAGTAGAATAGAACACCTAGGAAACAGAAATAAGAAACTGACAACTAAATACTTGACATAAAGGAGAAAAGGAGAAAACACACAAGAATCCAAAGCACAGCATTCCAGGGCCCTTATTTCAAGTTTTCTCAGTCATATTTCAATTGCTCCAGGAGCTTCACTTAATTTATTAACATGTGTGTGCGCTAAGTCACTTCAGTTGCGTCGGACAATGTGCAACCCCCTGAACTGTAGCCTTCCAGGCTCCTCTGTCCATGGGATTCTCCAGGCAAGATTACTGGAGTGGGTTGCCATTTCCTCCTCCAAGAGATCTTCCCAACCCATGGGTCAACCAAAGTCTCTTATGTCTCCTGCACTGTCAGGGGGTTCTTTACTATTAGCATAACAGTACAATAAAATGACTAGTAATGAAGAACCTTCTTAATTTTACTTATCCTCTGAAAAACTCTTCCTAAAATATACTGCATAATTTCCTCCCTTACATACATATTTACACAGATTCTAATATAATCTTTTATCTTGAGATAGTGCTAAAAAAGCTAAAATACTTAAATGCTCCAAGAATAAAACATATGATCTCTTTATTCTCTAAATTATATATAAATTTTGTTCAAGTTAATAAGTATGACCCTCTTGATTGATAGATCTCAACATCACTCTGGATTAATACCCAGTGACAAATATTAAATGTAAGACTAAAGTTTTTCCTGTGGTCATGTATGATGGATGTGAGAGTTGGACTGTGAAGAAGGCTGAGCACCAAAGAATTGATGCTTTTGAACTGTGGTGTTGGAGAAGACTCTTGAGCGTCCCTTGGACTGCAAGGAGATCCAGCCAGTCCATTCTAAAGGATTTCTTTGGAAGGAATGATGCTAAAGCTGAAACTCCAGTACTTTGGCCACCTCATGCAAAGAGTTGATTTACTGGAAAAGACCCTGATGCTGGGAGGGATTGGGGGCAGGAGGAGAAGGGGACGACAGAGGATGAGATGGCTGGATGGCATCACTGACTCGATGGACTTGAGTCTCAGTGAACTCCAGGAGTTTGTGGTGGACAGGGAGGCCTGGCATGCTGCGATTCATGGGGTTGCAGAGTCGGACACGACTGAGCGACTGAACTGAACTGAATTGGACTGAATCACAATAATGATAAGCACATACAGAATACTTTTTATGGTCCAATACTGGGTCATGCTCTTTGCTTGTTTTATCTTATTTCATAGTCTTTATGCTATAGCTGAAATTATTCTTCTCATTTTACAGTTGAGAAAACTGAAGCGTACAAACATAAACTGATGTCTCCATGTCCCTAGTGAAAAGGGGCAAGAGTATACAGTTTGTGATTTCCTAATTCGTCATTTTCCAAGACAGTTGTGCAAAGTAATGTGTTAAAATAATTAAGAGTTTCCAACATTGAACATGTTTAGAGAACTTAAGGTTAAGTTCAACAGATTTCACGAGGGAATTTTTAATGAATTTACTATCTTAAGGGGCACTAGGTCTCCAAGGAGGGTGCATAAAATGTAGATTACCATTCCATATATCCCACCATTATTTGATCATGCACTCCATTTTTCTTAGAGCATCTTTAAAAACTAGTTTTTCTTGGAACAAACTTGGAGAAACATTTCCTTAAAAAGTACAATACCTGTTTTCATACAATCATTAGTCCTTTGATACAAAGCTGTGAACATAATGTCAGAAACAACAAATTATGAAAATAATTCTATTTTTCCAAATACAGTATAGTACAGTTCCAAACACATGGTGTTATGGGTTGAGTTGTGTCCTCCAAAGAAGGCATGTTGTGATTCTAACCCCCAGGCCATCAGAACATTACCTTATTCAAAAATAGTTGTAACCCATGTAATTAGTTGAGATGAGGTCACCCTGGAGCAGGGTAGGCCCTTATTCTGATTTGACTGGTGTCTTTAGAAGAGAAGGAGAGACACAGGAAGGAGAATGCCACGTGAAAACACTGACACACCAGGGAAATGCCATGTGATGACAGAGGCTGCAGCTGCAGACCAAGCAGTGCTAAAGACCAACAGTCACCAGCAGGTACGACAAACAGGCAAGGAATGATTCTACTCAGTGGATCATGGCCCTGCAGCTTCTTTGATTTTTAACTTCTCCAGAATTGTTAAGAGTTTCTGTTTTGTTAAGCCACCCAAAATATTGATACCTTGACCATGGGATAAAACCTAGGATACTCAGAGTAAAGAACAGTGTAATAACTAGAGAGAGTAAATAATTTAGTAAGAGGCTTGATTGAGAGTAGATATTCATGTGGTTAACTGAGATCTACTTTTCAATAATATTTTTAAAAAAAATAAAGTAAGTAATTGAACATTTGTCTAAAATTCAATTTCTTAAGTGGAAAGCAGGGTTTCCAGCTCTCATCTTACAAGATTATCATGATGATTAGGTGGGAAACGTAGTATTAATATATAGGAAACAATGAAGACATATGATTACATTAGCTACTTTATACTAGTAAATTCTCTCCAACAAAATTTGATCAATTTAAAATTAATGCTATCATTTTTCTAGCTATATTGTCAATTAGCTAAATTATCTAATATGATATAAAGTTATCTGCCTGAGAATTCATGTGGGTAATTTTTATTTATTTACAGGACTTGTCCAAAGCAAAAAAAAAATATATATATATATATCCTTCTTTCTTCTAAGTCCATTTTTTCAGTTATGTTCACCCTGTCATGATCATGTGTCCTGCTACTGCAATTTATTCATTAGTTTTGAACCTATAATGAATAGACAATGCAATAAAACATTGCCTGTATTCCATCTCAAAGTCACTCCTAGATAAAAGATGCTTATTCTGTCCTTATGTTTTTCTATTTAGTACAGTAAATCTTATGATAACAGCACCATCTTATAACAGCAGCATCTCATCAAGTCATTGCAGACCTATAACATCAATATATAGAAGGCCCTCAAAATGGAAAATTTATTGTATAATCTACCTAAACTGACAATGAAAAGCATGAGCACATTTAAGAGTCAGATTAAAGTAATTGCTAAAATTAACAAACTCCCATTGTGATACATTAATACTTATCTGAATTAACATGCTTAGAAAATGGACAATTTCATGGCAATAAATTTCCCTGGTAAATGAAACTTGTAACTTTATTTCTCTTTATTGAAGTATACTTGATTTACAACATTACATTAATTTCAGGTATACAGCATAGCAATTCAGTATTTTTACAGATCATATACATACAATTAAAAGTTATTAATGGGTAGATCCTGTGCTATAAAATATATCCTTGTTGCTTACCTATTTTATACATAGTTGTTTGTACCTCTTAATCCCATACCCCTATATTGCCCCTACCCTCTTCCTCCTCCTCAGTGTAACCACTAATTTGTTTTTTTTGTATCTGTCAGTTTGTTTCTGTTTTGCTATATACATTAATTTGTTTTATTTTCTAGATTCCACATGTAAGTGATATCATACAGTATTTGTCTTTCTCTGTATGATTTATTTCACTAAGCATAATATTCTCAAGGTCCATCCACATTACTGCAAATAGCAGAAATTCATTCTTTTTTATAGCTGAGTAATACTCCATTGTGTGTATACATATACATATATATATAATATATAGCGATACATTATATATTATATATATATGTATATACATACTTCTTCATTATCTATTCATCTGTTGATGGATGTTTGGGTTGCTTCTGTATCTTGGATATTATAAATAGTGCTGCTATGAACACCTGGTGCTTGCATATTTTTGAATTAATGGGGTTTTTTTCCGGATATATACTCAGCAGTGGAACTGCTGGATGATATGGTAGCTCCTTTTTTAGTTTTAGGAGGGATGAAACTTGCAACTTTAAAAGATAAACTTTAGGGAAAATAATACTCACCCCTACAAACAAATTTATAAATATATGACCCACATCTTTATGACTTCTTGGTAATTAAAAGAAGTTGTTTTAGTCAGACTCTTAGTGACCCCATGGACTGAGCAACCAGGGAAGCCTCAATTAAAAGAAGTACTTGTCTTCAATATAGTTTTAGTCTGAAAAGTTGAACTAGTAAATTTAACACATAAAGAATACCATGAGCTATTCTAGAAAGTGCCTGAAGGACCAGATTTCTCCTAAATCAGTGCTTAAAGAGCAGCCTGGAAATCTAATTGCAGCACTGTTAAACGTCAAAAATGTCATTATGTAATCAACAGGGGTAACATATCCACAGAAAGACTATCTAGGGTAGTGGCTGGGGTTAGAATAATGCCTTCTGTAAAATGTGCAGCCCCTAATCCTCAGAACCTATGAGTTTGTCACCTTACTTGGCAAGATGGAAGAGTCCAAGAAACAGTCAACACAGGATTCTAGAAGCTGGAAGAAGCAAGCAAACAGATTGTCCACTAGAGAGAGTCTCCTGAAGAAACACAGCCCTGCTGATATCTGAACTTTAGCCCAATGAGACCCATTTCAGACTTCTGACTGCCAGAATTGTAAAACACAAGTTGTTTTAAGCCACTAAGTTTGTGGTAATGTGACAAAGCAGCAATAGGTAACTAATATGATGGTCTTCATAGAGTGCAGAAAAAACACTGAGGAAGAACAAAACAGCAGAAAGAATTTTTTGTTCAGCATGACCAAAGGAAAAAGACTCTGAAATGCACTAGTTATCGGAAAGGTACACTCTTTTCAGCCAGACTTTAACAAGGTTTTAAGCAACTTGAATAAAAAATTTCATAAAACATTATAATTCCCTTTGATCTACTTCACTGCTTCCCAAGAAAACTTTTAGTGACCAAACTGTCATCTAGGATATAAAATAAAAAGAAAGTGCTCAGAATAATAAACTGTAATATAAAAATGGCATTCTCTCCACTATAAATGAGCCAAAAGCAGAAGGTGTCTCCCTATCCTTTTGAGTCCACTTAGAAAGATGCCTCTTGACAAACTGTCTGCCTCCTCCCACCCCAATGGCTGAGGATTAGATTGATGGCCACCGACGGCAGGTAGCCCTGCCATGACTCCTTTGTAACACCTTCATCTCACTTTTTAACCTTGACACTTACTTAAATATACTCTAAATTATTTGAAATATTTAAAGATTCTATATTTAATAATTATATAGGTAAATAAATATTTAAAGAACTCAGGGGAACTATCGCAATAACTATAAATATTGTTGCAAACATATTTTGAGAGCTTACTATGTACCAGGCACTATACCATGAACTGTTAAAGTCGTAATCTCTTTTAATCCTCAAAACAGTATCTGAGTCAACGCACAGTGAAAAAATGATACTTAGATCAGCTGAGCAACTTGTCCAAGGTCACACAATAAGGAGTCAGAAGTTGAATCCCTTTGTGTCTGACGGCAAAGTCCCAAGCTCTAAAATGTAATCACTATAATATAACTATGCTATAGGGGGCTATTTATGGCTTTTTACTCCCACCACAAAGTGCCCCCAAGAGCTAATTTTTTAAATTCTCGAATGATATCTCTACTGATTTTCCTATCATATTATCAAAATCTAATTTATATTTCTCACAGAAATTAGAAAACAAAGCTTATTAAAAAGTATGAGCAAATTATAGCTCATAAATTATTACTCTAGGATAGCACTTTATTTCAAGTCTTCTTCAGTGAAACTTTAGTCTTGAAAATTATCTTAAGATAATATGTCTTATTAGTGTTATAGCTTATAGTATCATTTAAGATAATACTATCTATTCTAGCAAAGTACTTCCTTGAAAGAACTTGCCACACTGTTTTATAATCGTTGAGAAAATGTTTTCCTGGTTAGATTATATCCTACCTGGGGTAAAGAATGAGGGATGATTTGGGTTTGTATTCCCATTTATAGTAGATCCTTGAGAAAAATCTCCCCCATGAAGCCTATAAAACACACCAACAATGCCCACTGGAAACAAGTTTTTCTTCCTGTGGGAAGCTGGAGGCATTAGTAGAATGTTAGAGTGTATGCTAAGTTGCTTTAGTCATGTCCAACTCTTTGTGACCCTACGGAACATAGCCCTCCAGGCTCCTCTGACCATAGGATTCTCCAGGCAAGAATATTGGATTGGGTTGCCATGCCCGCTTCCAGTGGATCTTCCCGATGCAGGGAATTAAACCCGTGTCTCTTTCATCTCCTGCATTGGCAGGTGGGTTCTTTACCACTAGAGCCACCTAGGGAGCCCGGTAGACTGTGTATATTGTACCTACTGTCCTAAACAAGCTGCCTAGGTCTGTGTGCCATTACCCAAAACTAGAGTCTGCACATTGCAATAAGGAAGGAGAACACCAAATATCCTCTAGTTTCCTAGAAATTTTTTGGCTTCATATTTCTGTTTTAAAATAGAAAAATAGAGATAAATTTTCTCAGAAGCATCACAACTGAAGTATTGATAAAAAATTATGCTTGAATGTTATCCAAAGATCCATATCTGTTCACCTAAGAAGGAGCCAGAAATCGCCCCTTTGCAAGTTATTTAAGAGAATAAGGATAACTTGAAGCCTAGACCCACTGAAATAGCTGAACAATCTCACCTTTAGGCAGAGACCAGAAGTAGTTAACTTCTGAATATTGTTTAAGATTGAATTTGAACAGAAAATAAATGAACAGTAAAACCATTTTGTCTAGTCTGTGTCTCCTGATATCCTGAAATTTCTATTTCATTGTAATTTAAAAAATCAAAGCAGAGTGTTTTCCAGAAAAGTCTATTATCTCTGACTTGGGCAAATGCGAGACCTATCTAGAGATGACAAGTATTAGCTTTAACTATATCTGTGATTTATTAAATTAGTGAATGAATAAATGAATAATGGAAATGTAAGTTGATAAAGCATGTGTGGTTGAAAAAAGAAAATCAATCTGAATTTGGCTTTATAAAGGCAGTGTTTAATTTATATTTGAATTCAATTTGTTTAAATGAATATAAACCACTAGACCCAAGAATAGGAAAAGCTGATTATAAATGTTAATTAAAAATATTTAATTTTCTGGGCATGATGAGCTAGATGAAGAAATACTATTTACACTAAGATAATTCTCAGAGAGCTGCCAAGCAAGAAAAAAATTTTAATTTTGTGGCAAATATAGGCAAACAACTGCTGTTTGCCTGTCTAGCCATAAGTATAGTTTTGAATATGCTATTAGATAAGTAATAATAGCAAGGCAAGGTAAGTATGCAATTGTTAAGCATTTGATTTCTAACCAAGAATCTATTATAACTAGCTATATAATCTCACAGGTACTAATTGTGCTCATCTAACAAAACTGATTTAAGTAATTACCATGTTCCAGGCGCTGTAGAGGCCCTAGGGTTACAAAGATGGATAAAGTATGCTCCTCTCCCTCAGTAAACTCAGAATCTGGGAGATCAGACAGGTTCACTATAGCTCACCTAAACACACTCTGATGAATCAATGGTATGATAAAGATCCTTCCCAATGACTGTGTGAGGACCATTGCTATTGTTTAGTCATTAAGTCATGTTGAACTCTTTTCTGACTGAATGGACTGTAGCCCGCCAGGCTCCACTATCCATGGGATTTCCCAGGCAAGAATACTGGAGTGGGTTGCCATTTTCTTCTCCAGGGGATCTTCCCGAATCAGGGGTCAAACCCATGTTTCCTACTTGGCAGACAGATTCTTTATCACTGAGCCACCAGGGAAGCCTATGAAGACCATTAAGGAACCATTATAAATTCTGCCCTCATATTGGTAGAAACTGCAGAAAGCTTCATAGAGCAGGCCACTAAAGCATCTGCCTGTAAAGGAAGGCAATGGACAGAGGACATTCATGAAGAGATGGCAGCAGTGTGAGCAAGCACAAGGGTGAAACTAATTGGTAGCACTACAGAGAGTGAACAGATTGATGTGGCTAGTACACAGATCTGTAATAGGCAGTCATTGGAAACAGAGCAAAAAATAAGAAGAACCAATGGTGGAATAGTTGAAATTTTAGTGGCAATAAAATATGAACTGTAACATTATCCATTCATATATCTTTCTGACCAATTAGAACTTATAATAAATGGTTCAACATTATTTGTTTTGGATTCTTACGGTTAAGCAAAGCATCAGACTGATGTCAGCAGGCAAGAAGGAAGCTGGTTGAGGATCAGGGGATTATTTTTAGAAGCTTTTAGAGAAGATTAAGGCAGTGGGTCAGGAAATGGAGAGAAGAGGAAAGAATAAAACAGACATTGCTCAACAACTGCAAGTGCATTACTGCGGTCAAGGCACAGTCTGTGGGCTCAGACAGGCCTTTGTTAGAATTACAGTTCCCCAATTACAGATGTGTTACCTTGTGCCAGTCATACTTAACCTCTTCAAGCTCAGTTTCCTCATCTGTAAAATGGTAAAAAGCAAATACTATGTATCACCTAAGGTTAAGTAAGACAATGCACACAGAAAATGATCAAAAGAGAGTAATTATTACTATAATTTTTAAATGCACACTTTACCAGTTTGTTCACCTGACAACCACCTTGCATATACCCAAATGTGGCTGTGTTTAATAAAAACTCAAATTATTTTATTAACATTATTCTCAAATATTCTAACATACTACATTCAAATAAACTTAACTAATCAAAAAAAATGAATTAGGAATTCTGGGGAAATGATGGCAGCTGTGGAAACATAATTTTGCATCTTCTGAATATCCATATAAAAACATAGAAAGTCATTACATTGCAAATCTAAGAACCTTGGACAACATTTAACAAAGATAGGTGACAAGATGCTCTGCAAAGCCTCAGAATATAAGTGGATAGTTTCAAACCACTAACAGCCACAAGACCTTTTTGGTATCATCATTTTGTGAAAGGAAACAGAGAGAATCAACAGAGCCACTGAAGACGTGAGAACAAAACAACCCCAAAGTAACCACCAGGTAGTCACCTAAAAGTGCTACTGGCATGTTTTAAGACCTGCAACTGAAGGAAGGGGGCTTCCCCACTCCAATAGTGTCCCATGGTGAGGGAGAAAGGAGCTGGAATAGCTTAGTGCATATGACTTCTAAACAATCAAGCTGCCTTCTTGAACAGGACTACAAACCGAGGAGAAACTACGGGGAATGGCATCACAATACAGCAGAAGAGAGACAAGAGCAGGGATAAAATGAGAAAACTCAGAAAAGACAGTTTGGGCACCAAACCAGGAAATATCAGAAGGCAAGGCACCAGATCATTTAAAGCTACACAAAAATGATAGACTGTGGGAAAATCTACCAAATTACCCAGGTTTTTTAGTAGATAAATTGTAAGTGGGGGAAAAAGGGAAGGGAGGAAGAATGGTGAGTTTCAGGCATCACTTGAAGATTAGGGAATTAAAAAACTCTCACCCCCCAGTGTTAACTAAAAGATGATACTATGATCATGGCATCTGGTCCTATCACTTCATGGCAAATAGATGGGGAAACAATAGAAACAGTGACTTTATTTTGGGGGGCTCCAAAATCACTGCAGATGGTGACTGAAACCACAAAATTAAAAGAGTTCCTTGGAAGAAAAGCTATGACCAAGCTAGACAGCATATTAAAAAGCAGAGACATTACTTTGCCAACAAAGGTCCATCTAGTCAAGGCTATGATTTTTCCAGTAGTCATGTATGGATGTGAGAGTTGGACTATAAAGAAAGCTGACTGCCAAAGAATTGATGTTTTTGAACTGTGGTGTTGGAGAAGAATCTTGAGAGTCCCTTGAACAGCAAGAAGATCCAACCAGTCCATCCTAAAGGAGATCAGTCCTGAATATTCATTAGAAGGACTGATGTTCAAGCTGGAACTCCAATACTTTGGCCACCTGATGCAAAGAACTGACTCCTTGGAAAAGACCTTGATGCTGAGAAAGATTGAAGGCAGGAGAAGAAGGGGACGACGGAGAATGAGATGGTTGGATGGCATCACCATTGATCACCACTGATCACCAACACTTACTCAGTTTCAGTAAGCTCCAGGAGTTGGTGATAGTCAGGGAAACCTGGCGTGCTGCAGTCCATGGGGCCGCAAAGAGTTGGACATGACTAAGCGACTGAACTGACTGATGGATGTCTTAGTTCAGTTGGGCTGCAATAATGTTGGCAAAGAATCTGCCTGCAATGCAGGAGATGTGGTTCAATTTCTGGGTTGGGAAGATTTCCTGGAGAAGGAAACAGCAATCCACTCCATATTCTTGCCTGGAAAATCCCATGGATAGAGGAGCCTGGTGGGCTATAGTCCATGAATCACCAAGAGTTGGACACAACTTAGCAACTAAATCATCACCACCAATGGAATACCATAGCCTGGGTAGCTTGTAACCAACAGAAATTTATTTCATGCAGGTCTGGAGGCTGCGAAGTCCAAGATTAAGGTGCTGACAGATTCAGTGTCTGATAAAGATCTGCTTCTGCTTCATAGATATCACTGTGTTCTCGCATGCTAGAGGGGGTGCTGAAGCCCCCTGAGGTCTCTTTTATAAGAACAATAATCTAATTCATAAGAACTCCACCTTCATGACCTTATCACCTCCCAAGTGCCCCACCTCCCAATATCATCACATTGGGCATTAGGATTCAATATATAAGCAAGTTGACAACTTGAACTTAACTGAATTGCTAAGGTCACAGGGCAACCAAGGGGGTCAAAATATGAGGAGAGTCAGGTGCTTGCAAGAAAAGACGAGAGATAAGCAGCAATTTAATTGACTGAGGTATAACTGGACACTGATAAGAAGAGATCAAGGTTGGCAAACTTTCTTCACGGGGCCAGATAGCAAATATTTTCAGCTCTGGAAATCACAAAACTGGGTCACAACTTCTCAGCTATGTTAAAAACAGACATAGCTAATTGGTAAATGAATGAGCATGAAGGTGTCCCAATCACAGGGATGCTTATTTCCAAAAAAAAAAAAAATATCACCAGGGCTATGGTTTGTTTCTCCTGGGCTGGATGTGTGGTCTATTGCTTGAGACTGAGTGTGCCTTGGCAAGAAAGTAAAGTCCCTGGGAGCCACAAATACAGAGCATTCACATCCTCTTCCCAGGCTTCTCTCCCAGGTGTTCAGAGAAAATATCAGGAAAATCCTGAGAAAGTCTCTCTCATGACATAAAACTAACAATTCAGATAATATTTTAAAACTGTAAGGAAAAATGATAAAACTGTCGGGAAACTAATTAAAAGAAGTCAGAAAATGAAGGCTCTAAAGGAATTATAATTGGTGGCTCAGATGGTAAAGAGTTTGCCTGCAATGCAGGAGACCCAGATTCGATCCCTGGGTCAGGAAGATGCCCTGGAGAAGGAAATGGCTAGTCACTCCAGTATCCTTGCTTGGATACTCCAGTGTCCTTGTCCATGGAGAATTCCATGGACAGAGGTGCCTGGTGGGCTACAGTCTGTGGGGTCACAAAGAGTTGGACATGACTGAGCAACTAATGCTTTCACTTTCACTTTGAAGTGAAGTGAAAGTTGCTCAGTTGTGTCCGATTCTTTGCGACCCCATGAACTGTATAGTCCCTGGAATTCTCCGGGCCAGAATACTGGAGTGGGTAGCCTTTCCCTTCTCCAGGGGATCTTCCCAACCCAGGGATCAAACCCAGGTCTCCTGCATTGCAGGCGGATTCTTTATCAGCTGAGCCACAAGGGAAGCCCAAGAATACTGGAGTGGGTAGCCTATCCTTTCTCCAGTGGATCTTCCTGACCCAGGAATTGAACCATGGTCTCCTGCATTACAGGCAGATTCTTTACCAACTGAGCTATGACGGAAGCCCTTAGGGCACTAATTAAAAGTGAGAAAATGAAGGCTATAAAGGAATTGTAAGTTAAAATAGTTTAAAATAGAGCAGGGTTAATGGTCTTCAGTCCCTAGGATGAATCAGAGACAAATAGAAGCTGTTTTTTAGGAGAAGGTGGGGGGAAAATGATAGGCAGTGAATTTCCAAGAGAAAGGCAAAGAACTTAGAGAATTGCTTCCTGAAGGTGTTTTTAAAATTGGTTTCTTTTTTTGTTTGTTTCATTTTATTGTTTTGTTAACTCAGACTACGGATAAAACATAAGTGAATTTTCCTGAAAGCAAGTGTTTTTTCATATCTTGTGGTTTTATAGTATTTCCTAAGTATAACACATAATATATATTGCCTTCCAAAGAACAGAACAAATTTCTCAAGATAAGACTTTGGAGAGCACCTCTCCAAGGAGATTCACAAAAGTTTAATCACAACATATTCATGATAGAGATGTCATATGACTCCCTTATCCCTACCTAGCATTTGGAATAGATAAAATCCTAGGAAATTATGGGGAAAAAACATGCAACATCTGTTTCAGATGTTTCAATATTTGATGTAGCTACTATTGGGAGAAAGCCCAGAATTCTTATAATATGGAAAAAAGTTACAAAGACTTATTCATAATAATGTTTATGGTTTCCAATTTTAACTATGGATCCTCTTTTTTTCTTTATATAAATTATTCTGTGCTTAACAGCAATTACATAATCTGAGCATGGGCATTAATTAACTGTTCCTAAAATATGTGCCATTCATTCTTATTTTTGTTACTTAGCAATATCTTTCTAAATGTCTATGCCTAATGCAATACACTGTGTTCCTTAGTGATAAAATAAAAACCTCAAACTTGGCATTCACATCTTTAACTTAGAATTTTACCCCTCCTTGGTTTTTCTGTCTACTTATTAGCCATTTGGTTGCTGGTCAAACTCCTCTCTCCAAGAAAACAATAAAAAAAATATTAAATTTAAATCTATCAAACTTTGTTATTGGAAAGAAGGTCTTATATTTTAGGATTTAATGTGCTTGTAATACAAGATTCTTTTCTCCATTATCAATTGTTAGAGGGAGCACCTTTGAGATGTATTAATCAGTGTGATTTTCAATCTGGATATGTAGGAAGGAGGTGAAGAGACAGGACCAACCTCATAACCAAGAACCTGTATTCAAATACTTTGGAGAATAGATATTGTTTAAAGGAGCTCCCTCCTAAATTTTATTTGGAGTTGGATCTGGCTAGGATTCATCCTAACTGTATCACCTATCAGGTGTTTGTCCCTGGGTAGGAGGCTAAATCATGCTGAGCCTCAATTTGCAGGGGATTAAAATGAAAACAACAACATTCTCTTCACAAGGCTATGAGGAGGATTAAATGAAATAACATAAAAAGCCTGCTGCTGCTGCTGCTGCTGCTAAGTTGCTTCAGTCGTGTCCAACTCTGTGCAACCCCATAGACGGCAGCCCACCAGGCTCCTCCGTCCCTGGGATTCTCCAGGCAAGAACACTGGAATGGGCTGCCATTTCCTTCTCCAGTGCATCAAAGTGAAAAGTGAAAGTGAAGTTGCTCACTCGTGTCCGACTCTTAGCAACCCCATGGACTGCAGCCCACCAGGCTCCTCCATCCATGGGATTTTCCAGGCAAGAGTACTGGAGTGGGGTGCCATTGCCTTCTCCGTAAAGAGCCTTTATAAACCAAGTGGAGTTTATAAACCAAGTACATGGTCCCTGGTACTTGGTTTATATCCAGCAAATATTCCTTTCTATTCAGTTCAGTTCAGTTCAGTCACTCAGGCGTGTCTGACTCTTTGCAAGCCCATGAATTGCAGCATGCCAGGCCTCCCTGTCCATCACTGACTCCCAGAGTTCACTCAAACTCAAGTCTGTCGAGTCAGTGATGCCACCCAGCCATCTCATCCTCTGTCATCTGGAAAAACCATAGCCTTGACTAGACGGACCTTTGTTGACAAAGTAATGTCTCTGCTTCTGAATATGCTATCTAGGTTGGTCATAACTTTCCTTCCAAGGAGTAAGCGTCTTTTATTTTCATGGCTGCAGTCACCATCTGCAGTGATTTTGGAGCCCAAAAAAATAAAGTCTATTACTTGAGCCCAAAGGCATAGTGATGTTGGTGCTGGTGGTGGTGTTTCTGACCAGGAAAGAGACCGACCCTTCCACTACTCACTATTTCACCAACCAGAAATTTGCCTGCTTCAGTTTCCAGGGTAAATTTTAACACTGATCTAAGTCAGTGGTTCTCAATTAGAGCAGTTTGCCCCCAAGGACATTTGGCAGTATCTGAGGACATTTTTAACAGTCACAACTGGGAGAGTGGAACAATAGGGTATGCTGGTAACATCTATTAGATAGAGACAGGCAACACTACTAAACAGCCTACACAAGAATTATTGGACCCAAATGTCAAAAGTACTGAAGTTGCAAAACCCTAACCTGAATTAGTAAAGCTGGCACACTTACACTGTTTCTTCAGTGACTACCATTACACAGTGCAGGGTACATGTCTTTCCACTCTTCAGCAATTTTTGAAATAAGTAATTTCAACACTCTGGACACAGAATATTCCATTAGTAAAACAGCTATTCTGTTAATTATTTTGTGAATTGTCAAGACATCAGTGAAACAAGAGCTTCTCTGCAGTTCATTAATTGACACAGCTGTGATTCCAGAGAACGTCTACAGTCTGTCTGCTCAATAAAAAGTGACCCAATTCCTCTGTTAATTTAAGCTGGAAAAGGTTCTTGAGAATGATCCACAAGAGACGATGAACTTCATCTCCCTTTAAAGGCAAAAGCAAGAATTCTTTAGACAAATGGAGGGTAGAAAGTTAGCAGGGAAAACAAGTAAGTAATAAATGTACCATGAGTTATTATTTATATAAATCAACAATAATGGAGAAATTATAAGCCTTTTAATCCCACTAGATATGAACAGGTGAGCTGCTTACAACATAAAGAATCCTGTAATCAGCATATCCATACACCTTCTATACATTCTTAAGTTTTTACCCTAAAGAAAGTTTTAATTTCTTCCATACGTATTAGTGAGACTTCTGAATAATCATTGTGACTTGACTTAATAGTAAAATTCACTCAGAGAGAGCTTGCACGATTTCTGATGCTGATGGTTAAAACAATATATAAGTGATATCATAATGTCATACTGAACTATATCCAAAAAAGTAGCACTAAGTAGACAGTTTCTATAGGTTTTCTCTATCACAATCCATTTTTGAACCAGCCAAATGGGTTCCAGTTTGATTTTACACAATAACCACTGTCTTCCCTTCATAGCCAGATAAATAGTATTAAACAATATGGGCTAGCCAATCTTTTCTAAAGACATACCTATGGCCTTAAAGAGACTCTTCTGGGTTCCCCACCATCTTCCCCAACACGTACCCTGGTCATTCACCAGCCTAACTACTTACCTATATTTGTCTCAACAGGTAGTAGCAGCTATTAGAGTCTTACCTAAATGTCCCCACTCCCAGCCCATCATTCTCAGGGTTCTTTCCACTATATGACTCTGCTTTTCTACATAATTAGATAGACTCCCACCTACACACATATATAGCTATTCTCCCTTTCATGTCAATATATTTTGCCTCTACTTACAAGCAAAAGTTAGTATAAAAGAATGAGAAATCTGGAGCAGAATAATACTTTTTACAAAAAGTAAAAGACATCTTAAACACTGTTTGGGAAATGTCAATTGAAAACAATTTTTGATATAATTGTGTGAGGCTGTTCCTCTATAATTCAGGTTTGTCCACCAAAAATAAATTTAGTAATTGCTTCTAACTTTAGCCTTGAAAAGCTAACTAAACACATAGTCATATTATTTAAAATACTCCAAAAAGTCACCCCCCAAATTAAGCTATGGAAATGATATCTACTTTTGCTAATTTAATCATAGAGAGCATCTACCATAACATCTGTTATAATAATATTAAGAAACATTTCATTGTTACTCTCTTTTTAGTCCATTGTTATAGACTGAATTGTATCTCTCCAAAATTCATATGACAAAATCCTAACTCCTAATACCTTACAATGTGACTATATTGGAGATATAAGGTTTTTAAAGAGATAAAGTTGAATAAATAAATAGGGTGGCCCCTAATCTGATATGACCAGTGTCCTTATTAGAAGAGGGGATTAGGATGCAGACATACTAGAGGGAAGACCATATGGATAAACAGAAGACAGCCATCTAAAGCCAAGGAGAAAAGCCTTGGAAGAAATCAGTGATCTCAATGATCCCAGCCAATACCTTGATCTCAGACTTCTCATCTCCAGAAATGAAAATAAATTTCTGTTTTTTAAGCCACCCAATCTGTGGTACTCTGTTATGGCAGCTCTAGAAATGAATACACCCAATAGCCTAAACATTCCAATTTTTAAGAAGTGTTTAAAATAGAATAAAAAATCCTATTTATTATAGAGTAGTTCCACAATTAAAGGTGATTTACTAGTTTGGGTCTATCTGCCTCTGAAAGAACAAAAGGAAATGGAGCAAATACTGCACCCAGCCAATCTTCTGCTCCTCTGGATGGTGACAATCACATATTCATGTTTACATTAGGTCTGGCCAACCCTTAGTTTTGCATTCATAAATATACAGTGATATTTCATTTTGGCTTGGAAATGAAAAGGTTTTATCAGTGAAAGGAAAGTAAAACACACTAAGAGGTTTAGCATGGATTTTCACCATTTAATCCTCAGCACCTAGAACTATTCTGGACATTATCATTGCTTAATCAATAGTTAAATAATTTATAAGCATTGCTTATTGAACTTTTATGCAGAGTACATATGAAATGCCAGGCTGGATGAAACACAAGCTGGAATCAAGATTGCCAGGAGAAATATCAATAACCTCATCTATGCAGATGACACCACCCTATGGCAGAAAGTGAAGAAGAACTAAAGAGCTGTTTGATGAAGGTGAAAGATCAGAGTGAAAAAGCTGGCTTAAAACCGAGCATTCAAAAAACAAAGATCATGGCATCTCATGGCAAATAGACGGGGAAACAATGGAAACAGTGACACTTTCTTTTACTGAGCTCCAAAATCACTGCAGATGGTGACTGCAGCCATGAAATTAAAAGATGCTTTCTCCCTGGAAGAAAAGCTACGACCAACCTAGACAGCATATTAAAAAGCAGAGACATTACTTTGCCAACAAAGATCTTTCTAGTCAAGGCTATGGTTTTTCCAGTGGTCATGTATGAATGCGATAATTGGTCCATAAAGAAAGCCAAGCCCCAAAGAATTGATGCTTTCAAACTGTGGTGTTGGAGAAGACTCTTGAGAGTCCCTTGGACAGCAAGGAGATCAATCCAGTCAATGCAAAAGGAAATCAACCCTGAATATTCATTGGAAGGACTAATGCTGAAGCTGAAGCTCCAATACTTTGGCCACCTGATGCGAACAGCCAACTCATTGGAAAAGAACCTGATGCTGGGAAACATTGAAGGTAGGAGGAGAAGGGGACAACAGAGGACGAGATGATTAGATGGCATCACCGACTCAATGGACAGCAAGCCCTGGGAGATGGTGATGGAAAGGGAAGCCTGGCATGTTGCAGTCCATGGGGTTTGCAAAGAGTTGGACACAACTGAGCGACTGAACAACAACAACAAATCATAGTCACTGAATGCTGAAACTGTCAATGAATAGAAAATATGACTATCTTCTCCTGGTTCCTGAAAAGACGGCAGCCTAGCACAGGTTGCTGTTTCTTTCCCCAAAAATGCATCCTTTTAGGACAAAACACAGAAGGAACCACAGACCTGAGGAACCAACATAAAAACACTGAGAAAACTACTGTGCGATTATAACACCATGTAGCTAAGCACAGAGTCAGAGGATAATTTTAGGAAGGACCCCACTCTTTCCTCTTCTAAATATTGTTTTAAAAGAACCACTGCCTCTCGCACACTATTTGCCAGACAGGGTAAAAATATATCTATATCAAAGTTATCTGACCCAAAGCAATATAAGCAACCAATAAAAAAGAGGAACTGAAAATATATGTCAAGTACCAAGTAAAATACTACTTGATAACATATACTAAAACAGAAAGGAGAAATGAAATAATATAAACTGAATGAGGCATATCAACACTAATATGACACTTGTAAAGGGAAAGTTATTTTAAGTACATTCATCAACAAACAAAAAGCGTTGGGAAAAAAATGACACCCAATCTTTTAACTTGGAAAGTGGGAAAAAGAACAGCATAGCAAACCTAGAGAATGAAGGAGGAAGACAATAATAAAGATACTAACAAAAATCAAGACATGGAGGAAAAAAATCCACCAAAAAAATGAGGAAAAATAAAAAAGTAAAAGCTTTTAGGAGATTAATAGATAAACAGACTCTGGCAATTAGTTCTGGGAGAGAGGAGGGGTGAGAGAGGGAGAGAAAGAAGATATAAATAAAAAACATAAGTGAGGAAGGAATAAGTATAAACACAAAAAGATATTAAAGTGGTAAAAGAATATTCTGAGCACCCATATGATACTAAATCTGCAAACCTAAATAAAATGTTTATTTCTGGGAAAATACAAAATGTAAAATTAGTATAAAAGGAAACAAAAAACTTCCAATAGATTGATTCATATTAAATAAATTTAAAAAGCAAAGTCTCCTCCTCTGAAAAAAAATCCCCTGGTCTTGCTGATTCTTAGGTGCACTTCACCAAATTATCAAGGAACAGATAATTCTTACCTTTTAAGAAAAAGTAGAGAGAAAGGTGTCCATGTTATGCAGCTAATGTAATCTTTATTACAAAATTAAAGATTATGCAAAAAAAGTATAGGCCTATTCAATTGTAAATAGTGCAAATACCAAAATAAATATTAACCAAATGAAAGGGTATATTAAAATTCAATATGATTAAGTTCAAACTCTTACAGATACTATTATGACTATAATGACCAACTTGATTAAACTAAACTAGACTCATTACTTTCCTCTTGCCCCTAAATCAGTCCTTCCTCTAGGCCTCCATATTCCTGTGAGTTCTTCTAGGTACCAAACATGGAAGCATTAAAGCCACCTTTGATTCTACCTACCTACCTACCTTGGACTCAATCCACAGCCCTAGAAAAGATTTCTGAACAATGTTTTCCATATCCACCCCCTCTTTTCCATTTCATTACCATCAGCTCAGTTCAAGCTCAACCCATGTCATGCCCGGACTCTCGAAATTGCCGCCCAAAGGCCCTTTTTGCTGTAATTTACTCCCTTCATGCATTCTTTTGCTACTGCTGCTAAGTCGCTTCAGTCGTGTCCAACTCTGTGCGACCCCATAGACGGCCGCAGCCTGCTAGGCTGCCCTGTCCCTGGGATTCTCCAGGCAAGAGTACTGGAATGGGGTGCCATTGCCTTCTCCAATTCTTTTGCTACCATACCTTTAATATTTGCCATTTTCTTCAGGATAAAGATCTAATTGGTCTTGTATAAAACTACCACCTATTATTATCCACTTCCTGAGGTTAAGGATGATATATATGATATATCCATTTTGATATCCTTCTTTAGAGAGTCTTGTATTAGTAGCTCAGTCATGTCTGACTCTTTGCGATCTCATGGACTGTTACTCCTCTGTCCATGAAATTCTCCAGGCAAGAATACCGGAATGGATTGCCATTACCTTCTCCATTAGAGAGTCTAGCTTATAAAAATTACTCAATAAACATTTATGAATTTGACACAGTCACTTGGCTCTGACAATACACTGTACACTACCAGCTTTGTCAAAAGTCTAATACAACAAAAAAAAATCCTTAGTTTAAGTCTCCCAGGGAATATTCTGCCCTTCAATACTCAATATTTTTCAGAATACCCTTTGACAGATATACACCCAGGTGACTAGGAACCTATGGCAGATTTCAGCAATTTCTCTCATATCACCTTCGAGATTTTCCAAACTCAGCTGGATTCATGACCTCAGGCTTCTTTCAGGGTGATGTTCCTTCTACATCACTGTTCTGATTCAGGAGGAGAAGGGGGCAACAGAGGGTGGGATGGTTCGATGGTATCACTGACTCAATGGACACGAGTTTGAGCAAGCTCTGAGAGATAGTGAAGGACAGGTGAGCCTGGCATGCTGCAGTCTGTGGGGTCACAAAGAGTTGGACACAACTGAGCGACTGAACTGAACTGAACAGTTTAGGTCTTGATTAAAACAATGGGTAGATTAAAACCTGAGAGTCTGAACATTTATGGCCTTTACATGTTAGAGGGTGAGCCACTCTCAGCAAAATCATGTCTTACATGGAATTTGTTTTTCATACACAAAGTTCTGCTTTTACTCCATGTTCCTCTCAGCTATCTATCCCTCTATTTCCCTTATTCAGATATAAAATGCTTTTAATGTTCCTTCTTCCTTCTATCTTTATTAAAAACATTTTAAGACAGTATCATATCTGTATCTATAATCTAGTACTTAGAAATATTTATTAGCTACCAATTTTAATAACTTCAATTTATTTTAAATTATAAAAATATAAGCTGAAAGTAAATAGTTTACAAAATTAAAAGTTATTTAAAAATCCTACAACCTAGTAATAACTAAGGGCATTTCCTTCTAGGCTTTTAAATGCCTTAACACTGACTTGTATCTTTTTTTAATATAATTATCAGCATTCTATGACACAGATCTATGTCCTATTTTTTAATTTATTATTTTAGCAAGACCATCATTTTTCTCAGTACCCACATTTTTATAGTTAGGAAAGTTCTTAAACATGAATCTGGTAGGAATATTCTCAGGCACCACTCCCCAGAGATTCTAACTCAGTAGGAAACAAATACTCTAGTTTAAGCAACATCCCAGGTGCATTACAAGTTCCTGAGATTATCACAGCTTTACTGATTTCTTTATGCATCCTGAAGGAAGCAACTAGTTGCATCAACTACTCATTTATCAGCATCGTTCACTAGCTCTGCTCTGTTCTTCAGAGCACCCACACTAAGAATCCACAAGCCTGGATGAATCCCATTATCTACCCTTTCTACTTCTGCATGCACATCAGAGCCCATCCCCAACATGCAATTTGCTACCACTGTGATTTATAATTTTCTTTAATTATCTTTAAAATCACTAATGAGCTCCTAATTCGGTAAATCTAATTGATGTTTTCAGTCTTAATAAATGGTCAACCCTCTGAAGCATTTATACCGTTCTGTTTAAAAACTCATTCCCTAGTGATACAGCAAATAAGAATCTGCCCGCCAATGCAGGGCACGTGAGTTCGATCCCTGGTCAGGGAAGATTCCACATGTCATGGAGCAACTAAGCCCATGAGCACAACTACTGAGCCCACACAGCACTCTTACTGAAGGCCATACACCCTAGGATAAGTGTTCTGCAACAAGAGAAGCCACGGCAGTGAGAAGCCCCGTGCACCACAACAAAGAGTAGACAACACTCCCCACAACTAGAGAAAGCCCATGCACAGCAATGAAGACCCAGTGTGACCATAAAATAAACAAAAAAAATTTTTAACTCAATTTTTTTGTGCTTAAAACTTGTTTTTCCCACAGACTCCACGACCACCTCTCTCTCTTGAAACTTCCACTGTTCCCCTGGCCTTTCACAATGTTGTTCACAGGCCCCTCTTTATCAACCTACTCCTTCAACAGCCTCAGCACAGTTCTCTTCCTCTCCAAATTAACTGATCATTTATCTAATCTCTAGTACCTGCTTTCTGAGATACTCCCACTTGCAAATTACAGATACCTTAAATGTAACAGGTCTAAAGCTGGTCTGATCATCTTCTTCTTCAGGATGGGCCTCACTCCTCCAGTATGCGCTATCTCAGTCATGGCCATCACCAACTGGAGTCATTCCCTACATGTCTTTGTCCCTCTTCCCTACATCCAACAGGTCAAAACATTTGAACAAAGACACACAATCAAATGATCACAGTGGATGCCCATAAAACAGATCAGAGTATTAAATTTTACTAACAATTTAAAGAACCAGAGAGGCAGAGAAGAAACCAAGAGTGGTCTGGGACATCCTAAATGACTCCTTCATTCCTTCCTTCCCACACAGAACAGTCACTCTCAGGCCCAGAATGATCAATGAGGAATTTAAGGGAAGTTTTATGGGGTTCCCCACAAACAAGGACATATAAATCTTCCATATTTTATATACTCAGAAAAATGAATAGCCCATTTGGTATTCTCCAGGGATCCATGCCCTATATAGACTTTGTACTTATTCACTGTAAGTCATTCTTAGGGTCATTTGGTAAAGGCATTTACTAGATATCTTTTCTTTCTAGAAAGATCACTCATGTATTTACTTCGAGAGCCAGTTGACAAGGAGGTCAAACCAAGTCATCTGCCTTCTTTTCTTTCTCCCAAGGCATCCTCCTGGTAAAGGGGATAAATGAATCATTGGGAAACTGCCAGATGCTTTAGCTCTTTGCTTTAGCCCAAAGTTCAATTGACTATGCTACCTCCATACAATAGAATGCATCTTTTACTCCCCAACTGTACTGGAGCACATCAGTTTACCTCTAGCCTGAACCTTAACCATAACCACTAACTAACCAAGTAACTTCAATTTCCCCGATTCTATGTCTCACTCTGCTGCCGTAGCTGCTTCTTGAAAATGCATATTTAGCCATGTCCTTTACTGGTTTAATATCCTTTGGCTAACATAAAATGTACAGCAACATCCTTCCACTGCATAGATTTCCAAATTTTTCCAATATGTTTCTTGATATCCAGCCAGATAAACCTATTCTCTAATACTTCATGCCTACCTAACAAAGCCCCCAAGCTCTCACATGGATGCACACTGTTCAGCAAATACTTTTCAATGCTATCTTTTCTCAAATGCCTTTCCTGAACCAACCCCCTGCCCCCCACTGAGTTCAGGTAATAGCCACTCCCTCTGTATTGTCACTGTTCTTTATAAATAATAAGCAATACAGTACACTTTAAATAACCAATAACCTTGACTTCAAATAAGATGCTATGCCACGTGTTTTATTTGCATCACACAATTTAATTCCCAAAGCACCCTCTGAAATATGTACTATTATTCTAACAATTTACAAAAGAGGAAACCATGGTTTGGATACAAAAAAGACTTACCCAGAGTCACACAGTCATTAATGAAAAGAGTTAGAATATGAACGCAGCTCTAGTTTACTCCAGAGCCCTCCTCCTTAAGACCAGTTTTAGTATGTGTCTACTCACCCAACCCACTTCAGTACTCTTGCCTGGAAAATCCCATGGACAGAGCGGCCTAATGGGCTACACAGTCCATGGGTTCGCAGAGTCAGATGCAACTGAGCGACTAAAACAATAACTCACCCATTACACAGCTTCCCTAACTATATCAACAAACATTTGCTAAGTGATAATTTGGTGCCACACACAGTGTGAGACTTCACTAAGTAAAGTGTGGAAAATAAGTCTAATTTAAAAAATCACCCTCTCTAACTAAAGAAATCACCAGTTTTAATTTCATTTAAGAAACCAAACTACTATATACTACTCTTAACAACAGTGTCAAACAGTGTGAGGCTTCATTTCATAAGGAAAGGAAAATAGATTTAATGTGAAATTATCCCCTTAACTTGATGGGCCAAAAAAAATCTGCATCAGGTTTAACAGTTAATTTCTCTGGCAATTTAAAGTTACCTAGTAATTCCCATCACTCATGGGCTTTTGAAAGATTATCTATTACATTGTACAGGCATTACTGTTGCTAGAACTTTGTTTACATCCGCCCTAGATCTTGCACTTCAGTGACTTAAATTTACATTCCGACGCCAGGCAAAAGTTATTCATCTGGCAAGTAGCTAGGGTAGAACCCTCAGCTTGCATTGTACCTGATGTAGAAAATGACAGAGTGCCTTTACCAGCTTCTTTCTCATAGTTTACCTCAAAGCAATCTATATGTTGTTACTACTGGCTCAGTTTATATAGGGTAATTTAACTGAGGTGCTAAAAACACTTGATATGTATCATCTCATCTATGCTCAAACCATTCTTCAATGAGAGATGGGAAAATAATCTCAAAGTATTTAAGTGATTTTTATGCAATCAATAACTAACAAGTGACAGAAGCAAAAGGTCAGCCAAGATCCTCTGATTTTCTCTAATCTTTGCCAGAATCCATACACATGTCAACATTACTAAATGGTAGATGTCTAAAAATTTAGCATATTTTCATTTATCCTAGACTCTAACATGCATATTTTGAAACTACATACTTCTACTATATATATATATACACATATGCACATATATACACATATACACTATATGTATGTACACACACACACACACACACACATATATCTTTTCCTTGTGTATTTTTTTTATTATCCAATATTCCTATACCTGTTCCTCATTGATAACTTATGATTACTAGTCTCATTTCTATCATACATACTTAGTATATAAAAGAACTCCCATAAGGGGAGTTATGCAATGATGTCTTTGCAGAGATAAGATGAACATGTATATATTTGCAGGCATTTTGACAAAGAGAAAAAGTATTGTCTTTCATATGTGCTTCTTAAAGTTAGGTGAGGCACAGGTTGTACAAAATATGGATGGATCTGCTGTACACTAGCAGGAAAAGGCTAGATAGATGAAAACCATGGAATTTCCTGATTTCACTCGGATGGGATTCCAGATCTAATCCCTGTTGCCTGAATCAGTCGTCCTCCTATAGACTTTCATTCAGAATGCAGAGGAGGCAGGGAGCAGGGCATCACCGTTTTGCAGGGGAAGTTGTCTGCAGCTATGCAGGCAGATTCTTACTCTCAGTTCCCTGATTGTGGCAAAGGCAGCAGCCACATAGGTGGCCAGTTCTCCAGAGTGATTTAAAGTCTTCCTTCCTGAGATTTATTTCTTCCACCCTTCCTATGTTTCTATGAGATATGTATATCCTTAATAGATCCCTTTCACCTCAAATTAATGAGTGCATTTGTTTTTAGGGAGCTGATGAGTATGATTTAGAATAAAGAATGTGGTTCTTGCTGTAATAGTTCAGTTCAGTTCAGTCGCTCAGTCGTGTTCAATTCTTTGCGGCCCCATGAACCGCAGCATGCCAGGCCTCCCTGTCCATCACCAACTCCCGGAGTCCACTCAAACCCATGCCATCCAACCATCTCATCCTCTGTCATCCCCCTCTCCTCCTGCCCTCAATCTTTCCCAGCATCAGGGTCTTTTCCAATGAGTCAGCTCTTCTCATTAGGTGGCCAAAGTATTGGAGTTTCAGCTTCAAAATCAGTCCTTCCAAGGAACACCCAGAACTGATCTCCTTTAGGATGGACTGGTTGGATCTCCTTGCAGTCCAAGGAGTCTTCTCCAACACCACAGTTCAAAAGCATCAATTCTCTCAAGAGTCTTCTCCAACACCACAGTTCAAAAGCATCAATTCTCTCAAGAGTCTTCTCCAACACCACAGTTCAAAAGCATCAATTCTTTGGCGCACAGCTTTCTTTATAGTCCAACTTTCACATCCATACATGACTACTGGAAAAACCATACCTTGACTAGATAGACCTTAGCAGGAGTACTACTCTTTCATATAAGGGTGACTGCCCTGCTGACAAAGCTGGCACCATTCGCTAGACCATCAATTTAAGAGAGGGGGAAGTGAGTGATTCGCACAGGTCAAAAATTAGTCTTCAGGCCTAAAAATGATATGGCACAAGATTTCTGTTGCTCTTAATTCACTCATGAACCTGACCAAAACTGCAGTTCAATTTTGAAGCAATCTTTTGCCCAAGAAACTGCAAGACTGGCCAGCAATAGCCTGGGCTATTTAACCCTAAAGCAACCCGCAAGCCCCCGAATCCAGAGCCAGAAAATGAGCTGTAAAATCTCAGCAGCTACAAAGAGGATGCAGTGCCAACATCTGCCTCAGTTGGCCACAGAGCACAACTAAAAGGGAAGAATCCCCAGAAGGTAAAGGAAGGAACCATAAAGGACAGCAGGTGAGGAAGGGAATGTCACTCAACAGCAGAACCAGGTGCTGCCAGCTGGGTTTAACAAGGAATTTATTCTGTTGCTAGTAAAGGGAGTCTCTGCTCTCTGCTGTGTGCTGTGTCTCCTATTCTCCCATTTTTAGAGCAAAAACTTTCACTGAAGTCATCCTACTCCTATTTGAGATTGTTTATTGAATGCACTGAGGACAAATAACATACATTAATATATTAACTTATAGGTGACCATTCCACAAGGAAATCACATTCGGACCTCATACAATGTACTGTACATAACCCAAAGATGGAGGCACGGCTGATGAGAGTTTGGGTCGCCCTTTAGGGAGAAAGGTTGGGAAAATATTCACTTGCATGAAAGGCAATTTCATCATGTTAAGGAGGAACATGTGTTGATCATGCTGTTGCCATGGCTGGAATTTTAATAGAGAAAGAAGGTGGCCAAAGAGATAGACTGAAATGGATCCTCTTGACCAGCTCACTCAGGGTCTTTTCAATGTACTTCTAATCTACAATGACTGAAGAGCTAATAATTGCATTTCCAACATCAGTAATTAGAGCAATGACATTTAAAACAAAAATGAAGTATCATTTGGCAGTCAAGTGGTTAGGACTGCATGCTTTCACTGCTGAGGCCGTGGGTTTGATTCCTGGTTGGGTGACTAAGATCCTACAAGCCGAGTGGCATGGCCGAAAAAAAAAGAAAGAAATGAAAATAAATTCATCAGAATGGTTGTTATGAGGATGAATTGTAAAAAACTGAAAGGTTCAAATTTCATGTGCTGTGTGTGCTCAGTCACTTCAGTTGTGTCCAACTGTTTGTGACTCAATGGACTATAGCTTGCCAGGCTCTTCTGTCCCTGGGATTCTCCAGGCAAGAATACTGAAGTGGGTAGCAGTATTCAGTTCCCTGGAGAAGAGAACTGAATACTGAAGAGTATTCAGTTCTCTTCTCCAGGGAAATCTTCCCAACCCAGGGATCAAACCCAGGTCTCCCACATTGCAGGTGGATTCTTTACCAGCTGAGCCACCAGGAATCCATTTACATATACATATATCCCTTCTTTTTTATTATTTTAACAGGTGGTGCAGCAGTAAAGAATCTACCTGGAATGCAGGTAGATTGGAATCTACTGGAATGCAGGAAACACAGGAGACATAGGTTTGATCCCTGGGTTGGGAAGATCCCCTGTAGGAGGGTATGGCAACCCATTCCAGTAATCTTGCCTGAAGAATTCCATGGACAGAGGAGCCTGGCAAGCTACAGTCCATAGCATTTCAAAGAGTCGGACACGACTGAGAAACTTTCACACACATAACTGATTCAGTTTGTTGTACAGCAGAAACTAACACAACATTGTAAAGCAACTACACTCTGCTAAAAATCACTGTAAAAAATAAATAAATAATTAAGCTTAAAACAGACCAGTGTTGATAATGTACCATAAAGATTTATTATGTATCTGTTTTTAAAGCTACATTTCCTAGACTCTCTTATAGCCAGAGCTCCATATGTGATTCAGTTTGCACAACCAGACACTTGTCCACTGAAGTATAAGGGGAGACAGGAAATTTCCTGATAATCTTACTTTGCTGTGCATCCCTGGTGGCTCTGATGGTAAAGAATCTGCTGGCAGTATGGGAGACCGAGGTTCCATCCCTGGGTTGGGAAGATCCCCTGGAGGAGGGCATGGCAACCCACTCCAACAGCCTTGCCTGCAGAATCCCCATGGACCAAGGAGCCTGGTGGGCTACAGTCCATGGGGTCGCAAAGAGTCAGACATAACTGAGTGACTAAGCACAGCACATGGCAGATTGTGTGGCTGGATGCTGCAACTACGTGGCAGTTGCCAAATTCTGAATTCCCATGTCATTGCAAAGCAGAAACACCTTAGCAGCCCTATTCGGTGGTGTGGTTGGGAATTCCTGGAAGCTTAGTCATCCCAAGCAATCTATGCGCTATTGATATTATACTTAATACATTTTCCGGTATAAATTATCTAGAATGGAGTGTGCTGTCTACAACTAAGATCTCTGAAAAATACAGGGAATTTACCATTGCCTTTCAAACTTTTCCCAGATGTTTTACAAGATAAAGAGTTTAAAATTACTTTGGTACTTTGCTAGAGCTGCCGTAACAAAATACCAGAAACTGGGTGACTTAAACAACAAAAATGTATTATCTCATAGCTCTCACAGCTAGATGTCCGAGGTCAACGTATTGGAAGGTTTGGCTCTCCCTGAGAGATATGAGCAAGAATCCGCTGTGCTTCTCTCCCCACTTCTGCTGGTTTATTGACAATCTTAGCATCCCTTTTCTTGTAGATACATCAGTGTGATCTCTACCTTTACACTCATGAGGTATTCTCTCTGTGTGCATGGACACTTATATCTCTATGTCCAAAATTTCTCCTTTTCATAAGGACACCAGTCATATTGGATTCAGTTCAGTTCAGTCGCTCAGTCGTGTCCAACTCTTTGCGACCCCATGAACTGCAGCATGCCAGGCCTCCCTGTCCATCACCAACTCCCAGAGTTCACCCAAACCCATGTCCATTGAGTCGGTGATGCCATCCAACCATCTCATCCTCTGTCATCCCCTTCTCTTCCTGCCCTCAATCTTTCCCAGCATCAGAGTCTTTTGGATTAGGCCCACTCTAATGACCTCATTCTAAACTGATTACCTTCATAAAGACCTTGTTTCTATATAAGGTCACATTCTGAAGTGCTGATGGTTAAGGAATCAATATATCTTTGGCGGGGGCCGGGGGGGTATCCGGGGGGCCACAATTTCAGTCCATAAAATACAGTTTAACAAACATTATAGCCATTAGTCTCTAGAGTCTGGTGTTTGCACTAAAACTGTGAGGTAACCAAATACTCACTATTACCAAGCTTCACAGTATGAGTGCCAAGTACCAAGTTATAATAATGATAAATATAGTTTGATAGTGTCAACCATAAAACAAGACAGCTTGAAATAAATAAGTTTACTATCCAAACATGCTAACATAGAAAGTAAAAACTGGAATATTTTAATGGTTCTTGCATGCCTTAGAAACACATCAGGCCAGCAGAAGAAATGTAAATGATTATTCAAAGCTACAGAAATTTCAATGTGGGACTTCCTAGCATATTTACTCATGTTTCCATTTCCCATTAATATTAGCAATTGTTAACAAGTTCCATATTTCTTGCTACAAAGCAAATATTGAATTGACCAAAAAGTTCATTTGAGTTCTTCCATAAAATCCCATGGAAAAATCTGAACGAATTTTTGGCCAACCCAGTATATAGCTTTTTACCACTGTCTGTGAAACATGCTAAATCAGTCCATCACATGTCTGCTTAACTGAAATGAAAAGGAATATCTAATAACCATTTTCATTTCAAATTTAATCTTAATTACAGATTATCTGTCAAAGGTAACCAGAAAAAATCTTCATTTTAATTTGACTTTAGGATTTCTTCACATACAACAGACATCTATAAGTAGTATGGCAAAATCTGGACTCCTAAATAGACTTTGCATTTCTTCAAGAAGTAAAATTTCTCAAAAAAGGAGTGATGTATAATGTAGAAACCAGAAAGATTATCATTTGCAATACTGAGTTTATTTCTAAATAGGCAATTTCAACCAAAGGTCAAATTAATACTAGTGCCACATTTTTCAAAAACATACTGGTCATTACTCAATCGTAGGTTAGAGGGCAAATGTTTTTAATTGACAGCAATGGTTCACGGAGTCATACTGATCATATCTCTATGCAGGTTCATGTGAGTACACACACACACACACACACACACACACACACACACACAGATGGGTCTATATTCTTGTGGTCAGAAGTATTAGAGACATAATTGGTCTTTGGCCATGAGTAGGATCATCACTCAAAGGCCCACAAGTGTGTATTGCTCGTGTACAATACACAATCCACTGTATTGTTATACACTTAGACCTACTAAGTACAGTCTAGAGTTAAGCAGATAGGCTTCCCTGGTGGCTCAATGGTAAACAATCTGCCTGCAATGCAGGAGACCAAGGTTCGATGCCTGGGTGGGGAAGATCCTCTGGAGGAGGGCATGGCAACCCACTCGAGTATTCCCACCTGGAGAATTCCATGGACAGAGGAGCCTGGCAGGCTACAGTCCACAGAGTTGGACACGACTGAAGTGACAAAGCAGCAGCACTGGAGGTAAGCAGTGTGCAACCTGCACATATGTATGTCATTGCCCTGATTATGAAAATCAGGAAATGTGTTCACCATTGCTTCCTAACACATCTTCAGTATCTAACAGATTCCTCTGTATATAATACTGACTATAAATGCATGAATAAATATAGAATAAATAAGACAAATGGATCATTAATAAAATTAAACTAGATTTCTCTTAGTTTGGTATTCTTTGTATTTCTGAATGTTTCTTTAGAAATCGTTAAAAAAATACAGTGCATGAAAAGGTTTCCCCCTCAATAAATGTTTTGTTAACATCGGTATACTCAACATATTCTCTTTAAGAAATGACAATCCCACACAATAAAATTAGAACAAAGAGCCTATTTTTATTAAGCACAAATTACTTGGAACATATTATTGATGAAATTCCATGGAGGTAATATGAAAAAAATATCAATTTCTACCATTTTCTACATAATGAAGTACAGCAGAGTTAGCCCAAAATAAAACAAATCTCCATATCAAGGAAGATTAAGACAATAGCCCAGAGACACCTATTCCCAACTCTTTGTTTTTCATTCTAAGTCCAGATCAACATTAAAGGGATTCACCCAAAAGATCACCATATCAGATCAGATCAGATCAGTCGCTCAGTCGTGTCCAACTCTTTGCGACCCCATGAATCGCAGCACGCCAGGCCTCCCTGTCCATCAACAACTCCCGGAGTTCACTCAGACTCACGTCCATTGAGTCAGTGATGCCATCCAGCCATCTCATCCTCTGTTGTCCCCTTCTCCTCCTGCCCCCAATCCCTCACAGCATCAGAGTCTTTTCCAATGAGTCAACTCTTCACATGAGGTGGCCAAAGGACTGGAGTTTCAGCTTTAGCATCATTCCTTCCAAAGAAATCCCAGGGCTGATCTCCTTCAGAATAGACTGGTTGGATCTCCTTGCAGTCCAAGGGACTCTCAAGAGTCTTCTCCAACACCACAGTTCAAAAGCATCAATTCTTCGGTGCTCAGCCTTCTTCACAGTCCAACTCTCACATCCATACATGACCACAGGAAAAACCATAGCCTTGACTAGACAAACCTTTGTTGGCAAAGTAATGTCTCTGCTTTTGAATATGCTATCTAGGTTGGTCAAAACTTTCCTTCCAAGGAGTAAGCCTCTTTTAATTTCATAGCTGTAGTCACCATCTGTAGTGATTTTGGAGCCCCCCAAAAATAAAGTCTGACACTGTTTCCACTGTTTCCCCATCTATTTCCCATGAAGTGGTGGGACCGGATGCCATGATCTTCGTTTTCTGAATGTTGAGCTTTAAGCCAACTTTTTCCACTCTCCACTTTCACTTTCATCAAGAGGCTTTTGAGTTCCTCTTCACTTTCTGCCATAAGGGTGGTGTCATCTGCATATCTGAGGTTATTGATATTTCTCCCGGCAATCTTGATTCCAGCTTGTCTTTCTTCCAGTCAGGGGTTTCTCATGATGTACTCTGCAGAGAAGTTAAATAAACAGGGTGACAATATACAGCCTTGATGAACTCCTTTTCCTATTTGGAACCAGTCTGTCATTCCATGTCCAGTTCTAACTGTTGCTTCCTGACCTGCATACAAATTTCTCAAGAGGCAGATCAGATGGTCTGGTATTCCCATCTCTTTCAGAATTTTCCACAGTTTATTGTGATCCACACAGTCAAAGGCTTTGGCATAGTCGATAAAGCAGAAATAGACGCTTTTCTGGAACTCTCTTGCTTTTTCCATGATCCAGCAGCTGTTGGCAATTTGATCTCTGGTTCCTCTGCCTTTCCTAAAACCAGCTTGAACATCAGGAAGTTCATGGTTCCCATATTGCTGGAGCCTGGCTTGGAGAATTTTGAGCATTACTTTACTAGCGTGTGAGATGAGTGCAATTGTGCGGTAGTTTGAGCATTCTTTGGCATTGCCTTTCTTTAGGATTGGAATGAACACTGACCTTTTCTAGTCCTGTGGCCACTGCTGAGTTTCCCAAATTTGCTGGCATATTGAGTGCAGCACTTTCACAGCATCATCTTTCAGGATTTGGAATAGCTCAACTGGAATTCCTCCAGTAGAACAAACCTCCACTAGCTTTGTTCGTAGTGATGCTTTCTAAGGCCCACTTGACTTCACATTCCAGGATGTCTGGCTCTAGGTCAGTGATCACACCATTGTGATTATCTGGGTCGTGAAGACCTTTTTTGTACAGTTCTTCTGTGTATTCTTGCCATCTCTTCTTAATATCTTCTGCTTCTGTTAGGTCCATACCATTTCTGTCCTTTATCGAGCCCATCTTTGCATGATATGTTCCTTTGGTATCTCTGATTTTCTTGAACAGATCTTTAGTCTTTCCCATTCTGTTGTTTTCCTCTGTTTCTTTGCATTGATTGCTGAAGAAGGCTTTCTTATCTCTTCTTGCTATTCTTTGGAACTCTGCATTCAGATGTTTATATCTTTCCTTTCCTCCTTTGCTTTTCGCTTCTCTTCTTTTCACAGCTATTTGTAAGGCCTCCCCAGACAGCCATTTTGCTTTTTTGCATTTCTTTTCCATGGGGATGGTCTTGATCCCTGTCTCCTATACAATGTCACCAATAACGTAAAATCACCATAATCACCGTTTCTTCCCACAATTCACTATAAAATTGCCACTGTAGCAACTTTCCCATCAAAACTGGAAGTCACTTTAGAATTCTATGAATGAATCCTTACCCTCCACCTGCAAAGAGATGCAGCCTTTACCAACCAAAAGAGGCCAAAATATTGGAGAATTATCTCTGAATGGCTGCCAGCATCTCCCTTACATTGCTATGCTTTCTTCAAATAGCTGGACTCTTTAGTAACAAAAACACTTATATTCAAAATGTGTAGAGTAGTTTCAATAGGAGCTGATTGAGGTGAAGATGAACACAGTTTTCTAAAAATTGTGGAAATAAGTATATGAATCCAAAATCTAATCTGAAATCCTCTGGTCCAATACACAAACTCTAAGCAATGTTTGAGCTCCTTGGGCCTGTGATAATTTGTTCTCTTGCATAAAACTGCTGAAAATCAAAGCCAAAGGCTTTATCAGAAATATAAGTACAGAATGTGGTTTAGAGGTGCTCTGCCCCAATAAATACCATAGTTTGAGACAATAACCACTGAATACCAATATTTCTATTATTTGTGGCAAAACAGACTGGTGACCAGCACTAGACCAGAAAGAATGCATTTTTCCCCTAAAACCTGAATAACAAATTAGAATAAACTTATTTTAATAATCTGCTACAATTAATTTTCTACTTTGTTCATTGTTCAGTCACTGTATTGTGTCTCTTTGCAGCCTCATGAACTAAGGCAAGCCAGGCTTCCCTGTCCTTCACTATCCCCCAGAGTTTGCCCAAGTTCATATCCATAGAATCGGTGATGTCATCCAACCATCTCATCCTCTGTTGCCGCCTGCTCCTCCTGCCCTCAATCTTTCCCTGCACCAGGGTCTCTTCCAATGAGTCAGCTCTTCACATCAGGTGGCCAAAGTATTGGAGATTCAGCTTCAGCATCAGTCCTTCCAATGAATATTCAGGGTTGATTTCCTTTAGGATTGACTGGTTTGACTCCTTGTTTCCAAGAGACTCTCAAGAGTCTTCTCCAGCACCACAGTTTGAAAGCATCAATTCGTCAATTGATGCTCAGCCTTCATTATGGTCCAAGTCTCATATTCATACATGACTACTGGAAAAAACATAGCTTTGACCATATGGACATTTGTTGGCAAAGTGATGTCTCTGCTATTTAACATGCTGTCTAAGTTTTTCAGAGATTTTCTTCCAAGAAGCAAGCGTCTTTTAATTTCGTGGCTGCAGTTACCATTCACAGTGACTTTGGAGCCCAAGAAAATAAAATCTGCCACTGTTTCCACTTTTTCCCCACCTATTTGTCATGAAGTCATGGAACCAGATGCGATGATCTTAATTTTTGAATGTTGACTTTTAAGCCAGGTTTTTTAGTCTCCTCTTTCACCTTCATCAAGTTCCTCAAGTTTCACCCTCATCTTTAGTTCCTCTTCACTTTCTGCCATTAGAGTGGTATCATCTGCATATCTGAGGTTGTTGATATTTCTCCCCTGTGAACAGTATGAAAAGGCAAAAAAATTCCTACTTAGGATGTCAATATCTTTTTTTAATGTCACTAATGATGCTGGGAAAGATTGAGGGCAGGAGGAGAAGGGAATGACAGAGGATGAGATGGTTGGATGGCATCATTGACTTGATGGACATGGGTTTGGGTGGACTCTGGGAGTTGGTGATGGACAGGGAGGCCTGGCGTGCTGTGGTCCATGGGGTCACAAAGAGTCGACTGAGCAACTGAACTGAACTGAACTGAATGATAATAGGACCTTTCCAGAGCAATTCTGAACAGGCACTGCTATCCATTTCCTTAAAGAAATAAAAAGAAATTTGGTATTATGAATTGACAATGTAGAGAAATGGAATTAAATAGATATTTTGAGGATCTTAATAAGTGTCACTAACTAGCATATATTGAGCATTTAATTTTACCTGATAGTCTTTTAAGTGGTTTATATGGATTACTACATTTAATGCTCATTATAAACCTGTAAGATGAGTAATACTGTTTTCTCTCACTTTCCCTGCAGAAGGGAGATTATTTTCCAAGCTCCGAAAACTAGAGCCAAATTTTTCAAGGAATGTGACTAAAAAGTAGAAAATCATTCCGAGAGTTCAAGCTTTTGGCTTTTGGGGAGCGGGGACCAAGAGATTCTAGTATTGTCTCTTTCTAAACACGGTATTCCTCTCCCTAGTCTCCTTGTATCAGAAATTAGACATGTCTATACAAGATGAAAGGAAATAGCATATACTGTGGATTCCATCTATGCTCAAGGGTTTTGTTATTATAACGGGTGCAAGAAATGAAACTAGCACAACTGAATGGTGAAATCACTCACTATTTTGGTGACCTGAAATCAATACTATATGTATTTTTTATTCTTTTGTTGTATTTAACTCATTTTCCCTCATGTAAATATGATCTAGTAGGTACAACATGGTAGAAATTGTAGTCCAAGTTTACATTCCAACTGCCGAACAAGCATTAAAATAAGTTTAACTGGTGAATGAAGCTATGCGCTATTATTGCCAGTGAAGTTGACTTGCTTTTATTAACAACTTTGACCCACGGTTAATAAGTAAAATTGATACTGATATATCAATCATGAAACTGTAATACCTCTTCAATGTATTTCAAGATATCTTTTAAAAACTAGAGTAGTGATAACAAAATGAAGTTCACTAGATCCTCACATTTGCAAATGCCTACTAACATTGCCAGACACTTCCTGAGCTTATGTTACACCACAATAGGGCCTGACCGTGTCTGGAGGTAGCAGTCACTCCACATTCTAACATGTTTTGAAAAGCAAGTATTCAACAATGTGGTTGCAGGTAGGCTGCAACTCAGAGCATTTGCCTAATATCTTTCATACATAAAAAAATAAGTCAGCTAATTTTTGATCCCTTATACCTTCTATCCTACCAATCATTTAAATATCAATCAATCAACCAATCAATGTGTGTGTCTCCATGTGTGCATCTCTGTGTATATGTTTACAGTTCTAACAACTTCATTTACAATATTATCTTAATCAGTCCCAAGTTTTAGTTAACATTTCACCTACTCTCATTCTTTATAGGTGCCCATACGACAGCTTCTAATGTCATTACTCTGCCTCTTACTAACACACCAAATAACCCTCTACAACATAATTCACTACTACATAAAGCTTACTATGATAACTTTAAATGCAAAGTTTCTGACATTCACATTTTCATCCCTTGTTTCAAGCTGGAGCCTCATAATTGCTCAACAAAATAACTACCTTGATAGAATTTCCAGCATCATTGGTTTATTTGTTAACTTGCATTTCCATTCAAAAAAATAAATATTTACTGAGTTCCCAATATGGTACTAGCCACTGCACTGAGGGTTGATAAGACAAAAGTGAGACTTGGTGCAAATTCTCATGGAAAAAGTAGGCCAGTGTGGAAAGTCAACATGATAAGAGGTAATCCTATGATCCAGCAATCCTACTTCTGGATCTGTTTCCAAAGGAGATGTCTAAAAGACATCTGTGCTCCCATATTTATTGCAGCATTATACACAATAGCCAAATATGGAAACAACCTAAGTGTTTGTCAGCGAATGAATGACTAAAGAAGATGTGGTGTATAAAACAATGGACTATTATTCATCCATAATTAAGAAGGAAAACCTGCCATTTACAAGATGGATGGAACTTGAGGCATTATGCTAGGCTAGGTTAAAGAAAGGTCAGATATAGAAAGAAAAATACAGTATTAAATCATTTATTTGTGGAATCTAAAAAAGCCACACCCATAGGAACAGAGTAGAATGGTTGTTACCAGAAGAATGAGGGGGTGGAGGAAATAAGGAGATGTTAGTTAAAGGGACCAAACATCCAGTTGCCAGTTGAATCAGTTCTGGGAATATAACCCATAGCATTGGGATTATAGATAAAAGTACTGTACTATATACTTGAAAAGTTGCTAAGAGAGTAGATCTTACGTGTTCTTGCCACATAAAAAGAAATAGTAATATGTGAGGACATGAAAGTGTTAGCTAACACTACAGTTCAGTTCAGTTCAGTCACTCAGTCGTGTCCAACTCTTTGCGACCCCCTAGACCTCAGTAGGCCAGGCCTTCCTGTCCATCACCAGCTCCTGGAGTTTACCCAAACTCATGTCCATTGAGTTGGTGATGCCATCAAACCATCTCATCCTCTGTTGTCCCCTTCTCCTCCTGCCTTCAATCTTTCCCAGCATCAGGGTCTTCTCAAAAGAGTCAACTCTTCACATCAGGTGGCCAAAGTATTGGAGTTTCAGCTTCAGCATCAGTCCTTCCAGTGAACACCCAGGACTGATCTCCTTTAGGATGGACTGGTTGGATCTCCTTGCAGTCCAAGGGACTCTCAAGAGTCTTCTCCAAAACCACAGTTCAAAAGCATCAATTCTTTGGCGCTCAGCTTTCTTTATTGTCCAACTCTCACATGTGTACATGACTACTGGAAAAACCATAGCCTTAACTAGACGGACCTTTGTTGGCAAAGTAATGTCTCTGCTTTTGAATATGCTGTCTAGGTTGGTCATAATTTCCTTCCAAGGAATAAGCGTCTTTTAATTTCATGGCTGCACTCACCATCTGCAGTGATTTTGTAGCCCCCAAAAATAAAGTCTCTTGCTGTTTCCACTGTTTCCCCATCTACTTCCCATGAAGTGATAGGACTGGATGCCATGATCTTAGTTTTCTGAATGTTAATAAAGCCAACTTTTTCACTCTCCTCTTTCACTTTCATCAAGAGGCTCTTTAGTTCTTCACTTTCTGCCATAAGGGTGGTGTCATCTGCATATTTGAGGATAACACTACAGTGGTAATCAAATTGCAATATACAAGTATATCAATACATTGTAAACTTACAAAATGTTATATGTCAATTATATCTCAACAAAGCTAGGAAAAGTAGGACATAATAAGAAAGAAAAAAAGTGACAAGTTATAGGAAATACACTGAGTGTACTAGGAAGAAACAAACGTGTAGGCTAAATGCAGGAGGATTATAGCAAGAGGTCACTCAGTAAAACATGATCATGATACCAGGGGTACACTAAAAAACTCATGAGCCAAAAAATAAATTTTTAAACAGTATAAATCCAGTATAAAATATTTCATATACTTTCTCTTTTGAAAGTGGGATGATCTGAGAGAGTAGCATATATATTACCATATGTAAAGTAGATAGCCAGTGGGAATTTACTGTATGACCCAGGCAACCCAAAGCTGGTGCTCTGTGACAAGCTAGAGGGGTGGCATAGGGATGGAGCTGGGAGGGAGGTTTAAGAAGGAGGGAATATATGTACACCTATGGCCAATTCACGTTGAAGTATGGTAGAAACCATCACAATATTGTGGCATAATTATCCTCCAATTAAAAATAAAATAAAATTTTAAAATATCTAACAAAAAAAAAGAAAGTCCAAAATACAACTAACCTCACAGGATAATTAGGTTTTATGACATGCTCCCTTGCAGAAATGAATGATGAGAAGCATGCAGACAGTAGGCACAGAGCACCTAGATTCAAGTCAGCAGCTAGAGGTTCACCATCACCCTCAGAACTTATCATTTAACTTACCTATGGGAGAAATTTTGAAATCCTGTGAATAAAGTTATTCTCATCTTTAAGTAAGTCCTTGCAAAATCTCCATTGGTATAGTCTCCTACTACTAAAAGAATGATCTCCATTAGAGAAGCCACCAGCTTCACCTGCAGGATTATAGCTGTTAAATGCTGACGATACTCTGAAGTTAATTTAAAAGAGGTTTTAAAAATTATAACTGTAACAAAACACAGGTTGAAGGGTTACCTAAAACACTACTTTCCAATTACTTCAAATTTATAGATATACTTCTAGAATACTTTAAGATTCAAAAACACCAGAAGCCACTAATCTCAATACCCATCAGGTATTTGATATTTTTTTGAACATAATTATAGCAAGTATAGAATTCAAAGGCAATAATCAATACTTAGGACCAATAAATTACAAGTAATTAACAAAAGTGATTTCAACTAAAATGCCCTCTTCACTCTGTTACTTTCTAAGAACACATAGTCTAGCCAAGGCTATGGTTTTTCCAGTGGTCATGTATGGATGTGAAAGTTGGACTGAGAAGAAAGCTAGCAGCGAAGAATTAATGCCTTTGAATTGTGGTGTTGGAGAAGACTCTTGAGAGTCCCTTGGACTGCAAGGAGATCCAACCAGTCCATTATAAAGGAGATCAGTCCTGGGTGTTCATTGGAAGGATTGATGTTGAAGCTGAAACTCCAATACTTTGGCCACCGCATACGAAGAGTCGACTCATTGGAAAAGACTCTGATACTGGGAGGGATTGGGGACAGGAGGAGAAGCAGATGACAGAGGATGAGAGGCTGGATGGCATCACCAACTCAATGGACAAGAGTTTGGGTGAACTCCGGGAGTTGGTGATGGACAGGGAGGCCTGGCATGCTGCAATTCATGGGGTCGCAAAGAGTCAGACATGACTGAGTGACTGAACTGAACTGAAGTGAACTGAAGAACGTATAAAGCATATTCTATTTTATAAGGTAAAATGAATTTTCTGTAGAAGATTACCTTAACACTGTTTAAATCTGTCAGTCTAGCAAACTGATAGATATTATTTGTTCCCCCAAAAGAGTGGTAACTTGAGTCATATGGTTTATTTTATTTAATTTAAAAATTATCCATGAATGTGGTAGCCTTAATCACTAAAAGTTAACCTTTTCATCAGGTAAAGACATAAAACATATACAGTTGGCTCTTCAATGCAAGATAGGGGCTACCAAGTTCTGCTCAGTGGAAAATCTGCTTACAACTTTATAGTTGGTCCTTGAATTTGAGAGAGTTATTTCCTAGGCAGGTTGATAGGGAGTCTAGGGGTCCCCAAGGAGAGATGGGTCTGGAATGCTCAAGGAGGAAGAAAGGACAAACTTTTTTCTTTCTCCACATTCCTTAGGATTATATAACAATAATGTATCCTGCCTAAGGACAGTCTTTGGATTCAACCTTCTGTTATCTTAAAATGTTAATTATGGGAGTAGACCTGGTCTTTACAAGGATGTATCTTGCCTGAGGACAGTGTTATCTTAAAATGTAAATTATGGGAGTAGGTCTGATGAGGTCTTTACAACCTCCAGACATTCTTGGGATTATATAACCTCATTGTTAACACTAGCAAGCCGGTACTCTTTCTGCCCCCTTCTGATGCCTATGTCAGAAGCTTTCTCTATCTCCTTTATACTTTAATAAAACTTTATTACACAAAAGCTCTGAGCAATCAAGCCTCGTCTCTGGCCCCGGATTGAATTCTTCTCCTCCGGGGGCCAAGAATCCCGGTGTATTCGTGTGATTCAACAACAACCTTTCAAATTGGAGGTTCTGCATCCTTGGATTCAAACAATCGCAATATGTATCATTTGAAAAAAAAAATCTGCTTATAGATGGACCCTCACAGTTCAAACTCAGTTTGCTTAAGGGTCAATTGAATTTTCCACATTCTTAAAAAAATTAACATAAATTAAGAAATACTAGCTTCATTCATATACAGCTCACTCTACTCATTTTTGCTTACAGAGCTATGTTTTAAATACTCACTAGACATTGAAATATATTTGCCAAATTTATTGCATAAAACAGGTATTACTTTTAAATACTTAAGAGAAAGGGCTTTGCAATAAGACATAACTATTCAAATTCCAGCTCAGTCCTATACCAGTTTCATGACCTAAAGATTTTATTTAACCTCTTTAAATCATGGTTTCCTAACTGAAGTATTAGGAAACTAATGCCAAGCTAAAGGAATATTTTAAAAAAAAGTAAACAAAGTAATGCCTACAAACATTTATCATAAAACTAGGTACATAGTAAATGTTCTTTTTATTACACATACTATACTTTGAAAAAAATCAACTCTTTTTTAAGCTTATAGGGAAAATGTTCAATAGCAGTATTTATTTATAATACTATCTGTGGCAGAGGACATGTATTATACTTTTATCCAGCTGTGCTGTGCTCAGTCACTTCAGTTGTGTCCAACTCTAAAAACTTCAATGTCTTATAGGAAATGGCACTAAATGTATAACTGCATTAAATGTATAAAACAAAACAAAGCAAAGATGGCACATAAATCATCTATACAGTATCATCATAACTTTCAACAATATGTCTGTCATCTTCATAATTTAGAACAGAGGCTAGAAGGAAAGAAGTCATTGTATTAGAAATTACTGGTGATATTTTTAATTTTACTTTTCTTTTACAAAATTCCTAAAACTTCACGTATTACTTTCGTTATCAAAAAAGTTTCCTTTGAACAACAAATTGACAATCACTTTTATATTTTAGACTAATTGACCCAATAACTTATAGCAAGAATAGGTAATAATTGGTGCTAACTTCATACATATTATTTCTTTTTTCCAAAGATATTTTTTTCTTTTTAAATAAGGCATGTGTCCACTCTCTCACACACACATATATCCATATCTTGAGTTCCAGCACTCTAAGTTACAAACGAGAAAGAACTGCCAAATAAGGCTTATAGGGCCATTCTTTTTGCTTCATTATGTGCTTAAAGACTGACCCACACATTAAAGCCAAACACCACTAGTGTTAAGCTAAACCATAACACTATTTCAAGAGATCAAGGTTACAGATAGTATTATGCCAAATATAAAAGTTTAATTCTCTTAAACAGTAGCCAATGCCATCACATGATCACCAAAAGTTTTGTACCCAAGGTTTTCTATCATTTTCAGTCTCATTATTCCAATTATCTGCATGAAATAAGAATCTTGGTATTTTACAAAGTTATCTGTTCCCCATTGATTCCAAAGTCATTCAGCCGTGTGGTTTCAGAAGAAACTTTCTCATGAAATTATAAAAATACTAGTTAAGTCTCCAGAAAAAAAAGAACCAACTTAAAAAAATAAGAGGAATAAAGTTATTTTTTCATAAAACAGTGTTTGGTGATAAAAGTAGATGCATTTTTAGACAAAAAAATAATGTACAATTTTAAGGATATGCATCTAAATAGAGTGGTTTTTAAAGATGTTTCTTAGAAAGCTTTTAATGCAACAGGTCTGCTAACATAGGACTAAATAGCTATTTGAATATTTTCAACTCAACCTAGCTTTCTTCAACCCAACACAGTGAAATAAATCAGAATAGATTTAAAAGACTGGATATAAAAATTCATTAAAGACAATAGAATCCACAGCCCAGATAAGAAATAGCACTGGATCTGAGATCTAGCACTCTTACACATCACAACAATTAAAAAAAAAAAAGGAAATCCCAAATTTAAGGAATATCAATTGAACCTAGAGAAATGTATACTTTTATACCACATATCAATCAACCAACAAAGAATGCAAAACACAAATATTATAAGAGAAGAGCAATGAATCAATACTACCTTCTTGTAAACACACTGATTATGAGAAACAAAGGATACATTAACATTCATTCTAATTGTGGGTAGTCTACATATCACATTCTAAGCAAATTACCTATTGTCTATGTAATGTAACAAGCTTCCCAGGTGACGCTAATGGTAAAGATCTCACCTGCCAATGCAGAAGATGTAGGAGACATGGATTTGATCCTTGGGTCAGAAAGATCCCCTGGAGGAGGGTATGTCTACTCACTCCAGTATTCTTGCCTGGAGAATCCTACCAGCAGAGAAGCCTGGCGGGTTATGGTCCATGGGGTCATAAAGAGTTGGACACGATTGAGGTTACTTAGCACACACGCATGACTACAATGCTAACATGAAATATCTTTTTTCTATTCCAAATATTGCTAAAAACAGCCCTAATTACACTTAACAGACATCCCCTCCAAAACAACAACAGAAAAAAAAAAAAAAAAAAACAGAAAGTACAATAAATCACTGTTTTCCTTTAAGAAAAGACAATCCATCTTCAGTATTAGAAGAATAATACAAAATTTCATAGTACTGTATATGTTGCAGAGTCTAAAAGTCTTGATAAAATAATGAGTTACGACTGATAATAGATATAAGTGTCCATGTAGCCAAATTAAGCTGGTATTAAATCTTTAATAACCTGTATATAACCTTGAGCATTAGAAACTAATGACTTGGATACAAGCACTTAAGGAGATATGAATCTAGCTCAGTTTCTGTCAGAAAATATTGCCAAAGTTTCAACTCCTAATGGAGAGTATTAAAACATTTCTTGGCCCTGAATCAGAAAAGGGTTCTGTTGGAGTTGATCCAAAAGAACTAACTGGAGTATGATTGGCAAATCTGGGTGATTTGAACTTGCCCTGAAAAATCCAAGTTCCAGGAAAGAATCTGGTTATTAAGTTGGTAGTTTCAAACTTCTGAAAGTGTATTATGCTATCACTTAATTGCAAAGCAATTTTGTAATTAACTTTATAATTAAATCAGCTATACTTCTGGTGGCTCAGACGGTAAAGAATCTGCCTGCAATGCAGGAGACCCTAGTTCAATCCCTGGGTCAGGAAGATCCCCTGAAGGCGGGCATGGCAATCCACTCCAGTATTCCTGCCTGGAGAATCCCACAGACAGAGAAAGCTGGTGGGCTACAGTCCATAGAGTTGCATAGAGTTGGAGACAATTGAAGCAATTTAGCATAGTACAGCACAGCACAGCACACTTACCAAAAAACAAATTTTAAATTTAATACTGACAAGAAAAAGTCTTCACTATAATTGTAACACCTAACTTTTTAAAGCTCTTAGTATAGGTCAAGCATTACACATTAATTCTCAAATCCTATAAAATTCATACTATAATAATCTCATTTAAATAGGTGAGAAAACTGAAATAATTTAGTCAGGATTACACATTTGGCAAATAGCAGCATTTGGGATTACTGAAACATTTGTCACTCTCCTTCCATCTCTACAGAAACTAAGGGGAAAAGTGGGGTGGGAAAAGGTAGTGAAGAGTTGAAATTGATATTCAAGTGTATAAACTGCAATTCTATAATTTTCAGAGCAGTTTCAAACTCCTAAATTTACATGTAGCTTGAATTTTAAAAGCTGTTAAATTGATTGATATGTGTTATACATTAAATAAATATTTTTGAAAGAATTATATCAAAGGGGAAATAAAAGATAATAAGACCCTGTCTGCCTCTAAAACAGTGGTCAAAGAAGTTCATCCAATGCTGTCGTTTTTATGAATAACACTGACTTTTAAAAATAGAGGCCACTAAACAAGATAACTACACTCTGTATATGTGTGTGCTTAGTCACTTAGTCATGTCCGACTCTTTACAACCCCATGGACTGTAGCCCTCCAGGCTCCTCTGTCTATGGGGATTCTCCAGGCAAGAATACTGGAGTGGGTTGCCATGCCCTCCTCCAGGGAATCTTCCCAACCTAGGGATCAAACCCAGGTCTCCTTCATTGCAGGAGGATTCTTTACCAGCTGAGCCACCAGGGTATATGTAACATTATTACTTATACTAAATATGATGGAAATACAGTGCATTTTCGTTAACCAGTATTAAATGGAATCCCTTCCAATATAATTTGTGAAATGTGCTTCAAGCTATACAATGCATAAAATAAATGTGTGTATAACAGAGTTTGAGATAAATTTTATATCACAAATAAAAAAATGGCAACTATATTCGGTTGGTCTACAGGAATACTGCTTCAAAAGAGGCATATTTAATCTGGAATTATGTATTTTCCCCAAAAGGATAATCAATGGAAAATGCTATAAGTTGCTTCCTTAGATTTCTGAGACTTTTATGAATGAATCTCAGAACTCATTTGTTACATGATTACTCTGCAAGTAGTTATTCATAATATAAATATTTTGTTTCACTTCTAGCTCCAGAACTGAAATATCCTAAATTCCAAACAATCTCTCAAATCATCTTTTGAATTAAATTGGCTGAGTTTCCAATTTCAATGTACTATCTCATGAGCATTTTTTCATAATTTAAAGAGAACCTGTATTACTTCTTCATAATCAAAGTAATGGACATTTTTCAAGTCCCCAAGTTTCTAGGGGAAAAAGACCAAAACTATGAAAGATTCTGAAATGCAAGACCCTTAACTTCAGAGCACTTATGCTTATATCTTCTCTAACTAAAAGTCACTAAAAAAAAGTCAGAAGTTATTTCCTCTCATCTTCTGAAGTGCCTGGAAATAAACCCTTATTGAAATGCCATAAATGCTTAGATGTTAAGTGTCAATAAAGGCCCCTTCCTTTGAGTGGCTTTTCTGACTACAGATCCTTTTATTGTGTGACAAATAATACTTTCATATAATAAAGACAATTAGATTTTTATTGAAATGTAATTGATTTACAATAGTGTGTTAATTTCAGGTATAGAGCAAAGTGATTCACTTATATATATAAAATTTTCTCAAATTATTTACCATTTTGGTTATTATGAGATATGGAATACAGTTGCCTGTGCTATAGAGTAAATCCTTGTTGCTTATCTATTGAATGCAGAGTAGTTTGCTAATCCCATGACTCCAATTTTATGCCTCCTCCCCTCCCCCCTTTGGTAACCGTAATTATTTTTTTATACGTTGGAGAGTCTGTTTCTGTTTTGTATACAGTCTTATTTGTATTAAAATTCCACATATAAGTGATATAATATTTATCTTTCTCTAAGACAATTAGCTTTTTATCTAGCACTTCAATGGACACTTTCTTTGCTTTTCTGTTGAGATGGTTTTCTTAGGAAAATCAAAACTATTTAAAAAAAAAATCTTAGTGTGGGGATTTTGTCACCCTTAACTCCAAGGTTACTAGAATATACAAACAATGAGCAACTTCCAATAGAGTTGAAAGGAAAGGTCCTTTCCACTTTCCCAGTCAAAACAAAGTGCAAAAATTGCCTGAATCCCAAACAGTGAGTGACTCAAATAAATAAATACAGTGAACGCTGGGCTTATTTCCATCGTTGGCTATCAGTGCTACTCTCCCTAACACTACAGGAAAGTTTTCAGTCTTCTTGTATTTTGACAAAGAAAAAAAAAAAAAAGGGTTTCCCAAACGATGCCCCCGCTGCCATGGCAAGTGGCTTTTCATTTGTCCAAACAGCTCTCGGGTTGTGGCCATCCTCACCTTATACACGTCACTGAAAATTGTCTCCGCCCGGGCTCCCCATCCCCCAAGCCCCAGTGATACTTGGTGGAGTTCTTGAACTTCATCCACAGATCGCCCTCGCCACGCCAAGTGCACTACAAAAAGCATCATGCCAGATGCTTTCCAAATCTTCTCTTGTTCACTAAGTTTAGAAAAATCTCTGCATTTATTCCCCCTGGGAAAGTGAATTCAATCCCTCATTCGCACTGCAGGTGCCCAGAAAGGAAATACAACCACGTGCGCGCGCGCGCGCGCGCACACACACACACACACACACACACACACACACGTGCACGCATACACACCATGTCCCTTCCTAATCTCCAACCCTGACAGCAGCACTCAGACAACCAAAGTCCGTTCCCTCCACCCCACTCCGTCCAAAACACATAACAATTACAGAAGACTACTGGCGCTGGGGAAATGTGAGATTTATTTGGGTCAATGGAAACCTCTTTTCCCCGGACTTTTGAGGCGCTTTGCAGACTTAATCGCCACTTTTCTTGTTGCCCACTACAGAAATCACCCATAATGGGACGCTCCTGCGCGGAACCTTACCACCAGGAGGCCATCGGGACGCGGCGATACCTTGATGCCAACCCTCCCTCTTGAGGGACACCACCGGGACCCACATAAATTGACCCCCAGGAGTACAGCGGAGGCAGAGAAACGGGAGGACTTAAGCGCTCAGCCTTGCGCTCGAGTCTCTTCCCAACCCTGGGTAATAGAAGGACACCCAGCGCCTCCAAGAGCTGGGCAGGGCAGGAGGGCAAGATCAATAAAGTTAAGGAAGAGGACTGCTTGGGCACTGCGTGCTCCGAAGCTGTTGAAGAGAGGCGCCGAAAGGGACATAGACGCAAAACCAAAGACCCATCGGCCACGTTGGGCTGGGGGCGCGCAAGGACACGGGAGCCGCCGGAAGCCGCGGGGGTCGGCTAGGGGGCCGGAAGAACTGGGAAACGCGGAAACTTACGGAAGAAGATGTACTCGGTATAGCTGCTCCAGATCTTGTCGTCGCGGTACTGGTTGACGAAGGCGGCGGTGCCCGAGGAGTTACACGCCACCATGTGGAAGCCGGCCTCGGATAGGCGATCGAACGCCTGCTCCAAGTAGGTGAACTTGAGGTAGAAGCGGGACGTGTACTTCTCAGGCGGCCGGTCAGGGTCACGGCTCTCGTTGAGCGTGTCACCGAACACCTCCTTGGCCAGCGCGATGCGTCCGCACACCATGATGCGCGCCACGCGCCGGAACTTGGCGTCCGCCTGGTTGTCTCGCACCGTGGTGTAGGAACCGCGGTAGCCGAGTGTGAGGAAGCCCGAGCGCTTGTCCTGCGCGCTGCCGCTGCTGTGCGCTCCAGGGCCCGAGGGTGCGGCGGCCGCCGCCCCGCGCAGCAACAGCGCGTCGCTGCTGCCCTGCGAGACGTTGTCCTCCAGATCGCTCTGGCAGCCCTCGTCGTTGAGCGAGTTCTGCTTGGTGACCTTGGGCGACAGCAGCTTGACCAGGTCGGTGAGCTGGAAGTACTCGGCCTCCCGTAGGAGCCGCTCCTTCTCGGGGAAGTGCTCCGGCAGCGCGAGCTGCTTGTCCCGCAAATAATCCAGCACGTACCTGAAAAGGAAGCCGTCCCGGTCGATGAAGAAGCGCGCCCGGCTGTCTCTGGGCAGCTCGCCCCGGCGTCGGGCGCCGCCCCGGGGGCTGGAAGGCGAGAACATACTGGCCAGAGTGCTATCCGGGACGCTGAGCAGCGTCGAGTGCTTGGTCACATAGACCTGGCCCCCTACGTTCAGCTCCACCACCTCGGGGAAGGGCGAGGGCACGCAGGGCCCCGGGGTAGCGGCTGACGAAGCGCCGGGGGAGCTGGACGAGGAGACCATCTCGCTAATGGGCAGGATGGTGCCGCCGCCGCTGCCCGTGTCCTTCAAAGCCATGGTCCCCCCTCCGCCGGCCAAGTGACCCTGGAGAGCAGCACTTTCTCCTTCCCGAAACCCGTGCCCTGCGCCCCGGGTGGTGTGCGCCTGATGCGCCCTCGGGCCGGGCGGCACGTTCCTCCGGCCGGGGCGGCCCGGTTCAGGGCTCGGGGCGGCGGCGGCCGCGGCGCCCGGGCTCCATCGGGGAGCGGTGCGCGGGAGAGGAGCTCTGCGGGCGCCGCGGCGGCGGCAGAGGCGCCAGGAGGAGCGGCTGCTCCTTTGGGGCGAAGGCGGGGAAGTGTGAGAGAGACTTGCGAGAGGCTCTCTTAGGCTGCCGCTCGGCTCTCCGCGGGGAGGGCGGGAGGAGGGGCCGGAGCGAAGAAAACTCGCCGCCCTAGCAGCTTGCGAGCGCGCCGCGAGCCCGGAGCGCGGACGGTGGCGCTAACTACCCCTCACAGCCCGGGAAGCGAAACTGACGTCAAGCCCAGGACTGGGACCCGAGCCACAGCTGTCATTTAAAGAGATAGGTGCCAGCCTCTGGCTGCAGGGCTCTGACTCTAGGGGGCGGAGCCGAGGGCAGAGCCTGGAGGTGATGCTACTTGGCAGCGAGTGGGGAGACGAGGAGAAGCGGGCAGGGAAACGATAACGAACGGGGAAAGGCCAGCTTTCTCTCCTTCATTCTCTCCTTCATTCATTTCATTCCCTTTTTCCGTCGTCCGTCCTTCTCTTCCTCCCTTGCCCTTGTTCGCCCAGTAAAACTGTTTTTTTTTAATGCTGGCATTAAGGTGGGAAGTGGGGTAGGGGTTTGGATTATTAAAAAAAAAAAAAAAAAGCTATGCTCCTTATCTGAAATTACGACAAGTGTTGGCAGGAGGGTTTTGATTGTCAAAAGACTGGGAGCGAGGGAGGGGGTTGAATCTCTTGTAGTGGTTTTAGCATGGTTTTTTGAAGTGAAAGGCGAAATGCACGAACCTCTATTACATTCCGATGTCATGATTGCATATTTAAGTGCACGCATCGTGTGCAGTTGAAGAATTTTTAAGACTGAAATCTGATTTCAGTTCACAAAACTAATCACAGATTGTGGTAACGCGACGGTTCTCTCCTTTCATTTCGTCAGTGTTTAATTCATAGTAGATGCTTAATAAATGTTTTTGAAGGAATGGACGGAGCCAGGGAGGAAACTTGGTCTGTTTGTTCCTAGTTTCCTATCTTGATCTGTGCTTTGATTAATCTCTCCTTTTCCCTTTCAGCTCCATAGGGCAAGAGAAATGGTTTACATTTTATTAGTTATATAACCCCAAGAGTCAGGTCACAAATGAAAATTGTAAGAATTTAAGCTCACTTTAATTTCCATTTGTACACAACACAGGTACAGTCTTTTAAGATCAGCGTTATTTGTGATAAAGAGTGAGGATAGAGATGCAAATGAACCTCACTTCTGCCTGTTCCTCCTGGGACATCCTTTTGTGTTCGGAAACATAGAAAATCATTAATTTATATAAAGTTCAAAGGAGAAAAAGTATACAGTGGCACAAGTAGATTGTGTCACAAATTATAGTATTATAGAGGAACTTTATCCATTAACAAAATAATGTACAGATTTTCATGTCTTAAAAATTCCATATGCCTACTTAGGATTCCTTCTCTTTGAATTTAACACACACGCAAACAATAAACTTTAATTTTTAAGAAGTAATAAATCATTATTTAAAGTATTAAAAACTATATTTAATTCATTGATGCCTATAAGCCACATCCCCAGAAAATGTTATATCAGTTTTGAAGTTAGATTACCTGAGACTGAGAATGAACCAATGAAAGAACACAGTGTATTTGCGGAAGGTCTAAGACTTAAAATTGAGTGTAAATTGTCCATCTTCATGCAATCCTCTTATCCAAGCCTCCCCTAAATTTATAAACCAGTCAAATTAAGAAGAATAATTGATTTTGGCCTTCTTCACTTAAAAGCTAACATCAGAAAACACGGGAAAATTTAAAATAATCATTCTTGGGAAATAATAGAAGCTTTATAATATTTATAGATGAAAGAATAATAAAGTCTCAAACCACTACTAATGAAGCTCATTTATCATGAGGTAAGTGTCCCTAATGATAAGTATGTCATAGACCATAGAAATGTAATGGAGTGGATGTATAATACATATGCATATGTGTATATGAGGTCTCCAGTATTATCAGGCTGTAATCCATTTTAATCTTTTTAATTGCATAAAGTATGTTTATAAGATGAGATAGCCTAAAATGTGTACTCTAAATGAATATTTCTTAGACATTCTTAGTGAATTGCATCATATGATGTATTACTTTTTTGAAATCTTTCAACCATGATTGAACATTTTTCCTTAACCCCTTCCATCCCCACACTCCTCTTAATCTCACCCCTCCCCCAACTAAACTCTGGAGCCAAACTCCAAATTTTACAAATCTCAGGTCCGGAATGTCTTTACCAGTGGTTCTTTTGGCTAGAAATGCCTTTCCTTTTCCATGAGTTCCCTAATCTTTTCTCCCTGTTTATTGCTTCCCTGAGGTTTTACCTTAAAAAGTGCTTCCTCTGGAAGTCTTCCAGACTTAAAACAAACCAGGTGTTCCCACACAGGTGTTCCTATGCTTACACAAGGACAGGTTTGTTTGTTTTTGTTTTTTTTTTTATCACACTGATGTGTCCTTGTTTCCCATCAGATCAAAAGTTTGGCATACGACCGTATGCACTACCTGTCCCCAACATCATGCCTAGCCCTTAGAAGACAGTCAATCTCTGTTGAATGCTAACTGCCTAGAAGTGTGTTCATATCACAAATGGATGACAAAGCATCAACTGAGTGCTAGACACTGGGCTAAGCAATGAGACTGCAGAGATAAATAAGACTAATTCCTTCACAATTAAAATCAGGAAAAGTGAGAACAGAATCTGATTGAAATAAAATCAGATCTTAAGGACGAAGAGAAAGCAAGAAAGAGACAAGCACTATTGGAGCAGTTATTTTGATGAACTGAGAAAACATCAAAGACTATAATTAGAACTGTCTTGTTCTAAGCCACAGACACCATTAATGTTCCCTAGATCAACTTAATCACAAGGATTCAGTTCAGTTCAGTTCAGTTCAGTTGCTCAGTCCTGTTCAACTCTTTGTGATCCCATGAACCGCAGCACACCAGGCCTCCCAGTCCATCACCAGCTCCCAGAATTTACCCAAACTCATGTCCATTTAGTCAGTGATGCCATCCAACCATCTCATCCTCTGTTGTCCCCTTCTCCTCCTGCCTTCAGTCTTTCCCAACATCAGGGTCTTTTCAAATGAGTCAGCTCTTCATATCAGGAGGCCAAAGGATTGGAGTTTCAGCTTCAACATCAGGCCTTCCAGTGAATAGTCCAGACTGATTTCCTTTAGAATGGACTGGTTGGATCTCCTTGCAGTCCAAGGGACTCTCAAGAGTCTTCTTCAACAACACAGTTCAAAAACATCAATTCTTTGGTGCTCAACTTTCTTTATAGTCCAACTCTCATATCCATACATGACTACTGGTAAAACCATAGCCTTAACTAGACGGACCTTTGTTGACAAAGTAATGTCTTTGCTTTTTAGTATGCTATCTAGATTGGTCATAACTTTCCTTCCAAGGAGTAAGCGTCTTTTAATTTCATGGCTGCAATCACCATCTGCAGTGATTCTGGAGCCCCAAAAAAATAAAGTCTGACACTGTTTCCACTGTTTCCCCCATCTATTTCCCATGCAGTGATGGGACCAGATGCCATGATCTTCATTTTCTGAATGTTGAGCTTTAAGCCAACTTTTTCACTCTCCACTTTCACTTTCATCAAGAGGCTCTTTAGTTCCTCTTCACTTTCTGCCATAAGGGTGGTGTCATCTGCATATCTGAGGTTACTGATATTTCTCCCGGCAGTCTTGATTCCAGCTTGTGCTTCATCCAGCCCAGGGTTTCTCATGATGTACTCTGCATATAAGTTAAATAAGCAGTGTGACAATATACAGCCTTGACATACTCCTTTTCCTACTTGGAACCAGTCTGTTGTTCCATGTCCAGCTCTAACTGTTGCTTCCTGACCTGCATACAGGTTTCTCAAGAGGCAGATCAGGTGGTCTGGTATTCCCATCTCTTTCAGAATTTTCCACAGTTTATTGTAATCCACACAGTCAAAGGCTTTGTAATAGTCAATAAAGCAGAAATAGATGTTTTTCTGGAACTCTCTTGCTTTTTCGATGATCCAACAGATGTTGGCAATTTGATCTCTGGTTCCTCTGTCTTTTCTAAAACCAGCTTGAACATCAGGAAGTTCATAGTTCACATATTGCTGGAGCCTGGCTTGGAAAATTTTGAGCGTTAATTTACTAGCGTGTGAGATGAGTGGAATTGTGCGGTAGTTTGAGCATTCTTTGGCATTGGCTTTCTTTGGGATTGGAATGAACACTGACCTTTTCCAGTCCCGTGGCCACTGCTGAATTTTCCAAATTTGCTGACATATTGAGTGCAGCACTTTCACAGCATCATCTTTCAGGATTTTAAATAGCTCAAATGGAATTCCATCACCTCCAGTAGCTTTGTTCATAGTGATACTTCCTAAGGCCCATTTGACTTCACATTCGAGGATGTCTCACAAGGATGGGTCCTTAAAATCTTCTATTGTTGTGCAAAGACAAGACATCAAAGTTCTCAGTCTACAGATTACCCTATATCCCTTCACTTTCCAGAAAGTTTTAAGCAATACAGTCAAAACTCTGTCTCTAAAAGTACAGCAGACTAACCAGAAAGAAAATGGGAGTCCAGGTTGTAATAAATAATTGTTAATTTAAAAATAACAAATATTTCTTCACCAGGGTGAGAGTTACTAAAGGCAGGAACTGTATCCTCTTAGATAGGGGAGGAAGAAGACACAAGGTAACGGTGAGATTTAAAGTCAGGCAGAACTGGCTTAAAAATCTACCTTTGTCTCTTTCTGGCTTTGTGATTTGAGCAATTGACTTAACTACTATAAACCTTAGTTTCTTCGTGGATATAGTGGAAATAATAAAGACCAGAGACTTCACTGAGATCATGCATCCCATAATGTGGCCGTTCAAGATAAGAAGTAAAAGGTTTTGATGGAGTTCACTGTATTTACCTGGTCTGTTTCACACTGTTGTTTTGAAGGCTGACAGCAGAGCCACACCCTAACTAGAAAAATCTGAAATTCCAGTGTAGATAATTGATTATAGTCGCTCTATCTACCTTTCTTCCATTTGTCTCACCGCTAAGGTAACATGCAGCCCCTCCATAGTGAATATCCCCAGTATTTACAATTCTAAGCAAAAAGCCTGAAATTATTTCCTGTACCAAGAGCTTTGCAATTTTTTGAGCAGTGGTGTCCTTTAAAAATATCTTAAAGTGTTCCAGTAACCACTTTAAAAAAGTAAAAAGTGAAATAGGTGAAATTCTTTTAATAATATCATTTATATAGCGCAGTGTATCTGAAATATTATCATTTATGTATGTAGTCAGTATATGAATTTATTAATGACATAATTTATATTTTTCCATCCTAGGTCTTCAAAATATGGCATGTGTTTCACACGTATAGCCATGAAGCATCTCTCTAGCCAAAAAGGAAGAAAAGCTCTAAAAAGAAGAAAGAAAATAATGTAGACTGTATCAGTGGAAGAATGTTTGTTTCCCTTTCACAGCCATCATGGGCAAGTTTTGCTGTACATATTGTTCTTGTGAAAAGCAGACCAACCCAAAAACATATGGCCTCCTGGAAGATAAGAAGTAAAAGGTTTGCTGCCATAACAGGGTCAAAGAACAGATAGTACAAGATGGGAAGGACCATTTTCAGATTCAACAATTGCTGTAGAATCTGGAGAAAGTTGGAAAGCAGAGTATAGAAACTAGGTAACCCGCAAATCTCACCTATCAGTTTTAAGAATTTAATAATGCTGTGAATGAAAAACGTTGCACATGAAGTATTTAGGAAACTCACAGTATCAGTGTTTGATGCATTTGTTGTATAGCGTTTTCTAGCAATTTAGATATCTTACTATAATGTCATATGAATTCTTGGTCTATATTATAAATTATAGAAGCATTATTCAAGGCTAGAGTTGATAAAATTCTACTTATTAATACTCAAAGTAATGGAATATATAGATTATGATTCAATATATCTAAGCACTTAATGCCTGGAAAATAAAAAGTACTCAATATTTATGAATAAAATTTGTGTAAGCCATTTTCATATTACCTTGTATCATGTAAAGGTCCTGTTTTTGGATATAGCTATGAAATTTTATGGGCTTCGCCAGGGGCTCAGTGGTAAAGAATCTGCCTGCAATGCAGGAGACACAGGAGATGTGGGTTCAGTCCCTGGTCAGGAAGATCCCCTGGCGGAGGGCATGGCAACCCGTTCCAGTATTCTTACCTGGAGAATCACATGGACAGCAGAGCCTGGCAGGCTACAGTTCATGGAGTCATAAAAAATCAGACACAACTGAAGTAATTGAGATAATATGCACACATGTAATTTAATATATGGTATGTATGTGGGAATGTATGTGTTGGAGGTAATTTAGCAACAGATATCCTTGTATTTCATCTTGTGCAACTGGCTGCCTCCTTGAAACACTGCTTAACCTCTCAAAGCTTGGGGAGGAAAGCATTAAGACATTCTGGATAAAAATTTTCAGCTAGGCAGTGGGCATAATATTCTGATCCAGAATGGAATCTAAGCCTCTTCAGATAACATAAACCAGGAGCCTAAAAATGGTTTTGCCTGTGTATATTATATGCACAATATAAATTTTATCAATTCTGTGCTGAAATTTTAAAAGTTTCACTGATAAGAAGCAAATTCCAAAACATATGACACAGTAATGTTAATTTCTAATGTCAGATTTTCCTTTAGAATTGCCCCCAAATTACAAACTGTTTTTAAATTATTTTTTTAACCAATGACTGGCTATTAACTGATGAGTTTGACACCATTATTAAAAAATTAATCATAGCAGGAATTCAGTCATTTGAATTCAGTATTAAAGTTTTTGTCCTACCTCTTAGGTTTGCTAATAGGATTATTTAGCTAATGACTGTAAGGTACTTGATGCTCCTCAAAGGGTATGGAACCGAAATAGTGCTCCTGTCAGTTCCTTACATCTCCTGTGATGCTGGTCCCCAGTGGGGACACAGCCTGAGTTGGATTTGTGAACGTAATCCTTCAATCTAAGGTTCTCAGATAGTAAAATGCATGATAATTGTCTTAAATCTAAAAAGAAGCAATTAAAATTTTAAAATAATGCCCTCAGGTAATCTACTATTAAAAATTGTAAATGTAGTGTATGGATGAGAATGCTAATAATTTGATCTAACACAATATAGTATCTATTTTCTAGAAAATTGTTTCCCTTCTCATTGGTATTTTTTAAAAGGATGACTGAAGATGTGTCAAATGACTAAAGTCCTTGGTAGGGGTTAAGTGTCTGAGTCTGGGACAGACTCTTCACCAAATTGATAGATGAAGCTGAACCACATGAAATACCCAATTTTGTAAAAATGGTCAAAAATTGGCAATTTAGTATGGTCAAACTTAATAGTTTTCAGGAATAAGGACAGCGAATCTAGCACCATATCACTAAATGCTTAAATGTTTAGAAATGCTTAATTTGTAACTTGAATTTTAAATATGCATATTTAATATACTAAATCTTTATAATTTTTCAGGAAAAAGTTCTGTCTACCACTTTACTTTTGGTTCCCCCAGCGCTTAAATGTAGCTTGCCTGAAAGACATTTTGTTTATATTTGGCTTGAATGTGTTCTGAATTACCCTTCATATGTGTCTATTTAGTATATCTACCTAGATAACAAATTCTTTGCAAATGGACTATTCTCCAGTTGTTTTATTTCCAATTCAGTGTTCTGCATACACTTAAAAGAAGCTGTAATGGTGATGGGTGGGTTGTTTATCTTCAGCATGACTAATTAGCAGTGAGACTACTTACAGGCATTTGTGGTGCTGTTTAATTTTTCTCTGTACTGTTAAACAGGAAACTATTGATATTTGTATACCTCCAGACATCACTTTAAAAAGAACATCAGTCAAATCAGACTTCAAAAATACATTTAAAGCACAATGCTTCAATCTTGGAGAGCATTCTGATATAAGGTATAAATTGAGCTAATGAACACCCATTATAGTACACTATGTTATTCAGTAGACAGCTTCTTAAAAATATAGCTTCAAAGGACATTATGTATTATAACTTTTCTTGCCAGTGAATGTTAGGATGTATTGTGTTTCCCATCTTTCATAACTGAAGTGGACCAGAGGTTTGAACAAAACTGGAAACTAAATTTGAATCCCAGTCCTACCAATGACACAGATTTACAAAGTGACCCAGTGCACGTAGCTTTCCTGTTCACTTTCTAGATGGTTAGACATACACATCCTCATATATTTGGGGAAATTCTTTTCTAATTATCTACTGTTGCACAACAAACCACCCCAAAACTTAGTAGCATAAACAATAATCACTTGATCATTCTGGGCTCAGCTGGGTGGTTCTTGCTCATACCTCTACAGGTTGTAGTCAGACTGGGACTAGAATCACCGTGCGCTCTGAAGGCTCAGCCTTCTGAGGGCTGGATAGTTGGGGCTTTCTGCTCTCTCTCTCTCTGTCTCTCTTTCTTTCTCTTTCTATGTAGTCGGTGCAAGTAGTCTTTCCATCATGGTGCCACAGGGCTCCAAAGTTGCACAACCCCAGAAGAGGGCACCAAGTAGAAGCTGTATCGTGTTTTATAACCTAACATAAGGAATCACAAAGTATCACTGCTATCATAGTTTATTAAACAAGGCAGTAACAAAAGCCCTCCCAATTTTAATGGGAGAAAATATGGACTCTACTGCTTGAAAGAGCATGGAAACATTCTGGAAGAGCACGTGTGACCAAACATATCACGGCTATTTCTCTAAAATCTACCACAAGCTCTAAAAATCAAGTATCATTCTACCCTTTATGATATTTATATAGAGGGCATGTGTGCTAAGTGGCTTCAGTGTGTCCGACTCTTTGTGACCCTTTGGACTGTAGCCCACGAGGCTCCTCTGAGCTCCATAAATGGAGACCTGGCTTTCCACTGTAGCACGCATTTTGCAGACTTTGCATGCCTAGTTGTGATGTATGGGGAGCCCCAAGCACAAAGAGGCATACACATGCCCAAACAGCCAACTCAATAGTGTGGTTGTCTGAAATCTGAAGCCAATATTTAGAAACATGAAAGCACAGCAAGGTGTTTCCTTCACCTTTAATAAGAATCTCAGTTATTTTCATTTTGATCATTTATTCTGCTCTAATAAATTGCTTCAGCCAATTTACCTTTCCTATAGTTAATCAAGAACCCCCTCTCCTTTCTTTTAACATCCTTTACAACATCTGCAAGTCTTCATTCTCCCTCAGTGAATCATCTCTTTTCATCTTTTAGATGCTGACCTAGTAAACACAAATACTTCTGTGCACACTTGAAAACTGTACTTGTTACCCAGTTTTTCAACAGTTTTCTCTGTTCTGATCATTATTTATGGATACAGCTCTACTGTATAAATTTCAATCTCTGTGTTCCAAAGTTACTCTTCTTCCTACAAAAGTACTGGCTCTTTGTCTGGAGATACTCACTATGCTCATTTTTCTCACTGTAACCCATGTTACTCTCATTTTACTCTGTACAAATCATGTTATTTATTTATTCAAAGATTAGGAAGATGGTAAGTATAATATGTCTTGTCAAATGGCCATCTATGAAACTAGAACTTTAAATTTTTCTGCCCAATCTTGGGGAAATTAATAAAAGGAAACCATTATTTTTTGGTATAAGTATCCCCCAAAATGGTATTTGTGTTTAGGTTATACACATAGTTTGAATAAATTTTGAGGTAGCTTTAAAAGCTAAGTTCCTGTCAAATTAAATTTAATAAAATTCAATGAGTGTTTGTTGAATATCAATTCCATGTTCTGCTAAGTGCACTGTGGGTTATAGAAATGACAAAAACATCTACCCTGTCACTAAAATCTTACAACAGGGACAGGAGAATTAGAAAAGCCTCAGAGTAACCAGAGATTGAATCACAGGGAGGACTAAGGTAAATGTTACAACATAACACACAAAGTGATATGCGAGTCAGGAAAGAATACTTCTGGTCCACAGGTTCAGTTCAGTTCAGTTCAGTCGCTCAGTCATGTCCGACTCTTTGCGACCCCATGCATCGCAGCACACCAGGCCTCCCTGTCCATCACCAACTCCCGGAGATCACTCAGACTCACATCCATCAAGTCAGTGATGCCATCCAGCCATCTCATCCTTTGTCATCCCCTTCACCTCCTCCCCCGAATCCCTCCCAGCATCAGAGTCTTTTCCAATGAGTCAACTCTTCACATGAGGTGGCCAAAGAACTGGAGTTTCAGCTTTAGCATCATTCCTTCCAAAGAAATCCCAGGGCTGATCTCCTTCAGAATGGACTTGTTGGATCTCCTTGCAGTCCAAGGGATTCTCAAGAGTCTTCTCCAACACCACAGTTCAAAAGCATCAATTCTTTGGCGCTCAGCTTTCTTCACAGTCCAACTCTCACATCCATACATGACCAGATCCACAGGTTAGAAAAGTTTAAAAGGAGTAGGTAGAGGGTAGACTAGATAGATTCTATTGGTTAGACATAATGTTCATAGGCTTGGATGACAGAATAGTATTTCAAAATCTAAATGATAGTATGAGCAAAACTGGACTAGTTAGTAACGATACTTGTCTCACTAATCTACCTATCTACTCATCTACCTATTTAATTTTTCATCTGTAAGTCTTCATCCTGTCTTATTCCAAAAGATGACTTATATAAAAATGTAAATGGAAAAAGTCAAGGTAGAGAAAATATAGCATACAATATTGACATCAATAAGAAAATTAGGAATTAATTACATATTTCATAGAGCCCTGGGTTAGTAAAGTTGACACAAATTTTACTCATATGGAATACCAGCTTACTAGAGGAAGCAAAAGTGATCAGTTTTGTGACTGAATTTATCAACAAGAAAAAAAAAAACTTTGAGAAAGCATATTGATTTGTTAAACAGTTCTGTTTATTAGGCAGCTTGAGTATATAATGGTCAATATCACAAATGGCACACCTGATAACAAATGGAATAGCAGATTAAGGTTAGTAGCAAATTTACTTGTATTCACTAAAAGCTAAAGATCAAACATTAATGTGTAACTTAGTAAAGATAATCTATATGGGATGTTGGCAATATTATTTCTGTTTTTCAAAATAGGAAATACAGATTCATGCACAGTAAATTGGTCACCAAAGAGCACACAGCTAATAACTATTAGAGTTTGGATCTGGATGTGAATCCAGATTTGTGTTACTTTAATGTGAGAGTAAAACTGGTTAGTAAAGGATAGAAAATAGGTCCAGAAAAAAACTATAGGCAGAAATCATCCACAAAGTTTGATTATGATGAGAATGATTGAGATTATATTATCAGGATTAAAATGAAGCCCTTTCAAGACAAGGGAAAGAATAGTTCTTGGCTGGAAGAAGCAGCTTTAGGGGGAAAGTGAGAATGCTAAAGAGAGGCTGCTGGAATAGAACCTAAACAAAGATGAGAACAGAAGTGATGAAGGGTTTAGCCTAGGCAAAGAGGCAGAATTTGTCTTCCTGGAACAGATTGTGAAGAAAAGGAATAATATCACCCAAAGAATCCAAGAAATAGTACAACCAGCCTCCCAGCAGGTTGACTGTACTGTACCACTAAGTCGCTTCAGTCGTGGCCAACTCTCTGCGACCCTGTGGACTGCCCACCAGGCTCCTCTGTCCATGGGGATTCTTGAGGCAAGAATACTGGAGTGGATTCCCATGTCCTGCTCCAGGGTATCTTCCCAACCCAGGGATCAAACCTGCAGCTCTTATGTCTCCTCTACTGGCAGGTAGGTTCTTACCACTAGTACCACGTGGGAAGCCCCCCAACAGGTTTAGAATCAAATAAACTAGAGTTTGTTGAGATTTCTAGATTAAAGTTCAAGTGAAATGTCTTATGTTGCCCTTTGGCCCATAAAAGAACCAGCATTCAAGAGGAAAATAATAGGATATCATGTGGCCATTTCTCTTATTTCATTCCATTTCCAACCTTTATGAAATCAATCATGTCTGGAAATGTATACTAATCTGGGGATAAGAATAAAAAGATTTCTTTATTAGTCATGGACTTGCCACCAACCTAAGATTTGCATGGCATTTGAGAAGATCAGTTTAGCTTCCAAATTGTTCACTTTGGACTACTACTTTTGGAGCCTCAATATCACCATATAAAAATAGAAAGCTTAATATTTGCTTTTTGAATTTTATTAAGGATTAAATGTGCCTAGGATACACTAAACAATCAATAAATGTGGGTTTGTCCCTTCCTGTACCTTAAATGGCATATATTAAAATCTGACAGCTGGATAAAGATCCTAAATAGAAGAGCAGTAAATGCTTCCTTTTCTGGTATTCCTTTATTATTTTATTTCCAATTCTTTCAATATTTATGCAATGCCTTCTGTGTGACAAGCACCCAGATCTCCTTGAAAACCATATATAATCTCTGGTTTGGTCAGCATTCTTCTTGAGTCTGTCCTCTGGCTCTAACTATTTTTAAGCTAGTTTGTCATTTTTATTACATTGGTACTTAAAGTCCTATCTTAATATAGATCTTGATCCCCTTAAACTAAAATGCTGGTTTTTGCTTCCCATCTCACATCTTTTATATAGGTTCTGTATCCTGTCTCAAGCTAATACTCTGTTCCTATGCCTCATAAATCTTGGTTAATCTTAAGTTATTAGTCTCATAAATTAATATGGTAACATATCAAATATGCCTTAAATGCCTTAGACAAAAGAAAATGAGTGAGAATAAAATGTAAATAGTTTTATTGGTAAAGGAAAAAAATAAAATTAATCATTTATAATCTGAATTATTTCCTATTTAATCCTTCCAACCTAGAATTTGTCTTATTTAATCTCCTTTCTCAAAGAGCATCGTCAGCATTTGTGTCACATGGGATCTAAGCGGGAAACTGATGGTACACTCTCCTGTTATGTAGCTTATAGGAGTTGGTTCAGTGAAACAAAAGAAGCACTTGGACCATTAAGAGCAGAAGGTCACTGCAGCATCTAATCTGAGAGGCAAGGAGAGGGAGCAGTTACTGGAACCTCAGAGACAGCTATGTGGAGAGGGCTCTTTGACAGGGGCTGTTACCTTTGGCAGAGAGGTGTGACCCCAGAGCAACTCAGCAGGAAGGAAGCACAGGAAAAACAAATACTACAATCTTATTCTTTTTTATTATTTCAGGTTTATTTATTTGTTTATTGCCAGTGATAATCACTTGGTTAAACCCAACCAAAGGAAGAAAGCAAGGGAACCCATTGTTTATTCCACATGGATCAATGTTCTAGGCTATAAAAGGATGAAAAGTAGACCTGGAGAGACAAAAGGGAGCTATCCAGAGAAAACAAATAATCCAATGTGAAAGAACTAGAACAGCAGTGTAAACCAAATGCTAAGGGGACAACAACCCAAAAAAAGAGAACTCTGGTCAGATTTCTATGGCAGGGAAGGACAACGTGGAAGACAAATGGAAGATGTGAGGCAAAAATCATATTCCCCGCTGAGGGATTATTAAGAAAATAAATACTTGGTGTTTTTAGAATTTGAGTAAACCTATAGAATTACAAAGAAGTGAATGGAAATGATGGGGCCAAAGATAGGCTAGAATGCCAAATTCAATAGTATTGTATTTATTGTGCAAATTATGGGGATATATGAGTATTTTACAGAAAAGAGCTATATAATCATCCTACTGGTACAAAGAAGATGAGAAGAAACAGGAGGACTCTTCAAGACCATCTCAGAAATTTGAAATAATCCAGCCAAGCAAAGAGAAAGACATGAACTGGTTCTGTGCAGAGAGACTTGAGTAGAGGCGATAGATTTGGAAGACCTTAATCAACAAATCAACAGTCTTTAAAGATTCACTGGATATAAGGCATGAGTTAAAGAAGAGAAGTGGTGATCAGGTAGACTGTGACACCATGCATACTAGTCTTCATAAACCTAACATAAACCCAACAGTTAACAATGCCTGTCAACACTCATTCCTGCATACTCTGTGCCAACAATGTTGTAAGCCCTGTTTTATATTAAGCCATTTAATCCTCACAGCAATCACCCCACCATTACTTAGAATTAAACTGAGGCACAGGAAGATTAGGTAACTTACCTACTTTCACACAGCTGACAAATGGTAGACATAAGTTTGATAATTGGACAGTTTAGCTGCAGAGTGAAGACAATGATTACTTCCTTATACTAATTTCTGGCTCATTTGAAAAGTTGCCATGCTTATTTGTTTAATTGGGTATTTTGTTTATAAACAGAGAGAATGATTCATATAAAGTTAGAGCAACCTTTTTCACTACTTTCCTTGCAACTCATTGAAGTTTCCTTTTGAACATTTCATGGAACAAACTCATAACATCTACCAACACTATTGCCACCCACAAGATTAGAATTCAAACAAATGCGTATACTTGAATAACTAACTGCCATTTAAACAATTGTTCCCTACATTGAGCTGTGATATCTCGTGCTGTTGCTCCTCGGAAGAAAAGTGATGACCAACCTAGACAGCATATTAAAAAGCAGAGATATTACTGTGCAAACAAAGATCCATCTAGTCAAAGCTATGGTTTTTCCAGTAGTCATGTATGGATGTGAGAGTTGGACTATAAAAAAAGCTGAGCACTGAAGAATTGATGCTTTTGCACTGTGGTTTTGGAGAAGATTCTTGAGAGTCCCTTGGACTGCAAGGAGATCCAACCAGTCAGTCACCAAGGAGATCAGTCCTGAATGTTTATTGGAAGGACTGATGCTGAAGATGAAACTCCAATACTTTGGCCATCTGATATGAAGAACTGACTCATTTGAAAAGACCCTGATGCTGGGAAAGATTGAAGCGGGGAGGAGAAGGGGACAACAGAGGATGAGCTGGCTGGATGGCATCACTGACTCGATGGACATGAGTTTGAGTAATCTCTGAGAGTTGGTGATGAACAGGGAATCTCGGCATGCTGCAGTCCATGGGGTCGCAAAGAGTCAGACACAACTGAGCAGCTGAACTGAACTGATATCATGCTCTTATTCTGCCTTTCCTGCTAGACACCAATTTTATCCCAGCCCTGTGCAAAAGAAAAACAGTGCAAGCCATAAATGAGACACAGGTATACTTTTAAAAGTTCTAGAAGCCACATTAAACAAAACAAAGCAATACAAGGTACAAAGTTCAGGAGCAGTCCAGAAGTCCATCCTCATTTCCAACACCAACTACAAGGCAGGTCTTCAAGACCCCCTCACCTTTGTTACCGGTTGCATCTTCAGGGTCTATGGGACCACTCAGTATAAGTAATTTGCTAGAAGGGTTCAGGGCGCTCACTGAAAGCCTTTATACTCTTGATTACAGTTTATTACAGGGGAAGGGTGAGAGTTAAAAAGCAGCCATGGGAAGAGCTACAAGAGCAGAGTCTGGGAAGGTTCCACCCATGGAGTTCCTGGTTATATTCTTCCAGGAGAGTCATGGACAGTGCCAACTTTCCCAGCATCATTGTGGGTAAGATGCATGGAGTATTGCCAACCAGGGACACTTTCCTTAATCATGGTGTTCAGAGTTTTTATTGGAGCTCCATCACATACATAACTGACTGCCAATGTGGTTGACCTCAATATCCAGACCTTCTCAAGTTTGAGCTGATGCCATTTGACTCAAAGCCCTCATAAATCACACTGTTACACGGTCTGCTGGTGCCCAAGACTTCTAGGTAAATGGACACCCTTATCAATAGAACATTCCAAGAGCTTAAAAATTACCTTCCCAGGAGTTAATTACAAAGACCAGGCTTTTTTTAAGTAGGGCTAAATTCTATACTAAACACAGGTGAAATTAATTTTAATGGTGTATTTTATTTAGCTCAGTTTATATAAAATATTATCACATAATCAGCATAAGATATTATTGATTTATTTCATGTCTTTCCCATATTAAGTCTTTGAAATCTTGTGTGTATTTTATATTCACAGCAGATCGCATTTGAACTAGCTTTATTTCAAGTGCCTTAGAGCCACATAGAGCTAATGCAGCCAAATCTAACAAAAGTATTATATTCTTTGTGGGCATGGCTATCAGCGTGTTCTAATATTTTTAACCTATTGTTACAAATGTATTCATTAGCTATCACATAAAGCCTATGTTTAACATATATTGTTTTAAGTACAAAAGCAAAGGCAGTATCAACAAATAATCTCCTTACCTTCCCATTTGAAATCTCAGTTGTTATTCCTTATGGAGGTAGTCACTCCTCTGGTGTATTTTGATTACTTTTAGATTGATTTTCAACTTGGTCATAAAGTGACACTGTAGATGGTTAATGATCTACCTCTTGTCCCTTATAATTCAGATTTCTACTTGCAGTGTCCCTGATTTTTGCAAAGCATTTAATGTCCCTTCCCTTTCAACAGTATCTTTGACAATCAGAGCAGTAAGGGTGAGACTAGAGAATTCCAAAATATTACTTTTTGTGTGCAAACCCTCCTCTTCCTGAAAGGGATGTTTGATTTATCTTCAACTGAAAATATTTCAAGAAGTCTGCCAAAGCCTTAAAAATATCTAGAGTCTACCCAAGTTACCATCAAAACTAGTAGGAAGCACTGTTAACTATTAGAGAAATTATTATTTTTCAAAATTCTCTATTCTAGTTGCAGTCTAACACTTTAAAACTTATATTTAAGCAACAAGGGAAAAAACACTATAGTATATGTTGGCTTACACTGTTAAGTATATGTTAAGTATGGCTTCTTTTGTTTATGTATAAACATTAAAAAGAGGATGTTAACAGTTCTAATGGTGGCTATTGAAATGCTGAACTGTAAAGGTCAAAGTCAGTCTGCAAGCGCTTTCCCACTCCTTCTTGGACTCCTTCCTTTCTCCTGTGTTGCATGACCTCCTGCAGTGGTAGGGCACATTGTGGGGTGGTAGTTAGTCCAAGTGTGCCTTGAGGATTTTGAGTTCATTCGTTCTGCAGTAAATTGTACAGTATTATCGATCTCATATAGTTCCCTTGTTTTCTCCATTCCAAAACCTTAGAATCATGCTTCTGTACTGAGTTCCCTTCCATTACAGACACCATTTCATGTGCAGCTGGCTCTGTATAGGTTCTGTTGTTTGCTGATTTTCGAACCTTTTGTCTGTAATCTTATCTCTTGTTTGTATTGACTAGCTATGAGATAGACAGTTCTGATGTACTGAAGTGCTCTAGAACGCAGCACTCTTCCTACCTAAATATGGGAGGTAATTTTCATTTGGGGGTCGGTGGGGGGGATCATCTGGATATACACCATGGACTGTAGCCTACCAGGCTCCTTGATCCGTGGGATTTTCCAGGCAAGAGTACTAGAGTGGTTTGCTAGTTCCTTCTCCAGGGAATCTTCCTGACCCAGGGATCAAACTAGGGTCTCCTGTCGGGAGCCACGTTAGGCCAGCCCCCTCTCCTCATTCCACAGGCACGGACCCAGGATGAAGGAGTTAGGCCTTGTAATTCTGACTTGTCTTTTCCTCTCCTCGGCCGAGTTGACTGAAAAGGAATATTAAGGTGCTTATTGTTCTTAGGAGGAGCATGAGAAGGCACAAAGCCTTCTGCAGTTGTGCTCAGAAAATAATTCATAAAGTTGATCATTGACATTTGTTCAAGGACTTTTACAAAAGAGTGTTGCAGGATGAGCACATAGGCCATAGCTTGAGGTCATGGGAGGGATTGATACCTGAACCCTATTTGTGAGGAGAATGTTTTTGGCAAAGGAGTTTACTGAATTTAGGGCTTAGAAATAATTAAAATAGTTAGAAGTTAAAGATTTAAGGAATGTTGTAAAGTTAGCATATTTTACTATAGCTTATAGAAGTTAGGAATTTTTAGAGACACTGTAGCTAGAAGCCTTTTTAAGAGATAGTGAGCTTGGGATGTTAGGGGCAAACAGGATTTAGGAAGATAAGTAGTAAACTGAGGAATGTAGCATGAGTTACAATGTAATCACAAGTTAACTATGGGACACATTAGAAGAGGTAGATAATAGATGATAAGGCTGATTCTGAGAGAATCACTGAAGCAGGAACTCTGTTTGAAGAGCAACAATGATTTATGGAGATAATAAATCTGAGAGAGGGGGAACTGAAAATGTCAAACCTCTGGCCTAATGTTTTTGCAAAAGTATAAAAGAGAATCTTAAACTTGGAATAAACAGGCAGTCCATAGAAAACTGAGAGGCTGTCTCATTTGCCGACACCGTCCATCTCTTCAGGTTGAATCCCTGGTTGCTGGAGTTGGACTCCGGCAGTCTCCCGCATTGCAACGATCTGGGAGACGGGGCTTCGATCCCTAGGTCGGGAAGATCCCCTGGAGAAGGAAATGGTAACCCACTCCAGTACTCTTGCCTGGAAAATCCCACGGATTGAGGAGCCTGGTGGGCTACAGTCCATGGGTCCCAAAAAGTTGGACATGACTGAGCTACTTCACTTTCTTTCAATTTAATCTGGTTATTAGCACTTTGTGCCTAGAAAATTAGCACTCTGGAGAAGCCACATTTCACCTCTTGCAGCATGCTCACAAATGTGTGTGTTTATCAGTTGACATCCCAAGACTTTTTTGTGACCTTTAAAAGCCCTTTCCCATTTTAACTGTTGACAGACACATCTGCTGACTGTTTAGTTAAAACTCTTAATCCCTTTCTCTTCTTCTGAGCTGAAAATGCTGTGTCCTCTTCTTTTTGGTCCCTTGCCCTGGTAACATTTATGAACAGATAATTAGTGCTCCTGATATAGCTGGGACTCTTGTTCTTTCCTACTAAGACAGTTTTGTTTTTTCATTTTTTAAATGTTATCTTAATATCTCCTCTCCTTTCAAGGCCATAAGTGATTCTTCCTTTAAAATATTACATGATGTATTGAATTGGAAATATTACTTCAAAATAAACTGCATTTTACTGTAAATTAGTGACCTATCAAAAAGACCTTACCACCAACCAAATCAATACCCTGACCACACATATATGAAGCAGAGCTGGATTTTTAACTAATGCATCTTGTTTTAGTCAATTTGGGCTGTTATAGCAGAAAACCACAATCAGAAGTTGTTGGTGGCTTAAACAACTTTCATTTCTTGCAGTTCTGAAAGCTGGGAAATCTAAGATTGAGGTGCTGGTGGGTTCTGTGTCTAGTGAGAACCCACTTCTTGGTTCAAAGACATCTTCTCTCAGTGTCCTCTGTGGTAGAAGAGGCAATAGAGCTCTCTGGGGTCTCTTATAAAGAGCACTAATCCCATGCATAAGGACTCCAATCCATGATTTAATCTCTTCTTAAAGGCTGCTGCTGCTAAGTTGCTTCAGTCGCGTCCGACTCTGTGTGACCCCAGAGACGGCAGCCCACCAGGCTCTGCCATCCCTGGGATTCTCCAGGCAAGAACACTGGAGTGGGTTGCCATTTCCTTCTCCAGTGCATAAAAGTGAAAAGTGAAAGTGAAGTCGCTCAGTCGTGTCCGACTCTTCGCAACCCCATGGACTGCAGCGATAGAGGCTCCTCTGTCCATGAGATTTTCCAGGCAAGAGTACTGGAGTGGGGTGCCATTGCCTTCTTCACTTCTTAAAGGCCCCACCTCCTAATATCATCACATTGGGGATTAGGATCTCAGCATATGAATTTTGGGGGCCACAAACATCTCTTTAGGTACAAATATCCCTGGAAAACACACCTGATATTATTGCACAATGTACTAATAATATATTCATTCAAATAAATGAAAAGTGAATAAGCAAAAGGGATCATTTACTAACTAGAAGATGTGGCCAAAAAGAAAAAAAAAAAAAAGGAATTCTGTGTTGATGACTATTATGGTGACATTACTTTTCTGAATCTATCCACAGGAATAAAAAACAAAACCTCAGCTAGGTTGCCAGATAAACTGTAACACAGTTAAAATTGAATAACTTTTTAGTACAAGCATGTCCCAAATATTACATGGAACATAATTATACTAAAAACTACTGCTGCTGCTGCTTAGTCGCTTCAGTTGTGTCCAACTCTGTTCAACCCTATGGACTGCAGCCTTCCGGGCTCCTCTGTCTGTGGGATTCTCTAGGCAAGAGTACTAGAGTGGGTTGCCATGCTCTTCTCCAGGGGATATTCCCGACCCAAGATCAAACTTGGGTCTCCTGCATTGCAGGCAGATTCTTTGCTGCTGAGCCACCAGGGAAACCCATACTGAAAATTATACATTGCTAATCTAAAATTCAGATTTAACTTGGTGTTCTGAATTTATTGGCTAAACCTGACAACTTTTTTTGATAAATCTGGTGACAAACTCTACAGCTGTATAATGTATGTAGTATCACCATTTGTCACAGAGGGCAGTAATGGGCAACTCACCAGTGTAAGAATAGGAAAAGCCCTGAATTCCAGCCATGCTCTCTGCAAAGAGCAGCAGGCCTCAGGAGGACAACTGAAACTAGACAGTTTTCCCTCACTCTCCAAGTTTCAGATGAATGCAAGGGGCCTGCAGTGAGGTTTAGAGGAACTAGAGCAGGCTAGTGTACTAGGGTGGGCTCCCTTCAAGATGAATGGAGAACTCACTTGGAATAGATTCCAAAATTAGCAAAACAAGGACAATTGATACACATGAAAAAGGAAGGTCCGGAGAGTTAGGAAGGGCCACAAACTAGAATATCTGTAGGCCTTATGTTTGAACAATTCACAAGGACAGTGAAGAGGAGCTCTAATGCCCGGAAGTTAGAAAAGCTATACTGACCACTTTTACCTTCTAGATGTCCATTGTTTGAGGACTGGTTGAATAAATAATAGTACATTCACATAATTAATTACAATGTGATCGTACAGAGGAAAGAAGAATATCTCTATATACAACCATGGATGTATCTTCAGGATATATTATTACCTGAAAATGTTTAGTAAATAATAAACTGGATTAAGAAGTATATTTTTGTGTTTGAATAAAATTCAGACTTTATACTAGAAGAAATTTACATGTTATAGAATAAAAATAAATGTTGAAGGATCATTTTTGTTTATTACTTAACTTTATCTCATGGTAGCAATAGCATAGGAAGGCCAGCACATTCAAGGAGAACTCTTCAGTACTGTAAGCTTCTGCATATAAAAAAGAAGCTGCATGGTATTGGTAAATTAAACAGTAACTTTGAATCTAAAGTGAAAGTGAAGTCACTCAGTTGTGTCTGACTCTTTGTGACTCCATGGACTGTAGCCTACCAGGCTTCTCCATGCATGGGATTTTCCAGGTGAGAGTACCAGAGTGGGTTGCCATTTCCTTCTCCAGGGGATCTTCCCAACCCAGGAATCAAACCCGGGTCTCCTGCATTGCAGGCAGATGCTTTACCTTCTGAGCCACCAGGGAAGCCCTTTGAATCCAAGAAAAATTTTAAATCTGACAAGTTTCACACAGAAGGGAAATGAAAAGTGAGCACAAGTTCAAATTTCAGCAGTGTCTACAAAAATTGTTTTCAGCTCTTCTTGACAGATAAGGATACTATAAATAATGCCAAATTATATTTTAAAAGATAATCAAGCATTAGAAATTGGGCTTCCCTGGTGGCTCAGACTCCTGCCTGCAATGCAGGAGATCTGGGTTCTATCCCTGGATCTGGAAGATCCTCTGAAGAAAGAAATTGCTACCCACTCCAGTATTCTTGCCTGGGAAATACCAGGGACAGAGGAGCCCAGCCAGCTACAGTCCATATGGTCGCAAAGAGTCAGACAGGACTTAGCAACTAAACAATTCTAAAATTAAAAGTTGATTCCTTTTAATGTTGCAAGTGTTTTCTCCCAGTCTGTCAGCTCTTAATTTTGTCTCTGGTGACTTCATTGAACAGAAATGTAGACACAATGGCTGCTTCAACATAAGTGATAGTATAGAGGTGAAGAGAAGTGGACAGACTTTGAAATATTTCAGACAATAGTGAACTAGATGTGGGAAGCAAAAGGAAACAAGACTGCTTAATTTCTAAAAGCTTTGTAGTGTTTATTGTGATTGTAAATAGTATCCTATTTTCTATTTAATTTCTAAATGTTTATTGCTGTGGTAAAGAAATGCCATTGATTTTTGCATATTGATCTTGCTATCTTAATAGGTTTAATAGTTTGTCTGCTAATTATAGGAGGTTTTCTTTGTAAATGATCAATTAATTATAAATACTGAATATTTTTCTTCCTTTTTATTCACAAACATGTTTTGTTTTCTTTGTATTTAATCAAACAGAACTTCCAGTACTATATTAAATAGTAGTATATGAGAGCTTTGCCTCATTCCTAATATCACAAGGAAGCTTCTGAAATTTCTTCATTAAATATATCATTTAGTATTGATTTGTGTTTGTTAATCTGCTTGTTTTGCTTTATATTGCAATTGGGGATGGGTATCAGGAGAGGATAAAAAAGATAGACTTTATCAGAATAAGGAAATTTCCTTTTATTCCTATTTTTTAAATAACCTTAAAAAAAGCTCAAGTGAATTTTGAACATTATCAAAAGTTTTTCCTGTGTATTTTGAAAATGATCATGTTTCCCCTGCATCCATTAGCATGATAAATTATGTTTTTACATGTTCTGATATTGACTGTCCTTGCATTCCTGAGATAAATTCTCTTTGATTCATGGTGTGCTTTTTAAAATGTGTTGCTTATTTTGTTGGCTAATTAATATTTAGAAAATTTTAATTTATGCCTCAAAAAGAAATTGACTTATACAGTCATTTTCTCATAGTTTCTTCATCTAGTTTTGATATTCTGCTAGGTATTTTTTCATTTGTCCTTCTGAGCTTATTCTCTGTTTTTCTCCCTGCTCTGTACATTGGAACATGACTGAGCCATTTCCATCAATGGGCTCCTTTGCCCTCTGGCTTCTAGTATCGCTGCCCATGCCATTCTTCTGGCAGGAGATGCAAGGGCAGGGATATGAATAAAGTCTGGGTATTGACCCCTCAATTCCTTTCTATTAGATTGAAGTCTGATGCATCCTTCTACCAAAAGTCCCAGTTCCACTCTGGATTTTGTAAATAACTCTCTCAAATTACCCCTTTCGGTCAAAGAATGATATTGGCCTCTTTTATAAGTCTGACTGCAAAACTATTCTCTCTTGGTTTTCCTAAAGACAGTCCAAGCCATTATAAAAAGCATCTTCATTAAAATCTCTTCTATTCCCCAGTATAAATGTGTTTCTTGCTGGGACTCTGACTGACACAAATACCAAAGTTACACTCACATCAAATTACGAGTTGCAAATTTCTTTTCTGCTATAAGAAATAAATTGTGTAAAATAGACATATATTCCTTGGAAGTGTGGTAGAAATCACCTATAAAACCATCATTTTAGGGGCAAGGATTTACTGTAGTTACTAATTTATACAAATTTTCTATTTCAGTGTCAATTCTGAAGTATGACATTGTCAAAAATATCTATTAACTTAAGATTTCAAATTATTAGCATTTAGTGGTTCACAATATTCTTGAATCACTCTTAAATATCTTTCACACCGCAGCTATTTTCCTTTTGCTTAATCACAAATTAAATTGAAATATTTGTATGTTGCTTTCAGAAATATAAATTCATGCACAGAAAATGGTTTGGTGATTCCTCAATAAGTTAAACATATAATTACCGTATAACCCAGTAATTCCACTCCTGGGTAGAACTGAAAACAAGTGTTCAAGCAAAACTGTATATAAGAATATTCATAATAGCACTATTCACAATAGCTAAAATGTGGAAACAACTCCAATATTTGTCAACTGATGAATGGATAAACAAAATTGAATATGTCTACACAATAGAATTATTTTCCCTCACAAAGAAATGAAGTACTGCTACATGCTACGATATGGGTGAACCTTGAAGCATTATGCTAAGTGAAAGACACCAGTCACAAGAGACCACATATGCTTCCATTATATGAAATATCAAGAATAGGCAACTCCATAGGGAGAGAGAAGAGATTAGTGATTGCCACAATCTAGGAGGAGAAAGGGATGAAAAGTAACTAAAGGAAAGAGGCTCCTTTTGAGGTGATGAAAATGTTCTGAAATTAGTGGTAATAGCTGCATAACATTGTGAACATACAAAATGTTATTTATAGTGATTGTTGTCTTAGATGTATTTGACCACAATAAATTAAAATAATTTGTATTTGTGTGATGTCTACATACCACCTACCCTTTAGAAACTCCTGCTGCTGCTGCTATGTCACTTTAATTATGTCCGACTCTGTGCAACTCCATAGACAGCAGCCCACCAGGCTCCCCCATCCCTGGGATTCTCCAGGCAAGAGTACTGGAGTGGGTTGCCATTGCCTTCTCCGTTAGAAACTCCTGAGTCTTTCTGAAATGCTTACCACGTTTAGGTGGGTCCCTGGGGTAGAGAAATAGAAGAAGGATAGTAGACTTATAAGTGAACCCTATGGATTAATCCTCCTTAACAGTTTCTGAGTGTTACCATTTTCTTCTCCTACAGCCCTGACTAGCTGTGATGATGTCTCCTACAGCAACTAATGGCATGAACAGCAACTTAATCATAAATACGTGCTGAAGATACTTGAGTCAAACTTGACTCAAATGCTAATACCACTGATGTCCATTCCTAGGCTCAAAGAATGCCTTTTTTGGCTGCCTTTTTTGTTGTTGTTTATCAGCCCTGGGATTTCTTTGGAAGGAATGATGCTAAAGCTGAAACTCCAGTACTTTGGCCACCTCATGCGAAGAGTTGACTCATTGGAAAAGACTCTGATGCTGGGAGGGATTGGGGGCAGGAAGAGAAGGGGACGCAGAGGATGAGATGGCTGGATGGCATCACTGACTCGATGGACGTGAGTCTGAGTGAACTCCAGGAGTTGGTGATGGACAGGGAGGCCTGGCGTGCTGCGATTCATGGGGTCACAAAGAGTCGGACACGACTGAGCGACTGATCTGATCTGATCTGATTAATTCATTTATAATCCACCTCCTTCCAAAAAAAATGTCTTGAGTTAATCAATGCCTTAGTCAAGAGCACCAATGTCTGTGCACATCATTGTCCAAATTCCCTACGTAAAAGTGGTTAATGCCCCTGAGCAATTTCAGACAGATTTTAGTAGAATAACTACTCTAATTTTTATTGTTATTAGAAACTGCTGACCTAAGATTCAGACCTAAAGCCTTTAAATGTGTGAGTGTTAAAATTGTGAGTGTTAAACATAGGAGTGTTAAAAATGTCTACCTGTCCTTCCTGTTGGGAATGAGAGGACTTTCATTGATGAGCAGCCTTCATACGGTCTGTTGGTCATGGCAGGAATGATGCCAGATTGTGCCCCAGCATTTTGCTCCAAGCCTGTCCTCCATGGAGAACCTCTCCACCCTCCTATTCTCTTTGAATATCTCAGAATACAAAGGGAAGAGCAGATGTTCAGAAGACACCTTCTATCTTGTATATGCATGGACAATCTAATTGAGATTTCTCCTGAAATCAATGCTAAGACAAACATCCTTCTATGATAGTACATTTGAAACAAAAATGACAAAAAATAAAAACAAACAAGGATTCTAGTATCTATTAATCTTTGGCTTTGAATCTGGAGAAGTATCACTTTAAAGATTTTATATAAGAAGAGGGGATATGGCTTTTCCTAGGGTAAATGGAAGTTATATGAAGATAAAATGGGGGAAAAAACTGATTCTAAAAAATAATGATTTTAGAATGAAACTCTATCCCCTTGCTCAGGGGAAGTTCTCTCAATTAAGCAGTATTCAACATGACACCATATTACAAACATCAATGGCACCACTAAACTGAGTTACTGGAGATAATTAACTTTACAAAAAATTTCTTCAGAACTGGGAAACATTCATTTTCTGCTAATTTTCTATAATGAGATTTTATTTGTTAAATTTTCAAAATGTCAGAAGTCTATTTCTTATACCACCTTGTCATTTTTGAAAAATATAAAATATCATTCTGTCATGATGAACCCAATGATAGGTGAGGATAAAATGGAATTTGTTCATGCAACTAAGAATTTTTGACAAAAGGAAGATTTATTTGATATTCTAGAAAATAATTGTATTAGAGGATTCAAGATTCAGAAAAAAAGTGATAAATAGAGTAGCCTAAAAGAAATCGCTAATAGAGTTTCTACAAAACAAATTAAATTAGAAGTTATTGACATTGAATAAAGGAATGTAAGCTCAGTAATGGAGGATGTGAAAAATATCTAGCCAGAATTAGAGCATTCTTCAAAGGGAGGAAAAAAAAGTATGCTGCTGTCAATAACCTAGAATGAAAAGTAGAATAACTAGCATATATAATAAAAGGTATACATTGTAGATAAGCTGGAAAGAAAAATAAGTCTGGTGACATGTGAATATGAAAAGTTAGTAGTTAAAAAGAAACTGAGACACTAAAAATTGTTCTCATTATAATCTTAATTCCTTCAGCAATCCTATTTTGAAAACCTGTCCTATGCTAATTTTCTGTTAAATTCTGGGAATGTACAACTGAGGAGAAGATTTTGCAGACAATATAGAGATAGAGAAGATGTATGAGGAAAATATAATGTAATGCAATTTGATACGTGCTTTTCTACAGGCAAGGACAACTTGTTTTAACAGTGTGAAGGTGGAGAACTGTTGCTTCTCTGATAGAATTGATGAACACCTCTCTGAAAGGCAGTGGGTAAGCAAGATGCCTGCTTGCTCAATTGTGTCTGACATTTTGCAACCCCATAGGCTGTATGTAGCCTGCCAGGCTCCTCTGTCCATGGGGTTTTCCAGGTAAGAATACTGGAGTGTGTTACCATTTGCTGCTCCAAGGTTAGCAGGATAGTCATGAGCTATACTGACAGGAGAAGTGCTGTCACAGGTGACAAGAGATGACTGTAGGTACGGACATTGCAAGCACAGGAGAGAAAGGAACTGAAACAAATGCTGAGTGTTTTAAAGGCATATTCTCACCACAGGTAGTCATGGTTAATACAGTTGGCAAAGAGAAGTTGCGTATGAACAATATAGCTTTGCTTCTCTGTGATTTTATCCTTATCATATCCTATATCATGAAATCCAAAATTATACAAAGGAGTTTTGCATAGCTTGGTATAGGCTGTAGTACTTTCTTTTCCTCCCTTGCTGTGGCTTAATTACAGAGTTGATTTGTCCATTTTCTCTAATGCTTCACTAATTACCTCTTTCCAGCTTCCACCACAGGGAGGGTGTGTGTGTGTGTGTGTATGTGTATACTGATTGGCTGGTCATTTTCTGATCCCTGAATTAGCAAAGAGACTAAGTTTGAAGTAGGCAAAATTTGTCTTTTAGTGTGTCACCTTGAAGGCCCCCTTTACCCATTAAGGTACTCTTTCTTGACTCTGGCATCTCTAGATATAAAATCTTAATAATAATTTAGATACAAAGCATTCTCCCTCCCAAGTAGTATTTGCATTCTAAAGGAGGTTGGCACAAAAATTCTCTATAATGATATGATTTTAGTATTTTACAGATTTGTAGATTTTAGTATCTGTAGCTGGTGAGAGAGAAAAATACTTGAGGGCAGTGAGAGTCTTCAACATGTATTCCACACTGTGCTGTGTTTCCCCCTGTGTAATGAAAACTTTGAATATAAATTCTCTCTAATTTATATTAAAAGTTTTAGTTCATTTATCACTTTACCATCTTATAAAGGATTATTATCACTTTATTTTATTAATTAAGAATCTTGCTCTTACAAAGCATTTTATATGCCTTATTTTATTTAAACCTCAAGAGCGCCATTGGTATTGCTTTCACTACCACCTTCAATTTTGGATACAGAGCAGCTGAGGCTCAGAGTGGAATCAAGTGGCTTGCCCCAGGTTTTACAGCTAATAAGTGATGAGTATTGGATTCAGTTCAGCATTCCATCTTTCAGTTTACTGGTTTTTGTCACTATACAACTTTTTCTCACTATGCTACTCTGTGCCCTGCTCCCCTACAAATTTATCACCTTAGGGTACAGGGCTCATCAACAGGATGATAATTCTGTATGTGTGGGCTCACAGGTATGCACTCTTCATATCTCAGGTACTTCAGATGCAGACAGGTCAAGCATCATAACTTAAGAAACACAGGATAGGAGCTATTTTGGGTGATTATACAAGGGATAGCAGGATGGAAGCATTAATATTCCAATTAATCAGAGTCAACCCAAGGTAGAGGAAGGTCTTAGAGACAACAGAACTTTAGACCTTCCACTAGCTCTTCCACTTCTCGCCCCTTCTACTGCATTTCAGTCCCAGGGACCTTCAGAGGGCAACTGCTTTTGCTCTGTAGCACCCAGCACAGCTTGGCCCTAAAGTGTTCTATGCTGCCTGAACTTGTATTTCCCCAGAATAGAAGTGTTACCATCTAAACCACCTAGTATTTCATTAGCCTGGTGGTTTGTATTAGAAAAGAAAAAGAAAGGTTCTTACCCCATGCAATGAATTTCATATCATGGAATTTCAAAATAAAAAAGATGATTATGGAATGAAAGCAATGAGGAGGGCAAAGGAACTTTTAAATCATTCCAAAATCATTGCACAAAAATAGCCACATATTCTGAAAATCCACAGGGCAACTCCAGCATCACTGAAGAGCTATTATTTCAGTCTTACTATTTGATTCTGGTGGGGTTGGGTTATTTTATAGAATCACGTACTGCATAGAACTTCTATAAATGAATTAAGATATACAGATTAGTACCCTTATTTGGCAGTTGTAGCAAAGGGGATTAATGATCAATCTTTGTGCCACAGTAGTAAGGAGAGCCAGCTCTGTGGACAGCCTAATTCAGGTATCACACAATCAGCCGGCGGCAGTGTGACAGCCATAATTCAGTGCCTCATCTGTAGCTTGACTTGAGGAGGAATGAAGCCAAATAGGTGTAAACTACTAAGTCTTTAATAAAGAATAATTATTGTTGAAGGGCATTACAGTTGACTCTCACTAGTTATGATAGTTTTGCTTTATACAGTTGTCGTGAACAGTAAATTAACTAATGCTGAACCATTATTCCTAAATGAAATATAAGGTTAGGTTTTGTCAACTGATCGAAACTTAATCATGTTTTATGTATGCTCTGTTTAAAGATATTTTATTTCATACATATTGTTCATTCATTGATATTGAATTCAGAGACAACAGCACTGAACCCCATGCCTAAACCATACTTATCTAAAACACATATTTTCTCCATAATGCTTATGACCACCTTCTTGCTTTTTGGAATACAAGACAGTACTTCATCCACTCTGCTCGAGAGCATTTCAAACAGAGAAATCACCAACAAAAATTACAAAAATGCAAAAACAAAGTCGCTCTGAATAGACCTTAAGAAGAACATTCACTTACAATATGAAAACTCAAACAAAATGACCAAGTGTTGTACTTCAGCTGAGCAAGTACACATTAAGTTGCTCAAATTTTTGGCTACTCTGATCAGGTCTGCAAATGACCACAAAAGTGCAGCAAGTATTGATTGGGGAATTAGAACTAAATTTTAACAAGTAGGTAAATTCAAGAACATAAAGTGCAGGAATATTGAAGATCGACTGTATAATGCTGTAGTCAGTGTCTAACAGTCTGATACCATCGGTCAGCCCTAACTACTCATCGTCTGTGTAGTCTTGGGCAAGTGTCAGTTTCCTCACCTGTGAAATAAAAAATAACTGCAGCTCCAACCTTCTGGATACATGATGAAAAATAAATGAGAAACTGACTGCATGTAAGTGTTTACTTGGCACATGACAAATGATCCAAAATATGCATTACTAATGCAAGGAACACTAAGGCAACAAGAATTAACTTTAACATAAGTGGAATTTACTTACTAACACTTCTCGAAATGTTGGAGGAAAGTGATTTGACTGAATAATTTACTTTTTCCTCTAATTTCCTGTGTATGAGCAGAACCAATTATAGTGACAGATATAAAGGGTGTTATATTCTAATAAAAAAATCACTTTGGTGAAGTATTATAAATCAATAGTGTCATTCTAGGGATCTTAACTAAAGTATTCAGATGCTATATTTTAAATGGGGCCTTGTGCTAGAATTTCAATTACTGTAAATGGAAAGAAAGTTGAACTGTAAGTACTAATTTTATTTGCCTAGCTTAAGCCAGTGAAAAAATGAGCTCATGTCTCTAAGGATCTGATCTCAACACTGAAAGATAAATGCATAGAAACATAATCACATGACCTGAAATTTCATCTCTTTTGATACATTTTAAATAGTTTCTATTTTGAATAAACACTAGCTTTGGCTGGAAATCCTAATGATATATTTCCAATCTTTATCATCCATCTGTACAATGTCTGTGACAACAAAAATTTAAAAATGAAAAAACTACATTATTAATTATTAAGCCAAGAATTCCCGCTCAAGAGCAGTGGCCACTTAATTCACTGAAAGGATATGAAGTATCTCTCACTTTATTTCAACTAGATGTATGCAACACTCAAAATTTCACCAGATAGTGCAAACAGAATAATGAATGAAGAAAATCGATGAAACCAAAAAGAGAGCAAATGAATGTGAGAAGTGTTGTGTGTGTGTGTGTGGTGCATTTTGATTATAGACTGCCAGGTAGAGGTGAAATGACAAACTTTTCATGTTGAACATAGTTCATTCAATTTCAAATGCTACCAAAATGAGATAGAAAAAAATAAGTAAGGATATTTCTTAATCATTTCTGGATTGCTTAAATAATAATAATAATAATAATAAACTAAAGGACTTTCTCCCCAGAAAAGTTCACAATACATACTCACATTTTAAAAATACACATATGCATTTTTATAATGTTAATGTGTTTAAGGATGTAGTGTTGGAGAAGACTCTTGAGACTCCCTTGGACTGCAAGGAGATCCAACCAGTCTATTCTGAAGGAGATCAGCCCTGGGATTTCCTTGGAAGGAATGATGCTAAAGCTGAAACTCCAGTACTTTGGTCACCTCATGTGAAGAGTTGACTCATTGGAAAAGACTCTGATGCTGGGAGGGTTTGGGGGCAGGAGGAGAAGCGGACGACAGAGGATGAGATGGCTTCACTGACTCAATGGACGTGAGTCTGAGTGAACTCCGGGAGTTGGTGATGGACAGTGGGGCCTGGCGTGCTGCGATTCATGGGGTCGCAAAGAGTCAGACACGACTGAGCGACTAATCTGATCTGATCTGAGAGGTCCATGTATCCTAAGTTAATAATCTTCTCCAAAGAAGTAGGAAGAAGCCACTATTGATTGTATGTAAATTGATATTTTGGAAGGAAAGTTATGACCAACCTAGACAGCATATTACAAAGCAAGAGACATTACTTTGTCAACAAAGGTCCGTCTAGACAAGGCTATGGTTTTTCCAATAGTCATGTATGGATGTGAGAGTTGGACTATAAAGAAAGCTGAGTGCCAAAGAATTGATGCTTTTGAACTGTGGTGTTGGAGAAGACTCTTGGGAGTCCCTTGGACTGCAAGGAGATCCAACCAGTCCATCCTAAAGAAGATCAGTCCTGGGTGTTCATTGGAAGGACTGATGTTGAAGCTGAAACTCCAATCTTTTGGCCACCTCATGCGAAGAGCTGACTCATTTGAAAAGACCCTGATGCTGGGAAAAATTGAGGGCAGGAGGAGAAGGGGACGACAGAGGATGAGATGATTGGATGACATCACCGACTCAATGGACATGGGTTTGGGTAGACTCCGGCAGTTGGTGATGGACAGGGAGGCCTGGCATGCTGCGGTTCATGGGCTCTCAAAGAGTTGGACACAGTTGAGCAACTGAAATGAACTGAACTGAAATTGATATTCTTATACATTACCTTCTTTAATCTTATAAACTTTACAAAACACATTCAATATTCATGATATTCACAGATGTAGCTTTTGAAAATAATACAAGATAATAATTTAAAGCATTATTAGGGAAGTTAAAGTTTATGTTTCTATTTCTATAGATTTTTGTAGTTTCATTCTCCCAATACTCTCTCAAAGATATTAACTGACAACGCTGCTTAGAAAAAGCAAAGAAAATTTACCTCTTTTTAGCCTTTTTGTACTGATATAATTTTGTAGATTTTCATTAAATTGGTATAGACTCTTCAGGGACTTGTCCAGTGGAAAGTCTGTGCATACCTTTGATTTCAATAAGGAAGGCAAGAGTGGTGAATTGTGAGGCAAAAGAACTCTAAAAGCAAGAATTAGGAATACATTGTTCCATTCTGGGATGTTTGATGGGCACTATTTGAAGAAATTATTCAGTTCATTCATAAGCCCATTCATTTCCTCTGTAAGCCTAAAGCAAAGTAATAGCATCATTTAGGTCCACAGGTGTTCCATTTTACCATGACCTCTATTTTTGCATATTTCAGTGTGCTCCATAGACATATCATGGGGATTCATCTCAATCACATTACAAAAACATTCAAAGACGGGAAGCAATTCATTTTTCAAAGATCCATTGGGTCACATCACCTGGCTTTAATAGAAATATACAACTGTGGCTGATAATGCTGTTTAACACACTATGATCCAGAGTTTCAATCTGACACCCTTTGGTGCTTATCTTTGGCATCATCCAGAGGCTGCATTCGATGCCAAGCTTGGTCATGCAGGGAATGTAGATTTAAAGAGCCATTTTCATTTATAACAAACAAACCCAGCTGGGAACACAGCTGTTGAGTGGGATGGCAAAGCAAAAATTTCCTGCTACCTGAAACAGTCTAATTATAAAAGCACCTAGACAACTTTTCAAAAGTCATAAATGAACGAGCCCACCCTCAATGTGAGTTTAACTTAAAAAGAGAAAAAAAGTGAAATTATCTGAATCACATATAGCAGAAGTAATCAGGAGTATTTTATAGAGTCTTAAAATCTATAAATGTCCAAACTGAACCTGCCTTTGATTCTTAACATAGTTTCCAAACTTCTCTATATTCAGACTTAAATCTAAACTTTGAGATAACCCAGACAGAAAGAAATGTGAAGTACAGCTTTTCTGTATTACTATCCCTACCATGTCCTTCACTAAATAAACAGCAAAAGATCAGCAACTTTATATGAAAGTATATGAAAACAAACAGTATATGAAAACAAAATCTAGAAATTTGACTATAATAGCTAAGTTTTTCAATGGTCAAGGGGGTTAAAAGCATTTACATATAAAGTATCTGTGTCATTCACTCTTGCCATCTCTTGTTTGACCACTTCCAATTTGCCTTGATTCATGGACCTGACGTTCCAGGTTCCTATGCAATACTGCTCTTTACAGCATTGGACCTTGCTTCTATCACCAGTCACATCCACAGTTGGGTATTCTTTTTGCTTTGGCTCCATCCCTTCATTCTTTCTGGAGTTATTTCTCCACTGATCTCCAGTAGCATATTGGGCACCTACTGACCTGGGGAGTTTCTCTTTCAGTATCCTATCATTTTGCCTTTTCATACTGTTCATGGGGTTCTCAAGGCAAGAATACTGAAGTGGTTTGCCATTCCCTTCTCCAGTGGACCACATTCTGTCAGGTCCATGAATCAGGCAAATTGGAAGTGGTCAAACAAGAGATGGCAAGAGTGAATGTCGACATTCTAGGAATCAATGAACTGAAATGGACTGGAATGGGTGAATTTAACTCAGATGACTATTATATCTACTACTGCGGGCAGGAATCCCTCAGAAGAAATGGAGTAGCCATCATGGTCAACAAAAGAGTCCAAAATGCAGTACTTGGATGCAATCTCAAAAACAACAGAATGATCTCTGTTCGTTTCCAAGGCAAACCATTCAATATCACAGTAATCCAAGTCTATGCCCCAACCAGTAATGCTGAAGAACTGAAGTTGAACGGTTCTATGAATACCTACAAGACCTTTTAGAACTAACACCCCCAAAAAATGTCCTTTTCATTATAGGGGATTGGAATGCAAAAGTAGGAAGTCAAGAAATACCTGGAGTAACAGGCAAATTTGGCCTTGGAATACGGAATGAAGCAGGGCAAAGACTAATAGAGTTTTGCCAAGAAAATGCACTGGTCATAACAAACACCCTCTTCCAACAACGCAAGAGAAGACTCTACACATGGACATCACCAGATGGTCAACACCGAAATCAGATTGATTATATTCTCTGCAGCCAAAGATGAAAAGCTCTGTACAGTCAGCAAAAACAAGACCAGGAGCTGACTGTGGCTCAGACCACGGACTCCTTATTGCCAAATTCAGACTTAAATTGAAGAAAGTAGGGAAAACCACTAGACCATTCCAGTATGACCTAAATCAAATCCCTTATGATTATACAGTGGAAGTGAGAAATAGATTTAAGGGCATAGATCTGATAGATAGAGTGCCTGATGAACTATGGAATGAGATTCGTGATGTTGTACAGGAGACAGGGAACAAGACAATCCCCATAGAAAAGAAATGCAAAAAAGCAAAATGGCTGTCTGGGGAGGCCTTACAAATAGCTGTGAAAGGAAGAGAAGCAAAAAGCAAAGGAGAAAAGGAAAGATATAAACATCTGAATGCAGAGTTCCAAAGAATAGCAAGAAGAGATAAGAAAGCCTTCTTCAGCGATCAATGCAAAGAAATAGAGGAAAACAACAGAATGGGAAAGACTAGGGATCTCTTCAAGAAAATCAGAGATACCAAGGGAACATTTCATGCAAAGATGGGCTCGATAAAGGACAGAAATGGTATGGACCTAACAGAAGCAGAAGATATTAAGAATAGATGGCAAGAATACACAGAAGAACTGTACAAAAAAGATCTTCACGACCCACATAATCACGATGGTGTGTTCACTGACCTAGAGCCAGACATCCTGGAATGTGAAGTCAAGTGGGCCTTAGAAAGCATCACTATGAACAAAGCTAGTGGAGGTGATGGAATTCCAGTTGAGCTATTTCAAATCCTGAAAGATGATGCTGTGAAAGTGCTGCACTCAATATGCCAGCAAATTTGGAAAACTCAGCAGTGGCCACAAGACTGGAAAAGGTCAGTTTTCATTCCAATCCCAAAGAAAGGCGATGCCAAAGAATGCTCAAACTACCTCACAATTGCACTCATCTCACACGCTAGTAAAGTAATGCTCAAAATTCTCCAAGCCAGGCTTCAGCAATATGTGAACCATGAACTTCCAGATGTTCAAGCTGGTTTTAGGAAAGGCAGAGGAACCAGAGATCAAATTGCCAACATCTGCTGGATCATGGAAAAAGCAAGAGAGTTCCAGAAAAACATCTATTTCTGCTTTATTGACTATGCCAAAGCCTTTGACTGTGTGGATTACAATAAACTGTGGAAAATTCTGAAAGAGATGGGAATACCAGACCACCTGATCTGCCTCTTGAGAAATTTGTATGCGGGTCAGGAAGCAACAGTTAGAACTGGACATAGAACAACAGACTGGTTCCAAATAGGAAAAGGAGTACGTCAAGGCTGTATATTGTCACCCTGTTTATTTAACTTATATGCAGAGTACATCATGAGAAACGCTGGACTGGAAGAAACACAAGCTGGAATCAAGATTGCTGGGAGAAATATCAATAACCTCAGATATGCAGATGACACCACCCTTCTGTCAGATAGTGAAGAGGAACTAAAAAGCCTGTTGATGAAGGTGAAAGTGGAGAGTGAAAAAGTTGGCTTAAAGCTCAACATTCAGAAAATGAAGATCATGGCATCTGGTCCCATCACTTCATGGGAAATAGATGGGGAAACAGTGGAAACAGTGTCAGACTGTATTTTTTGGGGCTCCAAAATCACTACAGATGGTGACTCAGCCATGAAATTAGAAGGCGCTTACTCCTTGGAAAGAAAGTTATGACCAACCTAGATAGCATATTCAAAAGCAGAGACATTACTTTGCCAACAAAGGTTCATCTAGTCAAGGCTATGGTTTTTCCTGTGGTCATGTATGGATGTGAGAATTGGACTGTGAAGAAGGTTGAGTGCTGAAGAATTGATGCTTTTGAACTGTGGTGTTGGAGAAGACTCTTGAGAGTCCCTTGGACTGCAAGGAGATCCAACCAGTCCATTCTAAAGATCAGCCCTGGGATTTCTTTGGAAGGAATGATGCTAAAGCTGAAACTCCAGTATTTTGGCCATCTCATGCGAAGAGTTGACTCATTGGAAAAGACTCTGATGCTGTGAGGGATTGGGGGCAAGAGGAGAAGGGGACGCAGAGGATGAGATGGCTGGATGGCATCACTGATTCGATGGACGTGAGTCTGAGTGAACTCCGGGAGTTGGTGATGGACAGGGAGGCCTGGCGTGCTGCGATTCATGAGGTCACAAAGAGTCGGACACAACTGAGTGATTGATCTGATCTGATCTGTGTCATTCCCTAGTATTTTAGCACATTATATCCAAAAGTTTCATTGTCACTGAGGTATGTTGTTCATGGCTGTCTTTTTTTTAAAAAAATGACCTCGGAAAACAAAGTGAATTTTTAAACATAATTTGATCCAACATCTTAACTGCTCAGCATCTATTCATTGTGGATCAGAGTACTCCCAATACAACAATCCGGGATCCCTAGACTGCAGAGAAGTCCTTAGGGACAAAGAACTCCATAGAATGTTATTCTCTTCATGCCTTACCTTCTTTAGTCTTACTAACTTTATGAAACACATTCAATATTCCTTGACATAGAAGCATCATAATACATGTTAAGTGTATGTTCAGTAGTTACTATTTAATAGATGATAAAATTCTAAAGGGTTCTACATGTTGGTTTCTGTGTGCAGTATCAGTACATCAGAGTAAACAAACAGACACAAGCCATGGTTTTTAAGTGCATAAATTGAATTTGAATTTGTATCACTTCTTCTTTGCTTGTCTAACACTTTCCTTCTCTGCATGGAAAGAAGTTTTCATATTATCACTAAACTTTCAAGATTTTCTTTAATAGAAATGTACTTTATGTAACAATATTGGGTCTGGATTTTATCTAACAAATATCTGAGAAAATGAGGCAAATTTTAAAAATTATAGAAATCAAGTTTTAGAGACACCAATGTGTAGATCAGTCTTATGGACTCTGTGGGAGAGGGAGAGGGTGGGGAGATTTGGGAGAATAGCATTGAAACATGTATAATATCATGTATGAAACGAGTCACCAGTCCAGGTTCGATGCACGGTACTGGATGCTTGGGGCTGGTGCACTGGGACGACCAAGAGGGAGGGTAGGGGAGGGAGGAGGGAGGAGGGTTCAGGATGGGGAACGCGGGTATACCTGTGGCGGATTCATTTCGATATTTGGCAAAACTAATACAATATTGTAAAGTTTAAAAATAAAATAAAATTAAAAAATAAATAAATAAAGATGAAGAAATTTGGTGTTAAAAAAAAAAGAAATCAAGTTTGTACAACCTTTCCTTCAGTTGTACAACATTTTGTCACATCATCCTTAATTTTTTACTTTTCATATTTCTGCATTTATGTTTAGACTTGGCACCTTTCCAGTTGAGGCCATATCCTATGGTTAAATAACCCTTCCTGCTTTATAGTGGTGATTAATGTTCAAATACCTCCTCCCTCAAAATAATACCAATATGTTAGTAAAAGAAATATTTCCAAAAGACTCTAAATAAAAGTATGATCACAAAGGTGGTACCCTTCAAGGGAACTTCCTCAGAGAAGTAATGAAGGAATAATAAGGAAAAGAAGAATAAGGAATAATGTTAGTAATGGGTAGAATTTATGAAGTGCCTATTAAGCATCAGACACTATTCTAAGCAATAATACATTCATATTCTCATGCAACCCTCATAACAATCTTAAAAAGTATGAATATTTTTCAGATAAGGAAATTGACAGGCACCGAAATTGAGTTTAGCCATTAAATTTACTTACTAAATTTCATATATAGACTATATTTCTGGAATTATTTGAACTAGAGTTCTCTGTAGTAGGGCATGATGTTAGTTCAGAGACTCAATAACAGATGTTGTTATCCTGTAGTTTTCCTGGTGAAGGATCCATAGTAGGAAGGACTCCATGCATTAATGAACCCTGTAGTATGCTATTCAAAGTAGAGTGATTTTTTTCACAAGTGTATCCAATTATGAGATCCCGCCCCCAAATCCCAGAATAACACAACCACTACCAACAACCAAAAGTTTAAGAACCAATGTTGATTGTGTGGTTCCTACCACAACTTCTCCTACAGGGAGGACTCAGGACTGCTCCAAATATGTTGATTCTTGCCATGTGAAAATGCTAGGAGAGGCTAGAAGTCGAGCCAGAAATTGATGGAGTGATCAGGGACACTGCAGTGATACTCGCAGAAAAAATGATTAAAGGTTGGAGTTGCGAGTGTGACTCGGTACAAATCCCTATTTTGCTGCTGTTTAATAGCTTGAGACAAAGGTCCGACAAAGGTCCATCTAGTCAAAACTATGGCTTTTCCAGTAGTATGTATGGATGTGAGAGTTGGACCATAAAGAAAGCTGAGCGCCAAAGAATTGATGCTTTTGAACGGTGATGTTGAAGACTCTTGAGAGTCCTTTGGACAGCAAGGAGATCCAACAAGTCAATCCTAAAGGAAATCAGTCCTGAATATTCATTTGAAGAATGTATGCTGAAACTGAAGCTCCAATACTTTGGCCACCTGATGCTAAGGTCTTTCACTGAAAAAGACCCTGATGCGGGGAAAGATTGAAGGCAGGAGAAGAAGGGGACAACAGAGAATGAGATGGTTGGATGGCATCACCGACTCGATGGACATAAGTCTGAGCAAGCTCCAGGAGTTGGTGATGGACAGGGAAGCCTGGTGTGCTGCTACGTATGGAGTCACAAAGAGTGAGACATGGTGACTGAACTGAACTGAACTGAATAACTTGAGAACTTGGACAAGTTACTTAATTTAAGTCTCAAAATTTTCACCTGCAAAACATGAATAGGATCTATCTTGTGAGATTTTTTTGTAAGAATTGTACAGTAAAATGCACAAATTGCTTAGCAAAACTCTTTGCTAATAGTAAAGGCTCAAGGATTGTTACCAACTTTCACTATTATTCTAATGGAAAAGGGCAGTAAAAGCAAAATAGATGACTGTAGCCCTTTTACTAATTATGGCTGATTCACCAATTTTTAAAAACTGCATTCATTTTATTCAAAGTAAAAATAAACAGAATTATGAAAATATGGATTTACTACTTCCACTGTGTAAGTTGATGCAGCTGTTTAAAAGACTTGCAAATTGTTTTTCAAGTTTTTAAGGCTTATCTTGATCTCTGAATAGAATATTCTTCCATTCTCGGGGTGCTAGTTTCTGGAGGGAGCTCTCAGGTGGACTGCTAGCCATGTCTTAGTCTTATCATCCTGGGGGCTTCTCAGTTGTCAAGCCCATGATGGAATTCTCTGTGTAGTTATCTAGAATGCATATTACACACAAACTGCTTGAGTTTTGCCAGCATTAGTACATAGCTGATGTCACCAAATACATACTTATACGTTAAGCTGTCAGTAGTTAATACTGGAGTCTGGAGAAAAGTGAGTAGGATATTTTGAAATGAATGTAAGAGGTCAGCTTGTGAGTGTGCTTTTATGTTTGCTGCAGAGAACAAAGCTGACTCCTAGCTGTAAACAAAGTTAACTAAGATTGGGCAGTGGGGAGGGGGCGGTTGTTGGGAGGAGGTCTCCAAGTACACGAAGGAGCTGAGAGGACTGAGAATGTTCCCCAATAGGATTACTAACCTATTCTATACTCCTTGAAGAAAAATCAGTACCTGAGCTAAGGAAGAAAATTTTATAATGACCTACGAAATGTATCAGATTGTAGGAAGAAGGAGAAACTACCTCTAGTGTTCAAAGAAATCTGGAAAACCGGCTTCTGGGGCAGCAGAACATCCACTGAGTCAGCCAGCAGTCAGGAAGAAGTGCTGCTGATTTTCCTGCACTTTGTAATACAGTCAGCACCATTGATTGCCTGGTATGCTACTAAACCCTGCTGTGCTGCTGCTAAGTCACTTCAGTCGTGTCCGACTCTGTGCGACCCCATAGACGGCAGCCCACCAGGCTCGTCTGTCCATGGGATTCTCCAGGCAAGAACACTGGAGTGGGTTGCCATTTCCTTCTCCAATGCATGAAAGTGAAAAGTCAAAGTGAAGTCACTCAGTCGTGTCTGACTCTTAGCGACCCCATGGACTGCAGCCTACCAGGCTCCTCGGTCCATGGGATTTGCCAGGCAAGAGTACTGGAGTAGGGTGCCATTGCCTTCTCCATGCTACTAAACCCCAGATTCAGTAATTCTGTGAATCTTTAAGTGAAGTCTTTGCCCAATAACATAATATCACCAAGGACCTTTATAGAAATGTAAATTCTCAACCTGTACCTACTGATTTAGAAACTCTGTCTTAACAAACCCTCTAGGTGATTCTGATGGACCCTCAAGTTTGGGAGCCACAGATCTAACAATGTGGTTTATGGAGGGATTGTGGACATTGACAAAGAAGACCTCCAGGTTGGGTTTACCCCAGAACCACAGAAGCAAAAGTGTGACAGAAAGTAAGCATTTGCAGTGGAATTTCGTAGAAATGTTAGAAAAAAACTATAGTTCAAACTAAGATGCCAAAGTTTCATGTGTGACCCTCCTGAGAGTAATGTGTTTGAATTCTTGCTTAAAGAAGTCACTAGTTCTGTTTGTTACTGATATAAGTTGATGTCTGAATTATAAAAACTGTAAATGATGGAAGAATTCTTATATAGGCTCTGCCTTTCTAGAAGCAATAGAAAAGGTCCTAGACAGAAAGGAGATCTGATGAGGAAGCCAGAAAGTCAAAGAAACTTAAGGTGGTGAAGGAATTAAAGTTGGAATCAAGAGGTTGAAAGTAGAACAAAGTGATAAAAAGAGAAAAGGAAGAAAATGCATTCAGGACCATTTTAGCTAAATATAAGTTATAACCTAGTCTTAGATAGTATAAACACAATCCTTCTGAATCCACATCTAAAGTAACAGTAAAAAAGATTCATACACACAATCAACTATAATGAATCTTCCTTTAATAATCCTGAGAGGAGGACATGGGTCCTCCAGCAAAAGATGCTGAGTGTGACCAGAGACATATGGAAAGGACTACCAAAACTCAGATCTCCTGACCTCACTCGGCTCCTCACTCGGGCAAAATAAACATGAACTATATCTCTACTGATGTTGAAGCCTTCATGGGAAAAACTAAGAAAGTTTTTTCTCTTCTTAATTGAATGCTGTAAGTTTGGAAGCAAATCTGGCAGAAGGTATGAATGTAAAATTAAGAAAGACTTGTTAAAGGACAGTATTTAGTTTCTGTGTCTTTCTTGATTGATATAAGAAAATTAGGTCAGTGATGATATCATGAAAACTGAATGTAACATTTTCACTTAGGACATCATAATTTGGTCCAGTTTAACTCGAAACAAACAGAGAAGAGGGAGGAAAAGTTCCAAATAAACTTACAAACAAGCAAGCAAAAACCATCTGTAATGAAAACTAGATGTGAATACAGGGGAAAAAGTGACTAAAAATCCTTGAAAGAACACAGGAAAGAGGGAAATATAGAGGTTCAGATGTCTTCATTTATAATGAATTTTAATAAAAATAAGTAGTTTTGGCCCCACAAAAATCACCAAGTCCTGGTGTTGAGATGCATGAAATAGATGCCAGGGAAACAGAAAGATAGTCCTATTTAAAAGAAGTGCGTGGAGTTCCCTGGTTGTCCAGTAGTTAAGACTCGGCGCTCCCAATGCAGGGGGCTCAGGTTTGATCCCTGGTCAGGAACCTAAGATCCTGCATCCCACACAATGCAGCCTGAAAAAAAAAAAAAAAGAAGACAACAAAGCACAGTGGGAGATAAAACTATGTGTCAAGGAGATATTTCTATAAAATTTGTGAGGGTGAAGGTAAGGAGAGGTTGAGAGCAAGTAGATGAGAATGAAAGGTAAGAGACATAATACCATGGTAACACTCTCAGGACTGTCTAGGCAGACAGGGTATGTTTGTTACTTAATATAGAGGGCAAAACTGGAGCAGAGGTTATTAGTGTTTGGGGACTTCAATTATCTGGACATCTGCTATATGTTTCATTCATCTAAGGCCAAAACAGCTGATAAAATATTGCTATTGCTAAAATTGTCATTTCAGAGGAGATAGAATCATATCATCTTAAGTGCAGAAAAGATTTTCAAAAGAGTCAAGTTTAATTCCCTCTCTTCAAATTTAAATCCAGGAAAGCCAAAATGTTAATTTTACATGAGACAGAAATTAAACATTCATTTAATCACTTTCCAAATATTCACAGAGCACCTTCTATGTGCTAGATACTGTCCTAGGTACTTGGGTATATGTTACTGAAGAAATAGACAAAAGTCTTTGTATTCAGGGCTCTTATATTCCTGTATAATGGGACAACAGATAATAAAAAACATGACAAGTAGGCAGACAATCTAATAAAGCACTGTATAATTTGGTAGCCACTAGTCATATGTAGCTACTTTAATTAAAAGATTAGCCTGTTCACAATTTATTTACTACAGATTTTAACTGAGTTCCTAACATATTATGGGAGCAGGCAATGTTTGAGATGCAAGAGGTACAGCAATGAATAAAAACAAACAGAGGTTCTGTCATTCCCAGTGGACAAGACAGAAGGTAATCAAATAAGAAAATTAATATTTAATGTGGTTACTGATAGCAGTGAGTGCAATGAAGTGAAATAACGTAGGGGTAGGGCAAGGATAAAATGAATGGTGGTACACTAGTTCAGGTAGGGTGTGCTGTTGGTTAGGAAGAAACCTGCAGGAAGTATTTCAACAAGCCCTATGGCTGTCAGAGGCAAAAGTATCCCCTGCGGATTGAACAGTAATTACAGAAGTCCTGAAGAAGGTGTATGTGCAGCACGTTCATAGAACATTAAGGAAAGCCAGGTGATTGGAGCATAGGAAAAAAGCAGAATAGGAGGAGAAAGGCTGAAGAAGGGAATTTCGAGGCCAGATCACATAGAGTCTTGGAAGTCAAAGTCTGGATTTCAGAATTTATTCTATGTGTAAAGGAATGCCCTTGGGGAGATCCAAGAAGAGCAGTAACAAGATCAGATGTACATTGTCAAAGAATATGAAAGCTGCTGTATGGAAAATAGAATCTAAAGGGCAGGCATGAAGGAGGGAGACCAGTCATTCTGTGGATAACTACATCTGCCAAGTCCATTGGGCATGTATACTAACATAGTTAGTTTCTGGAAATTAGTTCACCAGAATTCCTGGTTAACTACACATTTAACCAAAGTAAATAATAAGGGCAGCTATTAAAAGATTATATTCACAGAAATAAATTTGTTTTAAGAACACCTGTTGTTGTTCAGGTGCTCAGTCATGTCTGACTCTTTGTAACCACATGGACTGCAGCATGCCAGGCTTCCCTTGTCCTTCACCATCTCCCGGAGCTTGGTCAAACTCATGTCAATTGACAATATGACTCTCATAAAATCACATTCTCTTCCTTAGAATGTAGCTCTAATATCAGATCAGCAAAAGCTCTTCCACCTAATTCCTCATTTTTGTTTATTGTACTCCCCCCACCCCCCATCCCCCGCTTTCAAGAATTTGGCTTTGATTTCCAGATGGGACTAGTCAAGACACAGTTGATAGTCTCAAAGCTGTACACACTTCTGTACTGACTCTGCCCACTTCCCCTTGCCATTAATACTTTGAGTTTCTAATCTCTGATGCCCTGCCACTGTCAAGGATACAACATGAGAGATTAAAGGACTGTCATTGTTCCAAATTGCTTGTAAGTCTTAGCTCTGTTGGTTAGTCTACAACAAATGTGTTGGTCAGTTTCTCTCTTTCATGAGGCTCTTCCAATCTACCAAAAAGAATATTTACAATCCATGTTCCTTACCTGAATTCACCTACTACCTGAATTTGCAACGGATACATACATAGCTAGGACCTTCATTCACCAGATCAATGAGGAGGAAGCTGTTTTGAGACTGGACTTGGTAGACAGAACTTTGACAGGCATTTTGGGCCAAGTTAAAAGGAAAGAAATCCAATAACAAATGTGGAGTCACAAAAGTAAGAGACATAAAAGGCAATGGCAACCCACTCCAGTACTCTTGCCCGGAAACTCCCATGGAGGGAGGAGCTTAGGCTGCAGTCCATGGGGTCTCGAAGAGTCAGACACGACTGAGCGACTTCACTTTCACTTTTCACTTTCACGCATGGAGAAGGAAATGGCAACCCACTCCAGTGTTCTTGCCTGGAGAATCCCAGGGACGGGGGAGCCTGGTGGGCTGCTGTCTCTGGGGTCGCACAGAGTCGGACACGACTGAAGCGACTTAGCAGCAGCAAGAAATTCACTTAGCTTAGAATCTTATTCACATTTTCAGTGCTCCTGAGATGAAATGAGACCATCTCACATGTAGGTCTTAGGTAATGGGCTGTGATTTTTGCCACTGTGACTTTTGTGTATTTATAGGTTTAATTGAAATACAAAGCTACTAAAATCATGCTTTGTACAGAAAGAAGCATAATATCATTATTGTTGGAAAACTTACCTGCTGTGCTTATAATGTTCTTGTTGACTACCTCTGGGAAGTTCATTATGATAAATTGATTAAGTTTGTGAATTCTTTGGTTCATAAATGAGAACCACTGCTGAATAAAGATATTCCGTATTTTTTTCATAATGAAGCTATTTTTTTCCTATGTGCGGGTAACTCACTCATTAAAAAGACACTCATGATTTGTACAAGAAAAGATTAATTTTCTCTCTTTCCCTTGCTTCAGGTTTGAAGATAGTTCTTTCTCTTGGGTAACTTCTCTAAATTACAGAACAAATTAAAAGATGTCTAACTATATCTAGTAGATCATATTTCTCATATGAGCCATTTACAAGAGATTTTAAAGGGGTATCTGGCTTCCTGGCTTCAAAAAACAAAGATCATGGCATCCAGTCCCATCATTTCATGGAAAATAGATGGGGAAACAATGGAAACAGTGACAGATTTTATTTTCTTGGGCTCCAAAATCACTGCAGATGGTGACAGCCATGAAATTAAAAGATGCTTGCTCCATGGAAGAAAAGCTATGACCAACCTAGAAAGCATATTAAAAAGCAGAGACATTACTTTGCCAACAAAGGTCCATCTAGTCAAAGCTATGATTTTTCCAGTAGTCATGTATGGATGTGAGAGTTGGACTATAAAGAAAGCTGAGCACCAAAGAATTGATGCTTTTGAACTGTGGTGTTGGAGAAGACTCTTGAGAGTCTTTGGAGACTCTTGGACTGCAAGGAGATCAAACCAGTCAACTCTAAAGGAAATCAGTCCTGAATATTCATTGGAAGGACTGATGTTGAAGCTGAAACCCCAATACTTTGGCCACCTTATGGGAAGAACTGACTCATTGGAAAAGACCCTGATGCTGGGAAAGATTGAAGGCAGGAGGAGAAGGGGACAACAGAGAATGAGATGGTTGGATGGCATCACCAACTCAATGGACATGAGTTTGAGCAAGCTCCAGGAGTTGGTCATGGACAGGGAAGCCTGGTGTGCTGCAGAGCATGGGGTCGCAAAGAGTCAGACAGGACTGAGTTACTGAACTGAAACTGGCTTCCTAAGATTGGTGATTAAAGTTGGCATTTGGCAATCTGTGATCTCTGACAGATTTAAAAGTACCTCTACAGAAGTGGCAAACTGGAGACTCATGGACTTAGACATTGGTAACTTAATTAAATAAGCAGGCCATGAGACTGAAGTGACTCATGCCCTGGCAGGCTACATAAGTTAACCAAAATCTAAGCCTGCAAATGCCTCAGTGTTAGAAAAATCAAAATACTAAGGTCCAGTGAGAGCTGGACCATAAAGAAGACTGAGTGCTGAAGAATTGATGGTGCTAGAGAAGACTCTTGAGAGTCTCTTGGACACCAAGGAGAGCAAACCAGTCAATCCTAGAGGAAACCAACCCTGAATATTTATTGGAAGGACTGATGCTGAAGCCAGAGATCCAATACTTTGGTCAACTGAAGCAAAGAGCTGATTCATTGGTAAAGACCCTGATGCTGGGAAAGATTGAAGGCAGGAGGAGAAGGGGGTAACAGAGGATGAAATGGTTAGATAGCATCACCAACTCAGTAGACATGAGTCTGAGCAAACTCCAGGAGATTGTGATGGACAGGGAAGCCTGGAGTACTTCCTGGGATTGCAAAGAGTCAGACATGACTTAGCGACTGAACAACAACACAGGCAATAAGCAATAGCCAACTGAATAATTTCCTACCTCTGCTTCTCTACTTTCTCTGTGCAAGTTTTTCCCCTGCCTCCTGTTGAAAGAGCACTCCTGACCACTTGGGTTTGGTGGTACCCAATTTGAATTGATCTTTGCTAAAATGAACTAAAAAAATTTAACATATCTCAGTTTATCTTTTAGTTCCATGCTGGCTTATATGTTTGGTTTTGCCAATAAATGTTTTAAGATGTTTATTTCACAGAATTTTAGACTGTTTTCTATTGGATCACAGGAGGATTTTGCAACACTGAACTGGAATTCCTGTGTGCCATCAGTTGGATTAAACCAATAAGTGACTCTCAGTTTATACCAAGCCCCCCATTTTCCTTCTCTATCTTCTAACTGACACTCCTTACTCCTTTATGTTTTGTTCCAGGCTTCTGTAGGCATTTGAGTTTGTTATCTGATTTCTTCATCTGATACTCATTTTGGAATCTTATTGTTTAACATTTTCTGCAATTTATATCAGTCAAAATAAATGTCGTATCCTTCATATTTTGCAAGGAAGGAAGTATCAAGTCAAGATAAATCCTTTGTAGACTTCTCAAAAACTTGTAAGGACTATCCACATCTTTGTCCCTACATGGTGCTTAGCTGATCTTCCTCTCAAACTTCTCACATGGTGGCAAGGAAATGTGAGAGGCCAGATCTTCAAGACTACATATGTATCTGCTGCTTGTATTCAGCTGAAAAGAGAGAGCACATGTCACATTTCATTCAATTTCATAACACCACTGAGGGGTGAAAGATCCTCCAATGAAAACCAATGTTTTATTTTTTTGCTTTGAATTAAAAAAAATAAAGAAAAAACAAAAAGACACATAAAAATCCCAATCTTCTTATTTTTCCCTTTAAAAAAATTCCTTTCATTATTATGACATGACTGGTGGTGGGAGTTAAATAGATCTCAGTTTGACTCTTGGCATTATAATTTATTTAAGGTTTACTTAATCTTCTTTATATTCAGTTGCAGCAGTAAAGTGGGGCTGATAGTAGCTAAGCCATAGCATTGCTATGAAGTTCTCGGAAAATGTATGCAAAACTGAGCACACTGAAAGTGAATAATCAGCACCAAGTTATTATAATTTGATGTTAAATATCTGCATCTAATCTCTAACTTCTGTAGACCGAAACAGTTGCCAAGAACTGGATTTAGACAAATTGCAGTGCTAAAGGATGATTTTTGATTATTAACCCCAACATTGCATGAACCTAACCATCTGCTTTCTCTACACTGTGCCCATAAAGTGAGCACATCTTGGGGAAAAAAAATCATGTGATGGGGCAGACTATATATTAAATAGGTATATATTAAATAGGTACTGATCACTGTCTGCTTACCACTACCAGTAATCCAACTATTGTTTTCTCTTCCAGCTTGTACTTCTACAGAGATTAGTTCATTATCTTCTCACTTTTTAAATCCCTACTACCCTTGTTTGCAGCTGATGTTCATGCCTTATGCTTCATTGACAGAAGACAATTAGTGTGCCAGAAGCTGCTCATATTCCCATCAATAAATTCACAGGGCACACATTCTTTCCACTCTCCCATTTGCTCCAGTACAAGAAGTGTCACTTCTCCCATCACAGATTAATTTGCCATGCTGCCTTTCTGCTTTGTCCTGCATTGTTGAGGACCTTATTCTTAGATCATCTCTCTATGTTCTCATCATCACTCTCTTTCTCATCTAGGTGTAACCTTTATGTACAAAAACACAAATTCTTCATCTTAAGCAACTTCTCTTTTGACCCTGTTTTCTCTTTCAGCTGCTGCCTCTATCTTCTGTTCTCATCTCTTTCCAAATAAGACGTCCATAATGAGGTATCTACATGCTGTGTTCATTCCTTAATCCTTGCCAGTATTCAGCCCATTCCCATCTGGTTTCTACCCCACTACACTGAAACAGCCTTTCTCAAGCCAGCCAAAAACCTCCATTCAGTTTATTCAAAAGTCAATTTTATGTCTGTTTCTCAAATTAAATGTTCTTATGAATCACCTGGATATCTTAAAAATGCAGATTCAGATTCAGTACTTAATTCAGACTTAAATTGAAGAAAGTAGGGAAAACCACTAGACCATTCCAGTATGACCTAAATCAAATCCCTTATGATTATACAGTGGAAGTGAGAAATAGATTTAAGGGCCTAGATCTGATAGACAGAGTGCCTGATGAACTATGGAATGAGGTTCGTGACATTGTACAGAAGACAGGGATCAAGACAATCCCCATGGAAAAGAAATGCAAAAAAGCAAAATGGCTGTCTGGGAAGGCCTTACAAATAACTGTGAAAAGAAGAGAAGCGAAAAGCAAAGGAGAAAAGGAAAGATATAAACATCTGAATGCAGAGTTCCAAAGAATAGCAAGAAGAGATAAGAAAGCCTTCTTCAGTGATCAATGCAAAGAAATAGAGGAAAACAACAGAATGGGAAAGACTAGAGATCTCTTCAAGAAAATCAGAGATACCAAAGGAACATTTCATGCAAAGATGGGCCCGATAAAGGACAGAAATGGTATGGACCTAACAGAAGCAGAAGATATTAAGAAGAGATGGCAAGAATACACAGAAGAACTGTACAAAAAAAGATCTTCACAACCCAGATAATCATGATGGTGTGATCACTGACCTAGAGCCAGACATCCTGGAATGTGAAGTCAAGTGGGCCTTAGAAAGCGTCACTACGAACAAAGCTAGTGAAGGTGATGGAATTCCAGTTGAGCTATTCCAAATCCTGAAAGATGATGCTGTAAAAATGCTACACTCAATATGCCAGCAAATTTGGAAAACTCAGCAGTGGCCACAGGACTGGAAAAGGTCAGTTTTCATTCCAATCCCAAAGAAAGGCAATGCCAAAGAATGCTCAAACTATCACACAATTGCACTCATCTCACATGCTAGTAAAGTAATGCTCAAAATTCTCCAAGCCAAGCTTCAGCAATATGTGAACCATGAACTTCCTGATGTTCAAGCTGGTTTTAGAAAAGGCAGAGGAACCAGAGATCAAATTGCCAATATCTGCTGGATCATGGAAAAAGCAAGAGAGTTCCAGAAAAACATCTATTTCTGCTTTATTGACTATGCCAAAGCCTTTGACTGTGTGGATTACAATAATCTGTGGAAAATTTTGAAAGAAATGGGAATACCAGACCACCTGATCTGCCTCTTGAGAAATTTGTATGCGGGTCAGGAAGCAACAGTTAGAACTGGACATGGAACAACAGACTGGTTCCAAATAGGAAAAGGAGTACTTCAAGGTTGTATATTGTCACCCTGCTTATTTAACTTATATGCAGAGTCCATCATGAGAAACGCTGGACTGGAAGAAACACAAGCTTGAATCAAGATTGCTGGGAGAAATATCAATAACCTCAGATATGCAGATGACACCACCCTAATGGCAGAAAGTGAAGAGGAACTCAAAAGTCTCTTGATGAAAGTGAAAGAGGAGAGTGAAAAAGTTGGCTTAAAGCTCAACATTCAGAAAACGACGATCATGGCATCCGGTCCCATCACTTCATGGGAAATAGATGGGGAAACAGTGGAAACAGTGTCAGACTTTATTTTTCTGGGCTCCAAAATCACTGAAGATGGTGACTGCAGCCATGAAATTGAAAGATGCTTACTCCTTGGAAGGAAAGTTATGACCAACCTAGATAGCATATTCAAAAGCAGAGACATTACTTTGCCAACAAAGGTCTGTCTAGTCAAGGCTATGGTTTTTCCTGTGGTCATGTATGGATGTGAGAGTTGGACTGTGAAGAAGGCTGAGCGCCAAAGAATTGATGCTTTTGAACTGTGGTGTTGGAGAAGACTCTTGAGAGTCCCTTGGACTGCAAGGAGATCCAACCAGTCCATTCTAAAGGAGATCAGTCCTGGGATTTCTTTGGAAGGAATGATGCTAAAGCTGAAACTCCAGTACTTTGGCCACCTCATGGGAAGAGTTGACTCATTGGAAAAGACTCTGATGCTGGGAGGGATTGAGGGCAGGAAGAGAAGGGGACGACAGAGGATGAGATGGCTTGATGGCATCACCAACTCAAACTCAAACTCACTCAAACACTGGGGGTTTGAGTGAACTCAGGAAGTTGGTGATGGACAGGGAGGCCTGGAGTGCTGCAGTTCATGGGGTCGCAAAGAGTCGGACACGACTGAGTGACTGAACTGAACTGAACTGGACCTCCTTGGTGGCTCAGCGGTAAAAGATTCCACCTGCCAATGCAGGAGACTCAGGAGATGCTGGTTGGATCCCTGGGTCTGGTACATCCCCTGGAGTTGGAAATCGCAATCCTATCCACTGTTCTTGCCTGGAAAATTCCACTAACGGAGAAGTTTGGAAGATTACAGTCCATGGGGTTGCAAAGAGTCGGACTTGACTGAGCCTGCACTTACAGCATTAAAGATTCCAGATTGGGGTGTGGGGACGAGGTAAAGAGAAAGGTAGAGAAGGTGAGAAAGAAGTGTGAGCAACTGGACTGGTCATTGCTGACTGACTTCATTACATCTAGGGTCAGAGGGACATAAAGGAAATCCTGATCTCTGCTCAAATTTTTCTGACCCTGATGCTCTGATACCTCATAATGTAGGAGTCCTCATGGCTTCTCACCATCCCTGACTGGTGACCCTGTCAGGGTCAGCTTTTCCAATCCACACAGACATGCTGTTTCTGATGAAGATGTGATCAACCTTCACCTCTGCTTAGAGAAAGAAAGCACCAATCTGTAACTTGTCAAGGTGTTTGCCAGAAGCTTGAGGGGGAATCAAGATATCATGTTTGCCACAGGAAGAGTATGCAAGTGAACTGACTCTGAGTTCTTTTTTTAAAGATTACACTAGTTAACTTAGTCATGAAAATGGCCAGTGAGAGTATTCCATTTCCAGCTTACCTCTAAGTGTTAAACTTACAGATCAGCTCTAAAAAATACACGAAGTGCTTACCTCTAAATAGAATTATGGTTCCATGGAAGCAGGAAAAAAAAAACACTTGCTTTAGCAGATTTTTAATTCTAAACTGAAAAAAGTGTTCCATGGACATCTCTGATTTGAGCTTCAGCTGGTTGATTGATGGTGATTTAATATCAAGTGGAGGAGATTTGACTCACTTTTGCTTTGGTGAATGTGGAGATTCCCAGGTCTTACAGGCCCGCTGTCTTGTGTTTATGCTCAGAGAACTTTTTTTTTTTTTTTTTCAGAGAACTATTGAGTAAAGGCTTACAGTAAACTTTCTTATGAATATGTCAGTAGATTTATAGCCCTGTACTCCTTCTCTTTTTCATAGGTGCTATTTCCTGCGATGGCTCAATTTCCCACTTTTTACCACTTATTATTAAAGTTCCAACCACTTAGAATAACTCCCTGGATTTGTAAGATGTTTAATTTATCTATTTTAAATTGTTTATCACAGTTTTTTGAATACTGAGACTAAAGACCTTGAAGGTTTGATGGAGATCTAGAGAGAAATATAAGATTTGATATCTCATCTTAGTCATCATTTGGGGATCTTATTTTCATTAATGTGCAAAATATTGAAGAGACTAGAAAACATTAGCTTAGAAAAAACTGTAAAAATAATTTCTTCTTGCAGAGAGAAACCCATGAAGCCCAAACAGTTAGGTTTCATAACACCTCAGATGACAAAGTATTGATTGCTTGCAAATGATCACCAGAAAACTTTTGGGGTAAAAGCTTAACTTCTCTTCTGGAGTTATTTGGTTAAAAGATTTCATCCCTGAAAAGCATAGATCCAGGATATTACATGTGTCAGCAAATCAAGGGAAAATACTCGTGTGTCACTAGCAGGGCTCAGTCCTTTGCATCTGTAAGAAGGTCACATTATAGCTGGAGAAGCAGAATAAACATTTTTTTCATAAGAATGACTAATGTCGTTTAAGAAGGAGTACTGCATTACTGAAATTAGCAGACAGTCATCTTTGATATTTGATACTTTAAGTAGAATAAAAGAAACCACTATACAAGCCCAGCAATGAAGAAACAGAACAGATGGTAGCAGGCCTTCCTGTTCACTAGCTGAATCCCTCTTCCCCAGACCCTGCACCCATTCCCATCCAAACCGCAAAACACATGGAGCAGTCGGCATCATTAATTATGATGTAGATGCCAGTTGAGGTCACCTTACCTTTTAGAGTTTAAATAAAATGAAATTGAATTCCTTATCCTGTATCCTAGCCTTTCAAAGATTTCTATGAGTTTGGTGAGATGCTTACATATTTATAGTCATCTCTAGCTAAAAATTCAATATCGATGGAAATCTTGAACCTGTTCATGTCTCTTCCCCTTGCAGCTACTTATTCGCTCTGCTCTGTGCCAGTCTATAAGAGAAAATCACCTCTTTTCCTTGATTTGTCCTCCAAAACACACATACGTGTACTTAAAGCAGGTAGCAGACTTCAGTGGAAGTCTGGAAAAACAAAGTGAAAAGTGTTACACAGTGAGGTAACACATTTAAAATTTATCCATACAACAAGTAATGGCTACCTACTCTGTATCAACCACTGTTTCATGGGCTGGGATTGTAGCATTCAATGAAATAAAAGTCTGCTCTTGTGGAACTCCTTGTGGGGAGAGATAGAATATAAATAAGTATGTGCATATGAATATATACTGAACTGTATAGAGAAAATTAAAGAAAAATAGTGAGGAGGATGAGAGTGAGAAGGCATAGAAAGTCATTGAAATCAGGAGTCAAAGTAGACCTCTCTGGTCATATTTGAGCTGAGTCCTTAAGAAAGAGAGAGCAGCAGGGCCAGTTCAAAGCTTCTGAGGCACGAACAAGTTTGGCTTGTCCAAGAAACAAAAGGAGGCCAGCGAGGCTAGATGAGAGTGTCCAAGAAGGAGAAAGATGGCAGACAAAGGCATGAACTCATACTAGGTTAGAGCCTGGGACTGGATAAACTATAAAATATTGTCTGCAGGCAGAGCCTTCTGAGAAGAGTTTAGTAGAAATCTGACCTCTTCTGACAGTCAAAGCAGTGATAACTAGAATGTCTCCTGACTTACAGTCTGTTTTCTCTCTTCAGCATTCTTTGTGTCCCTCTTGTCTCCCCAGAGTTTCTCCATGATGGGGCTTGGTGCTTCCAGTGTAGAAGGCCAGCTTGGCTTCTTTGGTCCACCCATCTTAGCCTCGACTGATCTGAGCAAATCAGCATTGGTCTTAAGAAAACCATAAGTGCTTTGGGACACTTTGCCCAAGAGCAAAACCATACAGCATCTTTTAGCATTGTTACAACTACCTAATTCTGCCATGTCGGCTTATTTTGCAAGCAGTGTTTTGGTCTTGCCAGAGATGGTTGCTCATATTTGCTCTAGAAATAATGGGCCTGTGTGTCAGTATCACAGTGAGTTTGGGAAGAAGCAGTAAAAATGAGTGGCTTTTTCATAACAGAGATTTGGTGCCAACCTCTCCCTCTGAGACAGAGTGGCAAATAGTAATCATCTCACAAGTACTTTCTCAATGTGAAGGTAACTGTAAATTATTTTCACTTTGCATTTTCAGTTTTTTAAAGCTGTTTTTTTTTTAATTCTCAAAATGACTGCTATGAGAGCTTTTTTAAACTTGGAAAAGCATTTATTCAATGCACTTACTGGGCACTTATGTGAAAGTAGTGTTTCTATATGTTAGGATTTAAAGTCACATGAGTTTTGTTTGTCTGCCATAAAAGACCATTTTATAATCTAATGAGTCTCTAAAAAGCAGCTAGAAGAGAGACAGAGTGATCTTCATCAAAGATAGTGGGAACAGATATAAAGAAATAGTGGGAATAGAATGGGTCTTAAAGGAATAAAGCCAATACACCCGGCTTTCTGCCAAGTGTTACGGAAAGGACTATGAAGAGGATCCAGATTCCTTTATTGAGTTCTTTGCTTGATTTGGAATATAGATTTTTAAAAATATTTGTTACATGAAGTGAAAATATTATGGTAAATATAGGCCCAAGGACATTATGAGAATATTGATAAGGAAAGGATTATCTTTGTTTAGGAAAACTGGAAAAAATCTTCCTGGCAAATATTGAAGTCTTCTATCTTAAGTCAGATGGTATCAGGAAAACATGTTTCATATGACCAATCCCTTTGTCAAAATAAGCAATTATGAATAGAACTGTTAAGGACTTATGGTTAGGAGAAAAAATAAATTCTTTATAGCAGAAAAAACACACTGTAGTGTCAGATAAACATTGAGCAAGTTACAAACTCTCTGAGACTCAGAGGTTTGAGTGCTTATGAATTTCACAGTATAAAGTTCCACTGCATTCAGTAAATGTCACTGCCAACATTCCAGGTCTTTAGGAAATGGAAGTATTGGATTTTCATCCTGTTATGGTATATTGAGAATCTACGTATGTATGTGATAGATGTAGTCAAAGAGAAAAAATGATCAAAAACTTGAAACAATATTTTCTGGAGAGCTTGGTAATATAATTTTTGTTTAATTATAATAACTACAATTCCAAGAATGCCAAAGTCACTTAATTTATTACTTTAAAAACACAAAAATACTTAAGTAAAACTTTAGGCTTTGCAGAAGAAAGGCACTTTACAAATCAATATGTGTATTAGTTTTGCTACTGTAATAGCTAAACATTAATGTCTAGTCCAAAGTTTTATAGGAAAGCCAAGTGCAAAAAACTACTCAATTGGTTTCCATAAAATTATACAGCTTAGCACAATAATGGTTTCTGTTCTATGCAACAGTTTCCAAAGAAATGTGGTAATATCTTAATGAGAAGTAAGAAATACTAGAAACTCTTGTCCTTGTAAGCATTTTACAGATTAAATGGCTCCAGCGGAAGAAATACAGATTCTATCCAGGTGAAAAGCACAGAATTAGTTATGTGGACCTTACTCCCTATGCATAGAACGTTCCTCATAAGTAAAACAAAGCCAAAATACAATAAACAAAACTTAGCATCCATAAAAAAGGGAAGTTTCCTATAGTGGCTGGAAAAGGAAACTATTAAGAAAGACATTTTAATTATTCCGAAGATATTTACTGAGCCTCTGATATATGCCAGATGATTTGCTGCGTTGCAAAGACACAACAGTGAGGCTAGCAGATTAGATCGTACATTTTAAAAAATGGCTGCAGTAATAGCTCCCATTTCACATACTCTTCTTAAATGTGACATTGCCACTCTTCCCATAAAGAGTTGGGCATCTATGTTTCCTTCTTTGGATCTGGGCAAGCATATACTATGGTGAAAGTGAAGCTATATATTTAACTTCTGAGGTCAGGTTATGAAAGGTAGTACAGTTTCTGCCTGAAACTTTTGGGCAGTTTGCTCTTGGAATCAATAACCTAAAGAGACCCAAGTGGAGAGAGATGAACATCCAGTACCAACTTGCCTGAAACATTCATGAGTCATCTTAAAGTGGATTCTTGACTCTAACTTGAATCAAGCCATCCCAGCTGACAGCACATGAAATAGTAACAAACTTTCCCCACCAAGACTGCCTATATTGCAGATTTGTGAACAATTTAAGTGATCAGTGTCTTGTTAAGATTCCATGTTTTGAGAGCTTTGTTACATTGGCAATAGCTAAATTTAACAGTGAAAAGTCGCATTTGCATCCTCCTGAAGAAGCAACAGTTAGAACTGGACATGGAACAACAGACTGGTTCCAAATAGGAAAAGGAGTATGTCAAGGCTGTATATTGTCACCCTGCTTATTTAACTTCTATGCAGAGTACATTATGAGAAACGCAGGGCTGGAAGAAGCACAAGCTGGAATCAAGATTGCCAGGAGAAATATCAATAACCTCAGATATGCAGATGACACCATCCTTATGGCAGAAAGTGCAGAGGAACTAAAAAGCCTCTTGATGAAAGTGAAAGAGGAGAGTGAAAAAATTGGCTTAAAGCTCAACATTCAAAAACTAAGATCATGGCATCTGGTCCCATCACTTCATGGGAAATAGATGGGGAAACAGTGGAAACAGTGGCAGACTTTATTTTGGGGGGCTCCAAAATCACTGCTGACGGTGATTGCAGCCATGAAATTAAAAGATGCTTACTCCTTGGAAGGAAAGTATGACCAACCTAGATAGCATATTCAAATGCAGAGACATTACTTTGCCAAGAAAGATCCCTCTAGTCAAGGCTATGGTTTTTCCAGTAGTCATGTATGGATGTGAGAGTTGGACTGTGAAGAAGGCTGAGTGCTGAAGAATTGATGCTTTTGAACTGTGGTGTTGGAGAAGACTCTTGAGAGTCCCTTGGACTGCAAGGAGATCCAACCAGTCCATTCTGAAGGAGATCAGCCCTGGGATTTCTTTGGGAGGAATGATGCTGAAGCTGAAACTCCAGTACTTTGGCCACCTCATGCGAAGAGTTGACTCATTGGAAAAGACTCTGATGCTGTGAGGGATTGGGGGCAGGAGGAGAAGGGGACGACAGAGGATGAGATGGCTGGATGGCATCACCAACTCGATGTACATGAGTTTGGGTGAACTCCGGGAGTTGGTGACGGACAGGGAGGCCTAGCATGCTGCAGTTCATGGGGTTGCAAAGAGTCAGACACGACTGAGCTACTGAACTAAACTCAACTGAAGCTTATATTGAATGATTAATAAAATTAAGCAAGCAATTATGATATAATGGAAATTGATTTAATAATGGCAAAACATTCATATACAGGTATTGTAGTTTTCCACAATAATAATTTCCCTGAAGGAGTAATACCTAAGGTGACACCTGAAGAATGAATGGAACATGGAAGCTGCTGTTTTGGAGGTGGAAAGAATGTATTTCTTTATAATAGCCTGTGTGGTGGTGGGAGTAGGGACCAGAGGAGAAAAAAATAGGGAAAAAAGAAATAAAAGCTGAAAGAGATCAAGTTAAGGAGTTTGGACTTTGTCTTAAAATAGTGATGCAAAGTAATATTTTAACTAGCTAAAGATGCGGTCAGGTTTGTAATTCAGTAAAATTACAAAAAAAAAAAAAAAGAAAAGGAGGTAACTAGAGATATACAGCCTAGGAATTAGAGATATACAGACTAGGTAGGTAGTAACAGTGATTCAGTTCTCCTCTATCTGAAGAATTTTTCATCTTGGTTAATGAAAGCTCCATCCTTTCAAATGTTCAGACTAACAACCTTGGTTGCATCCTTGACTTCTTTTATATCCTCCATCCAATCTGTTTGCAAATCCTGTTTTATCTATCTTTAAAATATATCTAGAATATGGCCATTTTTTACCACCTCTGTTGCCAGTCTCAGGGTCACAACCATCATCTCTCTCATGAATTATTTCAAAAGTTTTCTAAAAGGTGCCTCTGCTTTTATATTTGCCCCACCTGCCACAAAGACTGTACTTAACACAGCAGTCAGAGTAAATTTCCAAAAGCCAAAATCAGCTCACTCCTCTGCTACAACCCTTACTGTTGTCGCCTTTTACTCAATGTAAAAGCCACAGTCTAGAAGCCTGCATGTAACCTGGTTTCCGGTTTTCTCTCTAACTTCCTCTTCACCTCTTCTTTCTGTTCAAGCCACACAAGGGCACATAAACACTCCAGGGTCATTCCAGCCTTGGAATTTTATTTCAGCTATTGTTTCAGCCTAGAAGGCCTTTCCACAGACATCTGTATGGCTAATTTCCTCAGCTCCTTCACTTTGATCAAGTCTCACCTATTTGAAACTGTAATTAGCAGTCTGTTCCTTTATCATCCTTTAAACTCTCTAACCCTGACCTCCTTTTATTCTTTACTCAAAGTCTGTCTCTCTGTAATGTACTGTATAAGTTATTTATTTTTCATGTCTAGTGTTCATTTTCTGTCTTAACTTCTACCTGCCCCTATTCTTGAAAGAATACAAAGAGGGAAAATGAAAGCAGAAATCATTTGTTTACTGATGTAAAAAATCCCCTCGAGAAGTGTCTGGCACATAATAGGCATTCAAGTATTCATTGAATGAATGAATGGTGATAGAGATGGGGAAGCCTTCCCTGTTTTTCCCACCACATACAATTCTCCTTTATAATTTAGAGCAACTTTTGACGTGCTCTTTTCTCTGCTGAGATTCTACTACTAGGTTGTTTACATTCTCGTTTTTTCCTTTCCACTGTGATTGTTGTTGAAATGTAATCAACTGTCAATGTCATCTTGGCTTCTTAGCCAGACCAAACACCAGCTAGAGCATTTCAAATATTAATACACATGCCATTCTGGGCTTCCCTGGTAGCTTAGCTGGCAAAGAATCCTCCTGCAATACAGGAGACCCTGGTTGGATTCCTGGTTCCAGAAGATCCCTTGAAAAAGGGATAGGCCACCCACTCCAGTATTCTTGGCCTTCCCTGGTGACTCAGACAGTAAAGAATCCACCTGCAAAGCGGGAGACCTGGGTTTGATCCCTGGGTCAGGAAGATCCCCTGGAGGAGGGCAAGGCAACCCACTCCAGTATTCTTGCCTGGAGAATCCCCATGGACAGAGGAGCCTGCAGGCCACAGTCCATGGAGTCACAAAGAGTCGGACATGACTGAGTGACTAAGCACATGCCATTCTACTGAAGAAAACATGAGTGACCTACATAGGCATCAAAGCTTTTAAATGGCTTATTCAAGGTTGCTGTTTCAGTCAATATGGAGAATAACCAGTACCTTAAAGGGCAGGATTCCAATTTGATATTGTCCAAGAATGGATAAGATAAAGAAGAGCACATTGAATGGAATTAAATAGGAACAAGTGTTGTGTAGGACAGAGATGATAGATAGACACATACATAGATTCCTTTCCCCTTTTATAGCACAACTGTATTTGGATTTACTAGTTCTATATAATTTTTCTGGGCTTCCAAATCACTGCAGATGGTGACTGCAGCCATGAAATTAAAAGACGCTTACTCCTTGGAAGGAAAGTTATGACCAACCTAGATAGCATATTCAAAAGCAGAGACATTATTTTGCCAACAAAGGTCCGTCTAGTCAAGGCTATGGTTTTTCCTGTGGTCATGTATGGGTGTGAGAGTTGGACTGTGAAGAAGGCTGAGTGCTGAAGAATTGATGCTTTTGAACTGTGGTGTTGGAGAAGACTCTTGAGAGTCCCTTGGACTGCAAGGAGATCCAACCAGTCCATTCTAAAGGAGATCAGCCCTGGGATTTCTTTGGAAGGAATGATGCTAAAGCTGAAACTCCAGTACTTTGGCCACCTCATGGGAAGAGTTGACTCATTGGAAAAGACTCTGATGCTGGGAGGGATTGGGGGCAAGAGGAGAAGGGAACGACAAAGGATGAGATGGCTGGATGGCATCACTGACTCGACGGACATGAGTCTGAGTGAACTCCGGGACTTGGTGATGGACAGGGAGGCCTGGCGTGCTGTGATTCATGGGGTCGCAAAGAGTCGGACATGACTGAGTGACTGATCTGATCTGATCTGATATCTGAATCCCACTATTTTCTTCTGATACCAAGTAGTAAGGAACAACTCCCTCAGATTCCCTTCAGAACCACAGGATGTCATCTCATATCTTAAAAGTTTCTCTTTCATTTCTGTTGTGTCTATTATATGTCTGTTGTACATGTGCTGAGCCCTGAGAATGTAGGAAGAAATAAAATACAGTTGCTTTGTACCCTCATGGAACTTATAGTTCCATCACAGTTCTGTAATGGACACCTGTCACCACTGCTGTGCTTTGCAGGTCTTGCTCTTGCACACCCTACTCTAGTCTTGGCATTGTAGAGAAGTAAAAAGTAATTGGAGTAGACACAGATGCTTTGATTTCTTTAATCTGAGAAGATTGTATTAATATTATTGTTTCTAGGCTATTCAGCATATTTTTCTTGAGCATTTGTTCTGGATCCTGTTCTAAGTGCCAGAATCAGAGGTGGAAAAAACACACATAGTGACTGCCTCCATGAATATTCCAATCTAATGCAAATGGATGATCTTCTGTAAACCCCAATCAATGAAAGAAACCTCCACAAAAAATTACCTAAGTCCTGACAGTTAAATATTTTCCCTACCTGTGTCCCATTTTTCATTGCCATGGCAATCTACCAAAGATAGGAAATCAGGAGTTGGAAAAATTAAGGGTGAGTTCTTGACTGGGGAAAGTCTACTTTCCCACTGTGCATGGTTTACTATGCACATCAGTTGTTCTGGTTCTGAGTATCAACCATCCCACATTTGTATGTGCCCCCTGCAGTGGAAATGCAGTGTCTTAACCACTAGAATGTCAGGGAAGTCCCTCTTTATATACATGTTTAAAGTTGCAGTATAACTGAAAAGAATTTCCATCTTAAACTGATGTCATATTTTACAACACTTTGAATTTGTACTTTCCATATTGCCACTTACATAGTTAACCAGCAGTGTGATCCTGGGTAAGTCAATGAGCACAGACTTCCTTGGATTCATCATGTATGCAATGGGTATAATAACAGACTACCTCACGGACTCTTAGGAGGACTCAATGAATTAAATATTTGAACTATTGGAATAGTACCTGACCCTGTAATACTCATTAAGTATTATCTTCTAAGAGGGTAGAATATTTTACAGGGATTGCTCTGTAAAAATGGAATGTTTCCTCCTGCTCTTTGACAGGCCATGTCTTATCTTTCCTCTTTAAAATTTAACATGCAGTCATCTTTCCCTTCATCAAATTCCAAAAATTTTTCTGCTTTTTGTTCTTCAGTCACTGAGTTGTGTCCAACTTTTTGTGACCCCATGCACTGCAGCATGCTAAGCTCTCCTGTCCTTCACTATCATCTCCCAGAGCTTGCTCAAATTCATGTCCATTGAGTCAGTGATGCAATCTAACCATTTCATCCTCTGTCAACCTCTCCTCATTTTGCCTTTAACCTTTCCCAGCATCAGGGTCTTTCCCAATGGATCTGTTCTTCACATCAGGTGTCTACTTTAATAACAACAGAAATTGGTTAAAATTTACAAAACTGAAGGAGGAAGTAGAATTTCTTTTTTCAAATCTAAACTTTTAAAAATAACTGATGAAATATTAAAAGATTGCTTTTAGGGTAGTATATAAAAAGAAATACTCAATTCATGCTGAGCAAACTATAGGCTTCAATCACCTAAGCAATAACACAGAGTAGAAATGTTTTTAATTTTTAGAATTTTGAATAAATTTATCATGACATTACTATAGCTATATGTCAGATCAAAAGCTTGGAAATATTTTTTAAATTTTCCCTTATATTTTAATCTCCTTGAACTAAATTTACAGATTTGAATTAAAATTTTTCTATTTTCAGAGATGAGTAATGGGGATAATAGAAGGAGGAAGGCTCTTTCCTTCTCCTCACTCATAGCGAATCTTCAGTACCTTTTCTTAGTTGATTTAATTTTCCGTAAAATGTGAAGTTAGAGGAAATGAAGCATCACGGTTATGTAACATCAGGGCTTTATTAAAAATAAGAATACTAAAGGTATGTTAGTTTATTTTACAGAAATCACAGCACATGAACACTGACACTCTTGTAATCTTTACAACAGTCTTATAAATATGTGCGAAAAAGCAAATATTTTGCAAATGAAGCAATCAAGCCTCCATGAAGTTAAATAAGTTGCCAAGGATCAGGTTTATAACTGATACCAACATCATATCTTCAGACTGCATTTCCAGAACAACTTCCCAGGTTTTTTTCTTTGTTTTTCTTTCTTTTATTTATTTATTTTTTTTTATAATCCCAGACAGTGTATTGACTTTTTAGCCCTGAGAGCACATAAGACCACTGTCTTTAGGTACTTTACTTCTTAAATGCTTCCTTGGTCTATACCAGTTGCTCAGAATTCACTTTCCTATAAATATGGTATAAGATCACTCATATGCACCATCAATCAGCTGGTACCTTACAAACTTTAGGTTCTTTTGAACCTAAAAGTCAGCCCCCAAATTGGAAAATTCACTTCATTTCCCTACCAACAACTGTTTTATGGTCTATACTGTATCTTATTTATCTTGGATTTATTTTACAAATATTATTATAATGCTTACTGTGTGCAGTCATGTTCTAAATATTTTACAAATATTATTTTTTCAGCCCTTACAAGTTAAGTACACTAATTACCCTCATTTTGGAGGTAGGATATGGAGAGGCACTTGCCTAAGGGCACCATGCTAGTATGTGCAGGGTTTTACATAGTAATGATTATAAACAACAGAGCCACAACAGCACCATAAGTCCAACTGGTGAAATTCTAGTTTAGATTAAAATTTGAACAGCCTTAGATGAAGAACTATATACAATCAGTCTATCAGCTCTATCATCAACATCAGAAAATGACTCTAATACAAGGTCTAAAAGTTAGCATGGTACATTAAAAAGAATGAAATAATGCCCCTTGCAGCAACATGGATGGACCTAGACTGTCATACTGAGTGAAGTAAGTCAGACAGAGAAAGAGAACTATCATATGAAATCCCTTATGTGCAGAATCTAAAAGAAATGATACAAATGAGCTTATTTATAAAACAGAAACAGACTCACAGACTTGGAGAACAAAGTTATGGTTACCAGGGGAGAAGGACGGGGGCAGTGGGTCGGGGAATGGATAGTTTAGGGAGTTTGAGATCCATGGGTACACTCTGCTGTTGGGGGCCAGCGTGAGGCACTCCGCCCGTGGCAAAGGTCATGAGGAAGGAGGCTTGACATATGCAAAGGCGGGATCGAGCCTCAGGAGTCCCCTGGAAATCCTCGAGCATCTACCCCCATAACCAGAGCCTGCCTACTTTACTACTTTGTGCTCTCACCTACACCTCTGACTTTACGGGGGGCTGTCCCCCACCACCTCTTTCAGAGAAGGAGTTAACTTAGAGCTCCAGTTAATAAAAACTCCTGGGCATGACAAGAGTGTTTTAACCTACAAACTCCTCTGAAGGTTCTCTAGCCTGCCTGACAGGCTTGTCTGGCCACATGTGATTGCTCACAGCCTCCCAACCGTGAGAGGCACGAGATGCTTTAAACTTTCCAAAAACAGGTTCCTGTTAGAAAGTTAGAAAACCATTAGTATAGGTATAGTGGGCTGATTAGAAATTGTATTGGTGAAGGGTTTTTCATTTGTTGAGCTAATGTTTGTTGCTAAGTCTCCACATCCCCTGCCCTTACACACAGTAATGAATATATAGAAGAAGTAAGTATTAACCTTTGATATAAATCACGTTAGACCTTAGGCTAAGTAAATTCTTTCCTTAACTAAAACCCACTACACCCTCACCCTATAGGAATGTAACTTTATTTGGGTGGCGTCTGTTTTAAGAATAATCACCCCTTGGAGAAATAAGTGTCCTGGTTGACTGACCGCTGTCACAAGGAGAGGGTCATAAATTGTCAGCAGGCCCCCTGGCCAGAAGATGATGTAACACCCCTAAGACCTCTGTATACATTTGTATGAAGCACCTGACTTTGATAAAAGTCAGGACTGCTGACCCCGCGTGACTTTTGCATAACATCTCAGTGTATAAAAGTAGACCATGGAAAATAAAGAATTGGGATCAGTTCCTCGAAAGACTGGTCTCCCCATGTCTCTCTCTCTCTCTCTCAAACTCTGGCTGAGTCTCCATCTGGAGTGCGGAGCCCGCCATGCTTACTAATTATGCCTGGGCTTCTAAGATCTGACCAGGGAGGCCTCAGTGTCTCCTCTCCTTCAGGAAAACGGAAGGACACCTGTGGCCTACGTAAGTGGTACAAGCTTCTCGTCTTGAAGTTTTATTGGTTTCCCGCGTAAACCAAGCTACTCAGCCTCTTTTCTCCACTGAATTTTCCTACTGAGCTATCCTCATTCTATTACTCTTTACATCTCTAATTAATATCTAACTGAAGCTATTGTATCCTGATCCTCGCCGACGCCGTCCCCGCTTCAAATACCCTGGATCAGCCGGGGCTGGACCTCGGCACTCTGCTATATTTGAAATGGATAACTAACAAGGTCCTGCTGTGTAGCACAGGCAACTCTGCTCAATGTTATGTGGCAGCCTGGATGGAAGGGGAGTTTGTAGGAGAATGGATGCGTGAACATACATGGCTGAGTTGCTTTGCCATGCGCCTGAAACTATCACAACATTGTTAATCAGCTACTCCAGTATAAAATAAAAGCTTTAAAAAAGTTTGCATGGTAGATTGGAAGGCAATGTAGAAATAATTAAATGAAAATGGAAAAACTAGATTCATAGCATTACCTTAAATACTCCTGGCTAGGCTATACACACACACACACATACACACACACACACGTAGATAGATAGATGTACAAAATGTTATTTATATAGTAAGTTAACTAAAAATAAAAATGGAAATTTCTTTGCCATCACATACTAAACATGGAGCATTTCCTTGAGAGAATGAATTTCTTTGCTATTAATCTTTTTGTAATCTTAGTGGTTAGAGTTAAAATAACTACTTCAGTTACTGTTAGAGAAAATTTTGATCTATGAGATTGATCAAAATCACATTTACAGTCACTCTGAAAGGGAAGATGAGTATCTCTCTCTATTCTTTTCCAAAAGAAAAAAATACTATGCTTAATGACAAAAACAAAATGACTAAATTTATTTTACTGTTTCAAATGAACAATTGATGTGAAAGTATGTCAGAATATTTTTTAAAAGAAAAATAATAGTTAACAATTTGAGCATTTAATTTGTGCCAGGCCCTTTCCTAAGAGCTTCGCATGATTACCTCACTTAATCTCCATAATAACCCTGTGAAGTAGATACCATTATGATTCCCATTTTACACTTAAAGGAATTAAAACTCAGAGAATTTACATAATTGGCCCAAGGTGATATAGCTAGTAGATGAAGCAGATTTAAACTCCAAAAGTCTGACTTCAGAACTTTTGCTTCTAACCACATGACAGAAATGGTGGGCAGAATAATACAATTATAATTTAAAGGCTTTAGCCTTGTCCATATTATTATTTTAATCCTTCAAAAGTCCCTAGAAAATTAATAAATATCATTTGCAGTTAGGAAACCAAAGTGCGATGGTTCCCAAATTCTCTGAGAAAAGAAATAATACTATCATGTAAAAATTCCACTAATAAATATAACACATTGCTACCTGAGACTGAATGCCAATAAAAGTCATTTTAAAAGACTTGCCTGTGGCTTATGATCACTGCCTAGGCAAAAGATGAGGTCTTCTCCCGGATTCTTAGAGCCTAACAATAGGTTAAGTTTTTGAAAAACAGTTCCACATTACTAATTTTATGTGTTTTAAAAACTCTTAATGGAGGTACTAAGTCTGATAATGTATCTATTTATCTAGCATGCAAATTAGTTCTGAAATATCCTTTTGCTTACCATAAATTCATCTTTTAACTCTCTTGCCACTGGCACATATGATAGTAGATCCATGAAAATAGCAAATATAGTCCAAAATATTTACATAGACTTATTATGTGACAGACACAGTCCTAAGCACATCGCATATTTTAACTCATTTTAACTCACAACACCTTTATTAAATAAACAATGTTACTATTACTGTGGCACTGAGAGGTTAAGCACTTTCAAGATCACTTAGTGGTGACAGAGACTGGATCCAAACTAGACAGTCTAGCTGAAGAGACCACATTCATAACATCTATAATCCAACTATTCTAGAACACCATTAGAGCCGCACACTTATCTTTTGGGCAACTCATTTCTAGGTTGTTGTTGTTCAGTCACTAAGTTGTGTCCAACTCTTTGTGAGCCCGTGGACTGCAGCACACCAGGCTTCCCTGTCCTTCACTATCTCCCAGAGTTTGCTCAAACTCAGGTACATTGAGTTAGTGATGCCATCCAACCATCTCATCCTCTTGTCAATCCCTTTTCTTCTTTCCCTCAATTCAGGGCAGGAAGAAAAGCATCAGGGACTTCTTTTCTCAGCATCAGGGACTTTTCCAATGAGTCATCTCTTCGCATTAGGTGAGCAAGTACTGGAGCTTCAGCTTCCGCATCAGTCTTTCCAATGAATATTCAGGGTTGATTTCCTTTAGGATTGATTGATTTGATTTCCTTGAGCAAGTTGCCCAGGCGTGTCTCAAGAGTCTTCTTCAGCACCTAAATTCCTCATTTACTAAGCATTTATTGAGTACTAGTTTTCCTAACCATCCATGTATGAGAATACAATGATAAATAAGGCAGAGAAAGTTTTAAGGAGAAGAGGAAGGCATATAAATGATTACTTATAAAAGGAAGCTAAAATGCCAGCATAGAGTATATAGAAAGGACTGCCAGAGCATAAAATGACTATACTTCGTCTAGATGCCCTCACTGGAGGAAGGAGAGAAAGGAAGAGAGATATTTGTAGAGAAGGAAATAAATGTCTCTGCCAAAAAAGTAATAATAACAATGAATTAAAAAATAAAAAGCAGAACCTATTCCCTTTATTTTTACCTCAAGGAAAACAATAATGCTACAAGAATATGAATCATTTTATTGTCAGGATCCTTACAAGACACATAAAAGTGATAACTGTGACAACTTAATGAACGAATTATTTACAAAATTGTGGGGAGGGTTAAAGGCACCAGCAAGAGAAGGAGAAGCCTGAGGAACTCCGATAGCCAGAAGCCTTTGCCATCTCTAGGTCTTCCCTAGTGGCTCAGACTGTAAATATCTGCCTGCAATACAGGAGACTTGACTTGGATCCTTGGGTCAGGAAAATCCACTGAAGGAGAGCATGGCAACCCACTCCAGTATTCTTGCCTGGAGAATTCCATGGACAGAGGATCCTGGCAAACTACAGTCCATGGGGTCACAAAGAGTCGGACACGACTGAGCAACTAACACCCTTTCACATTGCCATCTCTAATCGGAAGGAGCAAAGTGATGTTGCTGTCACCGAGACTGACAAGAGCTGTAATGGTGGGAGAGGGTCTGGTAGGAACTATATCTCTGGGTAGAACACAGACACTGCCAAGCCACGGCCCAAGGAATGGTTGGGAAAATACATACTGTGACCTCATTATCTCCCATCCACCAGTCTCCTGCTAGGATCTCCACTGGTTGAACAGAGAGTGAGAGAGTTTATGTGATACAGTCCACAGCAGTCAGACTCGTGCCACCCAGAGCAGGATGAGAAGTATCAGTTGCTGACCTGGAAGGACTAATAAATGGAGAATAACTGACACTCAATTATAAGCTCAAAAGACAGTACCTGGTACTTCCTCACCTCAGAGAAAAGCAGGAAATGGATAGCAATAGACAGTGTTTTTGGCTGAATGAGGACTTTTCTGGAAAAGTTATACAAATTCTAAAATCAGCTATATCAACATGGACTTTGCAGAGATCTCATGTGAAGATTTTTAAATTCAAAATTTGTGTCACTTTTACTAGGCTCAAGTCCCTCTCATACTACTAATCTTTTTTAAAAAAATTTTGAGACTTAGTCCATCTACAAAAACCTACCAAAGAGAAGACTTTGTTCATTTGACCAGCAAAAATTATTAATTCTACACCTAAACATCCTTATATCTATTTTCTTTTCATACAGGTACAATTCAGGTTTTTATCAGCCAAGCTACTATTGCCTTGACAGCAGTGAACTCCAACTCCCTGAAATGACAGGCTGCTATCTGCCCAGAGTCCTGACTATACTTCCTAAATACAACATAAAATAAACTCAAACAAAGGCACCAGGAATTTCACATAGAAAATATTTTACTGATTATGTTTTCCAATTTGCATGTAATTTCAAGTCATTTTTACTGTGCAAGATTAGCATTTAATTACCATTTGTTCTTTTTGGTTTTAAGGAACCCCACTAATTAAGGGAAGAATTTAGATGAATTTTGCTGAATAAGCAAAACTACTTTGATCTTTATGTAAAAATTAGGCATTCTAAAAATTCCATTAATCAGCATTAATGTTCCCTCTGGTCATATTTAGTTTTTGAGAGTTTAGTATTATTGCTGTTTATTAAACTTTCTTTTACATTGCTCTCAACAAAGATTTGAACTGCACAGTATCTCTTCTTTGTTAATTTTTTTCTTTGTTGAGAATGGAAAGCCAGAGCCAATTGTCAAAGCTGTCCTTGAGAGTAAAAAAGAGGGGAAGAAGATGAAAGAGGTAAGAGTGAAGAAGAGCTAAAGTTGACTACAAATTTTCATATCTTTTAGGCTTAAGGTTAGACCAAGAAAAAGCTAACAATTATTTATTGAGTACCACTTATTTCCTATTTGATACTCATAACAAAGCAATGAGATAACCTCATCAAATAGTATGTGCATTCGTGCTAAGTCACTTCAGTCATGTCTGACTCTTTGGGACCCTATGAACTGTAGCCCACCAGGCTCCTCTGTCCACGGGATTCTCCAGGCAAGAATACTGGAGTGGGTTGCCATGCCCTCCTCAAGGGGATCTTACCGGCCCAGGGATAGAAGCTGCATCTCATATCTCTTGCATTGGCAGGTGGGTTCTTTACTACTAGTGCCACCTGGGAAGCCCATCATGTGGTATAAGGGTAAGCTATTGATAACATGGTACAATGACCATGAGAATCTTATTTAAACTTGTCAATATCTCTTAACAAAATTTAATTTTCTCATCTATGAATGAGGAAAACTATCGATATTACCTATTTCACTTGGGAATTTTAAGTAAGATAATAGTTGTAAATTATTTGAACAAAGTTCAATCCCTTATAGCTAACACATGGTAGAGAGCACACCCTGACTCCTTGACAGAAATCTAACCAGAAAGATAGAGAAGATCTAGATCCACTTAGCAATAATACTCAAAGTGGTTCAATCCTACCTCCATTGTAATCAATTCAACAACTTTTTTAAAAATTTCATTTCACTTTTTAAGACGACAAACTCAACCTGTGGATTTATCTTCTCCTGTCTTTCTCTCTAAAATGAAAAGAAAGGAAAAAATATTTTCTTCTTGCACATAATGAAGATAGAAATGAGGGAAGCTGCCAATCAATAAGAGATCTAAACAGAAAAGCAGGTGGAACACAGCTACCACTGACTGATACTCATAAAGCTTGAGAGGGTAATGCAAGGAATACTACCTTCCACCAGGGAAGATAGTCTGTCTTCCATGGAAAATTTCAGATGTTCCAGTTTCAATACAGGCTTGGAGTGAGTTGTAGTTTATTAGAAGCACACTTTATTTGAAAGTCTTTTTGCAACAGTAGACTGTCTCCACCCCTCTCTTCTATCCCAAAGTCCCCAAAACTTGGCAAGCGGGTGCTTTCACCCCAAGCAATAAAATTACATTCTTCTCTAAAGAAATTGAACAAATCGCTTTGACATAATAGAGTCAGTTTGTATGAGCATTGGTGGGGGGCCCCTGAGTATGGTGGAACACAGCAAAAAAGAGCTAAGATTTTGTCTTTTCTTTGCTTGTCATACATTGTCATCCACACATAAAGGGCACCCAGGAGGAAGGTTCAGTGAATCTACCCAAAGTCCTTTTCTATTTTTATTAGTCTAGAGAAGTCTTCTTTTTCTGTTTTACTTGTCCAGAGATGGTACCTTTTTTTATCCCGTCTTTTCAGAGAGCATGACTTTTCTAGTTTCAACAATGATGCAGTGCAGGTTAACAAGTTCAACAATGATGGGATTAGCAAGTAGAGACCTCCACATGCTGGCATCTAAGGGACCACTAATACCTCCTTCTCTGCTCACACAAAAGCAAGGCATGCCTTTATTTAGCTAAAAGCATTACCCATTTACCAAGACCTTCATATCCAAGAGAGGTAGATGAGCAGAAGCCATTCTACCTCTACATTGAATGTGCCAATTAAGAAGGGTCAGCACTCTGTGTTCTTGGACAAAAGCTACTTATTTTTGTATAGCCTGTGAGCAAAAAATTTAATACTTTTTAATGCTTGAATAAAGTTAAAAGAAGATTAATATTATTTGCCTATGTATATGGCATGAAATTCAAATTTCAGTGTCCATAAATGTTTTTTTTTTTTGGAACATAGTCATGCTCATTTATCTATTATTGATGACAGCTTTGGCAAAACAGTGGTAGAGTTCAGTAGTTGTGATAGAAAACATAGGGTTTATAAATCCCAAGATTTTACTCTCTGGTGCTTTACAGAGAAAAGTGTTTTCAATCTCTATCCTAAAGCATAGTTATTGAAAAATTGTTCTTTTTCTTGCTCATTGGAGAGAATGGGTTGGAGGGTTGACATATTGTTATAGACTCTACACTTTCTTTCACCTCTTTTTTTAACTTGCTTTCTTTTGGGCTGGTCTATGCATAGCATCTTATATTTCACATTATCTGTGAAATATAAGATAACAATAGTGCTTTCACTATTGTTAGAAAGCTGAAAATGGAACCACATAAGCAAGATCCATGTCCACCCTCTTGGTGGTGGGAACAGATGCAAAGGGCAGATTTTGAAAAGGTCAGGCTGAATTTGGGCTATGTGTGAAAGAGAGGGGAAGTCAAGCCAAATCTTTCACCCTCATCTTTGGGACCTAAAATTTCAAGAGGTTCTCTGTAAACAGCCCCAGAGGACCAATGTTTAAGAACTGGCTGTTGTCTTTTTATAAAAATCTTCTTTTGCTATTTTGAACCTATGCAATAATATTTTATGCATCTCTTTTCTCTGGAAACAAATTTAAACCAAATTTTCAACCACTGCCTAACGCCGTGTTCCTATAGAATGGCCTTTTAATAGCTCTTCTCCTTGATACATGTGCCTAGATGTTCTTTTATAGGTGCAAGAAATCAGCTGTCAGGTTCTGAAGAGAAGACAGGAGCTGAACCTGAATGGAGAAGAGAACTATTAGAGAAATCCTCAGAGCTGACATGAGGTTAGCTAAAGGACAACAGGTACGCCTTCATTTTCAGCTCCTGACATGCTATTGAGCTGCCCTTAAAGAAGTACCACAAATCACTGACGTTCTGAGAGGTAGGCAGAATTTTTGCAGTGCTATAATGCTTTCATTTTATGCCCTAGAAATACCTGAAATAATGTGAATTTCCATTTGGGAATTTAAATGTTCTTTCAGTGTTTTGACATAAGTGCATGAAGGAGCCAGAGGTACTTAAAACATTGAAAGTGAAACCCAAAGAAACAGAATGAAGAACAAACAAAGGACATGTCTGTGGATCTCTTATTACAGAATTCCCCAACCCCATGGCTCCTAGACTATTTAGAAATGAGGCCACCTCAGAGGGCTTTGGGGTTGGAAACAGAAGATTTAAGTGTGCAAGTCTAATTGGGGATCTGGTTATGCTTATGGTATAATTCTAAAGCTAAAGGAAAATTAATATTTTATTATCTAAATTTGTGCCCAATATCAATCACTGATACAATGCTGTTCTTTAAAAGAGAAGTAATCTTATTTATATTCAGACAAAGCACATACTGGAGAAACATGAAGAAAATCTACTTAGAATGGTTGACATTTGTCTTTTGGACATTACTAGGAAGGCTGCCAGTCTATTTACCTTCAAAAAGACAAAGATAAAACTCTTGAAAGCAAATTGGTCCTTGTAATGCATTGGATTTATTACCTAAGCTCCAGTAAAGAAGATAATATACATGCTGTGCAAGAATTTGTGAAAAGATAATGTTGTGTCAAATTGAAGTTATTATAATTATTATCATGTGCCATTAGGAAGACAGCCACTATGTTTTTTGGCTCTAGACAAAATTTAATGGCAACATAGCATTGTGCTATATGGCAATTATGCTAATAGTCATCTAATTCATTATTAGGTGGAGTCACAATTGTAATGAAATAATTCCATGAATGACTCATAAAGCACATTAACCCCTGTGGCATTATCAAATTCTGTATACTCTCCTCCAGAAAAGAATACTTTTCATATTTTTAAAACATAAAATTTTAACTTTTTGCAGGATAGAGATATTTAGACATTGTGGGATTAAAAAAGTGTTCATTATTTTAGAATACACAGAGTAGGTATTACAAAAACAGAATTTTATGTTCATTATATATAACTACTAAATTATACTGAGACACATACAGTTGCACGCATGTGTGTGTGTGTGTGTGTGTGTGTGTAGTCTGCTCAAGCTGCCATAAAAAATACCAGAGAACGGGTGGCTTAAACAACAGAGATTTATCTTCTCATAGGTGGAAGCCAATAGTCAAGATCTAGGCGCCACCAGCTTTGGTTTCTGGTGAGGCCTCTTTTGCTCACTGTGTCCACAAGGCCTTTCCTTTGGGTGTACGTAGAGAGGGACACACAGAGAGGGGGTCTCTGGTGTCTCTTCCTCTTCCTATAAGTGCGCCAGTCCTGTCAGATAAGGCTCCACTTTTATGATCTCATTGAACTTGAATCACCTCCTTAATGACCCTGTTTCCAAATGCGGTCACACTGATGCTTAGGACTTCAATGTGTGTACTTTACACACAAGTCAGTTCATAACTATATATACACAGGAAGTACATTCCCTTTTTCACTCATTTTAAAATTATTACAGAAAAATACGTTACATATTGAGCTTAGATCTTTTATTAATACCCTGTTAATAAGCCAGCAAAGAGCTAAAGGATTAAAGTTGATTCTTACCACAGGTGGTCCTTTTGGGGCCTTGCAAAGATAATGGTAACCTAAAATGATATCTTTTAATTGTGAGACAACTCCACCAATGTTTTAAAATGGAAAGCAAGTTAATCTGCCTATTTGGATATATGTTGTATTTTGTGTGCACTATTTATTACTGTGATATTCTTGTTTTAAAATATGGTATAATAAATGCTATTAAACATCTTGATTCTGATTTATTGAAACACCCAAGAACCTTTTTTAATCTTTGATATTCTTATTATTTTTAAATTTAGAAAATCCTTCCCCCAAAGTTCAAGAGCAGTAAGTAGCAACACTGAAATCCAGATCTCTTAGAATAACTTATTTTTCCCTAATTTCTTGCCACATAGGATGGAATGTTGTATGATTTATGATTCCAAATAATGTTTGTTAATTACTGCTGTTATTGTTTTCTTATGGCTTAAAAGTTGAAAGAAAGAAAGTTTGAGTAACTCATGATAGATTAATGTTTACCTGATTTCATATTTTTGAATTGGAAAAAGTACCTTTGGTTCACTTGAAGAAAGACCAAACATCTTCAATAGCCCAAGAATGGGAAAAAGAATAACAAACAACCAGGGAGAGAGGTTAAGCAGTGTGAATTATCACTCCTGTCTCTAGTTTACATGCCAAACAGCAGAATGCAAAGTGCTACTATTTATTAAATAATAGAATTGTAAATAGTAACCACTAGTCATCAAGTAGCAATTATGTGACAGCCAGTGAAAAGTAGACTTTCAATAACCTTTATTTCATTTAATCCTTATAACTCTAGGCATCAGTTCAGTTCAGTTGCTCAGCCGTGTCCGACTCTTTGCGACCCCATGAACTGCAGCACGCCAGGCCTCCCTGTCCATCACCAACTCCCAGAGTTCAAGACTCTAGGCATAGCTATCATAATTTTTCCTTATTTAAAAGATGAGGAAGCTGAAGCTCAAAGGGGTTACTTAGCTTAGCCAAGGTTATATAGTAAGCATCCAGGTGAAAATTCATACCTAGAACTGCCTTCTGTATCCTTATATGTTCTATTTATGCTACAATTTCTACCCATATGTCCAAAAAAGTGTAACTTCAGTTCATAGAATGCTTTGTATTACTAAATAGTATAAAAATAATAAGTCAAAGGGTATTTTCCCTCCAGATGGTGTGAATAGAAGGAAATCATGTAAATGGATATGATAATAATGATAATAAATATCATAAGCTGTGAGTGCAATTGGCAAGATTTGTCTATGTACATGACCCTTTATTTTGAAATAAGCCTTCCATGTGCACCACCCTCATTCCTGCTTTTTCGCTCTTCTTCATGTTTTCTAACCATCTTGGAACCCTTTAACCTACCCAAGTCCATGAATTCTTTAAGAGACAACTAAAGTTTAACTCCTTCTGGAGAACTTTTGTCACATATTTTAACCAAATAATCACACTGCATTTATGGCCTTTCGCAACTCTTAGCCCGTGGCTATGAACTATAAGTTATTTTTCTCCACTTATATATCCAAACTACAAACATTCTCAGTCCTTCTACAGCAAACTCTCAGCACATACAAATGCTTAAATCAGTTATTTGATTAATGAACTGTCAGATCAAATATCTTTTAAATTATGTATGTAGTAATTGATCCATTTATTAGATTAAGGAGTCAAAGGTACATATATGTCAGGGGACGTTTAACTTTAAGGAATCCAATATGCTACATTTTTCTTCCTTTGTGTGCCATTTCTCAAGGATTCTATTCCTTATCAGTTCCTATTTTGGGAATGAGTAGAGCTGCATGCAGTTCTCAGGACTGAGATCGTGAGAAAGGTATCTGCTTGGATTCCTTTCAGTGACTCCCTTCAGTGACTCTTTTCAGCGTCAGCAACCTTGTATGTATTAGACTATCCATATTGTGACTATTGAGAAAATTTCATCCTGTTTAATAGCTGAGTAATCATCTTACTAAAGATATATAACCCTGCATTTCTTCTAATAAAATATCCTTGCTCCATCAGAGCTTAGGTCCCCGTGTCTTTCTTTCTTTCTCTCTCTCTCTCTCTCTTTCTCTTTCACTTTCTTATCATCAACTCCGGACCACCAGGTTCGGGTCCATTAAAGGACCACAACACATATATATATCCTGTCAAACCAAAATTTTATTTTCCCCCAAATAAACTCTGTTCCAACTCTGAAGACTCCAAACACTCATTTCAGAGTAGTGAATATGGATGCCTAATATACTCAAACAGAAGTTTATCAACTTATCTGTCCTGAGTTAAACATAAGGGACTGATGATACAGAGATAAATGAAAGAAATCCTGTCCCTGCTTATAACAAATGTAGCAATCTAGTACAGAGGAAAGGATTATATAGACATATAAGTTAAAATATTTAGTGAATTTGATGTTTCCTAAGGACTTGCATTGGAGAAGGAAATGGCAACCCACTCCAGTGTTCTTGCCTGGAGAATCCCAGGGACGGGGGAGCCTGGTGGGTTGCCGTCTATGGGGTCGCACAGAGTCAGACACAACTGAAGTGACTTAGCAGCAGTAGCAGCAGCAAGGACTTAGAAAGAAATAGCTATGTCATCAGAGAAAATCAGCCAGTTTTTACCTGATTAGCCTCAACTGGTAAAATAGACACAATAAATTTCTTATTTAACTGGCCCAGAAATTTGGTCTTAACAAATCATAAAAAAGGTTATTGAGTCTTGGGGACATATTTCCTCCAAGGAAGTCCTCTGCAGAGTGATATTAGTATGTTCATTTATTATTAAAAACAAGTAGATAACCAACAAGGATATACCAGATAGCATGGGGAACTCTGCTTAATATTCTGTAATAACCTAAATGGGAAAAGAGTTGAAAAAAGAATAGATACATTTATATGTATACCTGAATCACTTTGTTATATACTCAAAACTAACACATTGTTAGTAAAAATTTTAAAAATACTAAAGAACCAAAACCAAACAAAACAAAGTGAATAGATAGCCTGTCCTATGACCCACTCATTCTTTCTCTATAAGATAAGTAAATCAAACTGTAACCAGGTTTGTGGTGAACACTGACTCAAAAGGGCTTCCCTCCTGGTTTGGATGGTGAAGAATCTGCCTGCAATGCAGGAGACTCACATTCAATGCCTGGGTCAGGAAGATCCCCTGGAGAAGGGCATGGCAACCCACTCCAGTATTCTTGCCTGCAGAATTACATGAAAAGGGGAGCCTGGCATGCTTCAGATCATGCAGTTGCAAAGAGTTGGACACGACTGAGCGATTTCATTTCATTTGGATTAGAATAATTAGTTCTGTAATTACTAGCATGTGACCTTGGAAAAGTAACTGCTTTTTAACTTAAGTTACACATCTGAAAAATGGCGATCATGATAATACTTACATCTAAGATTGTTGTACCATCTGAGTGAGTTAATACATGTAAAATGTTTACAATAGTTTCTTGCACAAATGGAAGCAAAATAATAAAATAATATTATTGAAATTTTTAATGATGTGGTTTGGAACAGCCTCGTGTATACAATACACAGCAGAGTTATAACAGCCAAGTGAATGGATTTATTTAGTCATTCAGTCATTCCTTGAGATCAACTGAGCACCTTACATGTCATTCACTGTACTTGGTGTTTATGATAGTCAACCAATCAAACTCACGTCTTCCCTTAACAAAACTTATATTCTAATAGGAAACTCATCAAATAATAACAATAAAATGTGATGGTTCTAATTGTTGAAGAGTGGAGACTTAAATTCCTATTTCCAATACTTTCTTCTACATAGAGGGAACTCCATGAGCATAACTTACTGAATTTTCTCTGTGTCCTCACTTATTTGTCTTCCAGGAAGGAGGAGTAAATTCCCTAAAAGGTGAATTGATTCCCATGAATCAAGAGATGGATGCCTAGCTTCCCATCCCTTTACTCTTCCTCACTTGTTCACCTACCTGAAAAGAGCAGATGTTCTCTTTTGCAACATAGTCTGCTTAAAAATATATTTATTTATTTGGCTGCAGCAAGTCTTTTGCGGGCACACAGGATCTTCGATCTACTTTGTGAAATGTGGGGATTTTAATTGCTGCCTGCAAACTTTTAGTTGCAGCATGTGGTATCTAATTCCCTGACCAGGGATTGAACCCGGGCCCCTTGCTTGGGAACATTGAGTCTTAGCCACTGCACTTCCAGGGAAGTCCATTTTTACTGTTCAAGCTCTTTAGAAATGTCAAAATGTCAACTTTCAACCTAGGTTATATTTTCACTTTTTGTTATTGGAATTTTTTCAATAATCCATTTAAATTTTTGCTCTTTTAGAAGTTAATTCTCCATCATTTATTAATAACAATAGCTACAATTATTGAGTACTTGTTTGTCATGGTGCACACAAAGAACTTTATATACATGATCTCATTCAATCTTTATAAAATCTTAATAGAGATGGTGTTGCTGCTGCTAAGTCGCTTCAGTCGTGTCCGACTCTGTGTGACCCCATAGACCACAGCCCACCAGGCTCCCCCTTCCCTGGGATTCTCCAGGCAAGATCACTGCAGTGGGTTGCCATTTCCTTCTCCAATGCAGGAAAGGGAAAAGTGAAAGTGAAGTCGCTCAGTCGTGTCCGACTCTTTTCGACCCCATGGTCTGCAGCCTACCAGGCTCCTCCGTCCATGGGATTTTCCAGGCAAGAGTACTGGAGTGGGGTGCCATTGCCTTCTCCAAGAGATGGTGTTATGATGCCCATATTCAGATAAGAAAATTAAGGCAGAAGAGGTGAAATAACTTGTCCCCAGATCACATAGCTAGTAAGTGGCAGAGTCATGGTAGAAACTAACTACATGATTTTACCTCCAATGTCTATCTCCCATAATTTTTAATCTAATTCTCATTTGATTTAGAACTTAAGAGGTTAAGAGAGTTATTTCTTGGATATCTTAAACCCCATCTCCTAACAATCATACTTTGCCTTCTCAAAAGCTAATGTTATTTCTAAATTTTGCCTTACATGTTTTATCCCCTAATTATGACAAAACTATGTGAACAAAGTTATATAAGATATGAGCAAAGAAAAAGGCAGTGCACTGCATCCAGTCTCTTCCACTGGTGAATCAAACTACTAAACCTTTGATGAACAATAAAATGTGTGGTTTTGGTGTGGCAAACATGGTAATTTTCTTTTCCTTTTTGATTCATGAAAACCCAAGAATAATTAGCTTTAATGAGGTATCATATGATTTTGGAAATATATTTACATATATATCAATGTACACTGTGATACTTAAATCAATATGTTCCTTCCTGAGACTTTCTCATGAATAATTTTTGAACTACAGAAATACATACTTTGAATTAATTAAGTTCAATTCAACACAAATTTACTAAGCATTAACAATATGCAAAGCATTGTGCCAGGAACAACGAAGAATACAAATTCTATCTTCAAGGATATCACAATGCCTGACACTGTGATTTCTTATTCTCATTTCTATTCTCAGAAGTAATTTTATTATTTTCTAAGTGAACTTCCTGTTTTTCTTCTCCTATTTGCTTTGTTGCCTAATATAAATGAGAGATGGGTTCCTTCATAAACCATATTTTTATTGCTTTGCATTACAGCAAAGGAAAAAGGTGAATAAGTGTCTTCTGTTTCAAACTAAAAATTTTAAATAGCACCTAGAACACTGTCATCATAAAAAATAATTGGTTGTGGTGTTGATGCCAGCATTTATTTCCTTGGCACTTTATCTGACTGAAAACATTACAGCTCCCCCCATGCTAAGCATCACAAATGGCTGACAAATATCTCCCTATATTCTGAAACCGTTCTGAGACATGTACAGTTATATGCTTCGAATTAACCGCAACTAAAAAACAATTGGCACAACACCTGCTCCCCAGGGGCAGAGAGTTTAGAAGGAAGGAAGGCAATCAGGAGGAATGAGAGCCTGCTTAGGAAAAAATTCTCCCTAGCAAAAAGCAGGATTTATGAAAAGCTGTCTTCCTTCTAATAACAACCTACTTTTTACAGAGGTAACTTATCGTAACTTTTGGGAATACAGGCTAGAAGTTTGCCCTACATTTCCTGATATGTCATATCACAGTCAAGGTATATACTGTATGATGTTAAAAGAAAATGACTTTATACATTGATGGATTCTGTATACGCTTATTATGGCCTCAGTTTTCCATGTTTCAATCTACACTGATAAGATGTTAATATAAAGTGAAAATACAACTCTTTTAAGGAAGTATGCAGAGACTGAAGAAGAGAATAATTAGCATAGTCTTTTAAGCAGCACAGTGAGGCTGGATTGGATAGAGAAAAATAAGGAATAGCTTTCTGTATCAGTTTGTCTTTCTGTATCAGTTTGTCTTTCTGTAATTACAGCAATCACTTTAAAGAACTGTCTGGATATTAAAATAGTAAAAACTAAAATCAATCTAATTATCCACAGTGAACCTTCCTTCCATCAATTTCCATTACAGGGGAAACAAAATTAACCATTACTTACCATTTTAATATTAATGCTAGCTGAAGCCCCATTGAGAGGTACTTCAGATCAGATCACATCAGTCACTCAGTCGTGTCTGACTCTTTGCGACCCCATGAATCACAGCACGCCAGGCCTCCCTGTCCATCACCAACTCCCGGAGTTCACTCAGATTCACGTCCATCGAGTCAGTGATGCCATCCAGCCATCTCATCCTCTGTCGTCCCCTTCTCCTCTTGCCCCCAATCCCTCCCAGCATCAGAGTCTTTTCCAATGAGTCAACTCTTTGCATGAGGTGGCCAAAGTACTGGAGTTTCAGCTTTAGCATCATTCCTTCCAAAGAAATCCCAGGGCTGATGTCCTTCAGAATGGACTGGTTGGATATCCTTGCAGTCTAAGGGACTCTCAAGAGTCTTTTCCAACACCACAGTTCAAAAGCATCAATTCTTCAGCACTCAGCCTTCTTCACAGTCCAACTGTCACATCCATACATGACCACAGGAAAAACCATACTCTTGACTAGACGGACCTTTGTTGGCAAAGTAATGTCTCTGCTTTTGAATATGCTATCTAGGTTGGTCATAACTTTCCTTCCAAGGAGTAACCGTCTTTTAATTTCATGGCTGCAATCACCATCTGTAGTGATTTTGGAGCCCAGAAAAATAAAGTCTGACACTGTTTTCACTGTTTCCCCATCTATTTCCCATGAAGTGATGGGACCGGATGCCATGATCTTCGTTTTCTGACTGTTGAGTTTTAAGCCAACTTTTTCACTCTCCACTTTCACTTTCATGAAGAGGCTTTTTAGTTCCTCTTCACTTTCTGCCATAAAGGTGGTGTCATCTGCATATCTGAGGTTATTGATATTTCTCCTGGCAATCTTGATTCCAGCTTGTGTTTCTTCCAGTCCAGCGTTTCTCTTGATGTACTCTGCATAGAAGTTAAATAAGCAGGGTGACAATATACAGCCTTGACGAGGTACTTAGATGCACACCATTTGTTCGAAATATGAAAGTGATTCCTTTGACTGTTAGCACATGCATAGCAAGAGAGAAGAGACAGGGAGAAATTACTAATTTTTTTTTTCTTTCAACAAATAGGCCCTGGGCTTAGCCCTGGGACTATAAACATACATAAAATGTTGTTTCTTTACCCCAGGAATTCAGAGTTTGTTTGGGGAGTCAAACATAAACAGATAATAGTGAAACAATGAAGTAAGAGCAATGATAGAGAGATTCAGACAGTCCAGAGAACCAGTAAATAGCCAAGTCAGGATGTTTGTTAAAAGAAGAAAAAAAAAAAAAAAAGAAGAGGGATGTTAATCAAGGGTGTAATTGAACTATGTTTTGGGAGAAGTTGGAAAGAGGAACAGAACACTTAGGAAGAGCCCCAGCAAAAACGTGGAGGTGAATAATACTACGAGTTTATGGAAATGGCAATCCACTCCAATACTATTGCCTGGAAAATCCCATGGACAGAGGAGCCTGGTAAGCTACAGTCCGTAGGATTGCAAACAGTCAGACACGACTAAGCGACTTCACTATGGAACCATAAGCAGTTTGCATGTCTAACATGATAAACAAGGCATAGACTGCCATACAAGAAGGCAATGTGCAATAAAGGTATTTCGTGTTTCATTTTCAAGAACAGAAATTTGGCTCAAAGGAGATGGAGTCTGAATGTTTATAAGCAATGGAGCTACATAGTAAGATCGATGTGCTGGATTCTTCCACTGCCCTCCCACCTGTCTCAGTTCTGTGCTCTTCCCTGGAAACTAACTGATACAGATTACATTGAAGGGTCCTCATACCCTATGATTTCTAGTTGGGTTTGGCCAACAGAGTCCCCAGTCAAAGATTAGAGGGAAGGGGGGAATGAGGACACAGTATTATCTGGTATGATCTGAACAAACTTTGGTCTGGGATGTCCCTTGATTAAACAAAGACCTCTGCTTTCTTTCAAATCAGCCAGCTCTACTCACTTCATTTTTCTGTGTTCTAGTAGTGACTCCTTCACTGCATCCCATGAGATGTAGAAGTGGTAACAGTTTGGCCAGACTATTAACACCATCTGTTGTTGTTGTCCTACACCCAAACCTATGGACATCGTCCCTTGATGAATAAAGTTTTCTTGAAGTAATTTTATTTTGAAAGTGCCCATTGTTTCCTATTGAGAATTGATACATGTTGCATTTAGATAAGCCAAACTGAAGTTCGTAAGGGAGATGGCTTAAAAAGAAGAGCGGATGAGACTTGCTGAACAGCTTACTTGCATCAATGACATTTGTGTCAGATAGGCAGGAAAAAGTTTGAGAAATATTTGAAGGTAAAATCTGCTGAATGCATTGGTTGATTGGTTGGAGAAGGGAAGAAAGAAGAAGAGAAAATAAAGATGGTTTCCAATTTTCTACTTTTCAAGTTTTCAACTTCAGTGACTAGATGATAGATGATGGTGCTACCAGTGGAGACTATAGATGAAGGAGCAGGTTTATGGGGAAACATAAGTTCACTTTCACATGTGTTGGCTTTGAGGTGTCTGGGTCTATTGGTTATATGGAAATAAAGGATTAAGACTGAAAATAATATCTTTGAAAGTTGTCAGCATATCAGTAAGTGGTGCTTAAACCATGAGATTGAGAACAGTGAACTGGAAAATAAACCCTAGAAAGAGCTGACATGTAAGGAAATGTTCTCAAATATTAATATTTGTGAAGTTCTACTCAGATGGTTTGTTAAAATGCATCATCCGGGGTCCCTAGTTTAGTGACTGATTCAAAAGTTTGAGTGGTAGATTCAGGGATGATGTAGCCCAAACACATATCCCAAGTGATTCTGATTACATGGTTTGCAGACCACACTTAGAGAAATACTCATTTAAAGAATGGAGGTAGAAAGAAATGTTCATAAAAGAAAAAAAAAAGGAATATCCAGAATATATAGCGAATTCATAAAACTCAACAACAAACAACTCAACTCAAAAATGGGCAAGGGACATGAATAAACATTTCTCCAAGGTACATGAATGGCTAAAGAGCACATAAAAAGTTGCTCAGTATCACTAATCATTAGGGTAATGCAAATAAAAACACAAGGAGACACCATTTCACACACATTAGGTTGGCTACTATCAAAAAATAGAAAATAGCAAGTTTTGTTGAGGATGTGGAGAAATTAGAATGCTTACAGTCTGTTGGTGGGAAAGGAAAGCGGTATAGTCACATGGAAAACAATATGGCAGTTCTTCAAAATCTTAAAAGTGAAATTACAACATGATTTAGCAAGTCCACTTCCGGGTGTGTTTACAGAAGAACTTGCCATAGTTGTGTCCGACTCTTAGCGACCCCCATGGACTGCAGCCTACCAGGCTCCTCCATCCATGGGAGCGACTTAATTTTCACTTTCCACTTTCATGCATTGGAGAAGGCAATGGCAACCCACTCCAGTGTTCTTGCCTGGAGAATCTCATGGACGGAGAAGCCTGGTAGGCTGCAGTCCATGGGGTCGCACAGAGTCGGACACGACTGACGCGACTTAGCAGCATCAGCAGCAGTAGTACCACTGAACTGTGCATACACTTAAAATGGTTAAGACAGCTACAATACATTAAGTGTATTTTATCAAAACACAGTATAAAATATAAAATAAAAATAAATTCACCATTTTATCCCGGAGGGGGGAAAGGAGAGAGAAAACTGGTCAGAATATGAAAGTAAGGAGAATTTCAAGATAGAGAGAGCAGTAAACAATATCAAATGAAGCAGATGACCATATGCTGTAACAGCTTATCTTACCATAAATGGCAAGGAAATGTTGTCCCTAAATTTCAATACATTTTCTGTATATCTCTCAGTAAAATCTGGGGCCCTCCTTGGAGTAAAAATATAACATTAAATGCTCCTGATGTTCTCTTGAACTAGAGTTACCCACCAAGAAATGCAATCGCTCTTCATTATGAATGAGGCATTCATTGATTTTAGAAATATGCACAATAGAAACATTTTTAACACAAAATAAAGCACTCAAACACAAGACAGCAGAAAACTCGTAGAATCCTGGCCGTTTGCCTACTCCACCAGTTCACATTTCTCCCAAGAAGAATATGAAAGTAACAAACAATAATCCTAACAGCAAAATCTTAGACCTACTTGCCAGAAACACACGAAGATGGCATTAGGCAGATGTGGTTTTGAGAAGAACAAGATTTCTTGAGAAACTTTCTGAGCTCTCACTTATTTCATATTAAGTGTCTCCTTGGAGAAGGAAATGGCAACCCACTCCAGTGTTCTTGCCTGGAGAATCCCAGGGACGGGGGAGCCTGGTGAGCTGCCATCTATGGGGTCGCACAGAGTCAGACATGACTGAAGCGACTTAGCAGCAGCAGCAGCAGCAGCAGTGCCCCAACCACGGAGGGGTGGAACTCAGGCCCCTGAAGTGGAAGTTCAGAATCCTAACCACTGGACTACCAGGGAATTCCCTCATTTGTTTAACATTTTACACTTGAGAAGCAGCAATGGTGAGATGTATACTGCACAGCTGTGTGGGCCCTGACATAGGCTGACAGGATGAGGAGGAGGGACCTGTGGAAGCTCCCCAGCTACCCCTCCCACCCCAACCTAAGGAGATAATCTTGCCATTGCAGAGGGCCTCCCTCCACCCTAGTGAGAGCCATTCTGTTGCATCCAGATTCCTCTGACCACAGTGGATACTCAAGATTGGGCTTTACAGTCAGCCCCCAGTTTGAACATACCAAGGACAGGCATAATCTCCCGTGACCCCTACTAGATTGCATCTCTTGCTGTACCAGGCTTCTGTGAAATTTTTCAGTGGTTCCTTTTTTTTTTTTTTTTTTTTGCCTTACCTAGAACTAGATGGAGCTGAATGGAAGTGGACAGGGGTAGGGTAGTGAGGATTGAGGTGTGGTCCTGACTTGGGAACTTGCCCGGCCTCTTGCTTCATTTCATTGGGACAGAGTATTTGATAGCTGCTGGGGGTGAGGATGGCAGTGGGCCCCCAATACCAAGACCCTCCAGTGGCTGTTGTTATACAGCCACACTGGTGTATTTGGCTACACCTCTCCCTGGAATGTTTCAGGGCTGGTTGACCCTGAGAGGGAGGCATTACCTTTGTAGAAAAAGTTGCAGAAACTCATAGAGCAAGGCAGGGTAGAAATGGTCAATTGCTTGGGGCTAAGAAGCCATGGGCTAGAAAGTCACCAATAAAAGCATCAAGGTGTCTAGAACCAAACTGCCTTAATAATAAAAGAGTGCTGGGGTGTTGTGCAGGTGATGGCACTCTGGGGAGACGGCTTACCTCATGGATAGGAGTGGTACTGTACGGCGTTTACAGAACTCTTGGCTTAGGCTTCTACAGCTTTGTAAGTTTGTAGAAGTAAATACAGTCATTCTGTTGAGCTGTCAAAAAAAAAAAACTAAGTGTCTCCTGAATCTACAAATTGGACCTGCTATTTCTCAGAATCAATATGAAGCATAGAAACACAATGTATCATTAATATTTAGTTCTTCCAAAGGCATTTATCTTTCTGCATGTTCACAGATCCACTTTCTTTTGAGCCTTCAAGTGATAATTATCTGTGTTCTATACAGCTTCATTTTTCTGTCCCTCACTTTCCATATTCGAAAGTGACTCCAGATGGCTCAGTGGTAAAGAATCTGCCTGACAATGCAGGAGATACAGGAAACGTGGGTTCGATCCTTGGGTTGGGAAGATTCCCTGGAGGAGGAAATGGCAACCCACTCCAGTATTTGTGCCTGGAAAATACTATGGGCAGAGGAGCCTGGCGGGCTACAGTCCATAGGGTCGCAAAAGAGTCGGACATGACTGAGCAACTGAGCACGAGCACTCTTTGAAAATACATCTTACCATCTTTAGATTAAGAGCACATGTACTCAAACAAATAGCAAATATTAATTTTTAAAGGAGAATAGTGGTAAGGATTATTCAAAATATGGGTTACATCACATTAATTTTATTTGCCTTTAAAGCTTTCAAGAAAGTACTTTATTTTCCTAATTGTATTTATCCTGAACTTAAACTAATGCTTATGCTGATTTCTCCTCCTGAAAACAAAAGACACATTCTTAAACCCACCAGCTTTTCTACTTCTTTATTGTTCCTGAAGTTGGGTTTCCCTCATTGTATACTTTGGTCCATTTCACATTGTCTGTTTTCACAGTTTCACTGTCGATTCTGACCTTACTCACTTATTCTCCTTTAAGGCTTAGGGCTGTCTCATTTTAAAGTTGTTTCCTAAGTAGCTTGACCACTTTGATCTGCTATTCTGCTACCATGTCAGTTTTGCTTCTTGAAGTAATTTCTGTGAATGACATGTACGGGTTGGATGCACTGCAAATTAAACTACATTTGCAATTTCAGAAGCAGTATGGATAGTGGTTTACACGTGACCTTTAAAGTGGGTTGTGGTAATCATCTGAGCTCACCAAGTCTTAGTTGCCTCACCTGTAGGACAGGGATAATAGAGGACTTCCAGGAAGATTCACAACTGTCTGAATGCAAATGTCTCTAGCCATCCTCCAAAACTATACAGATAACCCACACAAACTCCCTTTCTTTCTATATGAGTGCATGCATGCTGTCACATCAGTCATGTTCGACTCAGTGAGACCCTATCGACTGTAGCCTGCCGGACTTCTCTGTCCATGAAACTCTCCAGGCAAGAACACTGGAGTGGGTTGCCATGCCCTCCTCCAGGGGATCTTCCTAACCCAGGGATAGTACCCATGTCTCTTATGTCTCCTGCATCGGGAGGTGGGTTCTTGACCATTAGTGCCACCTGGGAAGTCCTTTTCCATATAACAAACTCAAAATTGAGTAAGTTGAATAAAATAAATACCAATTCCCAACATATCTATTTATCAAGCCCTTGATGCAAATCTTTACAGAAAGGTATAGAAGTCCAGAAAAACTGAGATAAAATCTCCCAGAAAGAGAAAGTCTTCCTTACATGCAGAACTACTGATAAAGAGTTCTGATGAGAACACTGACTCCAGAAAGGAGAGTTAAAAGCACACACAAAAATAAACTCAAAATGGATTAAAGACCTACGTGTGAGGCTGACTACTATAAAACTCTTAGAGAAAAACATAGGCAAAGCATTTTTTGACAAAAATTGCAGGAAGATCTTTTTCGATCCACTGCCTACAGTAATGAGAATAAAAGCAAAAATAAACAAATGGAATCTAATTAAACTTAAAAGCTTTTGCTTTTAAGTAAAGGAAACCATAAACAAAACAAAACGGCAACCCTTAGAATGGGAGAATACATTTGCAAGTAAAGCAATTGACAAAGGATTAATTTCCAAAATATACAAACAGCTCATGCCACTCAATATCAACAAAACAAAAAACACAATTAAAAAATAGGGTGAAGATCTAAATAGACATTTCACCAAAGAAGACATACAGAGGGCTAAAAAGCACATGAAAAGATGCTCAACATCACTAGTTATTAGAGAAAATGCAAATCAAATCTTCACCAAGGTATCACTTCAAATTGGTCAGAATGGCCATCATCAAAAAATCTATAAATAATAAATGCTGGAAAGGGTATGGAGAAAAGGGAACCCTCCTACACTGCTGGTGGGACTGTAAACTGGTAAGCCACTATGGAGAACAGTATGGATGTTCATTAAAAAACTAAAAATAAAGCTACCATCAGTTCAGTTCAATCGCTCAGTCGTGTCTGACTCTTTGCGACCCCATGAATCACAGCACACCAGGCCTCCCTGTCCATCACCAACTCCCAGAGTTCACCCAAACTCATGCCCATCGAGTCAGTGATGTCATCTAGCCATCTCATCCTCTGTCGTCCCCTTCTCCTCTTGCCCCCAATCCCTCCCAGCATCAGAGTCTTTTCCAATGAGTCAACTCTTCCCATGAGGTGGCCAGAGTACTGGTTTCAGCTTTAGTATCAGTCCTTCCAAAGAACACCCAGGACTGATCTCCTTTAGGATGGACTGGTTGGATCTCATTGCAGTCCAAGGGACTCTCAAGAGTCTTCTCTAACACCACAGTTCAAAAGCATCAATTCTTCAGCACTCAGCTTTCTTCACAGTCCAACTCTCACATCCATACATGACCACTGGAAAAATCATAGCCTTGAATAGACGGCCCTTTGTTGGCAAAGTAATGTCTCTGCTTTTGAATATGCTATCTAGGTTGGTCATAGCTTTCCTTCCAAGGAGTAAGTGTCTTTTAATTTCATGGCTGCAGTCACCATCTGCAGTGATTTTGGAGCTACCATATGTTCCAGCAATCCCATTCCTGGGCATATATCCAGAGAAAATCATAATTTGAAAAGATACATGCACCCCAGTGTTCACTCCAGCACTATTTACAGTAGCCAGGGCATGGAAACAACCTAAATGTCACTGACAGAGGAGTGGATAATGGAGATATGGTACACGTATACAGTGGAATATCACTCGGCCATTAAAAGGATGAAACAATAATACCATTTATAGCAACATGGATGAACCTAGAGATTGTCATCCTGAGTGAAGTCAGACAGACACAAATATCATATAATACTGCTTATATGTGGAATCTTAAAAAAAAAAAGTACAAAGGACCTAACTTACAAAACAGAAATAGAATTACAGATATAAAAAACAAACCTATGGTTACCATAAGAGGGGAGGGATAAACTGGAAGATTGGGACTGACACACATTATATAAAATAGATAACTAATAAGAACCTACTCCATAGTGCAGTGAACTCTACTCAGTACTCTGTAATAACTTATATAGGAAAAGAATCTAAAAAAAGAGTGGATATCTGTATGTATAACTGATTCACTTTGCAGTACACCTGAAACTTGTACAACATTGTAAAACAAATATACTCCAATAAAAATTATAAATAAATAAACAAAGGCACACAGAGGAGGCTGTCTCTGAAGATAATACTTCTGGGAAATCAAGGGAAGGGAGAGACCCTTTTGTGTGCTAAAGGGTAAAAGAAGAGAAGAAATTTTACAATCCCTCAAAACAGAAGTAAAAAATAAATTTCAAGGTAAACGACCCTCTCCTCATTGACCAAACAAAAGGAAATGTCATCACTAAAGAGACTGCAATCATTTACTCTGACATGAAATCCTTGAACTATAATCATATAAACATCCCAAACCACCACACCACTCCTAGAAATACAGAGATGCAAGTAGTATTTATTATACAAAGCTACTAAAATGAATAAAAAAATGGGAATTAAATATATCTGGCAGTAAGATTCAAGGAGACAGTAAGAGAAAAACTTACACCAAGAGAATTTACACACTACATTCAGTTAAGGCAGATGAAGTGAGCACAAAATAATGAAAGATAATAACATATTCAATACAGTAGATTTTATGATTATATATTGAAATTTACATTCCAATAATAAAGACTATATCTTCATCACATGTGCATAAGAAACATTCATAAAAGAGCAATTTCATATTAGACCATAAAGAAAGCATGCATAAGTCCCATAAAATTGCTGCTGCTGCTGCTGCTGCTAAGTTGCTTCAGTCGTGTTCGACTCCTAGCGACCCCATGGACTGCAGCCTACCAGGCTCCTCCATCCATGGGATTTGCCAGGCAAGAATACTGGAGTGGGGTGCCATCGCCTTCTCCGTCCATAAAGTAGGGTTGCTGAAAAACCAGTTATTTCTGTGTGCTTACATACAACACAATTAAGAAAACTAGAAATTAATAATGAATGAATGAGTGAATGGACATATGAAAAATTTTGTACACAGGGATAATTAACACAAAATGATAGCAAAAAAGGTTAGGAAAATGTCTTTCAGATTTCAATTGTTTGGCAAATGACAGAAGTGTGATAAGAGCTGAGCCAGGTAATTTCTTAAACTCTCTATTCTGATGTTTTAATAGGTTATTTACCTAAAGAATGCAGCTAGAAGACTATTTCTTTACACAAAATAAATTAAACTTTTTTAAAAATAGAAGGTAAAATATCCAGAACTGGATTGAGGACAGAACAAGGAATAATAGGTAATATAAGATCTGACAACTTCAAACAAAGAGCTGAGCCTTCTCTTGATAACCCTGCCTAAAAGACAAAGTACCTTAAGAGAAAACAGTTAAGGATGATTGGCAAGCATTCTATTTAAAGAAGGATCATATCTTATGTTCTGCAAACACCATCACATTCAGAATGATGGCAACAGTGTCTTTATCATGAAGCAGGAGAGATGGAGTAAATACAGTGACAGCTGCGAGATATCAGTGTGCTTCCATTAGGGATTTTTGAATTATTCTACACTGAGAGGAAAAAGGATCTTAAATCCAGCAAAAGTACAGTGAAGGATGGATGATAATAGCCTCAGTATTCTCCCTTTCAGCAGTGTTGGCTTCATCCTTCTAGTTGCACAAGAGAATATTATTTCCTGAAGATATACTTTCCATGGGCTTCTATAATAATTATTATAACTCTTCTTATGTGTTTAATAACCTCTTCACCTACAAATTTGTGAAGACTGGAGATTTTGCTTCAATATTCCCAGGAATTAGAATTTCCATCACTTTTTGTCATCAGCTATCAAAAGTTTAAAAGCCACCAGGATTTGGCAAAACTAATACAATTATGTAAAGTTTAAAAATAAAATAAAATTGGAAGAATTAAAAAAATAAAAAAAATAAAAGCCACCAGGAAAATTTCATTAAGACCGCAAAATATTTCATACATCTGCTTCACAGTTTCTGCAAACACATAGTAATTGTTGGGCATGGTTCCCTTTGCTTCCAAAAGAAAGATGAGTAGAGCAGATATAATTTGAGCTTCCCAGTGGCACAGTGGTAAAGAATATGTTTGCCAACGCAGGAGACGCGAGAGACGTGGGTTCGATTCCTGGGTTGGGAAGATCCCCTGGAGTAGAAAATGGCAAGCCTCTCCAGTATTCTTGCCTAGAAAATTCCATGGACAGAGGAGCCTGGTGGGCTACAGTCCATGGGGTCGCGAAGAGTTGGACATGACTGAGCGACTGAAAATACATCTCTGTCAAAGGAGCCAAGATGGGTCACTGATCCCCTCCCACTTTAGCTCTGTCTTGTCCCTAGTGTCCCTTTGTACAGCTGTGCAGGTTGTTCACTGAACACAGCTGTCTTGACAACACGGGTAAATGGAGGCTGAAATGTAAATCACCAAGGTATGTGCTGCAACCCAGGGCTACGTTTCCTTAGCACCATTTCCAAATTCTCAGCCACTCTGTGAGCTCACAACAGCTTTGCCCATCTGTAACTCTCAGGGCATGGATAGAAACACTAACCTAAGGTTCAGATCAGATCAGATCAGATCAGTCGCTCAGTCGTGTCTGACTCTTTTCGACCCCATGAATCGCAGCACGCCAGGCCTCCCTGTCCATCACCAACTCCCGGAGTTCACTCAGACTCATGTCCATCGAGTCAGTGATGCCATCCAGCCATCTCATCCTCTGTCGTCTCCTTCTCCTCTTGCCCCCAATCCCTCCCAGCATCAGAGTCTTTTCCAATGAGTCAACTCTTCGCATGAGGTGGCCAAAGTACTGGAGTTTCAGCTTTAGCATCATTCCTTCCAAAGAAATCCCAGGGCTGATGTCCTTGAGAGTGGACTGGTTGGATCTCCTTGCAGTCCAAGGGACTCTCAAGAGTCTTTTCCAACACCACAGTTCAAAAGCATCAATTCTTCGGCACTCAGCCTTCTTCACAGTCCAACTCTCACACCCATACATGACCACAGGAAAAACCATAGCCTTGACTAGACCGACCTTTGTTGGCAAAGTAATGTCTCTGCTTTTGAATATGCTATCTAGGTTGGTCATAACTTTCCTTCTGAGGAGTAAGCATCTTTTAATTTCATGGCTGCAGTCACCATCTGCAGTGATTTTGGAGCCCAGAAAAATAAAGTCTGACACTGTTTCCACTGTTTCCCCATCTATTTCCCATGAAGTGATGGGACCGGATGCCATGATCTTTGTTTCCTGAATGTTGAGCTTTAAGCCAACTTTTACACTCTCCACTTTCACCTTCATCAACAGGCTTTTGAGTTCCTCTTCACTTTCTGCCATAAGGGTGGTGTTATCTGCATATCTGAGGTTATTGATAATTCTCCCAGCAATCTTGATTCCAGCTTGTGTTTCTTCCAGTCCAGCGTTTCTCATGATGGACTCTGCATATAAGTTAAATAAACAGGGTGACAATATACAGCCTTGACGTACTCCTTTTCCTATTTGGAACCAGTCTGTTGTTCCATGTCCAGTTCTAACTGTTGCTTCCTGACCTGCATACAAATTTCTCAAGAGGCGGATCAGGTGGTCTGGTATTCCCATCTCTTTTAGAATTTTGCAGTTTATTGTGATCCACACAGTCAAAGGCTTTGGCATAGTCAATAAAGCAGAAATAGATGTTTTTCTGGAACTCTCTTGCTTTTTCCTTGATCCAGAGGATAAGGTTAGGCAATGATATCTCCTGTATGAGAAGAAAGATTCCAGTGGAAAACTGCTAATGAGTACCAAACATCCCTTTCTCTTTCTTCCTGAAAATCCCTGCATTTTTCGTCATAATGGCAATGTGTCCAGTTGAAAGCATTCAACCCTTAGAATTCTTTATAGCTAAGAAGGGTTCAAGCTACGTGATTCTGGCCAAAAGATAGAAGTTGAGTCTTTCTAGGTAAGATGTCTTTCTGATATAAGTACCATCCCTTCCTGTTTCCTTCCTTTTTCTTTTTGCTTGCAAAGCAAATGGAAATCAGCCATTTTATGATCAGATGACAACATGAAGAAAACTATCCTTCCACTAAGGTGGGCAAACCACCAGGAAGATAAAATGATCCAGGACTGTAACAGGATCGTGAAGACACTTGCCAAAGACAAACTTCCCACCTCCAGGATGCTCTTTGTGTGTGAAGAATAAACTTTTTTATTAGTCACTATATCTCCCGGTTCCTATGCCAAGCAGAAGAAAGCATTCTTAACTGACATGTCAGTCCTGCCTCTACCTCAGAAGAGCTGTGTGAGAAAGATTTTACTAGTTTTCATGTCCAGAATAGTTACTGAACAATATATTTTCATCCAGTTCAAAAGTTTCATTGTTGATTGCCGAGGAGAATCTAACTTATTGTTTCTACCTCATAGACAAGTGATTTAAGGAGGTTTTAGCTACAGCACAGGTATATTGCTAAAGACAGATTAAGACTTTTCCCAAGGTCTTGGTAAGATTCCAAGGAAAGGGGAATAGCGGTTAATATTTAGTGTTTTCTGTCTTTAATATGCTCAGCATATAGAATTTTAACAGATTCTAGTGCATGGTCAGTAAATATTACAATGATGGTGATATATATCAATTATTTTAAACAATGTTCGAAGAAAAGTTTATGCTATAGATAAAAATAGACTGATTTACAGATCCTGATGTTACAACTCCTGAAAAGAGCATCTCACCATCTCAGAGGCCAAAGTTTCTTCCTATTTAAGAATTGTAAAGTTTTACTAAAGATGTGCTCATAGCAAACTTTACTGAAAGTCTACATTCTTATTTTCATGTAATAGTAACTTCTGTGAGTATCTTTTATAAGGAGAGTTCCAGAGAGTTGGTATAAATGTGTGCTGTTTATGACTTGACGGCTGATACTACATGTAAGAAGAAAATTAATCACTTAGCAAACATGCTTTATGTCTTATGTCCTCCTCAAAGTATAAATTCCAAAGGGCACAGTTTTTCATCCACTATAAGTTAGACCTCAGAATATTATCATTTACCCACTAATGAAACTTCTCCTCTCTATTGTTTTTCAGGAACCATGTCACTGGAAGTGAAAAGACAGGTTACTTCTTACAGGGAGTGTTCGTGGTCTTGTGGTAGAAATATATCTATTTTTATACCAAACCAAGGAGAATCTGGAGAAGGCAATGGAAACCCACTCCAGTACTCTTGCCTAGAAAATCCCATGGACAGAGCCTGGTAGGCTACAGTCCATGGGGGCACTAAGAGTCGGACACAACTGAACGACGTCACTTTCACTTTTCACTTTCATGCATTGGAGAAGGAAATGGCAACCCACTCCAGTGTTCTTGCCTGGAGAATCCCAGGACGGGAGCCTCATGGGCTGCTGTCTATGGGGTTGCACAGAGTGGGACACGACTGAAGCAACTTAGCAGCAGCAGCAAGGTCTGTTTAAGGTAATATTTTAAGATTAAAATAGTCCTTTCTTTTATCATTAGTATTATTTAACATTTAACATTGTTCTGAAGGAATTACTCAAAAATTAAATTTTAACTCCTGATTGAGAATATTCCTCTTCAATCCAAATTTCTGGCACCATTTTCAACGATTCTGCTCAGATACAGTGACCTTTCTCTTTACTTTAGAAGACCTTTGTATAACCAGAAACCAAACATCTTCAAAATCTCAATTTCTTACACTGTTCCCTCTGAACAATTTCTTTGAGTTTCACACTCTCTTGCTTAAGTATATTCTCTGACTAAAAAGAGATTGAACAAATTTTAAAACAATAATATTTTTGGTTACTGGACTTAAAATTATTTCATTATTTTCAATTGTAGCTTTGTGGTTATTTTCAACACTTGTTTAACCACTTTTGATCTATTGATCTGTTATAATACAACAGAAACCAATGAAGCCTGCAAACTTAATAAGTGTAAACATTAATGTGTAAATATGATGAAAATAGAAGAAGGAAATGGCAACCCACTCCAGTATTCTTGCCTAGAGAAGTCCTGTGGACGGAGGAGCCTGGTGGGCTGCCGTCTATGGGGTTGCACAGAGTCGGACATGACTGAAGTGACATAAACTCAGCAGCAGCATGATGAAAATAATTTCTCTAGGAATTACACTCTCTTAATTTAACGTAAGCTGAGACAATGGTCCTTAGGGCTATGCACAAAGCTTGAGAACATTAAACTTTATTAAGAACATACTAAGGTTACTATGAAAATTATTATCCATCTTAGAGTTCAAATTTATAAGATGTATGAAAACAAATTAATTGCATTTATTTTTCTTCTGCAAGTGCAACTTGACCATAGAACCCCCAGAGGCTCAAAGAAAAGTCATTGTGTAACATTTCTATAGGTCCAATGTCATGGAAATATGCTTCATAATACATGATTTCCTTTTTAAAAAAAAGGTTATAAAATAGGATGTTTATTTAAGTATGCAGCCGTACACACATGCTAAATTGCTTCAGTCGTGTCCTACCCTTTATGACCCTTTGGACTGTAGCCCAGCAGGCTCCTCTGTCTGTGGGATTCTCCAGGCAAGAATACTGGAGTGGGTTGCCATGCCCTCTTCCAGGGAATCTTCCCGAACCAAGGATCAACTGTGTCTCTTATGTCTCCTGCATTGGGAGGTGTGTTCTTTACCACTAGCACCATCTGGGAAGCCCTTATTTAAGCATACTGATGTGAAATTATATAAATGTATAGATAAATAAGGTGAACATATATATACATACAATAAGAAAAAGAGAGTTCTAGAAAAATATTCACCAAATGATACAAGAGAATATTTTTGAGTGATGGGATTTGGCTTTTTATTCTTGTTTTTCCTGCATTATAAACTTCTAGAGGCTGTATTCTATCATTTTATGTCTATAATACTTGTTAAAAGGATATATGTGCATGAGTGCTCAGTCATATCCCTGTGGACTGTGGCCCACCAGACTCCTCTGTCCATGGGGTTCTCCAGGCAAGAATACTGGAGAGGGTTGCCATTTCCTTCTCCAGGGGATCTTCCTGACCCAGGGATTGAACCCGTGTCTCCTGCACTACAGGTGAATTCTTTACTGCTTGAGCCATGATAAATTAATAAATAAATGGCACCTTTGAATTTTTAAAAATTTTGTTTATCAGCAAAAAGGTAGTAATTCTAACCACTGCCAAACCTCAGTGATATTAACTGCCAACAATGAATTGGTAGGAAATTCAGTTATTATTCACACTTGGTGGCCCCTGTAGGTTGTCTCTGAATACTGCCAATATCAGTTCTGTTCCTCCTCATATTTGCATGTCACACCTTCATCAAATAGTTGAATCGAATTCCCTTCTTGAATCAGGCCAGATCCTGTTGTCTGACTAATAAAATTCTGTGGGAGTGATATTCAGGTTAAGTTTCTTCCTGCACCTTGGAATGCTCATTCTTGGTACTTTCCTTCTTGGAACTCAGCTATCATGCTGTGAGAAGGCCAAACTACCAGAGGAGTCCATGTGTAGGAGTTCAGGTTTTGAGCTTCCAGTTGACAGACAACACCTGCCAACTTTGAATGAGCCATTTGGAATATCTCTAGCTTACTCAAGCCTTTAATGACTCCAGTCTTAGCTGTCAGAGATCCTAAGTTAGAACTGCCCCACAAGGCAGAACAACAACAGAACAGTGACAGATAACATTTTAAGGCATTATGTTTTGGGATGAGTTTTTAATCAGGAATAGATAACTGGAAAATATTCCATGCTTTTGTAAATAAAATTAGTATCTTCTAAGGACTCTGGAGTATACTTTTTGCTCAAGTATTTTTCTTAGAGCCCTCAAATTAATCTGATGAAATTCAGCCCTTTTTGATTAGAACTTGATTCCTCTAATACCTGGACAAAACAGCACAGTAAACTTATTTTACATTAGTATAAGTTAGTTTATAGGATTTTCTGTAATAATATTTTACAAGATTTAGTTAAAGAGACAGTAGTAAAGAGGAATACAGGTTCTAAGGTAATTCTAGAAAGGTTCAGATGTGAAGATGCAGAAGGACACTGTGCTAATCTGTACTGAGAAGAAAGGGATCTGATAGGATGTGACGTGTATGTGTGTTGGGACAAAGAAGTACCCACATTATAAACGGGATGACCCTTCACCTCCACAGACAATTTGGAAATTTCTAATGTTTTCTATGTCTCAACTTATACATAAGATTTTTCTGCCTTCTCCTACCAGTCAAAGGGGCCCTCATTCATCCGTTCATTCAATAAATATTTATTAAACATATGCTCTGATCAATGCCTTAAGCCTGACAGTGAGGATACAGTGATGAATAAAACAGACATTTAAAATGCCTGAGATGTGCAGAGGAGAGATCCAAAAGTTCAGTTTTAGAGAAGTTAAGAACCGGATGAAGTGAAGTGAAAGTTGCTCAGTCGTGTCCAGCTCTTTGCCACCCCATGGACTGTAGCCTGCCAGGCTCCTCAGTCCATGGAATTCTCCAGGCAAGAATATTGGAGTGGGTTACCATTCCCTTCTCTAGGGGATCTTCCCAACCTAGGGATTGACCCAGGTCTCTTGCATTGCAGGCAGATTCTTTACCATCTGAGCCACCAGGGAAGCCCAAGAATAGGATACTAATGTTATTTATGCAATGATTGAAGAAAATTGGATGAGGTACTAAGACCTAGCCAGGACAAGATTCTTCAATAATATAATCAATATTCCTCAAAAAATAGAAATATGTATGAATATTATCTACCTGAAATGTGGGAGACCTGGGTTTGATCCCTGGGATGGGAAGATCCCCTGGAGAAGGGAAAGGCTACGGGATCACAGAGTTGAACACGACTGGGGGACTTTCACTTTCATGAATATTACAAAGCCATAAAAACAAGGAAATCTTGCCATTTGTGGCAATCATGGATAAACCTTGAGGGCATTATGCTAAGTGAAATAACTCAGAGAGAAAGACAAATACTGTATGATCTCACTTATATGTGGAATCATGGACTCTAAAAATTAAAACAAGAGAAACTTATAGAAAAAGAGGTATTTGTGGTCACCAATTATAAGATAAATAAGTAGTGGGGATGAAATGTACAACATGATAACTATAATGAACACTTCAGTATAATATATATGAAAGTTATTGATAATAAATCCAAACAGTTTTATCATGAGGAAAAATTTTTTTTTCTTTTTTTTCCCTTTTGTACCTGAGATGATGGACGCTAACTAACTTACTGTGGTAATCATTTCATGATATACATAAGTCAGATTACACTGAACATAATCCAGTGTCCTATGTCAATATAGTGCTTAATTTAAACTTATACAGTGTGTGTGTGTGTGCTAAATTGCTTCACTCATGTCTGTCTCTTTGCGACCCTGTGGACTATAGCCCACCAGACTCCTCTGTCCATGGAATTCTCCAGGCAAGATACTAGAGTGGGTTGCCATGCCGTCCCCCCGGGGAATCTCCCTGATGCAGGGATCAAACCCAGTTTCTTCTGTCTTCTGCCTGCATGGGCAGGCAAGTTCTTTACCACTAGAGCCACCTGGGAAGCCTCAAACTTATAATAGTGCTCTATGTCAATAATACTGCAAGAAAACCAAAAAAAAAACCATGATCAACAGTCTGTCCAGGCAGCTTGCTCCAAACCTTTGTGCTAGAAGTGGCTCTCTGGGCAATACCGTTTCTGGGTATTTGACTGAAGCAACTTACAGAAAAACACTGTCCTTCATCAGTTCTTCCTGACATTACAGGCTCCAGCATTTTTATGACCATGACTCATGACTCCAGGACCACGATCCTTGTTCTGACTCATGAACTACGTCAGTCTCCCAATCTGGCATCCTCTCACACGGTTCCCATTTCTCATTTTTCCTCCCTGATCCTTTGCCTCTGATCTCTTCTCTTTAAACTCATAGATCAAAACTTCTTTCAGCTCCTTTTATTTTAAAATAAAGACCATTAAAAAGTTGCTATCAGAAATAATCTCCAGACTCTAGCAGCATAAAACTGTCCTTTTCCTCAAGTTCTAGTCTGAATTTTATCTCAAAGAACAGAAAAAAAATATGTAGTACAAGCTGAGTGACTTAGTTGGAATACTCTGGTTAAAAAATTATGTGTCAGGGTCTTTAGTTTTTTGCAAAACACAAAGTTAAATAATTCTAGAAAAGGAAAGTAACTGTGTAAAACTCGGAAGGAACACTGTTGTACTAAAATATTCAAAACAGTCATTCTTTCTGAAATAAATACAATTACTTTCTCCCTTTGTGCACAACCATGACAAGTCCACAGAAGAGGCGATGAAAGAATTATCATAATTTAGACAATATAGTCAATAAAGCTAACCTTACTGTCACTAAAAACCTCCCAATCCATTTAAAGTAAGGAAATAAACACTCAGAGCTTTTGGCTATAGCTGCAAAGATAAATGAAATAATGGAGTTACATTAAGTGGCTTAGAGCAAATCTAACCATAGATGGGAAACTATAAAAATATATGAACTAATTTTTGTCTGATACTTGCAGATAGGAAGAACAAAGAGAAGAAATAGATCCAGGCACTTTTCTATGGAAATATTATTTGCATAAATCATCACTGAAGAAAGTCCCAATGACAATATACTACCAAAATTTTTATTTATGTATTTGTATTTAAGCTTAATATCCTTCCAAAGAATTGCAAGAATCATGGACCAGTGCTAATCAAAGGCGATCTTTATACTAAAGATAAAATAATTAAATTACAGTACTTCAAGAAATAGAACTTGGGGCCTTAAAAACGATTGGAAATAAGAGCAGTAGCCAAAATTCTGTTAGATTTTAATTTTCAAGTATGCTAGAGGATTACTTCTTTCACAGTGATACTCAGGGAAAATTATTTTATCTGTACAGAAATCCACAGAAAGCTGTGAAATTCTAAAACAGCTAAGATTCTATCCTCTGTGTTTTGGCTACAAAAAGAGAGCAAAGGAAAGGAGAAAAAAAGCAGTCCAGCAAAAAAATTGGGACTGGGAGATTTGTTGCTTTGGGCAAACTCAGAAGTATGCAATATTATCTGTGGCTCACTAACATTACAAAAATACCCCAGTTATAGAACTTGATTCAAATTTCTACTTTTTCCTCTCTGTCTATTGGAAAGAATTAGTTCAACTTGCTGTTGCAAATATATTATGTGATATCATTATATGATATTTATGCAGTTTTGAAGGCACATAATTATATTGAGATAAACACATAATTATTAAGCAGTTGGCTTCTTTTTTAAGCTTATAGTATATTTATTTTACAAATGTGTCTATTTCAAAAGCCTAAACCAACAACTTTACTTTTAAAAAAAGAAAAGAAGCAATAATACATAACATATATACTTTGATTGACAAAGATCTCTAGACATTAAAGTGGACTAGGCTAGAGAAAGAAAACCTTCTAAAAAGAAGTACAAAACTACAAAATAACAATGTCACACGCTTTATGAAAATAAGAAAAACTCATTAAACTGGAATCTCAAACTTCAAGTGATTATCTGACCGAGTTGTACAAACCATTAGTATTACACTGAATCCATGCTTCTAATGGATAAGAAATATCATGCTTTAAAAAAGTAAACTTCTTATATTAGCAATCATTAGGGAGTTGAGTCAAGATAAATAACTACTCCTCATCTTTAAAAGTTAAGTAACAGTCACAGAAACCATGCTGTTTATCTGGCCTATTCATTGACAGCCACACAATCTTGCCATGTCTTCATTAATCCCATTCTCTGTTTACAGAATATTCCTCCACCCTTCACCCTGCTCCAGTCCCAATCATGTCTACTTGTCTCATTTGCAGAATACACTCATTCCCCTGAGCAAATCTCACATGTACCCCAGCCCTTGGTCCCTTCAGTACTGAGCTGAATAAAGTAGATAAAGCTAGATAAAGTACCATTATATTATTGACATTTTTATGCTACTTAGTGAACTGCATTACGCTGCCTGGGTGCCTCCAGGTGTGAAGCAGTGTCTTGTTCATCTTTCTCATGGAGTCGTATACCTGACCTTTACTAAACCTTCAAGAAATATTTGTTCTACTAAACTAAATGGAATTTAATTTCTTCCTATTCAGCTTAAGAATCTCTGAAGCTATCTTAATTTGGCCAAAAAGAAAAAGTTGGGAAGAACTGAATAAATGTCATGGAATGAACTCTGTAGTCTTAAAACATGCTCCTCTGTCCATGGAATTCTCCAGGCAAGAATACTGGAGTCAGTTGCCATTCCCTTCTCTAGGGGATCTTCCCTGACCCAGGGATCAAACCTGGGTCTCCTGCATTACAGGCAGTTTCTTTACCATCTGAGCCACAAGGGAAGCCCAAACAATACCAGCAAATCATTTAAAAGCAGTTAAGACTAGTGTCCAATTCTTATATGCATGATCAACCCTCCACTCTAAGACACTAAAACTCTTAGTAAGTGTCCTCAAGGAAATCTCTCTGTCCCAGATCTGACCCAGATCTGCTTCTGCTATTTTTACCTTCTTTTTTTTAAAACCACCCACTAACCTTGTTCTGTTCCCAAATTGGTTCATGTCAGGCTAATTATTTCCTTTTTAAATAAGAACTTCTATACAAATCTCAGAGAATTCTGTCTCTTCTCTAACTGATCCAAGCTGATTTTAATGTAGTAACTTTCTCAACTATAGTCCTATAATCCTAATACATTTGTATGTTGGCAAATTTTCCATAAATGTTGTTCTTTTCTAATTCCATTTCTGCAAATATTTTTAAGCAGCTGCCTAAAAATTCCCAGAGACAGTTTCTCTTTGTACTTCTGAAGGCCACTTTGATATCTGAGAGAAGAAAATAACTTCTAAGCTAAATAAAACTCTTCTCCCAGAATTAGAGAGAAGAAAAATTCTATTGTTACATGGCATTTTTCCAAGTACATTTATGTATTAGCTACTTACATATTGCTATTTCCAGTACTTACATAGTGTATAAAACTTATTTACAATGAATCGTAAGTCTCTATTTAGATATAAAATTTATTCAATATTGGATTATATTTTAATATGATAAGTTGGGACAAATTTCAGAAATTAGCTAAAACAAAAGTCAGCTCACATCATGGTTGGGTCTTCTGCAAACTTTTCAAAACAAAAAGCCTTAAAAATCTTTCTTTTTTTAAACAGAGACAGTAGTAGTAGCAGTACTTAAAGTAACAGTTACTATCTACTTTCATCACAACTATTCATGTGGATACTCACAAGATACTGCTTTCCATGCACTTTAAGCAACAGTTTTTAAAAAGTACATTCATGTCACTTCTAAAAGGCCAAGAGAAATAGAAAAGTATGTGCACTAAAACATCTCAAAACAAGCAGTAGAAAGATAACCTATAGGCAACCCAAGAAAGAAAAAATTTTAAATTTTAGAGGTGAGAATTACATGTTTTAAAAAAAATGATTAAAATAGGAAATAAAAATCTTTACGAAGTTCTTAGCCAGGTATTTGTTCTTCTCTTAAAATGAATTCAAAAGCCTGCATCCAATAAAACTAAATCTGCTGGATTGAATTTGCAAGTGAAACTCTATTCAATCACAGAGAACATTTTTCAGAAATAGTATTGGGGAAATAATGGTAATAATGGAAAAGCTGGATTTTATAAAATTTGATTTAAAACCTTTCCAACTATAAAATAATAGACCCTTATTGTAGAAAGGGCTCCAGGACTAGGACAAGAGGTAAGACATGTGAATGAAGTCACTAAATAAAAACATGCATAATTCTATCTCGATACAGGTATAATACAGAATGATACCTTCAAGTTTTTCTTCGCATATGCTTTGGTTGGTTGTTGGTTTAGTCACTAAGTCCTGTCCGACTCTTGTGACTCCATGGACTGTAGCTCACCAGGCTCCTCTGTTCATGGGATTTCCCAGTCAAGAATACTGCAGTGGGTTGCCATTTCCTTCTTTTACTATCTGAAGTAATATTTAGAATTAAAAAGTATGTGGGTTTTTACCATTTGATATTAGAGTTTAAGTATTTTCTGTGTCATTGATTTATTTGCAGAGAATTGAGATCCAATTAAAAATGGCTTAAACAAATAAAGGTAAATTTTAACTTGTACAAATAAAAAAGTTGCTGAAAAGGCCAGGAGTAAGCTGCTTGGGCTTCTGTGCTCATAGGAATTAATCAAAAATTCATCTTTAGCTACCTCTTAGCGATGATTTTTTCCTGTGTTGATTTCATTCTCAGTCACTTCTTCCTACAAGATGGCAAAAGAACCCTAGAAGCTTTACATTTACTTTTCATTTAGAAATTCCCATGGAAAGCTTCTGCCTCTTCAGCAGTACTCCCAGAGAGTATTCTCAGTGGCATCCTTCACTCTATCTAGGGGGATATAGCATTGATTACTCAGTCCTTAATTGCCTGGAAAATTTGGGAGTCATTGGCATGAAGCTGAATAAAGTTCTGAGGCTGGATGAAATGACTGTGTAGGGAACAAGTACGGATACAGAAAAGTCTGAAAAATAAAACCTAGATCACACAACTAGACTTGTAAGTAGATAAATATTTGGTGTAGAACAGTTAGTTGTGGATTTTCTTTTGTATAAACTCCATAGTCTTGGTGAATAGTCAGAAAGTCCATGGACTAAAAAACCCATGTAGTCTAACATGCCAAGGTTAGGCTCAAGGTGATCAGTTTTCAGAAGAAACTATTTCAACGGACATCACCAGAAAATCAATATCACAAAATCCAATTAAAATAGTAAAATTAATATTTACTAAATGGGTTCTACAAAAGCCTACCTTCAGCTTTAAAGAAAAAATTCATGGCTCAGTATCTAACAACTGTAAATTCCTCCATGGTTAAACAGTTGAGTAAGATATTCTGCTCATCCTCAAAATCAAGTTTAATGATACATGGGAAAACATGATAAAAGACAAACTGTCATCCAAGATTAACATGTATTTTTGCACTTGATGTAAAACTGCCACTTCTGAGAACACTCAATGTCTTCTGAAATTTTTATCAGCAAGATCAAACTGCACAAGACCAGAATTTTTTAAAGCAATTTATACTCTATAACAGTTTATACTCTTTCTTGGCATGACAGAAAATAAAATATGAATAGCTTTCTACTATGTTAAGCTCATGTTATAATGAATAATTTGTAATATTTCTTTTGGAATTTGTAAATAGTATAAAGTAACCAGCATTAAAAAGTTTATATAAGTTAAGGGGGAATGTTTATATAAGTGTATGTAAATATCCAAACTAGCTTTTGAACATACTATGATGATGCATTATCTATATTATTGCTAGGGGAATTCTGAATTGTACAGAAGAACTCATATTTCAATGTTTTGTTAGATTTCTCTATTAAAATAAGAAATTATTACATAACTTTGAAAATTAATTCTTGGTCTAAAAAGTCATGCAGTCCCAATTTGGAAGACAATCAAAATTTCACAGTGGTAGAAACATATTCTGAATAACTCAAAGCAAACGTGTTCATTAGTTCAGTTGTATCAGATTCTTTGTGACCCCATGGACTGTAGCCTGCCAGACTCCTCTGTCCACAGAATTCTCCAGGCAAGTATACTGAAGTGGGTTGCCATTTTCTTCTCCAAAGGGTTTTCTCGACCCATGGAGTGAATTCGTATCTCCTGAGTCTCCTGCGTTGCAGGCAAATTGTTTGCCACTGAGCCATCAGGGAAGACAAACAAACACCAATAATATTCTTTATCTGCAAAGAACTAATCATTAATAGAAGATAATGTTTACATTTATTCTACATATTTCTGATTTACAGGACTTTTCCAGATACTTCTGTTTTATAGGACTTATTCAGATAGTAATTATGTAAAAGTAATTTCTGGTCTTAAGTACTAGAAAAATATATCAACGATGTCAAATTGTAATATGCAAAAAGATCAACTCTTTTTTCTTTATTTTAAAAAATATAGATTATTTGGGCCTCAATCTGAAAAAAAAAAAAAAAAAACTAAAATAAGTCTAAGGCATCAAGATTCTAAGTATGGAAACCCGTGTTTCTGCAGTCTTTAGACTAAAATTAAAAAACAAAAATAAAAAAAAACACCAGTGATGATGAGAAACTATTTCACAATGCTAGAGAGGAGGAGAACTTGCAGAGGCTGTTCAGGTCTGTTCCATCGTCAGTCATGTCCGACTCTTTGTGACCCTATGGATCGCAGTACGCCAGGCTTCCCTGTTCATCACCAACTCCTGGAGCCTACTCAAACTCATGTCCATCAAGTTGGTGATGCCATCCAACAATCTCATCCTCTGTTGTCCCCTTCTCCTCCCTGCCTTCAATGTTTCCCAGCACCAGGGTCTTTTCCAATGAGTCAGTTCTTCATATCAGGTGGCCAAAGGATTGGAGTTTCAGCTTCAACATCTGTCCTTCCAATCAATATTCAGGACCAATTTCCTTTAGGATGGACTAGTTGGATCTCCTTGGAGTCTAAGGGACTCTCAAGAGTCTTCTCCAACACCACAGTTCAAAAGCATCAATTCTTTGGCGCTCAGCTTTCCTTATAGTCCAACTCTCACATCCATACATGACTACTGGAAAAACCACAGCTTTGACTAGATGGACCTTTGTTGGCAAAGTAATGTCTCTGCTTTTTAATATGCTGTCTAGGTTGGTCATCGGAGAGGCAGTGGCGCCCCACTCCAGTATTCCTGCCTGGAAATCCCATGGACGGAGGAGCCTGGTAGGCTGTAGTCCATGGGGTCGCTAAGAATCAGATGCAACTGAGCGACTTCACTTTCACTTTTCACTTTCATGCATTGGAGAAGGAAATGGCAACCCACTCCAGTGTTCTTACCTGGAGAATCCCAGGAACGGGGAAGCCTGATGGGCTGCTGTCTATGGGGTCATACAGAGTCAGACACGACTGAAGTGACTTAGCAGCAGGTTGGTCATAACTTTTTTCCAAGGAGCAAGTGTGTTAATTTCATGGCTGCAGTCACCATATGCAGTGGTTTTGAAGCCCAAAAAAATAGTCTGCCACTGTTTCCACTGTTTCCCCATTGATTTGCCATGAAGTGATGGGACCAGATGCCATGATCTTAGTTTTCTGAATGTTGAGTTTTAAGCCAGCTTTTTAATTCTCCTCTTACATTTTCATCAAGAGAATCTTTAGTTCCTCTTCGGTTTCTGCTCTAAGGGTGGTGTCATCTGCATATCTGAGGTTATTGATATTTCTCCCGGCAATCTTGATTCCAGCATTTCTCATGATGTAATCTGCATATAAATTAAATAAGTAGGGTACAATATAGCCTTGATACAGCCTTGACATACTCTTTTCCTGATTTGGAACTAGTCTGTTGTTCCATGTCCAGTTCTAACTGTTGCTTCTTTACCTACATACAGATTTCTCAGGAGGCAGGTCAGGTGGTTTGGTATTCCCATCTCTTTCAGAATTTTCCACAGTTTGCTGTGATCCACATAGTCAAAGGCTTTGGCATAGTCAATAAAGCTGAAGTAGGTGTTTTTCTGGAACTCTTGTGCTTTTTCGATGGTCCAACGGATGTTGGCAATTTGATCTCTGGTTCCTCTACCTTTTCTAAATCCAGCTTGAACATCTGGAAGTTCATGGTTCAGGTTCTGTTGAAGCCTGGCTTGGAGAATTTTGAGCATTACTCTGTTAGCGTGTGAGATGAATGCAGTTGTGTGGTAGTTTGAATATTCTTTGCATTGCCTTTCTTTGGGACTGGAATGAAAACTGACCTTTTCCAGTCCTGTGGCCACAGCTGAGTTTTCCAGATCTGCTGGCATATTGAGTGCAGCACTTTCACAGCATCATCTTTCAGGATTTGAAATAGCTCAACTGGAATTCTATCACTTCCACTAGCTTTGTTTGTAGTGATGCTTCCCAAGGCCCACTTGAGTTTGCATTCCAGGATGTCTGGCTCTAGGTGAGTGATCACACCCATCACAGTTATCTGGATAGTGAAGATCTTTTTGCATGGTTCTTCTGTGTATTCTTGCCACCCCTTCTTAATATCTTCTGCTTCTGTTAGGTCCATACCATTTCTGTCCTTTACTGTACCCATCTTTGCATGAAATGTTCCCTTGGTATCTCTAATTTTCTTGAAGTGATCCATTAGCAAAAGTGAAATCTAGGGAGAAAAGATAGATAGATCTGACAAATAAAAATTTAAAGTTAAAGTATGTAAGAAACACTGGTCAAAAAAAAAAATTATTAAAACTATTTAAAAATAAAAGTCACAGTTAACTATGATACATTCAAATATTCAAAAATCAATTAAAACAATAAGCATGTTAAGAAAAATAAGAAGAAGCCAGGAGGATTAGATAGGGCTAAGAAGTATTTAGGTTTGCAGGCATAAAGGATCATAAAGCAAGCTGAAGTTTTGAGGAGCAAAGTTAGAAGGTAGAGTAGCGGAAAGACTAAACAAGTCAATACAAAGAACACAGCACTGATATCAAGCTACTGACAATTCATGAACTTCTGCTGCTGAAATGATTAGTGCTTCCTTGGATCAAGTTCCATTTGTATAATGTTCAGCTGTGCTATGGTTTCCATTCTTGGAACCCTATTCCATCTCTGTCTCTCTAATTGCCCTAAATGTTTCCTTATCATAAATCCCTCATTATTAAGTCAATTTGAGTGAGTCTCTGTTTCCTTTAACTGAAAGATCATAAGAATTCTATCAAATGAATCAATCTCAGTGAATAAACTAATACACATTTGTTCTTGAAAGTCAGAGGAGTGTCCCTCATTTTTCCCTAGTAATAGGCAGTGGCAAGGTCATGATATATGACCAGCTAAATGATTACATTTTATATTTATAGGCAAGAATCCATTACATAGATTGTAAGCCTTTTACAGGGAGGAGCAATGTCTTTTTACTTTTAAGCCACCAGTACATTACATAGTCACTGAAGTTGCTCAGTTCTGTCTGACTCTTTGTGACCCCATGGACTGTAGCCTGCCAGGCTACTGCATCCATGGGATTTTATAGGCAAGAATACTGGAGTGGATTGCCATTTCCTTCTCCAGGGGATCTTCCCAACCCAGGGGTCAAACCTGGAACTCCCGCATTTCAGGCAGACTCTTCACCATCTGAGCCACCAGGGAAGCCACATACATAGTACTGCATAGTTGACAGGCTGTGTGCCTGAATTTATTGTGATCTCTCCATATTCTCTCTGGTCCTATTTTCAATAGAATTAGAAACACACAAATTCTAAAATTGAGATATGAGATTTGTGTAACCAGCTTTTCTCTTAACTAAAACTACCATTATTTCAAATCAATACTCTCATTTTAAAAACATGTTTTTAATGACGTAATTAAAAGTGCATGCTCAGTGGCTTCAGTAGTATCTGACTCTTTGTGACACTATGGACTGTAGCCCACCAGGCTCCACTGTCCATGGCATTTTTCACGCAAGAATACTGGAGTGGGTTGCCATTTCCTCCTCCAGGGAATCTTCCTGACTAAGGGATTGAATTTGCATCTCCTTCATTGGCAGGCAGATTCTTTACTGCAGAGACACCTGGGAAGCATAATTAAAAGCAACTTGGTTCTTTCTATTACATCAGTGGCATGCTATTTGATAAATAATGTTCCAGAAAATGTCCAGGGTACACAAATATTCTTGAATAAGTTTAATATATATACACATATACTTAATATACATTTATGTTTTATATGTACAGATTACCATTGGTCATTCATATCACATTGTGTAGCTTTCACATCATGATGCTTTATAATCCTTCAGTGACTTCAGTCAATTCTTCAGCATATCACCTGGTAAAAGTGTGAAACTAGTACACCAAGATGGCAGATATTAATAGATAAATGATAGATCTATAGATAGATGATAGATAGATTCACAGACTTTTTTACTTGGTATCCTAGACAATTGAACTAATACCATAAATTAAATTAGAAGGCCCTTGAAAGTGTTTATTTGAAGGACGTGTTCATCTGACAAAAATGAAGCTGAGACCCTCTCCCCACACAAAAGCAGATCAGCATCTACTGACTAATGAATGCTCCTTTTTAAGGAAGTTTATAAAGTGTGTTTCCCAAGTATTCTAAATTAAATGCTTAGTGTAGTTTTAGCTGCATTAAAATTACTTGGTTGCTGAGATTTACTGATGAGATTTATAAGGTAAGATTGATCCAGATTATCTTTTTCTGAAAATGAACATGATTTGCTCAATTCTACTATTAATTCACATAAGCACAACCTTATAGCAAAGAGAATAAAATTTCATAAAAATAAAGCTAGAACAACATCAGACCAAATATTCTCTCCACTCTGGAATCTGGGTTTAAAATAATATTTTGGGAGCATGTTGAAGAGTTTAATATCAGTTGATCTCTTTCCTAAAATTTGTATACCAGGAGTCTGACAGTCCATCTTAGCACAGATAGAATACTGTCTTAAAGCACTGAACAGAAACAAACTGTTCTAATGTTTGTGGGTATAAGGTCCAAATATATGTTGAGATTAGGCCTCACTACCATATCTGCTTCATCTAGAACTAAAACTTTAATTAATACAGAAAGAATTGAAAGCATACTTCTTACCAGCACACTTGGTATCAACAGTCTGGAGAAGATTATAAGAATCCTTTGGCAGAGGAACATAGGCACCACATTGGATCATAGGCACTGCAAACTCTGGGGAGATGTCACTCTGTATCCTTCTCGATGAAACACCACACATAACCAAGCCTAATCCTACATTTATAGTAGCCCTACTGAAATGCAGCTCAAAAATGAAAGAAGCAGTTTCGTGTATAAGTACTATTCATAATTCAAAGGCAGAGGTACCTTGCCAACAAGGTCATCAGAACACAGGAAATGCACTCTCTAAAAGGCATGCTAATCGATGCAGACACTTCAGCTCTCATTTTGGCTTCAGAAGGTTCCATCAACATTGTTTGCAAGCTCAGGAATATAGGTAGACGTTCTGCATGAAAGAGAAACACCTAGACAGAGTGTGGTAGTCAGAAGCTATCTGTATATTGCAAAAGTCAGAGAATATTGTTTATATGGCAGGGAAGCTTAGGAAATGATTGTTTCAGAGAAGGGAAGATGGCTTAGGATAGCATGGTGTCGACTTGAAAAAATATTCACAGTCTAAAAGTTGAGAGTTATGTTTTATTTAGTGGGAATTTTTAGGACTTCAAGCCCCGGAGACAGCATCTCAAACGATTCTGAGAGAACTACTCTGAGGCAGAGAGGGGAGAAGCCAGGGTATATAGAAGTTTTACAACAAAGGGCAGGAAGTCTGAACATCAAGAGATTATTGTTAATTAACGGAAACCTGATATCTCAAGTTAAAGAATTTAGTGTTTTTCTATGTATAGGCAGTCTGGGCTCATTGAAATCATTCCTTTAGTATAAGAACAGTTCATGTTCAACTCCTTCTTCCCTTAGCTGGATAACCTTTGAAACTTACCCACATATTTCCTTACTTTCTTCATCTGTTGGTACTAAAAGTACCTATGTCATAGATAAAATATGTTTTATAATATATCTAGCCATCTGTTAGAGATAACATAAATAATAAATACACCCTTACTTTTGTTATTACTACAGTTATGAAAGGGAAATTTTTTTGTGGAGAATATAGTACAATGTAAGTAAATAACATACACAACAGACCCAGGACCTTCAAACCCTGGAACTTCCAACAGTGCTCAGTCAATCCTACTAAGAGAAGATAGAGGCAAATACACTCAACATTCAGAAAACTAAGACCATAGCATCTGGTCCCATCACTTCATGGCAAATCGATGAGGAAACAGTGACAGACTTTATTTTGGGGGGCTCCAAAATCACTGCAGATGGTGACTACAGCCCTGAAATTAGAAGATGCTTGCTCCTTGGAAGAAAAGTTATGACCAACCTAGACAGCATATTAAAAAGCAGAGACATTACTTTGCCAACAAAGGTCTGTATAGTCAAAGCTATGGTTTTTCCAGTGGTCATGTATGGATGTGAGAGTTGGACTATAAAGAAAGCTGAGCCCCGAAGAATTGATGCTTTTGAACTGTGGTGTTGGAGAAGACTCTTGCGAGTCCCTTGGATTGCAAGGGATCCAACCAGTCCAACTCCAACCAGTCCATCCTAAAGGAAATCAGTCCTGAATATTCATTGGAAGGATTGATGCTGAAGCTGAAGCTCCAATACTTTGGCCATGTGATGCGAAGAACTGACTCCTTGGAAAAGACCCTGATGCTGGGAAAGATTGAAGTGGGGAGGAGAAGGGTATGACAGAGGATGAGATGATTGGATGGCATCACTGACTCAATGGACATGAGTTTGAGTAAACTCTGGGACTTGGTGATGGACAGGGAAGCCTGGTGTGCTGTAGTCCATGGGGTCACAAAGAGTTGGACAAGACTGAGCAACTGAACTGAACTGAACACTCAACAAGAACATTATTAATGCTTTTATCTTGCAGGTTCTGCTTTCCTTAGATTTCAGACACCACAGAGAGTATTTTTCAGAAATCCATGTTTGGTGCCATAGCCCAATCAATTATCAGTTTGGGGTGGGACATTTGGTTTAGTTTAATGTGATTGCTTTAAAGCACTTGAAAGGGATATAAGAGACCTCCAAGTTCTTAAACATGCCTGATGTTAGCTGATACGTTATTTGTCTGTTTAATCTCTGTTAATATTCTTCATATTCCTGTGTTTTAATATTGACATCTGTAACATGCAAAAGTTGAGCTTCCTGTGGTTATCAGTACCTCGGGCACTGCCAGAATGTAAAACTGTAATCTCTTCCTCCTTATCTCAGTCACATTGTACCCCTTAGAAGTGGAACTCAAAATCCATCTGAAGAATGATTCTATTTTTTATGTCCATAACTAGTTGTTATGTCACTTTGGCCTCATTTTCCAAAGATATCTCAGAAATATTCACAACGGATCCATAGGATCCCAGGTACGATGTTCCTCCTTCAGTTGTCCACGCTTTTCAATCATTTTCAGACTCCTGGGCTTAGGGTCTAATGTTCACTCTGCCTGGAAATGCCCTACTCTGCACACAGCCACCTTCTCCTGTCCTTCAGGTTTGTATTAGTCTGCAGAGAGTGCTGTAACAAATACCACAGACTAGAAGGCAATGGCACCCCATTCCAGTGCTCTTGCCTGGAAAATCCCATGGACAGAGGAGCCTGGTAGGCTGCAGTCCATGGGATTGCTGGGAGTCAGACATGACTGAGCGACTTCACTTTTACTTTTCACTTTCATGCATTGGAGAAGGAAATGGCAACCCACTCCAGTATTTTTGCCTGGAAAATCCCAGGGACGGGGGAGCCTGGTGGGCTGCTGTCTATAGGGTCACACAGAGTCAGACACAACTGAAAGTGACGCGGCAACAGCAGCAGCAGCAGCAGCAGGAGGCTTGAATGACAGACATTTATCTCCTCACAGTTCTGGAGGCTAGAAGTCTGAGATCAGTTACCATAGGTTTGCTTTCTGGGCCCTGCCTTTAAGACCTTGTTTAACTTCAATCACTTCTTTAAAGACCCTGTCTCAAAAGACAGCCACATGAGAGGTTAGGGCTTTAATATATGAATGGAAGGTGGACCCAAGGTCCCTTACAAGGTCCTCAGTTAAAACTTTCTCAGCCAGAGAGTACTACCCTGCTCCTGCCTCTCTAAATTTAATCTCTTCTCTTTTTCTCTCACACTTACATGTTCATTTACTTCAGTGTGTTTCAATGTACATGTTTATATACACATGTAAACATATATATGTAGATTTTATAGTGTTTATTTATTTAGAGTCTCTTCATCACTCCTCTTCACGGATCACAGTCTTGTCGTGGCGAGGGGTTTGTGTAGCTCGGTGAAGCTATGAGCCATGCCCTGCATGGCCACCCAAGACAGACAGGTCACGGTGAAGAGTTCTGACAAAATGTGTCCACTGGAGGAGGAAATGACAAACCTTCCCGCAACAGTATAGACTACATCATAGTCTCTTACACTGTATCCTAGGAGTAAGAGAAAATCCTGTAATATTCACAATTATGTATTCAGCAGTTAGCATAGGGTCTGGCACATAGTGGGCAAGCAATACATACTGTGGTTTTCTCACTCACTTATTTATTGCCTGCGCACATTTTAAGTCAAGATGCAAAAGGAGTACGATTCCTAACATTTACTGAACTCCTCCATGTCCTGGCAGTGTTACAGGCAGTTTTCAAGTGTTATCTCATGTTTATCTCATGTTTAGCAAGTGTTATCTCTTATAACATGTGAAGTGTTACACTTCACAGCAATGTAAGTTGTTGCCATTTTATCTCCTGGTTGGTAATGCTAAACATTGGCTGAATTTATGATACACAAGAGTGGAATGAATGGGTCAAAACATATGAGCATTTTAAATCTCTTGACACATAGTATTAAATTAATTTTTAAAGAAGTTTTCAATAATTTACACTACCCCCTCCCTATACCCTCACAATTATTAGCATTCATTTGTATTTTTGCTAATTTTAGGGGTAGACATAGGACAGTATTGCTGTATTAATTTGATGAATTTAATTTATTTGGTTACTAATGAGTCTGAATGAGGCAGGAGATAGATGGGTTTGAGGTTAGATATTTATAACTGCCCCCCTGTTCACACTTTCTGGGTTGAAAAAAAGATGGGTCCCAGAATGGACGCTCACTATCAAGCCCAAGTTTACATTTCTTGAGGCAAGGGACAAATGGGCCCTGGGCTACATGCTTATGATCAGATTTGGGTCTACACTTCAAGATCTGCACTTCCATATAAGGAACAATATATATTCCTGTTCAATAACAGGAATGGGATGAGTAACTGGACATTGGGTACTTTATGTCAGGAACAAACAGGGTTTAAACCCTGTTAGGAGGTAAAGAGTTCATATATTTCCCATCCTCGGGGCAAGGGAGACGATAACTGAAACTGAAGTCGCTCAGTCATGTCCGACTCTTTGTGACCCCATGGACTGTAGCCTACCAGGCTCCTCAGTCCATGGAATTTTCCAGGCAAGAGTACTGGAGTGGGTTGCCATTTCCTTCTCCAGGGGATCTTCCCAACCCAGGGATCGAACCTGGGTCTCCTGCACTGCAGGCAGACGCTTTACCGTCTAAGTCACCAGGGAAGGGAGACGATACACATGTACAAGTCTTTGAGAGTAAAAAAGGCAGGGAAAGCCAGGCCATAACTCTTGCTAACCTCCCCTCCGGCCCCCCACGATGAAATCCGTTTTGACTGAGGAATGCACGTGCACCTAGGGGAGCATCCTGTGACAAATTAGCCAGGGGAGTCAAAGCAATGAGACTGGCCAAGAAGACAAAGAGCCAGAAGACTGCCCCATTATAAAGAATTTACTCGTGCAAAGGGATGACTCCAGCAACTCTCTCTCAGAGATAGACCACAGGCAACTACAAGGCTTTACCCAGTGGGCCTCCTAAGAGGAAGTACACCTTACCAGACTTGGTGCACAGCCAGGGCCTTCAAGCTCTCTGGAAAGAGTAACAGTCCTAGGAGCCAGGCTCCTCTGATCCAGCCAGGCTCATCTACATATCAGAGATAACCTTATCAGAGATGTTGGAGTCTCCTCCTTCCTCATGTATCCATGAGCTGGCAGTGCGTGCCTGCTAAGTTGCTTCAGTCGTGTTCCACTCTTTGCGACCCTGTGGACTGTAGCCCACCAGGCTCCTCTGTCCACAGAGTTCTCCAGGCAAGAATACTGGAGTGTGCTGCAGTGCCCTCCTCCATGGGATCTTCCCAACGGAGAGACTGAACCCCAGTCTCTTATGTCTCTTACGTTGGCAGGTAGGTTCTTTACCACTAGAGCCACCTGGGAAGCCCTGAAGTGGCAGGAGGGACTCGAAAGTCAAGTAGAGAAGTGTCTTAGGCAAGACTCTTTAATAAAGAGCAGGAGGTGCTGGAAGTGCCCCTAATGAGGTGATCTCATAGGTAGAAGAGCCTGGCTGAACCAAAGGAGCCTGGCTCCTAGGACTGTTACTTCCTCCAGAGAGCTTGAAGGCCCTGGCTGTGCACCAAGTCTGGTAAGGAGTGCTTCCTCTTAGGAGGCCCCCAGGGCAAAGCCTTGTAGTTACCTGTGGTCTAGCCTGAAAAGTCAGGTGGGGTTCTGACATGGAGCTAGACTCCTCTGAGGGAAGCCATTAGCATTCAACAGTTTAGTTTACTTGGGAATTGTGGGAAATGTCAATGCTAATCAATTGCCTATAGCATCAAATCAGGAAGGTGAAAAACCTCATATTTGCCTTCTGCCAAAGCCCTTGTTTGCCCACCTCTGCTTAAGGAGGAATAATGGTTTCTGCTTCTTTTTGGCCAGCTACCCCTTGCCTGAAATACTTATTGGAATCTTACTTGGAATTTTGGTAAATATAATTCTCACATTTTAAGCCCACATGATACAAAATAGCACACAAAGAAAAAAAATAATTCTTAATTGTCAACAAACAAACAAACACAATACATAATACAAAATGTTTCAATGAAGGAATATTATTGCTAGATAGACTCAGTTGATGTCAGATAGATCCTTTAAAGTATAGGAAGCAAGATTAGAATGGATGACCACTGGAGGACACTGAGAATTGAGAGTGACTAAGAGGAATGGCATGGCAACCCACTCCAGTATTCTTGCCTGAAGAATCCCCGTGGACAGAAGAGCCTGGTGGGCTATAGTCCATGGGGTTGGAAAGAGTCAGACACAACTGAGCGACTAAGCACAGCACAGTACAAGAGGAATGGGGAGACTGAGATGGCCAGGAATAGTCCAAGTGGCCACTTTTAAAATGTGAATATAGGACTTCCCTGGTGGTTTGGTGGTTGAGTCCCTGATTCCAGTGTAGGAGGCATGAGTTCAATACCTGGTCAGGAAAGGAGACTTAAGATCACCACATGATGAACAGCCAGGGGGAAAAAAAAAGCAATAAATTAATAAAATGTGAATAAGAAATTCATAAAATAATAGATGTGAAGAAATTTATAAAGTGAAACATTTAATCTTATTAATAATCCAAGATATGAAATAGACACACAAAAGTTTTGGCCACTTATATTTGCAAAGACTTGTTAATGCAATCAGTACTACCTTTAGATAAGCTATTCAAGGTGCCAAGTAGTTGGTCTTAACTTCCACTGTTAATAGATTTCTTTCTCAATTTTCTCAAAGGCAATTCAAAAGCACTCGCAGAACTTCAAAACTGATTTTCTTTAGCTTCCGGGTCCTAAGTTTAGAAATGCATTCTAGAGGAAAAAAAGTTTGAGTTGCTGGTCAATAGCAACCTAAAATCCAGCATTAACGTAAAGTTAAAATAGGTATAATTGCCTAAAAGGGGAACTGTTATGAAGCCAATAAAAATTAGACATGGCATAGATTAATTTCATAATAGTGTAAGGGGCATTCTGTAAGTTAAGAGGTACATTTTGTCTGTTATTTATATAGAAATGTGATCAGAAGGAAAAGCACCAAATTGTCATTTGCAATTTGGTGTGCAATTTCAACTGGACAATTTTTCTGTGCAATATTATCAGTGTCTTTTCTCCCCACATTTTGTTATTTTTTGTTTGTTTTCATGAGTTCTATACAAACATGTTTTACTTTTATAAAAATTGAGTTGTTTTGTGAACCTATTTGATATTTTAGTTTATAAACTGAAGTCATAATCAATATCGTTGTATGATTCTTCAGTTTTCCAGCAATTCCCATTAGACCAAGTAGGAAATTAGGTCACCAGGAGTTTGTATTAAAGTAAGATTATATGCAGTTTGGCAAAACAAGTTGGGAGAAAGGCAAAATCCTTAGGGAGTTGGGAAAGTGAGATTCCATGATATCTGGCCTGGATAGAAACAAAAGTTAAACATTGCTCAGTCATGTCCAACTCTTTGCAACCCCATGGACTGCAGCACACCAGGCTTCCCTGTCCATCACCAACTTCCAGAGCTTGCTCAAACCCATGTCCATTGAGTCGGTGATGCTATCCAACCATCTCATCCTCTGTCGTCCCCTTCTCCTCCAGCCTTTGATTTTTCCCAGCCTCAGGGTTTTTTCCAAGAAGTCAGTTCTTCACATCAGGTGGCCAAAGTTTTGGAGTTTCAGCTTCAGCATCAGTCCTTCCAGTGAATATTCAGGACAGATTTCCTTTAGGTTTGACTGGTTGGATTTCCTTACAATCCAAGGGACTCTCAAGAGCCTTCTCCAACACCACAGTTCAAAAACATCAATCCTTTGGCACTCGGCTTTCTTTATAGTCTTACTCTCACATCCACACATGACTACTGGAAAAACCAAAGCTTTGACTAGACAGACCTTTGTTGGCAAAGTAATGTCTCTGTTTTTAACATGCTGTCTAGGTTGGTCATACTTTCCTTCCAAGGAGCAAGTGTCTTTTGATTTCATGGCTGCAGTCACCATCTGCAGTGATTTTGGAGCCCCCAAAAATAAAGTCTGTCACTGTTTCCATTGTTTTCCCTTCTATTTGCCATGAGATGATGGGACCGGATGCCATGATTTTAAGTTTTCTGAATGTTGAGCTTTAAGCCAACTTCCCCACTCTCCTCTTTCACTTTCCTCAGAGGCACCTTAGTTCTTCTTTGCTTTCTGCCATAAGGGTGTTGTCATCTGCATATCTGAGGTTGTTGTTATTGATTAAATGTCTTGGGAATGGTAAAAGAATACTGGGGATGGGTTGGGGAGAAAGAAAGAATTGAGGAACTGAGAATTCTGATGAAATATTTTTTCTTGAGATGGATTCTAGAAGACAGCAACATTCAGAGTGTGGCTGTGGTGGCAGGATGGAAATAGGAGAGAAATAAATATTGCTGTGATTATCAAAGATCTCAGGATGGAGTGCAGGACACATTATCTACAGGATGCAAAGGACACAGTAAGGACACCAAGTCCTCAGTGGACCCAAAAGGGCTCCCCAGAGGAGAGGGAAAGAGAGTGCAGCTGTGGCTTGGGAAGCATACAGGCAGCAACAGTGAAGGAAAAAATCAGAATTACAGCATTGCTTCCAAGTTTGAGATTTTCAGAATGTTTCTTTTTTTAACTTAAAAAAAAAATCTTTGATTTTTACCATTTTTAATCATCATCACTCCTTAAAAAATGTGTTCGGATGTAACCAATTTTCCCATGGTACCTTTATGATTACTTAGCTTCTGAAGGGGAAGAGGTTATTGTATCAGTTAATTTACTTCCCAACTATCATTGCAGTGATTAATGACTGACCGTCCAAAGAAGTGTGCTTTTAATTTTTTTTCTCATTAAAATTGTGTAAGGAATGTTGACAGCACCAATTGTACCTTAACAGGCATTTTAGGTTTAAGAATATTTGAGAACCAATCTGTGGATGATTGCTCCAGTGAATAGATTTCAAATTATGTGAAATTGGTTTCATGTTAAAAGTGCAAGAGTTTGGCCTAAAAATATATTAATTTTATTAGATAGTTCAGTGGTCTAGAGTTCCCTTTGGACAGAGCTAGGTAAGGGTAAGGATGAAAGAGAAGACTGCTCTCATGCCTACCCTATGCCCTGGGCTAGTTCAAAGGAATTCTCTAAGGTTATGGCAATCTATGCACCTGAAGGTCATAAATGGGGCCACTGAAGTCAAAGGAGCATAGAGTGATTATAACCGATAGTACTTCTAGTTAGAGTTCTTATCAATATATTCTCAAGGTAGGAGCTCTCTGCTCGAGATGTCTTCCTCACCAACATTCCTAGCTCCTCAGTGTTCCTACAGGGACTGTCTTGTTGCAACAAAGGAGCCTGGACTTCATACACAATGGCTTAAGACCTCAAGAGCCAGGGAGCAGAAGTAGCCAGTCCTCCTAAAGGCTGGGCTCAGAACTGGAACATCATATACACCATGTTATACTGGCGTATATGATGAGTCATAAGCATCCCAGATTCAAGAAGGGGAATAAACATGGTACAGAGAGGGAAGGAACTGTTGACAGCAGCCATACTTCCAGGCACATTTACACAAAGAGTTGGTGGGCAGGTGGGGGCTGTGTCATAAAGGTATAGAGAAGAGCTATTCTTAGAAAATTGAGGAAGAAGTTAGAAAATTACTTGAAAAGATGGATAATATGATAGAAACAAACATTAACTCTGTGGTGAGGACATAAAAATGATTAGACATGAGAGTGCTATGAACTGAACTGTGCTCTCCAAAACTCCCTTCCAATTTATACATTGAAGTCCTAAGCCCTAGTGCTTCAGAATATGAATGTATTTGTGGATAGGATCTTTAAAGAAGTTATTAAGGATGGCATCACCGACTCAATGGACGTGAGTTTGAGTGAACTCCGGGAGATGGTGATGGACAGGGAGGCCTGGCGTGCTGTGATTCATGGGGTCGAAAAGAGTCGGACACGACTGAGCGACTGGACTGAACTGAACTGAACTGAAAGTAAAATGAGGACTTACAGGCGAGCCTAATCCAATATTACTGGTGTTCTTTTAAGAAGAGGAAATTAAGACATAGAAGTCACAGGCCAAGGAAAGAACATGCGAGGACACAGATAAAAGGAAGCTACAGACAATCTAACAAGAGAGGTCTCAGAGGAACCCACACTAACAGACACCTTGACTTTGGACTTGTAGCCTTCAGAACTGTGAGAAAATAAATTTCTGTTGTTGAAGACACCCAGTCTGTGGTACTTTGTGATGGCAGTCCTAACATTCAGTATCAGTAATATAATCAGTATCCTCAAGACACTTAACTCCACTGAAGGTATAGACAAATATATAGACATTTCTAATACCTACAACAGGGGTAGACACATGATGCTATGGGAGCATATGAAATAGGCATTGTATTATCTTAGTTTACATTTTGTACAATACCATAATATCTCTGAACAACAATGAATGTCTCATTGTTTTTTATGACACTAAAATAAGAGTGTCTACATAAAACAATGAAACATAATAGATACCCAACACATATCAGCTCTTTAGAGACTTCCTTTATGCCTATTGTATACACACACTGTGCTGTGCTTAGTCGATCAGTCGTGTCTGACTTTTTTTGACCCCGTGTTCTATAGCCCAACAGACTCCTCTGTCCATGCGGATTCTCCAGACAAGAATACTGGAGTGGGTTGCCATGCTCTCCTCCAGGGGATCTTCCCAAGCTGGGGATTGAACCCAGGTCTCCTGTATTGTAGGCAGATTCTTTACCATCTGAGCCACCAGGGAGTCTGTCTACCCATGGAAGGAAAAAAAAAATGTAGAAAGCAAAAGTGGAAGAGTCTTAAAAAATGTTCCATTGACCCTACCTGGCCTCGGAGCTGTGGCTCATGGAGGAGAGGAATCTGTCACAACTAAATGGCTGCTGGTTCTGAAGTTCCATGAAGCTGATGATATCCTTAAAAATATTCTGGATTAGCTCATTCTGCTCAAGATAAAAAGCATCTTCTCAAGATTAAACTATGAGAGCAAAGATTAGTAAATAGCCTTTTTCTCATTATTTTTAAATAATATGAAAATATAATATTTAAATAATTCTAATGCCTACTTAAAGAATCTGTTTCATCAAAGTTTATAAAGGAGGAAAGGTTTATTGAATGGAGTTCATTCTGAAGGGAATTTATCTTTTGGGAAATATTTCTGGAAATGGTCTATCTAATAAGATCAATTATCAATTCATATCATTCATCAGAGAGAAGTTATTTATACTTCTAATTTATTGTTTGAATTAAGTATTGTTTCTTAATAGTACTTACTACTCAGGGCAGATAAGTAGGGTACAGGTTATAAGCACATAAAATTTGAAACTAGGCTCAATGACTCCTTGAAAAAACACAAACTCAGGGTCATGTCCAAAAAGATATAAAATAAATGCTTTGGTAGTCAGTGTTTACAAAAATTATGCTAGGAGTAAAAATGTCCTTGCATATTCTCTATATTTTTTGGGCTTGCTCCAGCAATCACTGTAAGCAAATGAAGAACATAAACACAGAAACACTAAACACCATTTTAGGGCCCCTTCAAACAATCCTATTCTGAGAAAATTCGAGGAATTTGAAAGAATTCTATAAAAGTTCCTCTAATACACTTTTGACACAAGAAAAACCTTGCTTGTTGTACTTGTTCTGGCTTCTCTCACCCCTACCTGGTCAATAAACGACCCCTCAGAGGGAAGTTCAGAATGGTTGTTTATCTACAAGGCCCACACTTTTTATTAAGTAAAGATGAATTCCCTAGTACTACATTTTAAAAGGCAAGACAGATTGCAGTGCCTACTCAGGTGGTGGTCTCACGGCAGCTTTTTCAGAAGGCAGCTGAGGAGGCATGCACTTTTGACTGGGTCAGTGGGAAGACATTTGGCTGATGTATTTTCTCACTCCTTCTGCCCCTGCCTGCATTCCACATTTAATGTGTTCCTTCTCACTTGCTGCCTTTAGCCATTCTAGCATGGCTCCTCCCTCTGTACCACATTCTACACCATCAACTATGGTCTCAGAAAGTTTAGTGGTGGGACAGATAAAACCCATGTTCTTAATGTATACTAGAGTCTGGGAATTATACTTTAGTCAGCAAAATCCTCTCCTCAGATGACAGTAAGTTTCAAGTGCCGTTTTCTGGGTGTCACTTTGTATGATGTGTCCTGCACAGTGACAGTTTAGGTGCTAATTGCTCTGCACGTGACAGTTAGGTATAGTTGTCATCTTGAACAAGCAGAGAGTACATTTATTTGAGCCCTCCATGTTATGATAATGAAATTTATATTCCAAAGGTTTGGTGATACTGAAAAGAAATATTCACTAGTTAACTAATTCCTTGGAGTTCTTGATTGCAAACAACAGAAAATGATTTTGGTTAGCATAAAAGGAAATGGGGGCACTTCCCTGGGGGTCCAGTGGCTAAGACTCCTTCGTTCTGAATGCAGGGAACCCAAGTCCAATCCTTGATCAGGGAACTAGATCTCACATATTGCAACTTTAAAGATCCCATGTGCCACAACTAAGAACTGGCTCAGCCAAAATAAATTTTAAAAGAAGAAAAAAAGAAAGTAGGATTTTAAAGAAAGATAGAGGATAGATCAGGGCTACCCTGGTGAGTGGCTTAGCAGTAAAGAATTGGCCTCCAATGTAGGGGCCTTAGGAGACGCAAATTCAATCCCTGGGTTGGGAAGATTCCCTGGAGGAGGAAATGGCAACCCACTCCAGTATTCTTGCCTGGAGAATCCCATAGACAAAGGAACCTGAAGGGCTACAGTCCATAGGGTCATAAAGAGTTGGACACAACTGAGCAACTGAGCATGCTTAGGATAGATCATAGAATCAATTTTAGGGCAAGAGGACCAAGCTTGTGAAAAGGACATAATTCAAAAGAGACCAGGCAGAGAACATGGCCCAGGTCTTGTCAGAAAGAAAGTCTAGTCTAGCAATTATAACCCTAGCTACATATGTCCTGCTTCTGTTTCCATGAGTACTTCTAAGTGCCCCTCTGTTCCTGCATCACTTGATCAGGATTCCAAGTACTAAACAAGAGGATCTATTAAATAATAGGCTTTGTTCACATGCTACTAGCTTCCATGAATCAAAGAGAGGATATAACCATCTACTTTATTTTCTATTTTGGGAGATGGAGAATACCCTCAACATAACAAGGAGTTCAGATGCTCGGTAGCCAAATAGTAATAATAAATCTTCAGCAAAGACCCTTTTTCAAGTTCATAAAATTGTGTTAATATTTCTAATAACACAAAAATGTTTAGCTGTCTTTGACATGGTCTTCTCATGAATGGCACTACTATGCCAAAAAAATGTTTTCCACTATATTTATGTATACCAATTAAAGTCATCATCCTTTACTTACAATTTCATTCAAGATATATGGAGTATCAAACAGTATTTATTATAATTTTACCCCAGAGATTCTATGGGTAAATATTCACTTATCGAGTAACTACTATATTCCAGGCACTGCTCTAGGTAAATTATGTGCAGCATCCTAGTTCGTCCCCATAGAAAATGAAAGTGTTAGTAGCTCAGTCGTGTCTGACTCTTTGTGACCCCATTGACTGTAGCCCAATAGACTCCTCTGTCCATGGAATTCTCCATGTGAGAATACTGGAGTAGGTTGCCATCCCCTTCTCCAGGGGATCCTTCCAACCTAGGGATGGAATCTGAGTCTCCTGCATTGCAGACAGATTCCTTACTGTCTGAGACTCTAGCAAAGTGAACTCCCAAAGCACCTAGCAAGTTTGGAAGGACTTTGCAAACTCTGTATCATTTGTGAAGAAAATGAGATTCAGAAGGTACATCATGGTCTCAAAGTCACCAAGCTGTTTATATGTGGAGGCAGGACTAGAATCTAAGATTTCCTTTCTGAAAATATGTATTTGGTTACCATAATCATGGATTCTCTATGGGCTGCACCCCACAGACCTACAAGCCTTGTGCCTGCCTAGCTTCAGGACTGAGGAAAGAGCTCAAAGTAAGCAACAGAGACATTAATGGTTTATTGAATCAGGGGAGCTTACACATCTGAAACAAGGCCCTGGAGTGATACTCCACAATGTAAGGTGATGGCAGGCAGGACATGGCAGCAAGTCTGCTCTGGGGGAAGAGAAAATTGCTAGTTATAGGGGGAATTGACATCAAATTAGCTCATTGGTTACCAGAGAAACTAGCAGAGGGGCACACCCCTCATCACCTTTATTAAGAACAATCACTAGCTGGGATGAGGGACAGTATGTAGGAAGGTCAGTCATCTGAGTAGGGTGTAGGTGAAACAGACATTGGTTGAGCAGGAGATGTACAGAGAGCAAGAGAACAGCCATCTTGAGTGGACTGACTATACACACACCTTGGCTGGTTTTTTAAACTTAAAAAATCTATAATAATTATATATATATATATATATATATCTTTGGAATATATGTATGCAATAAAATAATTTTTTAAAAAAAACCTTGGAAATGATAAGTGCAAGGGTGGCTCTTTCTTTGCTAATGAGGTGACTTTAGGATCTCACTCAAGCTGGTTGTCAGGAGAACCAACCATACAATTAGAAAATTGAAGCTTTCAGTCCTACCCTCCCACTTCTGGGGAGGGGAGAGGGGCTGAAAGTTAAATCAATCTACAATGGCCAATGATTTAATCAACTATGACTATGCAATAAAACCTTTCAGTTCAGTTCAGTTCAGTCATGTCTGACTCTTTGTGACCCATGGACTGCAGCACACTTGGCTTCCCTGTCCCTCACCAACTCCCAGAGTTTACTCAAACTCATGTTCATTGAGTCCCTGATGCCATCCAACCATCTCATCCTCTGTTGTCCCCTTCTCCTCCTGCCTTCAATCATTCCCAGCATCAGAGTTTTTTCAGATGAGTCAGTTCTTCACATCAGGTGGCCAAAGTATTGGAGTTTCAGCTTCAGCATCAGTCCTTCCAATGAATATTCAGGACTGATTTCCTTTAGGAGGAACTGGTTGGATCTCCTTGCACTCTGAGGGACTCTCAAGAGTCTTTTCCAACACCAGAGTTCAAAAGCATCAATTCTTCGGCGCTCAGCTTTCTTTATGGTCCAACTCTCACATCCATACATGACCACTAGAAAAACCAAAGCTTTGACTAGATGGACCTTTGTTGGTAAAGTTATGTCTCTGCTTTTTAATATGCTGTCTAGGTTGGTCATAACTTTCCTTCCAAGGAATAAGCGTTTTTTAATTGCATGGCTGCATTCACCATCTGCAGTGACTTTGGAGTCCCCCAAAATAAAGTCTGTCATTGTTTCCATTGTTTCCCCATTATTTGCCATGAAGTGATGGGACTGGATGTCATGATGTTAGGTTTCTGAATGTTGAGTTTTAAGCCAACTTTTTAACTCTCCTCTTTTACTTTCATCAAGAGGCTCTTTAACTCTTCTTCACTTTCCGCCATAAGAGTGGTGTCGTCTGTATATCTGAGGTTATTGATATTTCTCCCGGAAATCTTGATTTCAGCTTGTGCTTCATCCAGTCCAGCATTTCTCATGATGTACTCTGCATATAAGTTAAATAAGCAGGGTGATAATATACAGCCTTGACATACTTCTTTCCCGATTTGGAACCAGTCTGTTGTTCCGTGTCCAATTCTAAATGTTGCTTCTTGACCTGCATACAGATTTCTCAGGAGGCAGGTCAGGTGGTCTGGTATTTCCATCTCTTTCAGAATTCTCCACAGTTTGTCGTGATCCACACAGTCAAAGACTTTGGCATAGTCAATAAAGCTGAAGTAGATGTTTTCTGGAATCTTGTGCTTTTTTGATGGTCCAACGGATGTTGGCAATTTGATCTCTGGTTCCTTGGCCTTTTCTAAGTTCAGCTTGAATGTCTGGAAGTTCTATTCACGTACTGTTGAAGCCTGGCTTGGAGAATTTTAAGCATTACTTTGCTAGCACGTGAGATGAGTGCAATTGTGTGGTAGTTTGAGCTTTCTTTGGCATTGCCTTTCTTTGGAATTGGAATGAAAATTGACCTTTTCTGGTCCTCTGGCCACTGTTGAGTTTTCCAAAATTGCTGGCATATTGAGTGCAGCACTTTCATAGCATCATCTTTTAGGATTTGTAGTAGCTCAACTGGAATTCCACCACTTCCACTAGCTTTGTTCATAGTGATGCTTCCTAAGACCCACTTGAGTTTGAATTCCAGGATGTCTGGTTCTAGGTTAGTGATCATACCATTGTGATTATCTGGGTCATGAAGATCTTTTTTGTATAGTCCTTCTGCATATTCTTGCCACCTCTTCTTAGTATCTTTTGTTAGGTCCATACCATTTCTATCCTTTATCGAGCCCATCTTTGCATGAAATGTATCTCTAATTTTCTTGAAGAAAATTTCCAGTCTTTCCCATCTATTGTTTTCCTCTATTTCTTTGCATATAAATAAAGCCTTTATAAACACCCTAAATGGGACTTCCCTAGTGACTCAGTGGTAAAGAATCTGCCTGCTAATGCAGGTGTGGGTTCAATCCCTGAGTCAGGAAGATCTTCTGGAGAAGGAAATGGCAACCCACTCTAGTATTCTAGTATTCTTGAATGGGAAATCTCATGGACAGAGGAGCCTGGAGGGCCAGAGTACATGGGTTGCAAAGAGTCAGACGTGACTGAGTGACTGAACAACTACAACAGCAAAATACTCAAAAGGATTGCGTTTAGAGAGTTTCTGGTTTGGTAAACACATGGAGATTTGGAGAGAGTGGCATCCTTTAAGAGAGTATGGAGGCTCCCTTCACCATGCATTGCTCTACACATCTCATTCATGTGGATTTTTATCTGTATCCTATATTATATCCTTTCATAATAAACCAGTAATCTAGTAAGTGAGTTCTGTGAAATGCTTTAGTAAATTAACCCTAAGAGGAGGAACCCCTGCTTCATAGCCAGTTGGTCAGAAGTACAGCCCAAAAATACGGGCTTGGGGTTGAAGTAGGAGAAGGGTTAGGCTAAGACCTGTGGCATCTGATGCTGCCACTGGGTATATGGTGTCAGAGTTGAACTTTTATACTTCCTGCCATTGTCCAAGAATTGCTTGTTCTCCTTACCAGAACACTCATTTAAAATTGCCCCAGACTTACACTCATACGTGAAAATTGATTTGAAAAAATAGATCCTTCATTATGTCACTGAAAAATAGAACAGAACCTACGGTGCTCTAAGAAAAAGCGGAGCAGGAGATTGTCAATGTGATTTTACATTTAACATTCTTCACTGGGAACCAGAGCAAAGTAGAAAGTCATCTGTCATCAAATGTTGCAAAGGCCACTGCCCTAGTTAAACCACTGTGAACTGGGGCACTTGAGTCTCAGTAATTCGGGACTTTTATTTTCAGCACATGTCCCCATTCATTCCTGTAGAAATGAAGGCCATCTCTTGACTCCAAATGTGCCATTTAACTTTTACACATAACCTGTAACTTTCATTCAAGAGTAAAAACAGAAAAGTGGAAAATGTTACATTCTCAGATAAAATAAATTGAAAGCATTTGAGCAAAAGGGAAAAAGTTTTTAAGGGCTTATTCCACCAAAATAAAGTGGGTTCCGCCCTGTAGCTCAGATGGGGAAGAATCTGCCTGCAATGTAGGAGACCCAGGTTTGATCTCTGGGTGGGGAAGATCCCCTGGAGAAGGGAATGGCAACCCACTCCAGTATTTTTACCTGGAGAATTCCATAAACAGAGGAGCGTGGAGGGGCTACAGTCCTTGGGATCACAGAGTTGGACATGACTTACTTATTCAACCAAAAAGATGTATCTCTAGTTGTGTACCCTAAGTGCCTTTCACTTTATCATTTGTTCTGTAACACATCCTACTGACCATAAACAGCACTATTAACAAAGGAAAATATCTCCAATCCATACAAATCCGTATAATGCAAACCCTACTTGGAATGAGAGGAAAGCCCTATACTTCATGAGATTTTTTTATTCAAATGCCAACTAGGTCTGACTCTGCATAGCTTATTTCAACTAGAGTTCAGAAATGAACCCAAGAATCATGAAGGTGTTGCTTTATTCCTGTTAGACACTCTGGATTCTTCTTCTATCTTATCATTTTATTATTATTCCCCAGCAGGTAAGGTCTCTGGCTCTTTCTAGTAGTGGCTAAGGTCAAGGGAAAAGGATGATCTGAGTAGAAGTGGTAGACATATTGACGCTCATGGGAAAATGCAAAGCAGTTTTTGCTCAGTAACAGGAGGGTGAAGTTGTGGTTATGGACACTGGAATTCAGTTCTGATTCAAATCCTGGTTATCGACTGAGTAATCTTGGGCAAGTTATTTGGCCAATCTGTAACTAGTAGCCTCATCTGTAAAACAGAGGTGATAAGAAAACTTCATGGAGTTATGGTCAGCATTAAGGGAGTTAATAATGTAAAGCTTCTAGGTCAATGCATAGTAAGTCTTCAGTAAATAACAAAATTATGAAAATTTTGCACATGCATTTTCTCATGTATCATTTTCCAAAATATTTTCATGGAGTTGCCTAGCATTCAACCATCGAGATGAACAAAACCTGATTTAACTTATTGCCTATTGTAACATATTTTTTGATTGTTTCAATTTTTCACAGTTACACATTTGTTTTTCAGATTAACATTAAAGTCATTGCTAGTTTCCAAGAAAAATATTCCTTGATTTTTTTTAATTGGAATTATATTAAGCCTATACATTTATTTGGAGAACATTATTTTACATAGTCCAATTTTCTTATCCTGGGATATAGGATATCTGTCAACATATCTGATCTTTTTAAAAAGTGCCTCTAATATTTTATAATTATTTTCATAGACACCATTTATATTTATTTTTACATTAATTCTTAAGTATTTTAAAATTCTGCTGTTAGGAACTATTAAATGAATTTATTCTTATTCCTTGCTGTTACAAAACATTTAGTATTTTGTTTATGGTGTTTTTTTATAAGATGTTATCATTTTTCATAGTAAAAGAATCAAAACTTTTTGGGGTATAACTGTTTTTATACACAGAAAAACAATGTGAACCTAAATCCTAAATTTAGAGCAACTTTTACCTATAATATTTTAAAAATTAAAATACTTTCTAAAAGGTAAAAATTAAAATCTGTAATATAAATATAGCTCTAAGAAATTGTTAGGATAATACCACAGAAAAATTATTATCATAAACAGCATTTTTGCTTCATCTCCCTTAAACAAACAGTAAGACCAATTTAGTCCAAGTAGAAAAAGCAAGAACTTAAGGAAACACTATAATTCGTTAACAGGTTCATTTATTAATTATAAAGTACAGAAGTTTAACACCACAGCACTGCCTTCTCCTCTACATGTTCCTCCTTAGTATCCTTCTCGTAATTCTGTAATTATCTTGTTTATTCATTGCTTACTGTTTTATTGTCTATTTTTTCCCCACTCCCAGTGCAATTTCTATTCAGGCTGCAGCCATTTTTGTCTTCTTTACTACAGTAATCAACACCCACTGTAGAGGAGGAAAATTTTTTTCTTTCTTCTCTTCTAGGTTCTTTGGCTGGCCAAATAATTAAGTTAACATAAGATAGATTAACAGGAGAAAACAAATTTAATTTCATTCATATAGAAGCCCCAAAGATACAAGACTCAAAAGCAAGTTGAGCAACTGAGGCTTATATGCCATCCTGAGCTAAGGAATGGGATAGGGGTCTGGAGCTTCAAAGGGGAGAGGGGTAATTCACAGGACAATCACAGGAGCAGATGTTTGGTAATTATGTATGTGCCCTGCCATATGCACAGGTCTTTCACACATTCACACATCACATGTTCCCCCTTGTCATTGTCTCCTTTCCCCTCCACACCCAGCCCCTCCACCTGCACAATCAATGTTTTCCTCTTTACCTATCATTTGTATTAGCACAAAACCATCTTTCAATGTCTCTCATCTTAAAATAAAAATTCTTTAATTCAACATCACTCTCCAATGATGGCCCAGTTCTCTGGCTTTTAAAGGGGGAATGTTGTGCTTATGTAAATATACACATATGTATACACACAAATGTATAGATATATATATATATATCTATAAAGATGCATGTAGGTTGATAGATCTATGATGGGAAGATGTAATTTTCTTCTAGATGTTTCTTTTTTCCAATAAAATAAGAAAAGTCATCAACTAACAGAAAAGAGTATTAGAGATCTGAGTAGTGAAAAAATTGTTGTAGTTATTGTTTAGTCGCTAAGTTGTGTCTGACTCCTTCAATCCCATGGGCTATAGCCTGACAGGCTCCTCTCATGGGATTTCCAAAGCAAGACTATTGAAGTGGGTTGCTACTTCAGGGGATCTTGCTTCTCCAGGGGATCTTCCCAACCCAAGGATCGAACCTGCATCTCCTGCATTGCAGGCAGATTCTTTACCACTGAGGCACCAGGAAAGCCCTAGTGAAGAAATTGTTTGAAACAATTATCTCAGAAAGTGAAAAAGTGAATTTGGTAGGGTAATACAGTAGGATTTGAAAGGTAGTACAGAGCAGCCGTTTAAGATGTAGTACTATAATAAAGGAGAAACAAGTAGCATTTCCTCCATTCACATTCATCTATTCAGGGAGCAAATGGCAAGCTTACTGAGGACATACATGTTCAAGGGAGAAATTATAGCAATGAACCATGGTGTCTAAACTAAGTAAGAAGGAAATGAGGGCTTCAAACTGGTGAATGAATGCATTGTTCAAATGGAACCAAACAACAGTTGGGGAAGTAAATGAACAGAGGAATAGGAGATTCAGTTCTCAGGTGAATAAAACTGTAAATAATCCTCCCCTGCAATTCTCCAAAGGTCCTGCACAGTGTGACTTTAACCACTTGTACACAACTTGAAATGTCATGACGTTTTCTCAGAAGGCTCAGTGTGGATTTCCTCTACCCAGTCAAGTATGATTTTACTTCCTTACAATTTCTCAGAAATGCATCCATTAAGAAAAATAGAGTCCATCAGTACAACAACTATATATCCTTTTATCTTAAAGTATTTTAAATTGTTTTAATGCACCAACCAAAAAGCAAATCATCATTCAAACCAAACAGCCTATTAGAGTCCCATCCTTAAGTGCTGTTTTGTCTCTCTGCTTATTATTCTCTTAGCGATAAAAACAGAAATCATATGACCAAATGTGAACGCTAAACCATTTCCAAGATAACCTGAACAGCAAACAAATAGAATCCTGTAATGCCATCTTGAGCATTCTTCAGAAAACTGTTACGAGGGCAAAGAGTCCATAAAGTAAGGCGCAAGGATAGGCAATGAGAAGTTGCTGTCCTTCCATGGCCAAAGCTGACGTGAAGATTTTGGAGGCTGAGAGACTACACCAGCCAATGATGACCAGTGCCGACACAGTTCCAAAGGTGCCCCTACAGCAGAGACCAAAGAGACGGTTATCTTATACCAGGAGAGAAAGAAGTTATTGAATCACACAGCTGCCTCTAAAATGTCCTTGGTATATTTCCTCCATTTGTAAAATGAGGGTGAAGGGTAATAGGAACTAAAGGCCTCGGCCAGTTAGAATTTTGAGTCAAGTTCACCATTAGAAGCTAAATATTTCATAGGTAGGTAAAAGCTCAGATTACTGGAAATAGGATTGACCTACAGTCACTTTCCGGAGAAGGCAATGGCACCCCACTCCAGTACTCTTGCCTGGAAAATCCCGTGGACGGAGGAGCCTGGTAGGCTGCAGTCCATGAGGTCGCTAAGAGTCGGACACGACTGAACGACTTCACTTTCACTTTTCACTTTCATGCATTGGAGAAGGAAAGGGCAACCCACTCCAGTGTTCTTGCCTGGAGAATCCCAGGGACGGCGGAGCCTGATGAGCTGCCGTCTATGGGGTCGCACAGAGTCGGACACGACTGAAGCGACTTAGCAGCAGCAGCACAGTCACTTTCATAAGTCAAAATCACAATTACTAAAATTCTTTTATATGAACTATGTTTAGAGACTTCTTTTATAACTACAAATTTCTATTCCCTGCTTTCTTCCTAAATTTGCCCACTGTATGAGCATAAAAATGACTGGACTTGAATTCCAGTGGGGTTCCCACCCCCCAGTGCTCCAGGGCCATGTCCTGGGTTTTTGTCTGAGACAGCAAAGCCTGACACAGCTCAGGGAGGGAACAGATGGAGCAGGAAGGCACAGATGTGTGTGGCCTCCCAACTCATTGCTGAAGATCCCTTTGGTTGGTGTGGGTGTAGATTTTTATAATATTGAAATGGATTTGTTCAAATTCATGTCTTCAAAAAGTAACTATGGAGGCAATTGGTTCTTTAGGAAGAAAGGAGAATGAAGTGACTTGACAAAAATTGCAAGTAAGATGGACATTAAGTCAAGAGCTGCTAACTCCCAGCAGCATATTGTTATGTTTGCCATCAAACTACACTGCCTCACTTGATCTGGTTCAATCTGAAATTGAGGATTGTGCTTATTATTTGTGACAATGACAGAAATACCCACTCTTAACAGTGGAACCAAAGCAAAACAAGTGGAAAGGTACACTGTGTAGTTTGCAGTGGCTTAGGATTGTAAATAAACCAAACACATTTTAAAGCACTCTAATAAATATTATGTCTGTTGGCTTAATTAATGCTATTAGAAATAAAATTTAGAGGATTCAATTTACCAGTTTTTTGTGAAGAAAAATGTGAGATTATATATGATTCATTTGAATGTTATAGTGATACGCCCAAAAAGGTAACCTCAGTTTCATGGTCTTTAGGGATCAGTTAGTTGTTCCTTATTAATATAACTTAATGGATTCTTAAATCATCCTTAACATTTCAGAATGAAAGTCTAATGAAAAATATCAGACTACTGATGATTCTCAAAATTTGAGTTGTAGTTTTTATTTTGTTCTTTTAATAATCCAGAGTGATTTAAGATGCCCCAAAGCTCAACTTTGTGAGAAATAATGTCTAAAACATAAAAAATTTTAAATGGCAGATCATTATAGTATTCTTTGGCAAAAGCATCTGACAAAATAGAAATTGTAAAACTGAACTCTCTAGTAACATGTCAAACATCCATATCAAACAACATAGTAAACAGAAGAGCTAGTTAAAGAACATGATATACAAAAGTCAGGGACAAGACTCAGGAAATATACACCTAACTCACATTGTGGGCTTCACTGGTGGCTCAGACAGTAAAGAATCTGCCCGCAATGCGGGAGACCTGGGTTCTATCCCTGGGTTGGGTAGATACCCTGGAGAAGGGAATGGTTAACCATTCCAGTATTCTGGTCTGGAGAATTCCATGGACAGAGGAGCCTGGCAGGCTACAGTCCATGGGATCACAAAGAGTTGGACACTATTGAGTGACATTCATTCACTTTTCACATTGTACTTACACATTCAAGGTTTCCATTTGCCATTGTATTCCTCTTTTTAAGTGTTGAGTACTCACTGGTAAAGTAAGGGTTTGCTCTATGTTATTCTGAAGACCATTACTTCCAACAAACTTAAGGTTACCAGGAGGTAAAGAGTGGGAGGGATAAATTGGAAGATTGTGAATGACATATACACTCTATTACATGTAAAGTAGATAACTAATAAGAACCTACTGTACAGCACAGGGAACTCTGCTCTGTAGAGGGAAATCTTTCCCCCTTCCCTGGGAAGGGAAGCCAACAATGTGAGCTAGAGGTATATTTATTGAGATATATCTAATACCCTGTACTACCCCATATGGGAAAAGAATGCAAAAAATAGTGGATATATGTGCAACAGATTCACTTTGCTGTACAACTGAAACTAACACAACATTGTAAGTCAACTATCCTAGAATAATTTTTTTTTTAAAGTGTTATTTTCAAAATGAAACCATATTAAAACAGAAAAGCACTTCTATCTATGCATTTCTCAATAATGTTATGAAGAAAATATTTGAGATTATATCTAAACAAAAATATTAGTCTTTCTAAAATGTTTATCTGGCATTGACAAAGTCTGTATAATAACCTATCCAATATAGTGTTAATAACCTAAAACTTGGATCATCCGAGAAAAAAATGTGAATTGTGTCTATATGGAAAAATGAGCACTGGTAGCAAATGATATATTTCTAATTGGGTTTGGAGCTTGGGAGGTGATAAAGAACTATGGAATTACTTGCTCTCCCCAGCCCAAAGTGGTAGTGCTCTGTATTTGCCCTAGGAAAGTGCCCAACAGAAGTGTATTCACTGAATCCTTATGTATATTTTTGAATTACAAATACTAACTGCCCAGGAAGTAAAAAAGAAAAAAAATATTGATTGAGTGTATATGCTATGAAGTTTTCTAGCATCAATATTCTCACCAGGGTTCCTGGGAGTTCTGCACTACAAGGAGCCCAGCTGAGAAAGAACAGTTGCTTCCCTCCTAGAAGGCAGAGTGCCTGGGAGCTGAAGCAATTTGTCAGGATTCACCAGGCACTTACTCTTCCTAATTCAAACAAGTGAATTTTCTGTAGTTGGTTATATTACCCATGGCAATAGTTCATATTGAAGAATGTGACCACGAACGAAGTACCAATTTTAAAGATAACTTGGTTTAATTTATTTTTTAAATCATTGAAATAGGAATAGCACCTGAGCCAAAACCGACCTACTTTCCTGAAACTGTATGTAGCTTTTAATAGCCAGTTTCCCCAATCTTCCTACTAAAATGATCAGAAAGAGGTTAACTGTTGCACTGATGCGGCAAGCTTCAGCGATGTTTGTACATGTGGGGTCAATTACTAACTCAGACACTTACTGCAGTGAGAAGAAGATGGCGCAGCTGGAGAGGATGACCATGGGGAGCAGGCAGTATCCCAGCACACTCGCCACGCAGCCATAGGACACTCCTGAAGAGCTCATCAAGTTCAGTAAGGCATGAATACCTAGGCAGCCAATGGCACTCATGCCATACACATAACCAAATTGGACTTTTCCTGCCTGAAACAATGGGAAGAAAACAGTTTGGATACACAATGAACATCAAGAAGAAACCAGATTGTCAACAAAGCAGAGAATACTTTCGAATCATTCAGCTCAATGTTATTCATGTCTTTGGAGTATAAGCATCAGGAGATTGGGAGCTCTAAAGAAAAACTGATTGTAATATAGATTCAGGTCATGAAAAAAATCCCCTCTATACATGGGATGGCACAAGCATGCTTATATCCCCAGACTGATATTTTTATTATAGATTGCCTGTTGGGGTACTAGGCATAGGTGAGGATATATTTTCTTTCCTTATTTGTTGCACAATTAAATGAATGAATAAATGAATAAAAAATTCCGATTTAGTCTTGGAGATTTATAAGACATAATAGTAATATTATCAAACATCTGTTGCATTTACTATCTTAGGTCCTGTTCTAGAGATTCTACATAAATTAATTTATTTAATCCACACTATATAATGAGTAGGTATCATTGTTGTACCCATTATACACAGGAAGAAACTGAGGTGCAGAGAGATTATGGGACTTGCCTAAAGTAAAATAATGCTAAGCACTGAGGCTTAGCTTGAACCCAGGCAGTCTGGCTCTACAATTTAGGCCCTTAATACCTGCAGAAGCTCCAATAAGTGACAGAACAAGGGGACCCAGGTGGCGCAGTAGCAAAGAAAATGAAAGTGAAAGTCGTTCAGTCGTCTCTGACTTTTTGTGACCCCATGGATATACTGTCCATGGAATTCTCCAGGCCAGAATACTGGAGTGGGTAGCCATTCCTTTCTCCAGGGGATCTTCCCAACCCAAGAATAGAACCCAGGTCTCCTGCATTGTAGGCGGATTCTTTATCAGACGAGCCACAAATCCATCTTCCAACACAGGAGATGTAGGACACATGAGTTCGATCTCTGGGTCAGAGATTCCCTGAAAGAGGAAATGGCAACCCACTCCAGTATTCTTGCTGGGAAAAATCCCATGGACAGAGAAGCCTGGCTGCTACAGCCCGTGGCGTCCCAAAGAGGTGGACACAACTGAGAATGCACACACATGCAAACTAGCATATCCCAAACTTATGTGACTGGAGAATCCTGTTTTCATAATGCCTACTACCAGCTTAACTAAACAGACTTTATGAAAAACTGATTTACATAAAGCAAGCAATAGTGAATCATAAAGGTATTGTTAAAGGAAGTCAGACTAAAGTATTCAGGATAGACTGCTGATCTGAGGATTCATCAGATAGCCATCACCCGCACAATACTGGAGACTTGTTGCTGAAGCAGCTCCATTAAACTCATCCAGGGAAAGTCACAAACTATTGTTGATTCAACAGAAGATATTTTAATGTTTGCTATCCGAGGATGCCAAATCTCCAGTAAAAAATGCATGTCATTTTTATATATACATTAAGCTGGTTAGAAATTCTAGATAAAGATTGAAGAGGCTGACTCTGATTTTCATGGAAATTATACAAAACCAACAAAACTGATTCACAGAGAGAGAGCTTTTTCGCTGTCATTTTTTCTTTTCCATAGCTGTTATTCATGAAGTCCTTATATCTTACAGAATAAAGAGATATTTATTTTGTAGTCAATTAACGGAGAATATCATGACCATTTTATTGTTCAAAACTGTCAAGCTATTTTGAATTTTTCTTCCTCTGCAGTTAGGGAAGTTGATCACTACTAAGTTCTTTCACAAAATGTCCCTGAGCTATGCTGCAGAATTCTCTCCTGCATTAGCCATAATAAGTCCTTCTGGCTATTTTGTGAAGTAATGCTGATAATGCTAATGGGTATGCTAAAAGAAGCACATCAGTTATGAACTGCACTATTGGATGAGTTTGTTCCACTTGGAAAATCGTGACAATTTCAAATAACTTTCATGTATTAGAGAGACATTTTACTTGACATTTAATTGGATGGCATAATTCAGAGGTACAAATAGTTGTAATGGTGACACACAACTTCCCTACACTCAAAGGACACGTAGCTGGCCCATGACTCTAACCAGTTTTGTGAATGGGGTAAACAGAGGGTGGATTAAATTAATTTGGTAGTAAAATTGTCCTTTTTCATATCAGTTACTGACTTCTCTCTTTATCTCTTTCTCTTGTTAGATTATCCAGTGTGAGGCTTAATTCCATTTGGCAGGGGCCTTTCTCATTTTTTAATTTGTTTCACATTCTAATAAGGGCTTGTAATTGAACTGGAAAATAAATGTTCAATTTCTTTTTACATTTCAAATGTTTGAGATCATCCTTGTACCATTACTACATCTTATTTGAAATACTTCTTATTCTTGATTATGCTTTTATATTGGCCATGCATATCCCTTTTCCAGATCACACTTACAGCTCTACTAGAAAAATTAAATGGAGCCATAGTTTTAAAACATTTGTGTTTATGGTTTGGGGGCTGAAAATAATTTTAAGAGGAAAAATAAGTAAAATTAAATCTGTGTTGAGTGTTTGAAGCTGTTCTTTCTGGTTTGCTTCCTGCAACATGAAGAAAGTCCCCTAAAAGATATTGTGCTTTGTATCAACATAAATCATAAAAATGATGAGTATGTGACTATGAATATTACACCTCTGGAGATAATGAGCAGATTTGAATATTGTTTCTGGATTGAGTCTTGCTTTCTTTATTATAGTGCACTACCAGCTCATAAAATCATCTTTTACATTTTAATTTCAGATATCCAGGACAGGGTTAAAGCCTCAAATGGACTCTGAGTTAAAATATGGCTTTATTAATATCCAGCTGAGTTTTTCAGTCCTTATTGTTCTAAAAGTATCAGAATCAATTCCGGAGTAACTGCATGTGATAGTAAAGTTGAAGTGAGAATAGCTACTTAAAATCTTTGAGAAAATATGAATTTTTACACATTTCCTAAAATTTCAGATTTGAAATGAACCTTAAGAATCACTTGTATAAGCCTTTTTTTTTTTTTGTCTTCAAAGTGAAAAAAAATGGAGGCCTAGAAATAAGAAATAAAAGGTTCAGGATCTTATCTGGAGGCAAAGTTAGGGGCAGATCCAAATTTTTCACTCTCAGTTGAGTTCTTTGTTTGTATTGTTTTACACTTAAAATTGAGGCTATTTAAATAATTCCAACTAACATAATGTACCCAAAAAAGATCTTAATGGGATTAATTTTTTCCTTTAGGAGATGGTAATAGTAATATTTTCTACGAAAAAACAAACAGCTGTTATATTACAAATTACCTGAAAAAGAAACAAGAGTTAATATGTTAAATTAATTGTTTCTGACTATTTGATTAATTGACATGGTCTTACTTGCAACTTAATCTAATATTAATCTAACTTAATCTAATATTATCAAATTACTGTGGCAAAGGCAGAAGGAATGTTTGAAACTGAATTAAAACTCTAGTTGATATAGTGTTATACTTGCAGAGTATTTGCATTTGCTGTAGTTCAAAGGAAGAAATAAGATGCCATAACTAAATACTATTGTATTGGATAAACATGACGTACTTGTCGACCAAGTTACAATGCACAAACTAGATTTCTATCAGAATTTTGATTAGTGTTATGTACTTAGTAATGCAAAGTGAAAATTAATTTAGTTGCAAATACATTTCATAGCTACTTTTGAGAAGTATAGCTGCATTAGGGGAGTGGATAGCTGTAAGAAACAGAAGTGAACTGAATAATTAATTTAAGGACTTTTCCTAGCATCTTAAATTTTCTGTATCATCTCTCTTGCCAAGTTTACCATTTTGTGCCTTAATGAAACTGTACTTGTCAGACTGGCTTGACCATCTTTTTCATCCTCTGCTTTTAATGTGCTGTCATTACCTCCTTAATGTAAAACCATAAGCCTTTCCTATTTCTTATTTTTCTCTCCTTTTTTGAGGGGGAGAAAACATTTTTCTAAAGTATGAAATAGAATATCTTCTAAACTTAGGAGGAAAAATATTCTTTTTTGGTGACTCCTAATGCCCCATGGAAAAGAAATGCAAAAAAGCAAAATGGCTGTCTGAGGAGGCCTTACAAATAGCTGTGAAAAGAAGAGAAGCAAAAAGCAAAGGAGGAAAGGAAAGATAGAAGCATCTGAATGCAGAGTTCCAAAGAATAGCAAGAAGAGATAAGAAAGCCTTCCGCAGTGATCAATGCAAAGAAATAGAGGAAAACAACAGAATGGAAAAGACTAGAGATCTCTTCAAGAAAATTAGAGATACCAAGGGAACATTTCATGCAAAGGTGAGCTTGAGAAAGGAGAGAAATGGTATGGATCTAACAGAAGCAGAAGATATTAGGAAAAGGTGGCAAGAATACACAGAAGAACTATACAAAAAGATCTTCACAACCAAGATAATCACGATGGTGTGATCACTCACCTAGAGCCAGACATCCTGGAATGTGAAATCAAGGGGGCCTTAGAAAGCATTACTACGAACAAAGCTTGTGGAGGTGATGGAATTCCAGTTGAGCTATTTCAAATCCTAAAAGATGATGCCGTGAAAGTGCTGCACTCAATACGCCATCAAATTTGGCAAATTCAGCAGTGGCCACAGGACTGGAAAAGGTCAGTTTTCATTCCAATCCCAAAGAAAGGCAATGCCAAAGAATGCTCAAACTACCACACAATTGCACTCATCTCACACGCTAGTAAAGTAATGCTCAAAATTCTCCAAGCTAGGCTTCAGCAATACGTGAACCGTGAACTTCCAGATGTTCAAGCTGGTTTTAGAAAAGGCAGAGGAACCAGAGATCAAATTGCCAACATCCACTGGATGTATGAAAAACAAGAGAGTTCCAGAAAAACATCTATTTCTGCTTTATTGACTATGCCAAAGCCTTTGACTACGTGGATCACAATACACTGTGGAATATTCTGAAAGAGATGGGAATACCAGACCACCTGACCTGCCTCTTGAGAAACCAATATGCAGGTCAGGAAGCATCAGTTAGAACTGGACATGGAACAACAGACTGGTTCCAAATAGGAAAAGGAGTTCGTCAAGGCTGTATATTGTCACCCTGCTTATATAACTTATATGCAGAGTACATCATGAGAAACGCTGGGCTGGAAGAAGAACATGCTGCAATCAAGATTGCCGGGAGAAATAACAATAACCTCAGATATGCAGATGACACCACCCTTATGGCAGAAAGTGAAGAGGAACTAAAAAGTCTCTTGATGAAAGTGAAAGAGGAGAGTGAAAAGTTGGCTTAAAGCTCAATATTCAGAAAACTAAGATCATGGCATCTGGTTCCATCACTTCATGACAAATAGATGGGGAAACAGTGGAAACAATGTCAGACTATTTTTTTGGGCTCCAAAATCACTGCAGATGGTGACTGCAGCCATGAAATTAAAAGACGCTCACTCCTTGGAAGGAAAGTTATGACCAACCTAGATAGCATATTAAAAAGCAGAGACATTACTTTGCCAACAAGGTCCATCTAGTCAAGGCTATGGTTTTTCCAGTGGTCATGTATGGATGTGAGAGTGGACTGTGAAGAAAGCTGAGTGCTGAAGAATTGATGCTTTTGAACTGTGGTGTTGGAGAAGACTCTTGAGAGTCCCCTGGACTGCAAGGAGATCCAACCAGTCCATTCTGAAGGAGATCAGCCCTGGGATTTCTTTGGAAGGAATGATGCTAAAGCTGAAACTCCAGTATGTTGGCCACCTCATGCGAAGAATTGACTCATTGGAAAAGACCCTGATGCTGGGAGGGATTGTGGGCAGGAGGAGAAGGGGACGACAGAGGATGAGATGGCTGGATGGTATCACTGACTCGATGGACGTGAGTCTGGGTGAACTCTGGGAGTTGGTGATGGACAGGGAGGCCTGGCTTGCTGCGATTCATGGGGTCGCAAAGAGTCGGACACGACTGAGCGACTGAACTGAACTGAACTGAATATCATTGCTCCCAAATTTAAAGAATGAAAGAGACCCAACACAAGACAACTGGTGACGTCAGGGGGGTAAATGTCTTCATAAAAAACAGAAAACTAAAATGACAGGGGAAATATACAGGTCGAAAAAACAAATCACTGCTTATCATTGCAAGTCTGTTTATTCATAGTAGCCTAACCAGGAACAAGGAGACTCATCTCAGACCTCACAGGATATCTGCAATAGTCTGGAGACACAACCCAGAAAAGAAAATATTGAGTAAATAGGGGATGTTTGTTTAATGTTACAACAGAAATCACACAGAAAGCAAGAAATAAAATTTTGGCCCTATTATTTTCAAATTTCACATGTTCCTTCAACTTTTTCAGATTGATAGTCTTTTTTAAACAACAGAAAAAGGCTTAACAATAAGAAAATCATTTATATGATTTCCTGCTTTGTTGAAAATCTGACTTGGTGATTTGATTTTCAAAATTCTATTTAAATTTACATTTTTTAAAATTTGTCATAAGAAGTGATGACAGTTTCTTTTTGCCATTATGGTTCAAGTAGATATGTCTCTCTTACTAAAAAAAATGTAGTCATGAATTAAACAAGTTTCAGTTTATAAAGTGATATACTACTTTCTGTGTTTACAAAGACAACTTCAAAAAATGACATTTGGAAGGGCATACGTTAAAATCTGATACTTGGCTGTCATGTATACAGAAGTAGAAATATGATATTGTAAACATGAAACTCAGATTATGGTGTAAACCAACGTTACCTCAATTTAAAAAGAAAAAAAATCTAGAACTGGCTGCTGTTCATTACCAAAAGTAGGGTGGCTCCTAGAGCCATGCAGAACAGGATGGGCCCAGTGAGATCTGTTTCATTCATAATGCTGCCATCTGCTGGCTTCATTGGGTTTAACACTGTCAAGGTTTTTTGCCATATGTGATCAAAATTAATTCCAAGTTCTGCAAAAAAAAAAAAAAGAAAAAGACATAACATAAATATAGAAAATAAGCATGAGTAATATTCTTTAATTAAAGTTAACTTATTAATTTACAAAGCACTTTAATCTGTTTGTTATACCATCATAGTCTAAAGTTCTATGTAATACGTATGATACAGAGCAACCTTAAACAAAAAGAATGTATATTCCCACACAGTGTCCTAGAGGATATATTTTAGAGATATAGTCAAGGAAAAAATTCCTGCTCTGCAGCAAATATATGGTTAAAATCTAGCCAAAAGTGAAGAAAGAAATGGACATTTTCAGTAAAGGTATAAAATATAATGGTAGCTAACAACCCACTCCAGTGTTCTTGCCTGCAGAATCCCAGGGACGGGTGGAGCCTGGTGGGCTGCCGTCTCTGGGATCGCACAGAGTCGGACACGACTAAAGTGACTTAGCAGCAGCAGCAACAAACCAAAAGTCCCATCCTATTGCACATTTAGTTATTTCTTTTTCCTGCGTTTTCAACTGCTAACACTTTTGAAACTTGTTCTATGAAACATGCATCATTTTCAAATCAGTTCAGTTCAGTTGCTCAGTAGTGTCCAACTATTTGCGACCCATGTACTACAGCATGCCAGGCTTCCCTGTCCAACACCAACTTCCAGAGCTTGCTCAAACTTATGTCCATCGACTCTGTGATGCCATCCAACCATCTCATCTTCTATCATCCCCTTCTCTTCCCACCCTCAATCATTCCCGGCATCAGGGACTTTTCAAATGAGTCAGTTCTTCGTATCAGGTGGCCAAAGTATTGGAGCTTCAGCATCAGTCTTTCCAATGAATATTCAGGACTGATTTCCTTTAGGATGGACTGATTGGATCTCCTTGCAGTCCAAGGGACTCTCAAGAGTCTTCTTCAACACCACAATTCAAAATTATCAACTCTTGAGTGCTTAGCATACTTTATAGTCCAACTCTCACATCCACATATGACTTTTGGAAAAACCATACTTTGACTAGATGGATCTTTGTCAGCATAGTAATATCTCTGCTTTTTAATATGTTATCTACGTTGATCATAGCTTTTTTTCCAAGGAGCAAGAGTCTTTTAATTTCATGGCTGCAGTCACCATCTGCAGTGATTTTGGAGCAGAAGAAAATAGTCTGTCAGTGTTTCCATTGTTTCCCCATCTATTTTCCATGAAGTGATTGCCATAATCTTTGTTTATTGAATGTTGAGTTTTAAGCCAGCTTTTTCACTCTCCTCCTTTACTTATATCAAGAGGCTCTTTAGATCCTCTTTGCTTTCTGCCCTAAGGGTGGTGTCATCTGCATATCTGAGGTTATTGTTATTTCTTCTGGCAATCTTGATTCCAGCTTGTGCTTCACTCAGTCAAGCATTTAGCATGATGTACTCTGCATTAAGTTAAATAAGCAGGGTGACAATATACAGCCATGAGGTATACTCCAGTCCATTTTTCTATGTCTGGTTCAAACTGTTGCTTCTTGACCTGCATGCAGATTTCTCAAGAAGCAGGTCAGGTAGCCTGGTACTCCCATCTCTTGAAGAAATTTCCACAGTTTGCTGGATTTCCCACAGTCAAAGGCTTTAGCATAGTCAATGAAGCAAAAGTAGATATTTTTCCAAAATTCTCTTGCTATTTCCATGATCCACTGGGTATTGGAAATTTGATCTCTGGTTCCTTTGCCTTTTCTAAATCCAGCTTGAACATCTGGAAGTTCTCGGCCTATGTACTGTTGAAGCCTGGGTTGGAGAATTTTGAGCATTTCTTTGCTAGAGTGTGAGATGAGTGCAATTGTATGGTAGTATGAACATTCTTTGGCATAGCCCTTCTTTGGGATTGGAATGAAAACTGACCTTTTCCAGTCCTGTGGCCACTGCTGAGTTCTCCAAATTTGCTGGCATATTGAGTGCAGCACTTTCAAAGCATCATCTTTTAGGATTTGTAGCAGCTCAACTGGAATTCCATCAGTCCCACTAGCTTTGTTCGTAGTGATGCTTTCTAAGGCCCACTTAACTTCACATTCCAGGATGTCTGGCTCTAGGTGAGTGATCACACCATTGTGGTTATCTGGGTCTTTAACATCTTTTTTGCATAGTTCTTCTGTGTATTCTTGCACCTCTTTTTAATATCTTCTGCTTCTCTTAGGTCCATACTGTTTCTGTCCTTTATTGTGCCCACCTTTGCATGAAATGTTCCCTTGGTATGTCTAATTTTCTTCAAGAGTCTCTAGTTTTTCCCATTGTATTATTTTCCTCTATTTCTTTGCATTGATCACTGAGAAGGCTTTCTTATCTCTTCTTGCTATTCTTTGGAACTCTGCATTCATATGGATATATCTTTCCTTTTCTCCTTTGCCTTTTGCTTCTCTTTTCTCAGCTAACTGTAAGGTCTCCTCAGACAACCATTTTACCTTTTTGCATTTTTCTTCTTGGGGATGGTTTTGATCACTGCCTCCTCCATCCATAGCTCTTCAGGTGCTTTATCTATCAGATCTAATCCCTTGAAAATATTTGTCACTTCCACTGTATAATCATAAGGGATTTGATTTAGGTCACCTGAATGGTCTAGTGGTTTTCCCTACTTTCTTCAATTTACATCTGAATTTGGCAATAAGGAATTCATGATCTGAGCCACAGTCAGCTCCTGGTCTTGTTTTTGCTGACTGTATAGAGCTTCTCCATCTTCGGCTGCATAGTATATAGTCAATCTGATCTCGGTATTGACTATCTGGTGATGTCCACGTGTAGAGCCGTCTTTTGTGTTGTTGGAAGAAGGTATTTGCTATGGCCAGTGTGTTCTCGGGGCAAACTCTGTTAGCCTTTGCCCTGCTTCATTTTTTACTCCAAGGCCAAATTTGCTTGTTACTCCAGGTATCTCTTGACTTCCTACTTTTGCATTCTAGTCCCGTATGATGAAAAGGACATCTAATTTTCAATTAGCAGTGTTATTTAATCTGAAGACACTTAGCCAGGGTCTGGTACTTTACTTCCGCTCCTCCTAATGAGCTATGCTATGCTAACTATGTAAAACTCCACGGAAGAGAAAAGGTTCTTTCAGCAAGTAACAGCAATCATGGGTGCACACATATTTCAATCAGGCCAAAGCTCTGTGTTGTTGAGTGTGTATTCAGAGACTGAATTCTTGAGACAATTAACCTTTCTCTTTTTTGAGTAGTGATGGTAAAATAAAATAACCAAAATCACTGAGGCCGTGTCTGTGAGTCTAAACTCATTTATACGTTTGTAATTTTTTTCCAGTGCCTTATTTTTCAAAGAATTGTGACTGCCACATTACATATTACATACTCCTCTGCTAGATTCTGTTCCTCTTATATATTTTTCATTAAAAAGAAAAGAAAAACACCCAGACACTTGACATACAGTGAATAAAGAAATAAATTCCAGGATTACATCAGTTACTTTTCTTACCACTCCGATAAACTTTAAGATGTAGAAAAAAAAAAAAAAAACATTTATAAGGAAGAAGAATGTAATTTCACTAGTTAGGAACCAGTAATTAAGCTGATTTCCCTCCTGCTATCATCTTAAATTTGAATAAGACTGAGGTGGGGGTTAGGAAAAACTGAAGCTAAACTACTATAAAGTACATACGTTTCAGTTGGAAAGAGTGGAAATCTTTTAGCTGAATGTTTTTACTGAATTTTGCTGTAAGCCCTGGAAGATTTACATGTGTTGGTCTTTCTGACACGCATGGAGGCAAGCACTGTTAGTTTATTTCTACTTTGTGTGTTAGATGGTTGAAGTTTGGGGAGATGAGGTAAGTTTTCCAAAGTCACAAAGCCAGTAATAGAAAATTTAGGTTCCAGCGCTGGAGAATCTGACACAAGAACTCATACTTTTCAAATAAATTAATAGATAACAGTTCAATTTAAAGGATAGATAGAGGAATTGAATAGACATTTTTCCAAAGAAGACATCCAAATGGCCAAGAGGTACATGAAAATGTGCTTAGCACCATTAATCATCAAGAAAAAGCAAATCAAAATCACAAAATCATTTAACACCTGTTAGAATGGCTAACATCAAAAAGAAGTAAGTATTGGTGAGGATATGGAGAAAAGGCAACCCGTCAATACTGTTGGTGGGACTGTTAATTGGTATAGCCACTATGGAAAGCGCTGTGGGGGTTCCTCAAATATTATAAAAAAATAGAACTACCATATGATCCAGCTATGTCATTGCTGGGAATATATATGAAGGAAACAAAACCAGGATATCAGAGAGATACCTGCACCTCCACTTTGATAGCAGCACTGTGTATGTCCATGCCAAGTCACTTCACTCGTATCCAACTCTTTATGACCCTATGTACCATAGCCTGCCAGGCTCCTCTGTCCATGAGATTCTTCAGACAAGGATGGGTTATTTACTATTAGTGCCACCTGGGAAGATAGCAGCATTGGGTACAACAGTCAAAACCACCTAAGTGTTCATTGATGGATGAATAGATTTAAAAGTTATGGTGTATATATATATATATATATATATATATATATATACACACACACACACCATGGAGGGCTTCCCTGGTAGCTCAGCTGTTAAAGAATCTGCCTGCAATGCAGGAGACCCCAGTTCAATTCCTGGGTTGGGAAGATCCCCTGGAGAAGAGATAGGCTACCCACTCCAGTATTCATGGGCTTCTCTGGTGTCTCAGATGATAATCTACTTTCAATGTGTAAGACTTGGGTTCAATCCCTGGGTTGGGAAGATCCCCTGGAGGAGGTGATGGCAACCCACTCCAGTATTCCTGCCTGGAGAATCCCTATGGACAGAGCTTCCTGGTGGGCTACAGTCCATTGGGTCACAAAAGGTTGGACACAACTGAGCAACCAAGCGTGCACATGTGTGTGCACACACACACACAGGAATACTGTTCAGTCATAAAAATAAAGAAATTCTATTATTTGTGACAACATGAATGGACCCTGGGGGCATTTTTCTAAGTGAAATAAGCCAGAAATAAAAAGCCAAATACTGCATGGTATCACTTGAATGTGGAGTCTAAAAAAAATTTTTTTTTAAGTCAAACTTACAGAGTCAGAGTAGAAAAGTGGTTGCCATGGGGTAGGGGAAGTAGGAAGAGATCGGAAAAAGGTTAGAAAAGCAGAAAAAGAACCCACCCTTTTAACCATAGCTTTGATTGAGTCAATGTGCATCTAATCTTATAATGTTTGTATTTTTTTTAAGTGTGTTCAGTTCTCCCATGTGAAGGATTGTATTCCCAAATCATTGGTACCTGGCACTTAACTTCCCTTCACAGGATTTAGTAACCCTCTTTGGTCAAAGAGAGGGTATAGTTCAGTTTCTTCTATAGTGGCATGTACCACCTAAACACCTTGCAGAGCTAACATTCTACACACAGGGTATCAGATGAAATTTCAATGATTGCCATGACATAGAGGGGTCTTGCTCCAATAGGGACCTAGTCAATTTCAGAATATCAGCCAGACATGGCCTGAATTAGGATAGAAGGTGTATCTTTCACTCTTTCCACATCCAGGGTGACAACTGCTAGCCACCCAAACTTGAAAAGAAAGAATACGAATTTAATTTGAATTAATTTAATAGTGAGCAAACAATTTTACAGTTCAACTTTCCTTTTTACTTTTACAGTGTATTTGTATATTTCTTAGTGAACATATACTTTGGAAAATATGAGCAGTTCATCAATTTAAAATAGCTTAGGCTGTCTAATGTGATATTTAAAATAGCAGATTTAAAAAATTGATAAATGCTTAAGTTGAAGTTGATGTCACCTGAGACTTATGTTGTTTTCAAATTTTATTTTCAATTTAGACATTTACATTAACAATGTGCTTTCAGTTTTTACTACAATAAAGTGACTTTTAATTCAAAATAACTTTTTCCTCAAAAAGTGTAATTATTATGCTTGAAGAAACCCAGATGAAAATGTTTTACAAGACATTGTTACTGATTTCAGGCACTTATTTAATGGCATAATTAACTTTTGCATGTTTCAACATTGAGTCATGAAACAGTAAATGAACATAAGATCTAATAAATTTTTTCATAAGAAAAAATATCTTATGTATTTTTAACCAAAATACATTTCCATAATATTTTGTTTTAAAATTTATTACATGGTATGCAAATGAGACTATATGTATTTATCAATTGTAATACTCTAATATAACACCTTATTTTACAAGATAAAAAAGATGAAACTGTTATGAAATTTGAATGCAGAATTTATTGTTTTGCTGTCATCTAGTGGTAGTAAAGTATACAATATATATGCTGTAAAAATGAATTAATACCTTTGTTTTCTATGCAAATTATGGCATTGGCCTTTCAAATATGAACATCAGGCTATGCTACAAATAAAAATACCAAATGTCACAGTAATTTTTTTAGTCTGACAGATTTGAATTGACTATTATTTATCAAGATGCATTTGTTAACACATTGATTGCACATTATCACATAGCACAAGTTATCATTCTTACAGAAAACCAAGCGAAAGCGAGCTTTTTAGCGAGCAAACTGAGGAATAAACAAACATATTTTCAAATAGCATGTTTTTGTGCAAGGGGTAATTATTATAGCTTAATAATTTTATAGGTTGTTTTGGTGTACACTCAATAAAAACTAGCAAATGTCATTTATCATCTTATACTAGAAATCCTGCATATGGTCTTTTTATACCTTTTAGACAGATAAGGCTTGAGGCTTCACAAAGTCACCATGGCTGAAGAGCATATTGGATCAGAGTCCAGAAATTTCATAGACTCAAAATGCAAAATTATATTAGGTACTGTTATTTCTAATATATATATTTGGTAAGTATAATCACAAAGAGAAAAAAATTATAGGAATTTCTCTGAGCTGGAAAAAGGAGGAGGGAAAATCTAATATATTTCCTATTTGAAATTTGAGAAGACATCACAGAAGAATATGTTATAGTTTAGAATATCAGAATGGAAGTATTTGAGACAAGTAGAAAATATTATATTCAATAAATATTATAAGAAAAATTGATTAACCATAAAAAAGTTAAATTCTACTTCACATACTAACTTAAAACAATTTTGAATGAATCAAAAATTTAAGTCCAGAACAAAAAGATAATTTAAAAATTTGAGAATCTATAAGAGGATATATCTTTCTGGCTTTAGTTAGAGCTGGAGAAATATAGTCTAAACAAAGAACAATTGGAAAAAAGTTATCAAGAAAAATATTGTGGGGTTGAAAACATAAATATTAAAATGTCTATATGCTCTAATATCCCATAAATAAATTAGATGGCAAACACAATCTATGAAAAAAGCATGAAATATATATTCCAGACAATAATAAATATCTTTACTATTTAATATGTCTAGAAATAAAAAAGAAAGGAAAAGTCTTAAGATTTTAAAAGCAGAAAGACGTAAAAGTCAACAACATGAAAATAAAGTCTAACTTCTCTAGTAACCAAGAAATAAAAAGTATTATTTTTTTGCCTTTTTTGCCTATCAAATTAACAAAGACATTTACTAGTCTACTGTGTAGGTATATTGGCTCATCATTTTTCCAGATGAGTCTGACAGTGTAAATGCCTTTAACCAGCAATCCCAACGTTATAGATCGATCCTGAGGACAGATTCTGTACAGGTCAAAGTTATCTAATGTGATGTTCACCAAAGCATTATCTATTATAAAGGAATAACGTTTAAGATTTAAATTATGGTGGTGGTTTAGTCACTAAACTGTGTACAACTCTTGCGACCCCACAGACTAGTCTCCTCTGTCCATGGGATTTTCCAGGCAAGAAAACTGGAGCAGGCTACCATTTCCTTCTCCAGGGAATCTTCCTGACTCAGGGATCGTACCTATGTCTCCTGCATTGCAGATGGATTTTTTTACTGCTGAGCTAGATTTAAATTATGATATTTGTATATAATGGGCTTCCCAGGTGGCTCAGTGGTAAGGAATCTGCCTGCCAGTGCAGATCGTACCTATGTCTCCTGCATTGCAGATGGATATTTTTACTGCTGAGCTAGATTTAAATTATGATATTTGTATATAATGGGCTTCCCAGGTGGCTCAGTGGTAAGGAATCTGCCTGCCAGTGCAGGAGATATGGGTTTGATTCCTCAGTCAGGAAGATCCCCTGGAGAAGGAAATGACAACCCATTCTACTATTCTTGCCTGGATAATCCCATGGACATAGGAGTGTGGCAGGCTATAGTCTATGGGGTCACAATGAGTTGGACATGACTTAGTGACTGACCATGCATACACTTGTATATAATAGATCATGTTTTCAAACAATATTTAATGACTTTAAAGAATGCAAAAATAAAAATGCTTATGATATAAGGTAACTTTAAAAAAACCCAAAACTTCATATCCATAGTATGATCCAATTTTTAAGTATTTACAAATATATATATTCAAAGAGAGGCAGTATTTCATTTTTAAGTGTGTATGTATATATATATATATTCATAGAAAATAGAATAAAGGCTGGAATAAATATTATCAAATCATTAATGATAGTCATGTCTCAGAAACAAAATTTTCAGGGACTTTATATTTTTATTCATATGTTTCTATATTTTCCAAATTTCTATTTTTGAATATAGATTACTTTTATAATTAGACAATTGATAAGTTTTTTTATTTTTTAAGTAGAGATGTTGGCAGGGTCATGGCAAATGCCTAATGAAAATAGCTTATAACTTTCAGGGGTTAGGTATCAGAGGTAGAGGCAACTTAGAATGCATGGTTAAGCATAAAAGATGCAAAAATTTAACTGGCCTCTGAAGTTCCAACAAATTGATTATATAATTCTATCCGTACTTTTCTGAATAGTTTACATCTTTATCCTCTTCTTAATTTTGAAGGCAAACAGAGAAGAATGTTTTAATATCAGGTAGCTGGCTGTGTCCAAACAATGATCTTTTAATGTAAAATACTGGGAACGTTAACCTATCTGTTTTCATTGGACAACATAGAAAAGAGAGCAGTTAGCCTGTGAATATTTCTCCTTGGCTCCCAAATTTAAAACCTCCTTGAATTTTAGTTTTGTAGCATCATACTGTGGAGAAGGAAATGGCAACCCACTCCAGTATTCTTGCCTGGAGAATCCCAGGGACAGAGGAGCCTAGTGGGCTGCTGTCTATGGGGTCGCACAGAGTTGGACACGACTGAAGTGACTTAGCAGCAGTAGCAGCAGCAGCATCATGTTGACATGCCATAGGAACAAAAGTAGCAGACATAAATTGGCTGAATCTCAAAAATTTTTTAAATAAAAAAAAAAGAACCAATGGATGGGAGATCCCTGAAATCTTTGGAGGAAACGTCCATCTGCAAGGGTCCCCAGGTTTCCTTGCCACCAGCAGTGCTACTTACTGGAGTCATATTCCTCCTTACTTAGTCATACCTAGATGAGATGAGGGGGCTCACATGAGCCAGGAAGGAGGAAAAAACAAAAAAAAAACTCGCTTCTCCATGATAACAAAAAAAAGTATATTGAGAAACTACCCCTGTTGCCCCCAGGCAAGCATAGCAGAAAATAGTAAAACATGCTGCTATAAAGTAGCTTCATTAACTAGGTGGGAAGAGTGGTTACTTTGATATAATTACTTTGCCTGAAGATGCTCACTGTTGTCTAGAGATGGCCAGGGAGTCCACATGTAAGAAACAGTGAAGAAACATTTAAAAACTGCAAGACCAACATAGTGTTAGCACCTATCTACTTCAGATTTTCCCCACACAAACAGGAGACGAACTCCCATTGGTTTAAATGTATCTGTCTGGCAGACTCTCGTTTATATGTGGAACAATCATATAAAACGCTATATGCAGCATGCTGATAGTATGCATTAAGTGCTGATGATTGCTATTACTATTCAAGCTGTACACACATTAATAGCACTTCCTTAACTTATCTTCTAGTAAAGGAGGCTCTTCTTCAAAGCTGTCAATGTAAGAAGATGGTGAATAATAATCCTGGTTGGATGCTGGCTGAAAAAACTGTCCTGAGTAACCTGATGATGCGAGCATCTCTGCTGGGACAAAGGCAGGCTGAGGCTGTTCACTGGCTTGTTGTCTAGAAAAAGGAAAATATTGATACTGATACATCTAAGAAAGGGATATCATGATAAAGCGGGGAAGGAAACTATAATTTTCCTTTTATAATTTCTCCTGGTTTTTATGACTATTCGTCCATGAAAAAATTAACTTGCTTGAAGTTTAACCTAAACAAACAAACCAAAAAATGAAAAGTAACTAGTTGTGAGAAAACTCTCTAGAAAAACAATCCATACTGACTAACATGCACTGATTATTTGCAATGTGTTGGACACTTCACATTTTCTCACCTAATTAATACTCTGCAAAGTAAAAACTGTAGTTTTAATCTCATCTTACAGAAAAAGAAATACAGATTCATGGAGACTGAATGACTTGTCTGGCAACACACAATAACATTCAAGTGCTGGACAGTGAACTGAAGCTGTCTGTCCGAGCAGTGCCCTTCTCCCTACATGATGCTGCTTTTCCACTGATTTTCAGGGATATCACCAAATAGGACATTCCCTATAAATCTGGGCAAAGAGCAATTAAAAAATCACAGTCATACTAAGTGAAGCAAACCAGACAAAGACAAATATCACATAATATTGCTTATATGTGGAATCTAACAAATGAACTTATTTACAAAACAGAAATAGACCCCCAGACATAGAAAAGCTCTGGCCCTTCCCAGACAGTTATTTCCAATCAAATTATCTTTGAGTCCCTGACTAAAAGTCTTTCATAGCTGGCTTCACTGTTCCTCTTTTGAAATATGTGATTTAGTTTTGTCAAGACATAATGTTTCAACATTTACTTGATTGTGCTTTTTTAAAAAAATTTTTACCATTTATGCGAGAAAAACAATCTTAGTAAATAAATTCTTAAAGTTAGAGAATGGGAGGAAGATATGGGGGCTAGTCTACAATGTTATCTGGTCATTTCAAACTGTTTTTAACTAAAGGAAAGGAAAGAAACATAAAGAATGGTCCTTGATTACAGAGCATCTTAGTTAGCCCTTTGGGAAGGTAAATACTAAAATTTTAATGATTTAAAACCCAACACATTATTCCAAATTACTGAATTAGACCAAAATAAACACTGGACTCTGGCAAGTGGGATTTAAACATTAGCTTTGTTAGCAGGCATCTCTTCTAAAAATCATTTCGAACAACTGTGAAGTGACTGCAAAAAGTTCCCTTAGAACAACTGGCAAAATTTTGATCACATTTCCCTTCTTTTACTTTCTGACTCTATGTATTATATTTCTGCCTGTAATGATATTCATCTCACACGCTAGCAAAATAATGCTCAAAATTTTCCAAGCCAGGCTTTCAGCAATATGTGAACTGTGAACTTCCTGATGTTCAAGCTGGTTTTAGAAAAGGCAGAGGAACCAGAGATCAAATTGCCAACATCTGCTGGATAATGGAAAAAGCAAGAGAGTTCCAGAAAAACATCTATTTCTGCCTTATTGACTATGCCAAAGGCTTTGACTGTGTGGATCACAATAAACTGTGGAAAATTCTGAAAGATAGGAATACCAGACCACCTGATCTGTCTCTTGAGAAATTTGTATGCAGGTCAGGAAGCAACAGTTAGAACTGGACATGGAACAACAGACTGGTTCCAAATAGGAAAAGGAGTATGTCAAGGCTATATATTGTCACCTTGTTTATTTAACTTATATGCAGAGTACATCATGAGAAACACTGGACTGGAAGAAACACAAGCTGGAATCAAGATTGCCAGGAGAAATATCAATAACCTCAGATATGCAGATGACACCACCCTTCTGGCAGATAGTGAAGAGGCACTCAAAAGCCTCTTGATGAAAGTGAAAGTGGAGAGTGAAAAAGTTGGCTTAAAGCTCAACATTCAGAAAATGAAGATCATGGCATCTGGTCCCATCACTTCATGGGAAATAGATGGGGAAACAGTGGAAACAGGCTCCAAAATCACTGCAGATGGTGACTGCAGCCATGAAATTAAAAGATGCTTACTCCTTGGAAGGAAAGTTATGACCTACTTAGATAGCATATTCAAAAGCAGAGACATTACTTTGCCAACAAAGGTCTGTCTAGTCAAGGCTATGGTTTTTCCTGTGGTCATGTATGGATGTGAGAGTTGGACTGTGAAGAAAGCTGAGTGCTGAAGAATTGATGTTTTTGAACTGTGGTGTTGGAGAAGACTCTTGAGAATCCCTTGGACTGCAAGGAGATCGATCCAACCAGTCCATTCTGAAGGAGATCAGCCCTAGGATTTCTTTGGAAGGAATGATGCTAAAGCTGAAACTCCAGTACTTTGGCCACCTCATGCGAAGAGTTGACTCATTGGAAAAGACTCTGATGCTGGGAAGGATTGGGGGGCAAGAGGAGAAGGGGACGACAGAGGATGAGATGGCTGGATGGCATCACTGACACAATGGACGTGAGTCTGGGTGAACTCCGGGAGTTGGTGATGGACAGGGAGGCCTGGCGTCCTGTGATTCATGGGGTCGCAAAGAGTCGGACACGACTGAGCGACTGATCTGATCTGATCTGATCTGATCTGAATGATATTCCCATAGTGGGATGTACTCTGAACCAAGTAGAGTGGTTAGCAAACAGGACTTCTAGAGTCCAAATGTCTGCATTCAAATCCCAATTTTATACTCTTAGGCAAACAGTTTCACTTCCTATGCCTCTGTTTATTCATCTGTAACATGAGGACAATAATAGAACTAATAAGGTTGCTGCTGCTGCTGCTGCTAAGTCGCTTCAGTCGTGTCCGACTCTTTGTGACCCCATAGACGGCAGCCCACCAGGATCCCCTGTCCTTGGGATTCTCCAGGCAAGAGCACTGGAGTAGGTTGCCATTTCCTTCTCCAAACTAATAAGGTTATTATGAATTAAATTATCTGAAATAAACAAAGCACTTAGATTAGTGCTGGGCACATAAGAAGCAATCAATAAACATTAGCTAAGTGTTCGTATGTCCTCTTCCTGAGACTGACTCTGAAGCATTCTAGACACCTCCCTCACTCCCTGGAACAGCATCTTCTATATTTTTAAGTAGTTGTTTTCCAGTCTGCCACTTCCTCATAGAAAACAACATTAATCAGAGTCCAAGAGCTTGTATTCCTTCTGTGCTGATCATCTCTAGCTTTTTCCCACTTCAGTTCCCCTGGAACACCCACACTGACTTTCACAATATACCACCCAACCTGTGTTTTCCTACCAGGAGAAATCTCCACTATACACATGCCAGGATTTCTATCCACAACCCATGAAGCAATGGCCATACCTGGTCCATATACAAACTCTCTGAGTACTCACGAATTCTTCAGTATTCCCCTTTTCACCACCTATAGCTGGGGTTATACAATTCCAACCAGCCTGAAGAGACTTGTCTTTACTTAGATGATATTGTGTTGAGATATGGCATGGCCTCCATGGGGAAAATGTTTTTACCTGTTTCTGTAGCAATAGGACTTAACATTCACCTCCCAGTGTAAACATGGAAGATAGAAGATCACTGTTAGGTGACTCAATTATAATTTCTGTGGTTGCAGAATTATGTTTCTTGCAGTCAGGCTTCTGTGTCCCATCAGATGATCACTAGCTACATATTTTGTTAGATGGAAGTCCAAAACTATATGGACTTCTATCATGATGGTCGATTGATGCTACTTTTCTTTGTCAGTCTGATCCCAGGGGAATGGGGGTGGTGCACTGACTCCCAGTGTCCCATTTTATCTATATAAGTCTCCAGGTAAGCCAGTAAACAGACATTCTAAGTATCCTTGATTATACAGGGTGAGTTTGATGGCAGTGTGTTTTAGGATATGGTAGCCAGGGGGTTTGGCTTGTTTAACATGCCCAGATCCTGGCTCAGTCAGCAGGTACACATAGCTATGTGGCATTGACAGAGATCTCTAGGGATTCAGAAAAGCTGATTCAGTATGTATTTGCTGAAGGCCTCCTGAAACTTTTAAAGGGAGTTTTCCAGGTGTCACCTTTCTGCAGAAACCACAGTTTATTACTCTAAATAATTGGAAGATATTTCTCATTTCAAAAACTGGAAAACTACAGTGAGAAAATACAGCCTAGATAATTGGCTACAAGCATTGAAAATAATGCCTATCTGAATGACTGGACAGTTAAGCTCTTTAATGAGAAACCTCCACATTAAACTAAGAAAACTTTATTCAAATATATTTATTCATAATAAACACATTCAACCAGCTTCAGATCACAATGCCATTTATTGAGCAGAATAAGTTGTTTTTTGGATGTGATTTCATACTGGGGAGGAGAGGATGGGGCAGGGGGCAGAATGAGAAAAATAGACATATTGATTATAACCTGCTACTGGATTCCTATGTCTTTAGCCAGTATGGTCAGCATCTTGTTCTGATTTGGGATATATTTTAATTGAACTATTCACTGTATGAATAAAAGATCAAATATCAAGTCATTTGATGCAAACCAGTAAGTCACTGGCCTGACTCCATGTTTTATGTACCTCATAAAAGTACCACAGTTAATACACCCTTTTCTAATTCCTGAGACTTGAAGCATGGGTTGGAATTTAGGGTTGCCACAATTCAAATCAGAACTTGGATTTAAATGCTAAGCAACTGAAGTAGGCTAAGCATTTAAAGCATAAGTAGGCATAAGCATAAGCAGACATCAACTTGATAATGTAATCATAACTTGTCCTCACTTGGTTATATTAATTTTCATCTTCTTGTTACCTCAACTTCTGTTGATATGGGCAATCAAATGGAAAAAAAAAAAAAACAGGGTGGGGTAGAGTAGAAGAGAAGGCTCTAGTTTGAGTCCCTGGTTAAGGAGAGAGCTTTGTCTCTATTTTATCAGACATTTTAGCTTTGTTTAGTCTGAAAACGTAGATTGCAGACCCTACCCAGGTGCTTATTCCATCTGGAGACAAGAGAAAAGAAACAGCAGGTGACTGGATTCTTTCAATAAAACAGGAGCACAGAGCTGAAAAATTCTGTTAGATAGCTCTCGTGTGGATTATATATTTTGAGCTACCCTCTTGTAATACCTTCATGCTCAAACTACTTCCCATGCCATCACATACTTTTCTGTTTTTTCCTGACTGCAAATTGTAAATCATAAAAGAAATAAAGTTCTTTTCCTGTTGTTGAATTCTGCAATGAGCCAATTCTAGACAGCCTATTCCTTCTCCCTTATTTTTCTTATAAATATTTTAAATATATTTAATTTGCCTGGTAATATTCAGATATGATGGCTCGAACTGTAAAGGATCTGCCTCAATGCAGGAGACCTGGGTTTGATCCCTAGGTCAGGAAGATCCCCTGGAGGAGGGCATGGCAACCCACTCCAGTATTCTTGCCTGAAAAATCCCATGGACAGAGGAGCCTGGCGGGCTAACATCCATAGGGTCGCAAAGAGTGGGACGTGACAGAGCGACTAACACTTTCACTTTCATAGATAGATATATGGATTTTTTTCATTCTAAGAAATTCTTATGGCAGCTTGACTAACGCTAGACAACACAGACTAGGGGCATAAAAGAGTTAAAATTCCAAATATTTAACTTTAATAACCATTTTAAAAAAACCTTATGGACCAATGGTTTTCCCTATCGCTTTACAGCAGCGGTTCAGCATCAGCCCTTAGGACACAGCTTGTGAAAACAGCACGTATCTGCCTGTGTCTGTAGGAGTCATCAGCCCATGAAAACAATGTCAAGATTGTCCAGGGTGTAGTTGGAACAGAAGAGTCACCACTGCCAGTTATATTTATTGTTTTATTTTTTCTCTTTATTCTTAAGTTTTCAAGGTACTTATCTCTGTGTGAAAAATACACTTCAAGAATTAATACATTTGAAATGTTTGCTATTAAGTTTTTTGCCCTAAACTTGTTGGAATGGCATAAGAAACACACATCCCAGTTTTCCTAAGATGATCCAGTTTATTCTTATTGTATCAACATTGTTACCAATAACACAGATTTTACTCTCAAAATGTCTTGATTTTACAATAAATTATATGACTACCTTAGTTCTGGGTCTAATCCTGTACCCTAGGGCTAGTAGGCTAACCTCATTTTTTACTGGCTATATGACCTTGGAAAAGTTCTCTAATTTCTCTGTATTCCTTCTTACCTTTCACTAATCTAGACCCATATAACTCTGGGTTAGAAGTTTATTTAAAGAAGAATATTTAAAGGAGCAACTGTATAACCAAATACAATGTCTAAGTGACTTGGCAACAAAGTGTCCATTGCCTCTACAAACTATAGTTATATGAAAAAATAACATTTCTATAATGGTTTTACCTTCACATACACTTTCCAGTGCATGCGGTCACTAAGACTCGAGCATGACTGAGCGACTTCACTTCCACTTTTCACTTTCATGCATTGGAGAAGGAAATGGCAACCCACTCCAGTGTTCTTGCCTGGAGAATCCCAGGGATGGGGGAGCCTGGTGGGCTGCCGTCTATGGGGTCGCACAGAGTCGGACACGACTGAAGCGACTTAGCAGCAACACTTTCCTACACATTATCAAAATTGCTTTTCAGATAATTCTCATGAGGTAGAGAATTAACTTATTATTAACTCATTATTAATATCCTTATTTCTCAGTTTAAGACAGTCAGGGAAGTTGTCTTTCTTAATGCAACAAAAAATGAATGCTAGAGACAGAACTTAAACCAAATTCTTCTAATCCTACCTGCCCTATTTGGGGCATTAGTAAAGGATAAATACTAAATTCTTAATCATCTTTAATTTTCAACTCACATTGAACTATCAACTTAAATAGCTAACACATCCTGAATTATGTATATCTAGATTTCATTTAGGAATTGCCACATTGCATTATAATAGCATATTTAATCGTACCCTTCAACATAAATTTTTAAATATTGTGAGGGAAAAGATTATGGATTTTTTCTTTATCTTTGGGTTTGTAGCACCTTCCTTAATTCCTGACACACAAGCAGGCACTAAATAAATATTTATTAAATTGAATAAAAGCTGTTTCTTGAAGGGTGTCCTGGAAAATATCAGGTAAAAAGAAAATGTTTTGTTTGCCCAGGGCCTGTATTCACACTCCCTGTTAAGTGATATTTTGAAAAGAGGAGACAAGCCCTTCACCTATAAATGGGCCTGCAGCAATAAAGGCATTCATGGAGAACTGAATGCATTTCCCTGCCCTTTCCTGACATTTCTTCTTGGACATTTTACTGAGAAATAATGGGGAGAGGTTTATCTTCCCCCAAGGAAACCACCCTACCTGAAACCCCATGTCAAAATATTATGACTTTTAAAAATGAGAACATATTTTCTCCATGTCAAGTACTTACTTTCTAGATCCATAAAGATTTCCACAGGCATTAGAATCATTACAAGTCTGCTCCTGATTATCAATGGTGTAATTAGATTGGTAAAAGTCAGAGTCAAATTGTCCCAAGTTTGACATCCTGAAAAATATGAGTGAAAAATGGAGATTAGGAATCAATAAAATTTCTTTTGAGGTATTTACAGGATTAATAGACAATATGATTATGGCTGGATTCCTATTAGAAAACAAGATATTCTCTGAATGGGGGAAGGGTATGGAAATGTATGTTAGAAAGCCATTTACAAAACCTATATACCTTCAATTAACTTTTCTGAAGTTTTCACTAAGCAGGACTGTAACTAAATTGACTTTGCCTGTGTGTGTGCAAAGTCACTTCAGTTGTTTTTGACTCTTTGTGAACCTATGGACCATAGCCCACCAGTCATCTCTGTCCATGGGATTCTGCAGGCAAGAGTACTGGAGAGGGTTGCCATTTCCTTCTCCAAAATTGATTTTAATTATCTGAAAAAAAAAAAAAATCTTCACCTAATACCTTGTTCTCAGCAGTTTAAGAGAAAAAGTTTAAAAGTTGGTATATATCTTGAAGATTTTCCCTTAAATAATGTTATTTCCTCACTTTAAAAACACATATATAGATAGCTATACACATACATATCCATATATATATATATATATATATACACACATATATATATTTGTTGTTTTTCAGTCCCTCAGCCATGTCCGACTCTTTGTGACCTAATGGACTGCAGCACTCCAGGCCTCCCTGTCCTTCATCATCTCCCAGAGCTTGCTCAAACTCATGTCCACTGAGTTGGTGATGCCATCAAACTATATTGTACTCTGTCATCTCCTTCTCCTGCCTTCAATATTTCCCAGAATTAGGGTCTTTTCTAATGAATAGGCTCTTCACATCAGGTGGCCAGAGTATTGGAGCTTCAGCATCAGCTCTTTCAATGAATATTCAGGACTGATTTACTTTAGGATTGACTGGTTTGATTCTCTTGCAGTCCAAGGGACTCTCAAGAGTCTCCTCCAACAGGCATCAGTTCTTGGGCACTCAGCCTTCTTTATAGTCCAACTCTCACATCCATACATGACTATGGGAAAAGCCATAGCTTTGACTATACAGACCTTTATCGGCAAAGTAATGTCTCTGCTTTTTCATATGCTGTCTAGGCTTGTCATAACTTTCTTTCTAAGTAGCAAGCACCTTTTAATTTCATGGCAGCAGTCACTATCTGCAGTGATTTTTGAGCACAAGAAAATATGTATCATATATATATGTGTGTGTGTATATATGTATATATACACATAGATATATACACATACATATATATATATATACACACATTATACATACTTAGGTTGGGGCAAGGGCTTCCCTGGTGGCTAAGCTGGTCAAGAATTTGCCTGCAATGTGGGAGACCTCAGTTCAATCCCTGGTTGGGAAGATCCCCTGGAGAAGGGAATGGCTATCCACTCCAGTATTCTGGCCTAGAGAATTCCATGGACTATCCATGGGGTAGCAGAGTGCGACACAACTGAGCTACTTATACTTCACTTCAGGTTGGGAGAAATGTAATTGCAATTTCAGACTTTGAATTTGAAATCATTATAACTAGGCTCAAACATATCTTTATTAATTAAAATAGGAACCATTATAATCAACACATTTTTGCCAACAAGAAATAAGTTGGTTTATTCTTGTAGCTTCTGGTTTCAATGAACTCTTGGAAAGCATTTTCTGCCCCTTGTTAGTTGTGGAAGTATTTTCCACGCTGCTTCTGCTGCTGTTAAGCCTCTTCAGTCATGTCCGACTCTGTGCAACCCCATAGACGTCGGCCCACCAGGCTCCTCTGTCCCTGGGATTCTCCAGGCAAGAATACTGGAGTGGGTTGCCATTTCCTTGTCCAGTTTTCCATGCAAAGTTGCTGAAATACTTGAAGAAGTGGTAGTCGGTTGGCAAGAGATCAAGTGAATATAAAGGATGAGGCAAAACTTTGTAGCCCAATTTGTATATATATAAAATACACAGAAAGTAATGTCATTAGCAAAAAAACATAAAGCAATAAATGCACGTTAAAGTAATGTATAACATAATCACACTTAAGAATGTATTCCAATATCAAACAGCAAAGTTCAACAGTGCAAAACTGCAATTACTTTTGCACTGAGAGTTGGACTGTGAAGAAAGCTGAGCACCAAAGAATTGATGCTTTTGAACTGTGGTGTTGGAGAAGACTCTTGAGAGTCCCTTGGACTGCAAGGACATCCAACCAGTCCATCCTAAAGGAGATCAGTCCTGGGTGTTCATTGGAAGGGCTGATGCTGAAGCTGAAACTCTAATACTTTGGCCACCTCATGCAAAGAGTTGACTCATTGGAAATGACTCTGATGCTGGGAGGGACTGGGGGCAAGAGGAGAAGGGGACAACAGAGGATGAGATGGCTGGATGGAATTGCTGACTCGATGGACGTGAGTCTGAGTGAACTCCCGGAGTTGCTAATAGACAGGGAGGCCTGGCGTGCTGTGATTCATGGGGTCGCAAAGAGTCAGACACAACTGAGCAACTGAACTGAACTGAACTGAATAGCATGTGTGTGTGTGTGTGTGTGTGTGTGTGTGTGTGTGTGTGTGTGTGTATGTGCATCATCTATCTGTACTCTTTGCAAAGCCAGGAAGTAAATGGCTGATAATAATATATAAGCTTGATTTATTCATAGAGCTTTAAATTGTGCTAATAGCCTCTCTACTCCCCAAAACAAAGATAAAACCCTCAAAACTAATCTTCCAGTTCTACTTTCTAATTCTTAAATGATGTTTGGAACATTTTCCTTTTCTCTTGCCCTGTCTGCTGCACCAGGGCTTCTGCTGAGTCAGAGGAAGAAAGGCTTGATTTGGCTATAGGAAAAGAGCCTGTTTCCATACACTCTCTGCATAGTTTCTACTCACTACTGGGAATGAAGAGCAGTGCATATAGTCTTGATTGAGACCTAAGGGCTAGAATACCAGAGGGAAAAACAAAGACTCGACAGGAGAAAAAGTTGGGGAAGAAAGTAATAGCAAAGTGGGTAATAGTGTCTCTTTGGATGAAAATTAGAGAAATGGAGTAAAAAATCTTTTCAACTCAACATTTTAACCCTTATTTTCCTTTGAAAAGCTTTCTATTTCAAAAGAAGAATTTGAAAATCACTAGGAGTAGTTCGTATAATAATCTATGGTATACTACTTATAATACATTTCAAATGAAATTGCATAAACAGCTTGAGCTCTAAGGGCCTCATTAATCAGAAATATTCAAGTAACAATTGTCAAATATATCACTTTTCAGCTCAGTAAAAATGCAAAAAGCTACTCTAAAATTAGACTCATACATTTGATATAATAAATCAAGATTTTTCATTAGTAATATGTATAAAAGTAGCTATAAATTATGTAAACTAAAATCAGGACTAGGAGAGTGTAAAATCTTTTAATAACTTGCAATTTAAAAAATTTAGAATTTAAGAGCATAACTTTTTCAGTCAATGAAAATATGTTATTATAAAGCATAGGCAATAATTTTACTGAAAGCACACTATGTTTTCAGAACATGCAAAGCTTTATGTTAATATGATTATTGGTTTTGCAGTCCTCATATAACCTAGATTTGTATTTTGTTTAAGTGCCAAATTCTTTAGAAGGATCAGACACATACCTTTATATTATTTTATGTTGAAAGATCCTCCAACAAATAGTAGCTTTACTTGAGAAATTTTTAACAAATCAGCTCATGAAAAGATGACCTGCTGAGTCTATATATAAGCTTCTAAATTTGTACTCTGACACTCTGAACAGATGCTACAGCCAAAAAAAAAAAAAAAAACCTGCCAAAAGCCAAACACAGTATTTTATAACACTTGTTACAGTGTACAAACACAGTGAATGGTGTAGAGACAATTTGATAAAGTAAATGGTAGATTCAGCTTCCTTGTGTGACTAATGTACCATTGAACTCTAATTTAAAATCATTTATTTGAGGCTAACAATAAAGAGGCCTAACACTTCCTCTGCTTCTTAGCCTAGAAGAATATATTCAGCCTTCACAAGATTTTCTAATAAAGTGGTAAAAATCAACATATGGTACATGAACTTAACATAACAATCTTAGCAAAAATCTGAAAATGTGTGATCAATTTTATCCAAATCTGAACCATTCAATTTAACCAACACTGAACCATTCAACCAACAACACTGAGAAAGACTCCCCATGGTCTATGTCTGATTTTTACCCTGCTTCTTACTTCTCCATCACAGCCCAAGATGGATATACTAATATGATCTAGAGCACTCCTCATTCATAGGGCATATTCTGCCCCATTTCTAAGCCAATCTTGATCACTGAAAGACATCTATGATATTGTGTTTTATAAGGAAAATATATATCTGGTAGTTTAGTTGACCAAAACATGTTTCCCATTATATTTGGTCTTTGTCCATGGTTCCTGACTCATGGCTCCTAAAACCCTTGGAATTTCCTAAGTGTTGAGAGTGACAAAGGTGTCTCTTGGTATGTTAATCAGGTGATTTGGGGACTTCATCTAATGATGGGGGCTGGTTGACAATGGAGCCAATAACGTGAATAGAGGGTTGGAACATTCAACCCCATTCTCAATCTCTGAGGAGGGAAGAGGGCTGGGATGTTGAATTAATTGCCTGTGGTCAATGACAGGAGAAGGCAGTGGCAACCCACTCCCGTATTCTTGCCTGGAGAATTCCAGGGACAGAGGAACCTGGTGGGCTGCCGTCTGTGGGGTCGCACAGAGTCGGACACAACTGAAGCGACTTAGCAGCAGCAGCAGCAGGTCAATGACAACCAATTATGCTGATTACTGAAACCTTTATAAAGCCTCAAAAGGATAGGGTTTGGAGAGCTTCTGGATTGGCAAACCCAGAAGGTGGATGTGCTGGGAGAATGGCACCCTCATAGACAGGGCAGGGAAGCTTCTCTCCCTTTCCCACTCTCTTGCCCTATGCATTTCTTCCATCTGGCTCTTTCTGAGTTATATCCTTCTATAATAAACCAGTGATCCAGTAAGTATATTGTTTCTCTGCGAACCTCTCTAGCAAATAAACCGATTCTAAAGGAGATCAGTCCTGGGTGTTCATTGGAAGGACTGATGCTGAAGCTGAAACTCCACTACTTTGACCACCTCATGCGAAGAGTTGACTCATTGGAAGACTCTGATGCTGGGAGAGATTGGGGGCAGGAGGAGAGGGGGACGACAGAGGATGAGATGGCTGGATGGCATCACCAACTTGATGGACGTGAGTCTGAGTGAACTCCAGGAGTTGATGATGGACAGGGAAGCCTGGCATGCTGCAATTCATGGGGTCGCAAAGAGTTGGACACGACTGAGCGACTGAACTGAACTGAACTGAAGGAGGCAATCCTGGGAACTGCCAATTTATAGGTCAGAAGTACCAATTTATAGGTCAGAAGTACAGGTAACAACCTGGACTTGATACTGGTATCTGATGGGAGGAGAGAAGGAAGCCAATAGTCTATTAGGATTCTTAAGAATTGAGTTGAATTGTAGGACACCCAGATGATGTTCCAAGAATTATATGGTGCTGTGTAGAAACTTACCCTCTATAACTTGTTGGAATTGGGGCCAAATAATTTACCACCAGATCCATTTCTTCCAGGAAACTGCCTGAGTTGGTTCCCTTTACATTCAAGGATTACTTCAAGGAGGCAATTTCTATCTGGATCTGGTGGTTTCATCACTAATATCAGCATCAAGGCTGGAGGTCAAGTTCCCCTGTGATCTGCTTCTTACTGATTCTCCTTTATAGTACTTGAGATTTCTCAAGTATCTAGCTCTCAGTAACTGAAATCTGCTGTTCAAGGTTACATTGCACTTTGGAAATTTCTGCTAGAGTCAATGGCAGATCAGATCAGATCAGATCAGTCACTCACTCATGTCCAACTCTTTGCGGCCGCATGAATTGCAGCACGCCAGGCCTCCCTGTCCATCACCAACTCCCGGAGTTCACTCAGACTCACATTCATCGAGTCAGTGATGCCATCCAGCCATCTCATCCTCTGTCGTCCCCTTCTCCTGCCCCCAATCCCTCCCAGCATCAGAGTCTTTTCCAATGAGTCAACTCTTCGCATGAAGTGGCCAAAGTACTGGAGTTTCAGCTTTAGCATGAAACTAATGGCAGATAGTAAAGTAAATTTCTCCACACTGTTTAAAAATATTTGGATTTTGAAAATCTTTAATCAGAGCTGTCTTTTGCCAGGTCACTAGTCAGGTAACAATAAATCATGCTTTTTTTTTTTTTTTTTTTTGAGGATCTATTGAATACCAGACTGTGTTCTAGATTTGAAGTTATAGAAGTAGACAAATTAAGAAGTAGAAATAGACTTGTACTTCAAGAAGTAGACTTGTACTTCAAGAGACATATTTTAATATCAATCCTACTGTATCTACAACAGAAAACAATGACTAGCCTGGTACAGTTCTATGAATTTAAAGTTTAAGTCATTGAACTTTTGCATCAACCTTATAAAATATGATTATTCCATTTTACAGAAAAATAAGTGCAGGTTAAATAACTTGCCCAGATGGAAGCTAGTAGGTAGCAAAAAGCCACTATTCACAACCTGGTAGACTAACTCCAGAACTCACAATTTATCCAAAACAAGGTCAGGAGTTAGCCAAAATCTATCAAGAAGTGAGCATAAACTCTTAAGATGGAGAACTCAAAGGGGAGAAAATTAGGGTATTCAGTGAAGTCCTCTTAAGAAAGTCATTTGAATTGAGACCTGGTTGATGAAAAGGAGCCATTTGAAAGACTATGTGAAGAGGGTATAAAGCAAACACTCTGTGGTGGCAAGGAATTGGCAGTTTATAGCTTAGAAAAAAAAGCCATGTGGTTATGGTTTTGAATCATAAGATGATGAGTTTAAAGGTAGAGGTAGAGGCCAGATCATAAAAGCCTTGGCAAGGAGTGTAGATTTTATAATAATTGAAATAAGATGCCACTGCAGGGTTTTAAGCATGGGGTATGATCAATCTTACGCAGAAATTGAAAAGGGAAACTCATTAGGAGGATGTTGTGCCAGTAACAAATGCATGATATAAAGGTAGCTTGGACTAGGGTAGCAGTGGAAGTGGGACAACTGGTAGAAAAGTCTCGGCAGCTGAGGGAAGAATGAATTGAAGGGATCAGGACCAGACCAGTGCTGAAGTAAGAAGACAGTTCATTCCAGTGAAATGATGTGAAGCTGTCTGAACTGGGAAAGGTCTAATGCAGGTGAGGAGGACCAACCAGGTACAAAAGATATATGGGAAGAAGACTTTTAAAGGGTTTAGTTTCTGTTGGCTAAGAGGCTTCCCTGGTGGCTCAGCTGGTAAAGAATCTGCCTAAAATTCAGGAGACTTGGGTTTGATTCCTGGGTGGGGAAGATCCCCTGGAGAAGGGAATGGCAAACCACTCTAGTATTCTTGCCTGGGAAATCCATAGAGGGAGGAACCTAGTGTGCTACAGTCCATGAGGTCACAGAGTCAGGCATGACCGAGTGACTCAGTTCAGTTCAGTTCAGTCACTCAGTCACGTCCGACTCTTTGTGACCCCGTGGACTGCAGCACGCCAGGCTTCCCTGTCTATCACCAACTCCTGGAGCTTACTCAAACTTATGTCCACTGAGTCAGTGATGTCATCCAACCATCTCATTCTCTGTCCCCTTCTCATCCCACCTTCAATCTTTCCTGGCATCAGGGTCTTTTCCAATGAGTCCATTCTTCGCATCAGGGGGCCAAAGTATTGGAGTTTCAGCTTCAGCATCAGTCCTTCCAATGAATATTCAGGACTGATTTCCTTTAGGATGGACTGGTATCTCCTTGCAGTCCAAGGAACTCTCAAAAGTCTTCTCTAACACCACAGTTCAACAGCATCAATTCTTTGGCACTCAGCTTTCTTTATAGTCCAACTCTCACATCCATACATGACTACTGGAAAAACCATAGCTTTGACTAGATGGACCTTTAAAAAAATAAGACAAACTGCCCCTTTCCATCTTGGGCTTCCCTGATAGCTCAGTTGGTAAAGAATCTGCCTGCAATGCAGGAGACCCCAGTTCAATTCCTGGGTCAGGAAGATCCACTAGAGAAGGGATAGGCTACCCACTCCAGTATTCTTGGGCTTCCCTTGTGGCTCAGCTGGTAAAGAATCCACCTGCAATATGGGAGACCTGGGTTCAATCCCTGGGTTTGGAAAATCCCCTGGAGATGGGAAAGGCTATCCACTCAAGTATTCTGGCCTGGAGAATCCATGGACTGTATAGTCCATGGGGTTGCAAAGAGTCTGACATGACTAAATGACTTTAACTTTTACTTTCAAGAGGGAGAAGAGAGGGATAATTATTGAAGATAATTTATAGAATCCTAATGACTTCCCAGTTCTAAGGATCAAGTTTATGGAAAAAGGCCAGATCGTTATATGGTAGCCAAATTTAGATTATCATACTTTCTATTTCTTCTTTCAAAGGCTTTTATGTGAGAAGCTAGATCCCTTCCTATAACAGCAAGGACTCAGAGTACACTCTTTCTTTTGATATATAAAGTCACTGAAATGTTTGCCAAAGATAATAATATTTTCAATCTTAGTTCACTTAGTTGGATTTTAAACTTACTTTGTGGTTTTGTATTTTTCAACTTAGTTTTTTTAATTTATGGAAACCAGCTTGATTAGATGAATTGCAGAAAAAATGTGAACTGAAATGGCATATAAAAATGAAATTAATCTAAACCTCAAGAGAGCTATAAGGTATGAAACATTGAAGACCAATGACTTCACACTCCTGACAAGTGACTTTTGCTGTCGTTCAGTTGCTCAGTCACTTTTGACTCTGTGACCCCATGGACAGGAGCACACCAGGCTTCCTGTCCTTCGCTGTCTCCTGGAGTTTGCTCAAACTGATGCTCATTGAGTTGGTGATGCCATCCAACCAACTCATCCTCTGTCACCCCCTTTAATACACATATCAAAATACTTTGAAACTACTCTTATACATGTAACACCATATGTATATAAAACATGCATTTAAATCTTTTCCATTAATGAATCATCCAATTGTTATAATGTTCCCTTGTAGCTCAGTCGATAAAGAATCTGCCTGCAGCGCAGGAGACCCGGGTTCAATCCCTGGGTTGGGAAGATCCCTTGGAGAAGGAAATGGCAACCCACTCCAGTATCCTTGCCTGGAAAATCTCATGGACAGAGGAGCCTGGTGGGCTGCAGTCCATGGGGTTGCAAAGAGTCGGGCACGACTGAGCAACTAACACTTACTTACTTATGTTGAAGGACAGAGTTGAAATTGATATTATAATTAGTTCATATACTTATTTCTGGGTTCTGAATGATCAAAAAACTGGATAATATGAATAAGGATTCTCACCTGATGTAAAGAGCACCACATTCTATTCACAGCCAGTTTCTGTTCCTTTCCTCTTCTCCTTCCCTTTATCTTTCCTCCCTTTTCTCTGTCCTCTCTCTAAACTTTCTTCTAAGGTGATCTCATCCACTCTCCTGGCTTGATAAACCATCTGTATAGAGAGAGTTCCTCATGTCACATATGCAGCCCTTGCCTATCTTCTCAGCTTCAAACTATTTCATATCATATAGACAATTCAAAATTTAACATAATCCAAACTTTTCTTTTACCTTCTACCTTCTCCAACCCAACACTCTTTTCTCCATTTCGGGAGATGGTATCACAAGCCACTCATTCGAATCAGAAATTATCTAATCCTTTGGTGAATTGTATAGATTCTATCTCTAAAACATATCTCCAACTAACTAATTCTCTCCATCTCAACTGTCATCACCGCGATGTATACTCCTCTGTTCTCCCACTTAGATTTCTATTCAATAAAGTGAAATACTCCTTTTAAAGTAGCAGATCCAGTAGGTGGTCATACAAGTTTACATAATCAAGACTGTAAAAGTCATACTATTAATGGCACAGTAACTTGCCAAATAGGGACAAAGTTTCTTCTGTGGTTGCTGACTGCAACTCACAGTGGGAATAAGGAGAAGAATTTCCGTCTGTAATTTCTTAATCTCTCTGGTGATCTGTCAAATGTCAAAAGACTGTGAGTTGGTCAACAGCTATATCTGAAAGAAGTTGCCCTCTATCTGACAATTATGCATACATATTTATGTTAAAGGATGAAAGTTTACATAGATGGATGAATGATCACTACTATTAATTTAGCTTACTCAGAAACCAGTGTTTCAATTGTGTAAATCTAAGCATAACATATGATTATGTCCTTCATTACTGCAATTTTTCAATATAAAAATAGAGGCTCCAAGAGGTTAAGTGACTTCTGCACAGTCACACATTTAATATGTAACAGATCAAATGTGGAAAATCAGTTGTCTCAACCCCATTTCCTTTCATTACTTTTCATCTCTTAAAAGACTACTTATGATTATCTAAAGTGCCGATATTAGGGTGTATCTGTTTGGAAATATTAAACAATATTTATTTACAACCTCCAGCAAATATTTTTCAGCTAAACAGAGCTTCTAATGAGCCAAAGGATATGTCATAATTTTCTACCTCTGCTGACAGAGAAATGGGTTGTTTTTTTATCAGTGTTTATCAGGTAATTATTTTGGCAGTCTATATTTCAGTTTAATGTATTTATACTATAAATTACTACTCTTATTAAGGCAGAAAAAATACATGTTGTGTTCCATTAATTTTTTAAAAATACATTTTGCTCAGTGTTCTGTACATGCTCCTTTTGCTAATACCATATAAGATTTGTTCAAGATCATCTGCCCTTTAAAGACCAGGCTGCTTCTATTTTATGAGCCACAGTCACATGAAAGTGGGCATAAAATTCTGCTTCACTGAATGAGTTTTAAGGAGTTCAACATGTCCCATGACACGAAAAGAAAATTACAGCGTTTTCATTCATTAATGTGAACATAATTATCCTTGACTTTTAATCTGGCTATTTCTTATTAGCTTCCACTTTTGTTTTAGAAGAAAAATCGGAATCTAGCAGAATTATTACTGAACACTTACAAGTTTTCAGTTTGATAGCAAGTAAATGTTAGCAAAAACATAACATACACCTGAAATTGTGAAAATTAATATGAGTGGTAGTTAATTAGTACATTATTATAATAATAATTTCAAAATGTAATAAATTTTTATACAATATAAATTTACCCTACTGATATAATTAATTTTTATAGAAAAATTTCCTAGGAATTACATATATTCTGCCACAAGTTATCTAACTGCAAGGATCCTCAGCTCCTTCATGCATAAAACAAAAATAAAATTTTTACCTATCTCTTAGGTAGTATGTAGTTTATCTTGATCTCATCAACTTAATTTTATTTTTCTCTGTGTTCCATAATATACTTAAACTTCATAATATACCTAAATCAAGGTAAATATAACATATATGTACATGTATATATAAATGTGTATAAAATGTGAGGATTAAACAGAATTTTGAATAGGAACAGTTAACACAGGCAGGGGCAAGTTGCAAACACTCAATAAATATTATTAGTTATGATTATTATGATTACACTTGTCAGCAACAACAATAATTTCTGCTCACACATTTGATTGTAAGTTTAAATCTACTGCAATCTACAGAGATTCTTTTCAGTAGAGTCTTAAACTTTTTTTTGAACAGTTGCACATTTTTTCATCTTCCTAGTGTAACTTTAAAAGAGTTTATTCTTCTTATTCTCTTTAATGTGATAACTTTTTTCCTTGGGAGCAAGAAAGAAAATGTTCCACAACTGCCAAAGAGAAATAATCACAAAATTTTGGAAAAGATACTGTTCCAAACATAACTAACTCCCTTTCAAATAAATGAATATTTATTTTAAGCATTTAATAAATATAAAACTAATATGAAGAATCAAAACAATTAGAATGGGAAAATTAATAAGCAAGTAATGATTCACAAAGAAAGAATAAGAGATGTCAGAGAAGCAGAAAATTAAGCAGATGATAGCTAGATGCTAATGTGATTTTCTAAGACAAATGTAGTCACAGAAAGGTTAATTCCCTTCAGGAATAAAGATCTATTTTTCTTGGCATTTGTGCACTTAGGAATGCACTTTCTTGGGCTTTATCCTTTATTCCTAATTCTTGTAATGGGCATTTATTGCTCCCCAGTATCCAGGTTCATTTTTCTTTCCTGTCAGAACTTAGTTTTTCCTTTGGAGAACACCCTGCTGACTTTGTGAGTTATGTGATTCTGACTAGAATGACAGCACACTTGGTAGAAACATTGTAATACCTACTGTTAACTCCAGAAAGAATGAAGGGATGGAGCCAAAGCAAAAACAGCACGCAGTTGTGGATGTGACTGGTGATAGAAGCAAGGTCCGATGCTGTAAAGAGCAATATTGCATAGGAACCTGGAATGTTAGGTCCATGAATCAAGGCAAATTGAAAGTGGTCAAACAGGAGATGGCAAGAGTGAATGTCAACATTCTAGGAATCAGCAAACTAAAATGGACTGGAATGGGTGAATTTAACTCAGAGAACCATTATATCTACTACTATGGGCAGGAATCCCTTAAAAGAAAGGGAGTAGCCATAAGGTCAACAAAAGAGTCCAAAATGCAGTACTTGGATGCAATCTCAAAAACGACAGAATGATCTCTGTTCGTTTCCAAGGCAAACCATTCAATATCACACTAATCCAAGTCTATGCCCCAACCAGTAATGCTGAAGAAGCTGAATGGTTCTGTGAAGACCTACAAGACCTTTTAGAACTAACACCCAAAAAAGATGTCCTTTTCATTATAGGGGATTGGAATGCTAAAGGAGGAAGTCAAGAAACATCTGGAGTAACAGGCAAATTTGGCCTAGGAATACAGAATGAAGCAGGGCAAAGGCTAATAGAGTTTTGCCAAGAAAATGCACTGGTCATAGCAAACACTCTCTTCCAATAACACAAGAGAAAACTCTATACATGGACATCACCAGATGGTCAACACCAAAATCAGATTGATATATTCTTTGCAGCCAAAGATGGAGAAGCTCTATACAGTCAGCAAAAACAAGATTAGGAGCTGACTGTGGTTCAGATCATGAACTCCTTATTGCCAAATTCAGACTTAAATTGAAGAAAGTAGGGAAAACCACTAGACCATTCAGATATGACCTAAATCAAACCCCTTATGATTATACAGTGGAAGTGAGAAATATTTTTTAGGGACTAGATCTGATAGACAGAGTGCCTGATGAACTATGGATGGAGGTTTGTGACATTGTATAGGAGACAGGGATCAAGACCATCCCCATGGAAAAGAAATGCAAAAAAGCAAAATGGCTGTCTGGGGAGGCCTTACAAATAGCTGTGAAAAGAAGAGAAGCAAAAAGCAAAGGAGAAAAGGAAAGATACAAGCATCTGAATGCAGAGTTCCAAAGAAAGCCTTCCTCAGCGATCAGTGCAAAGAAATAGAGGAAAACAACATAATGGGAAAGACTAGAGATCTCTTCAAGAAAATTAGAGATACCAAGGGAATATTTCATGCAAAGATGGGCTTGATAAAGGACAGAAATGGTATGGACCTAACAGAAGCAGAAGATATTCAGAAGAGGTAGCAAGAATACACAGAAGAAGTGTACAAAAAAGATCTTCATGACCCAGATAATCACGATGGTGTGATCACTCACCTAGAGCCAGACATCCTGGAATGTGAAGTCAAGTGGGCCTTAGAAAGCATCACTATGAACAAGCTAGTGGAGGTGATGGAATTCCAGTTGAGCTATTTCAAATCCTGAAAGATGATGCCGTGAAAGTGCTGCACTCAATATGCCAGCAAATTTGGAAAACTCAGCAGTGGCCACAGGACTGGAAAAGGGCAGTTTTCATTCCAATCCCAAAGAAAGACAGTGCCAAAGAATGCTCAAACTACCACACAGTTGCACTCATCTCACATGCTAGTAAATAATGCTCAAAATTCTCCAAGGTAGGCTTCAGCAATACGTAAACCATGAACTTCCAGATGTTCAAGCTGGTATTAGAAAAGGCAGAGGAACCAGAGATCAAATTGCCAACATCTGTTGGATCATTGAAAAAGCAAGAGAGTTCCAGAAAAACATCTATTTCTGCTTTATTGGCTATGCCAAAGCCTTTGACTGTGTGGATCACAATAAACTGTGGAAAATTCTGAAACAGATGGGAATACCAGACCACCTGACCTGCCTCTTGAGAAACCTGTATGCAGGTCAGGAAGCAATAGTTAGAACCTGACATGGAACAACAGACTGGTTCCAGACAGGAAAAGGAGTACCTCAAGGCTGTATGTTGTTACTCTGCTTATTTAACTTATATGCAGAGTGTATCATGAGAAACGCAGGGTTGGAAGAAGAACAAGCTGGAATCAAGATTGCCGGGAGAAATATGAATAACCTCAGATATGCAGATGACACCACCCTTATGGCAGAAAGTGAAGAGGAACTCAAAAGCCTCTTGATGAAAGTGAAAGAGGAGAGTGAGAAAGTTGGTTTAAAGCTCAACATTCAGAAAAGCAAGATCATGGCATCTGGTCCCATCACTTCATGGGAAATAGATGGGGAAACAGTATCAGACTTTATTTTTCTGGGCTCCAAAATCACTGAAGATGGTGACTGCAGCCATGAAATTAAAAGACACTTACTCCTTGGAAGGAAAGTTATGACCAATCTAGATAGCATATTAAAAAGTAGAGACATTACTTTGCCAACAAAGGTCTGTCAGGTCAAGGCTATGGTTTTTCCAGTGGTCATATACGGATGTGAGAGTTGGACTGTGAAGAAAGCTGAGCGCCGAAGAATTGATGCTTTCGAACTGTGGTGTTGGAGAAGACTCTTGAGAGTCCCTTGGACTGCAAGAAGATTCACCCAGTCCATTCTAAAGGAGATCAGTCATGGGTGTTCATTGGAAGGACTGATGCTAAAGCTGAAACTCCAATACTTTGGCCACCTCACGCGAAGAGTTGACTCATTGGAAAAGACTCTGATGCTGGGAGGGATTGGGGCCAAGAGGAGAAGGGGACGACAGAGGATGACATGGCTGGATGGCATCACTGACTCAATGGACATGAGTTTGGGTAAACTCCAGGAGTTGGTGATGGACAGGGAGGCCTGGCATGCTGTGATTCATGGGGTCGCAAAGAGTCAGACATGACTGAGCAACTGAACTGAACTGAACTGAACTGAATGTTAAAATGCTCCATAATATCAATAACTTTTAAACAAAATTTACTGATGATAAAATTTTTTACATGTTATTTTTTATTATTTCTTTTCTTATGGGCTGAAGTGAGTGTTAAGGTCCATATGTTGAAGTCTAACCCTTAGTACACCTAAGAATTTGACCACATTTAAAGACAAATTCTTGGGGCTTCCAGTTTACAGTGGTGGGGTAGAAGGACATGAGCTCATCTCCTCCTGCCAAAGCACCAAAATCGCAACTAGCTGTTGAACAACCATCTGCAGGAGGATGCTGGAACCCAGCAGAAAAAGATACCCCACATCCGAAAACAAAGAAAAGCCACAAAGAGATGGTAGGAGGGGCACAAGGATGATAAAATCAAATCTCATACCTGCCACATGGGCAACTTACAAACTGGAAAACAGTAAGACCATAGAAGTTCTCCCACTGTTGTGTAGGTTCTAGCCCCCATGTCAGGCTTCCCAGCATGGGGATCTGGCAAAGGGACTGGAAATCCTCAGGGAATATGATCTTGAAGGCCAGTGGGATTTCATTATAGGACTTTCACAAGCCTGGGGGAATCAGAGCACCCACTCTTAGAGGGCATAAACAAAATCTAGTGTGTACCAAGACCCAGGGGAAAGGAGCAGTGACCCCATAGGAAACTGAACCAGACCTACCTGCTAGTGTTAGAGGGTCTCCTGCGGAGGTGTGGGTCAGCAGGGGCTCACCACAGGGATGGGGGCACTGGCAGCAGCCCCTGGAAGATACACCTTGGTATAAGTCCTCTAGCTTCTTGGATGTCACCATTAACTCTACCATAGAGCCTGTAGACCCTAGGGCTTTATTGCCTCAGGCCAAACAACTAAAAACGAGGGAGCACCCACACATCAGCAGATAACTGGATTAAAGTTTTACCGAGCAAGGCCCTGTCCACCAGAACAAGACCTAGTTTTTCCTACCAGCAGTACTTCCCATCATGAAGCTTATACCACCCTCTTAACTTTATCTACCAGAGGGCAGACAGAAGAAGCAAGAAGAACCACAATCCCACAGTGGCTAGAACAAAAAACACATTATAGAGAGTTAATCAGGATGACAAATGAGAGATAAATCTTAGATGAAGGGACATAAAATTTCAGAAAGATAAAATCTCAGAAATACAACTAAATGAAGTGGAGCTAGGCAACCTTCCAGAAAAAAAATTCAGAGCAATGATAGTGAAGATGATCTAAGATCTTGGAGACAGAATGGAGAAGATGTAAAAAATGTTTAACGAAGACCTAGAAGAAGTAAAGAATAGACAGAGATGAACAATACACTAGAAGGAATCAATAGCAGAATAACTGAGGCAGAAGGGTGGATAAGTGACCTGGAGGACAGAATGTTGGAAATCACTGCCTGCCACAGAACAGAATATAGAAAAAAAAAAAAGCAGGGAAGTGGGGGGGGGAATGAAGACAGTCTAAAAGACCTCTGGGACAATATTAAATGCATTAACATTTGCATTATAGGGGGTCCCAGAAAGAGAAGAGATAAAGGATCTGAGAAAATATTTGAAGAGATAATAGCTGAAAACTTCCCTAATATGGAGAAGGAAATAGTCAATCTAATCCAGGAAGCACAGTGAGTCCCAGGCAGGATAAACACAAGGAGGAATACACCAAAACAGATAGTAATCAAACTGACAAAAGTTAAAGACAAAGATAAAACATTAAAAGCAACAAGGGAAAAATGCCAACATACAAGGGAACTCCCATTAGGTTATCAGCTGATTTGTGAACAGAAACAGTACAAGCCAGAATGGAATGGCATGAGATATTTAAAGTGATCAAAGACAAGAACCTACAACCTATCTAGGAAGAATACTCTGTCTAGGAAGACTCTTATTCAGATTTGATGGAGAAATTAAAAGCTTTCCAGACAAGCAAAAGTTAAGAGAATTCAGCACCAGCAGCAAACCAGCTTTACCACAAATGCTAAAGGGTTTTTATTCAGGCAGGAAACACAAGAGAAGGAAAAGACCTAAACAAAATGAACCAAAAACAATTAAGAAAATGGTAATAGGATCATATATATCAATAATTACCTTAAATGTAAATGGATTAAATGCACCAATCAAAAGACATAGACTGGTTGGGCAGATAAAAACACGTGCATGTGTGCACTTCCACTTACCACATCATCCTACTTACTATCCCAAATTGTATGTAATTATTTTATATTGTTAGTTTAGGCATGTTTACATTATGGCTTGCAATTATAATTATCTTTTACATTTTGTCTATTAATTATGAAAACTAATAAACATCTTTTACTATTGTGATTATTTAACTATTATTCACTTAATACCATTGTGTCATGGTTGGTTGACAGAAAATAATAGAATTCTATTTCACCAAAACTACCATTTAGTGGAAAAATCTGTCTTTACATTTTAAAATTCAGAGGAATATCAGCATTATCTTGGAATTTTCTGAAGAATACAAATGCCCAGGTATTGCTTTTTTTCCTCCAAAGCTCCACGTTTCTTTTTTTAAATTATTTATTTTTTGGTTGAAGGGTAATTGTTTTACAGAATTTTGTTATTTTCTGTCAAACATCAACATGTATCAGCCATAGGTATACATATGTCCCCTCCCTCTTGAACCTCCCTCCCATCTCCCTCCCTGTCCCACCCCTCTAGGTTGATACAGAGACTGTGTTTGAGTTCCCTGAGACATACAGCAAATTCCCATTGGCTATCTCTTTTACATATAATGTAAATTTCCATGTTACTCTCTCCATACATCTCACGCTCTCCTCCCCTCTCCCCATGTCCATAAGTCAGTTCTCTATCCACATGTTTCTAATGAGCAGACATGTTTAAAAACAACTAGACTATATGATGATCTTTTACTTTTACTTATTTTGATTTTTTCTATTTCATATTCAGTGCTTCTATTACATTTAGTTTGTGTTTTCCATCTCTCTTTTTTATGTTTCTCAAGTCTTTATCAAGTGTAGTAGAAAAGCTTTTGTATACATACACATGTATATAAATAGTATGTATAATATATATATTTTAGAAAACTTATGAATTTTTGCCTAGCTAAAACACTTATGACATTTTGATTCTACTTGTTTGATTTAGTTTGGATAGAATGCTAGATATCTAATTTACATTCACTCAAAACTTTGTTATAGTTCCGTGTATTTTGGCATCTAGTATTACCGCTAGACGTCTAGAAAGTTTATCTTAAGTGATTTTTAAAAATTTTTGAATAAGGCTTAAAATTTCCAATTCAATTCTGAGAATATAAAGAAATACCATGTTGCAAAAAAAAAAAAAAAGCTAAAAATTAATGTGATAGAGTATTATTAACTAAAGTACAAATTTTGTTCAAATTTCAAAAAATTTTATGCTAGTGTCCATTATTTGTTTTCATACCTTATTCAAGACTCCACAATGCATTTGATTGCTTTGAGCAGCTTCAGCTGTATGCAACAAATTTTGGTAAACTCTCTACATTTTCATTCTATTACAAATATTTTCTATTTCCTTGTGGCATCTTAGACACAGCTATCATTTAAAAGTGGACATAATTTCCAAATACATGGGATTTTTAAAGTATTTTTGATAGTAATTTCTCATTTTGATATTAATTTCTCATTTAAATGGTTTCTTCTCTGCAAGTACACTCTATTTTTTCAGTCTTCTAACTTTATTGAGATTTCAATGGCTTAAAGATTTCTCTTGGTAAAAGTCATACTGCACTTGAAAATATGTGGGTTATTTTAAAATGTCTTTTGATATTGAGCTGTAAAATAATTCCAAGTGATATGAGAACAGATTTTGTATGATTTCAATAACTTTGCTGCTGCTGCTGCTGCTGCTGCTAAGTCGCTTCAGTCGTGTCTGACTCTGTGCAACCCCACAGACTGCAGCCCACCAGGCTTCCCTGTCCCTGGGATTCTCCAGGCAAGAACACTGGAGTGGGTTGCCATTTCCTTCTCCAATACATGAAAGTGAAAAGTGAAAGTGAAGCCGCTCAGTCAGACTCTAGCGACCCCATGGACTGCAGCCTACCAGGCTCCTCCGTCCATGGGATTTTCTAGGCAAAAGTACTGGAGTGGGGTGCCATTGCCTTCTCCGAAAGTGGGCCCAAATCTAGTACAACTGATATCCCTATCAGAAGAGATAAAGAATGGACAGGTATTGAGAAAAGACCACGTGAAGACACAGGGAGAGGATGGTCATTCATAAGCAAAAGAGGGAGGCCTCAGAAGAAACTAACACTGCTGACATGTTGATCTTGAACTTGTAGCCTCCAGAATTGTAAGGAAATAAATTTCTTTGTTTATGCCACCCGGTCTACAGTGCTTTGTTATTACAGCCTTAGCAAACAAATAGACCCTTTAAATGCCTTTAAAAGCATAAGCAAAACAGCTTTGGTTTAGTGTACTATGCAAGACTGTAGCTTCTCCATTAAAGATTCGTTCTATGGGGAAATAAGCCTTGGCTTATGTGAGTTTTTAATTATGTGTGCTCTTCAGAAATCCTTGCCTCAAATAAAATGCCACTGTTCCAAATTCTGGCCGTGTTTCTTTTCTCAGTATTAACTCAATATGTCATACCTTTTTACTCATTTATCCTCACTCAGCAGAGCTTTTTTGGCATGGTTAAGGGTGTAGATGCTAAAGCCAGTAATTAAATGTATGATTTAGGCAGTTACTTAAAAAGCTAGCGCCATATTTTTTTCTCAGATATGTGCACTACAGAAAGAATTATAAGAGTACCTGCATTAGCGTTCTCTGTAAGGATTAAATGAGTTGATATATACAAAGTATATATTTAGTATGTGCAATTATGCTGGAAATGATCACTCTGCTTGATTAGGCTCCAGTTATCTCTTTCAGAAAAACTTTATAACCTTCAAGGCCCAGGGAAAAAAAAAAAAAAGAAACCTCAACTCTGAAACTTCAGTGATTCCACTTCCTCTTTATCCCCAGGTTGAATGCTAAATCATCTTGTGTTATCAAAGGTATTATAGAGATTTGAGCTTTGGTTTTTAATAATCTGGATTCAAACATAAATTTTTTTCCATTTACCTATTATACAATTTCAGACAATTTGTCTAATTTGTCTGAGTTTCCACATCCAGCACATTACATGACACAGTGATGTTCAGTATTTTTCTAGTAAATATGTATTTCATCTGTGGATCTAAGAGTATAATGTCAACTACCTAACATACTGCAGTATTCCCAAAATGTGGGACTAGTGAAGGTACCAAGATAATTTTAGGTGAGACACAGACATGACAGTAAGGACACTGAACCATACAGAGAAAATTTTCTCCTCTCAATTTTATTTCAATACTTCTGATTATGTCAAGAATTAAACTCTCACTTTAGTGCTGTCTTAAAATTCCTTAATGTTTGTTAATTTCCAGTTTTAATCAAGAAAGATTCTGAGCCTTTGTCAGGTAACATCTATTGAAACTGAATCACATTTTTAATTAATTATACTTATTTTTACTTTTAAATTTGTGACAGGTAACAGCTCTTTTTCCACTTACAGAAAATAATACATTTTTTTTCTTCTTTTAAAAGAAACCCATTCAAGTGTAAGAGGTAAATTGATTTAAAGAAAAATGTTATGGAGGTAATAGAGGTGTGAGGACATGGTGAAAATCACTAAGGAGAATAAGCAACTTATTGAAGTTTCGGGCAACCAACTTACACGAACTATATTAGGAATGATTGTGCTTAATACATTTCCAGGTGGTTCTTAAGTTCACTAACAAAGAAGAGAGTAGCAAATTGTGATGTACAGTTACTGTTTTAATATACAGTAGTCCCCTAAATGAACTAGAAACAATACAATGGTGAACTCAACAGTTGCCGCTTTTTCTCCTGAATATTGCAAAAAAGAACATGGGATGGGGGTGGGGGGCAACACTAGATATTGTCTTATTTCTTATCTTTATCCTTAGCCAGAACTCTCTCCCCTGCAAGGTAAACATTGTTTAATTGGTAACCCAAAGATGACGAAAACTCCAGGACTTTCAGGATGCAACTTTTTCCCACTTTCACTTCCGGCCCAAATTTTCCTAGGATAGTTGCTAAGTCATGTCTGACTCTTTTGTGAACCCATGGACTGTAGCCCACCAGGCTCCTCTGTCCCAACGGATTTCCCAGGCAAGAATAATGGAGTGGGTTACCATTTCCTTCTCTGGGGAAGCTTCCCAACACAGCGATGGAACACGCCTCCCATGCATTAGCAGGCAGATTCTTCTCCAATGAGCCACCAGGGAAGCCCTAGGATATTTATTCTTATTGCTATCAATTTTACTGCCCGTTTCCATTCAGATGAACTTCAATATTAGCGATGTTGCAGGCAACATGGAGAACACAGCAGTAATTTAAAAAATTACTCTAGTATTTTGCCATCTGGCAGTTGGTTAAAAAGCAACCTTCTGGTAACAGAACAACTAGCACTGCGCTAAACCTTCGCTCACGCGACTTCCTTTCAGCTTCGCGCTGACGTATGCAGACGTCACGACGTAATGCGTCGTGCAAACGTCGGCGAGCGGCGCTGTTCTCGGTTGTCTGGTCCCAGCAGCTAGATGTGGAGTGTTGCCTCCTCACGTGTTTTCCGCGGGTGGCCGAAGTGTGTTTGAATCTTGTCCGCCAGCTCTTAGCGAGGGGCAGTTTTGAAGAAAACGGAGCCTGGGGTGATGGCGCCATTGCGTCCCGGGACCTTCTCCTGACGCCTCGGTTGCGCAGGGGAATGTGGACGCTTGCAGGTCAGGGTTGGTGGCGCGGACGCGCGCTCGCGGCCTGGGTCACCGAGGCGGCGCGTAAGGGGCTACTCTGGCCTCACCTCGCGCCGGCCCGGGGGACTGCAGCCGAGTCCAGGGCTCCGGACCGGTGCTACAGCTCTGCAGACCGCAAGGTGACCGCCTTGAGTCTCTTGTCATTCACGTTTTAAGCCTAGGGAGGGTGTTCCTGGTGAATTTGTGAGGGCTTCTTAGTACTGACTAGTGAATGCAGGTTGCACTGTTGTGAGGGAGACAGGGCTCGGAGCGCGGGGGTGCGCTTCGCTTTCGGACTCCAGTGCTCAGCAGTGTGACCTTGGACAAGTCGTGTCCTCCCTTTCCTCATTGGTAATATCAGGATCTTTGTTTATGCGAGGGATTGTTCTCTGTATTTAGTTTTAAAAGCGTATCGAGGAAGCTACTAGTTCCATTTTCTTGCGACTTTTTAGCCACGTGACCTAGGCAAGTTACCTGACCTTTCTTTCTTCATTTGTTGAATGAGATGCTTATAAAAAAAAAAAACGTTGAGTGGCTGTCAGACTTGCGCGAAGTGAGGCATAGAACTTTTAGTTCAATACCGAGAATCTAAGAAGTGCTGGGTATGCCTTAACTTCTCTTTATTATTTCGTCTTAACTCAGCTAGAGCAGACGCGTGCTCATTCTGTCCCTGTGGTTGGAGGAGGTGGGGCTTTTTGCTCCTCAGTCACGACGGACTCTGCGGTCCCACGGACTGTAGCCCGCCAGCTTTTCTGTCCACGGAATTTTCCTGGCAAGAATCCTGGAGTAGGTTGCCATTTCCTACTCCACGGGATCTTGCTGAACAAGGCATGGAAACCGCGTTTCTTGTGTCTCTTACACTGGCAGGATTCTTTACCACTGGCGCCACCTGGGAAGCTTCAGCGACCCTAAAACTATACTTCGTTGTAACTGTGAAGAGAAACAGTTTAGGCAGTAAAATAAAGTACTTGAATGAAAGTTATGAGTAACTGGAGAAAGAAAAAGACTGTAATTATTCAGTTTTACTCTTTTCTAAAATGCCTGTAGAATGGATTTATGTTGCAATTGTAAGACTAAAAACGGTGCAGTGGATGGAAAAATCACAGGGCAGACAATTCAGGTTTAGATTTTTGCAGAATATCTTTCAGGTATAGTTGCACTTGTATTGAAGCGCTTACTGGGAAAAAAAAAAAGGAAACAACTTCATGAAAATTTTGTATTTCGTAGTTTCACTTTTTTTTTTTTTTTTTTTGCTCATTATGAGATATAAATTTGATTGGAAAAATGAAACGTTCTGGGTCCAAAAAAATGACATATTCTATGTGCAACTGAAAATCACAAATTAAAATTTTAAAGTATTTTAAAGATTTAAGTGAAAAGTGAGCCTTTTTTTCCTGATAATATAATTTTTTCCCCTTCTCTCTCCAGAGAAGTTGTTGTTAAGTAATAAAGTCATCTAAATTAAACTTTTGAAGGCTCTATTAGCACAAATTTTTAAGTAGACCTGACTCTGTTGATTAAATATGTGATGGGGGCAAAAAAAAAGATTTTTTTTTCTTTCAGCTTCTCTGTAGCTTTGTTTATTTCAAGAAATTTTGTTAGACCAGGTGCTCTAAGGCTGTAGAGGAGTTCTAGGTATCTTGTGTTCTCCATTTGTGAAAATACATTCAGCTCCTCATCGGCCTTTGAAATGGTGAAAATATTATAAGGGACTTTTATTTAGCCATATGGTCTGTATATGGTCATATAGCCTTTGTCAGTGAAACTAATGTATTTGATGGGCCCTGTTGTTATCCATGGAGAAGGCGATGGCACCCCACTCCAGTACTCTTGCCTGGAAAATCCCATGGATGGAGGAGCCTGGTAGGCTGCAGTCCATGGGGCCGAGAAAGTCAGACAGGACTGAGCGACTTCACTTTCACTTTTCACTTTCATGCATTGGAGAAGGAAATGGCAACCCACTCCAGTGTTCTTGCCTGGAGAATCCCAGGGACGGGGGAGCCTGGTGAGCTGCCGTCTGTGGGGTCTCACAGAGTTGGACACGACTGAAGCGACTTAGCAGCAGCAGCAGCAGTTGTTATCCATTGCTTGTAATATGACTTTAACCATACATCTCTTTACTGTCAGAGAAATAATACAAACAGTATGAATGCTTTAAATAAAGTTGTTTTAGGAAGACTAAAAGTATTATTTAGTGTACTTGTTTTATATTGTAGACAATTTATACTCATAAATGTAATATTTTCCTCCCCTTTTCTAGGAAAAAATTGATATGTCTTGTTTTCCTGTTGAAAACACTAGAAATTTCAGTATCATTGCACATGTGGATCATGGCAAAAGTACTTTAGCAGACAGGCTCCTGGAACTAACAGGTATTTTCATTTTATAGTCTGCACCTAATTAATGGCAATGAGTGGTTGATAGTTACTTTTACTAGCATACTTTGACTATGTTTTTTTTTTTAAATTTTGGTTTTAAGTTTATATGCAGTATTGTCTGTTTTTAAAAGCTTATAGAAATATCAATACACATTTCTATTTTTAGGGGCAATTGATAAAACAAAAAATAATAAACAAGTTCTTGATAAATTGCAAGTGGAACGAGAAAGAGGAATCACTGTTAAAGCACAGACAGCATCTCTCTTCTATAACTATGAAGGAAAGCAGTACCTTTTAAATCTTATCGATACACCGGTAAGTTTTAATATCAATTTTGTCTCTGTTGTTAAAGTCAGCTTTGTATTAATAGTGCAAACAAATCCTTTTTTTCAGTTTTTAAATTGAACATTAAACACTTCACTTTGGTTTTTTTTCCCCCTCTGTGTTCTTAGATTAGTGAAATTATTTCACAAAAACAGGCTAAAAAGAAGCTTAATTACTTTTTATTCAGTGGAGTCAGTAGATTTGCCAAAATGCCTCTCTGTAAGAAACATTTAAACTCTTAACATTTAGAGGTTTTAATATTTTTTGTTTCTCAGGGTCATGTTGATTTTAGTTATGAAGTATCCAGGTCACTCTCTGCTTGCCAAGGTGTTTTACTTGTGGTTGATGCAAATGAGGTAGGTACATTTAATTTTATATGATGTGATATGCTATTTCGTTGTTCCAAGATTTTTCTTAAGATGTTTGGAAATAGAATTTTTGTGTTTGAAGAAAGTAAGAATTATTTTATTATTTAACCAAAATTATGTTTTGGTCCTGTTAATTTTAAGTTTTACTACACTAAAATGGCCTGTGAAATTGACTAATTCATCCTTTAAAATTTTTAAGCTGATCAGAGGAATCGTTCAAAAGTTTTAAGCACTTCTTAATCTGTGATGTCAGTTTTTAGCAGAACTAGAAAGTCTATCTTTGATGTCATTTTGGGTGTTTTTAAGGTAATAATTTGAGAAGTGCTACATTTAAAGAAACATGTCAATAATATTACCAAGTTCTCTGTTGTGAACATAATCATGAAAACATACTGAGATGAAAGTATAAGAGCCATGATATACTATTTATAGTAAGCTTTTGACATACTTCAATTTTCATGGACTTTTCATTCAAAACCCAAAGATTTTTTTGTTGTGTTAAATCCTCCCTAATCCTGTCAAGGACAGTCAATCTCTACCTTAACATCCATATACTTGGCTTTATAAAATATGTCTCATAGTTCTTTAGGAGGCTTCAAGGTCCTTAAGGATCCATGTATTACTGCTTTGTTCCCAAAGCTTAACACAGTACCCTCTAAAAAATGTTTCTAGAACTGAAAGGAATTTTCACAGGGAATGATCCAGATGCATGGAAGTATAGATACCATAGTTTGCCTTGTACCTTTGCTTTTGATGAAGATGTGTGGAATGGTCTTGAATTTCAGCTTTTGTGATGGATAATAGAATGATTATCTTAGTGTCTTGTGTCTTCTTCTTGTCTGCTTTTCTTTATAGGGTATTCAAGCCCAAACGGTAGCGAACTTCTTTCTTGCCTTTGAAGCACAGCTATCAATAATTCCAGTTATAAACAAGGTAATTTGTTAGCGCAACAGTGCTATTATTTTACTTTCTAAGGGTAAATTTACTGTATGAGTATCACTTGTACTACTTTTTATATGAGAATCTTCAGGTATTTATTAAATGGAATTGACTATTGAACATCATGGAGGTTAAGGATGCAAAACCCCTGTGCAGTCAAAAATCTGCATGTAACTTTTGATTTCACACAGTTAACTACTAATATCCTCTTATTGACTACAATCTTACCAATAACTTAAACAGTCTGTTAACACATACTTTGTATATTATATGTATTGTATATAGTGTTCTTACAATAAGAGAAAATGCTAATCAAATCATAAAGAGGAGAAAATACATTTACAGTACTCTGTTTATCAATACCCTGAGTTTACATCATCTTTTATAAGGTGAATCATCTCTCGGTACTTACATCAGTATTGTCTTATGTGATGACAAAACACCATAGATGTTATATGTATTACTGACACTAAACGTCAACAATTAAAAGATAACGTGAAAAGGAACTTCATATTTATTTACAGGTAAATGATTGATGCATTGATAACAATGAAGCAGAAATATTGCTTTATGCTATGACATTATGTGATTGCTTCATGGTAACCTAGTGTATACACTAAGGAAAGATTCATTAAAGTTTTTATAGCGTACAATATTATAGTCATATTCATAACAGTATTGGAAACATTGTTACAGTAAAAAATGTTTATTTGTAATTATAGGCTGATATGCAGTTTCTCTAATTATGAGAGTCATACTGTACGGTAATGTAATTCTTTGAAAGCAAAGTTATAAAACAGAAAGCCAATACATTATTAATTTTATGTTAAATATCACTTATGCCTTTGTTAGGGATAAGCTATCCACCTCAATACAAGTCTTGCACCTGGTATTCTACAAGTGTAGTTTTACATATTTATTGAAAAAAATCTGCATGTAAGTGGACCCATGCAGTTGAAACTCCTTGTTATTCCAGGTCAGTTGTATACTGGGATTTCTTTGAATTGCATACGATAAAAGTTCAACTCAAACTCCTCTACCCTGGCATGTAATTGAGAAGATAGTCTCCCTGAATTACATGGAGCGATGGGGGGCTGTTTCTGTAGGGAAGGGCAGGACAGGCCAAATAGTCTGTTAAACTAAACTGTAGAGGAAAAGAAAAGGACATTATGAAGTAGGATGAAACAGTGTAACACAGGACGCTTAACAGTTAAGTGCTAAACTGAGAACAGTGTTGATAAAGCTTAACTTTTATATTTTAAAATTAATAAATCAAGAATCTTAATTAAAAATTTGCATTGCATTCAGTTTTATTTTTTGATATTGAAGATAGGTTTAAAGGAAGCAAAGAAAGACAGTTTGTTGTTATAAGTTATATATAACACATAAAATCAGTGTACATGATGTTGTTATTGATCTCTTTGACTCTGAGTAGCTAATGACCTCAATTTCTTACTTGCTTTGCTGTCTGCCTTCTAATTTCAGTGGTCATGAGCATTAAAATTTTATTACTTTTTTGTCATTATTTTTCTCTTAATACTTTTGAAAATAAAATTGTTAAGGGGTCAGTTAGTTCAAAAGCAAGTATGCATCTATCTCCAAATATTAATATGTAATACATTTTAATTTCATTATATTAAGACATGGTGATTTTTTTCTTTTAAGATAGATCTGAAGAATGCTGATCCTGAAAGGGTTGAAAAACAAATTGAAAAGGTGTTTGATATTCCAGGTGACGAATGTATTAAGGTAAATTTTTTTTTTAGAAGACTTGATTTTACTTTCCAAAATCTCAGGTAATTGGCTTAAGTAAAATTTCATAGTATTTGATAGCACATCATTATTATATTGTGTAATTATAATATTACAGTTTTACAAAGTTCTTTTTACTGATATTTCATTTGATCTTTACCAAAAATCCTTACCACATGGTTAGGACAGATAGAAATTTCTCATGATACAGTTGAAAGGACGAAAACTGAAAGATTTTATCACTTTACGATTATAAATCTAGTTAGCTAATGTGCCAGGACTAAAATGTAGGTCTTTTGTAACTCTTTGTTATATTATTTCTTATATGCCATTTTGCCTCTATGTAAATGTTCTCCTTGAAGAGTAGGGTCAGACTAATTTCAAGGCATTGTAGATATCATTCTTAGAACTATATTTAATGTAAATCAAAGTTGATAATATTTTAAATTAAGATTTTTAAATTTACCTTTTAAATGATAGTTGAGTGTTAAATCAGTTCAGCTCAGACACTCAGTCGTGTCCAACTCTGCAACCCCACGGACTGCAGCACACCAGCCTTCCCTGTCCATCACCAACTCCCAGAGCTTGCTCCAGCTCACATCCATTGAGTCAGTGATGCCATCCGGCCATCTTATCCTCTCTCGTCCCCTTGTCCTCCTGCCTTCAATCTTTCCCAGCATAAGGGTCTTTTCCAATGAGTCAGTTCTTCGTATCATGTGGCCAAAGTATTGGAGTTTCAGCTTCAGCATCAGTCCTTCCAGTGAATATTCAGTACTGCTTTCCTTTAAGATTGACTGGTATGATTTCCTTGCAGTTCAAGGGACTCCCAAGAGTCTTCTCTAACACTACAGTTCAAAATATCAATTCTTTGGCGCTCAGCTTTCTTTATAGTTCAACTCTCACATACATACTTGACTACTGGAAAAGCCATAGCTTTGACTAGACGGACCTTTGTTGGCAAAGTAACGTCTCTGCTTTTTAATATGCTGTCTAGGTTGGTCATAGCTTTTCTTCCAAGGAGCAAGCATCTTTTAATTTCATGGCTGCAGTCACCATCTGCAGTGATTGTTAAATAGCCCTAGCTAAACTGTGCTATTCTACATGCTTGTGTAGTAAGTATATCAGAGTAATAATGTTTAGCTTTTATTTTCAAACTTGTTTAATTTTTAAAAAAGCAAGTATCAGCTGATGAAGTGGATTTTTTGCTTATTTTTTAAACTTTAACACATTGGTTGATTATATACAACTTGGAAAAAGCAATAGTTATTTTTCCTTGGATACATACATAGAATTTAATGTTTTTTATTATGAAGAGGGACCTCATTGTAAGGCAGTCCTGAAATTATGGTATCATGACTGGAATTATGTTAAAGTATATTTAGCTGAAAATTCATTCATACACTTAATTTGGTGTGCCAGCTAGGGATGCAGCAGTGAACAGTACAGGCAAGACATCTGTCTCGTTGTTTTTATATTCTACTTGGGGAGGCACTCATTAAATAAAAAAAGAAGGAAGTATAGTAATTAGTGAGTGAGACCAATGTTTTCAAGGAACATTCAACAGAGTGTATTGTTCCAGGTAGAATTACCATACCTAACAATGAAAAAAAGTCTTTTTCTTAGAGAAGAGCTATGATGCAGAGTAACTTAGGGAATTTTTCTCTGATGAACTGAGACTTGAAGAAAAAAAGAATGGGGAGAAATAATTTCCGAAAGAGCAAAGAGCAAGTGTAAAGGCTTGGAATGTTTGGGAAGGTTTGACATGTTTAAGGAACAGAAAGAAGGCAAGTTAGATGAGATGGCTTTGTAGGGAAAGGCAGGGGTCAAGTTATTCTGGGATTCTTGCTGTGCTAAAGAGTTTGAAAACTTTAAGATAATGAAAGGATTATAAAGCAAGAGAGGAAAACTGATCATTCAGAGAATGGATTAGAAAAGGGTAAGAAAAGATACACGGAAACCAGTTTGCAGTAGTAGTCCAGGGGCAAAATGGTGGTTGCTAAGTATGTGATGCAGATATTTTAATAAGTGGCCAAATTTGATGTGTGTTTTGTGGACATGGTAGATTTTGCTGGTGTGTTATGTGTTCATGTCAGTCGTTCACTTCTGTCTGACTCTATGGGACCCCATGGACTGCAGCACACCAGGCCTCCACGTTCTTCACCAACTCCCAGAGTTTACCCAAACTCATGTTCATTGAGTTGGTGACGCCATCCAACCATCTCATCGTCTGTCGTCCCCTTCTCCTCCTGCCTTCAATCCTTCCCAGCATCAGGGTCTTTTCCCAGTGAGTCAATTCTTTGCATCAGGAGGCCACAGTATTAGAGTTTCAGCTTCAACATCAGTCCTTCCAATGAACAGTCAGGACTGATCTGTTTTAGGATGGACTGGTTGGATCTCCTTGCAGTCCAAGGGACTCTCAAGAGTTTTCTCCAACACCACAGTTCAAAAGCATCGATTCTTTGGGGCTCAGCTTTCTTTATATTTCAACTCTCACACCCATACATGACCACTGGAAAAACCATAGCCTTGACTAGACAGACCTTTGTTGGCAAAGTAATTAATGTCTGCTTTTTAATATGCTGTCTAGGTTGGTCATAACTTTCCTTCCAAGGAGCATGTGTCTTTTAATTTCATGGCTGCAGTCACCATCTGCAGTGATTTTGGAGCCCCAAAAATAAAGTCTGCCACTGTTTCCAGTGTTTCCCCATCTATTTACCATTAAGTGATGGGACCATATACCATAATCTTAGTTTTCTGAATGTTGAGCTTTAAGCCAACTTTTTCACTCTCCTCTCTCACTTTCATCAAGAGGCTCTTTAGTTCTTCTTCACTTTCTGCCATAAGGGTGGTGTCATTTGCATAACTGAGGTTATTGATACTTCTCCTGGCAATCTTGATTCCAGCTTGTGCTTCCTCCAGCCCAGCGTTTCTCATGATGTACTCTGCATATAAGTTAAGTAAGCAGGATGACAATATATAGCCTTGACATACTCCTTTTCCTATTTAGAACCAGTCTGTTGTTCCATGTCCAGTTCTAACTATTGCTTCCTGACCTGCATACAGACTTCTCAAGAGGCAGGCCAGGTGGTCTGGTATTCCCATCTATTTCAGAATTTCCCACTTTTTATTGCGATCCACACAGTCAAAGGCTTTGGCATAGTCAATAAAGCAAAAGCAGATATTTTTCTGGAACTCTCTTGCTTTTTTGATGATCCAGCGGATGTTGACAGTTTGATTTCTGGTTCCTCTACCTTTTCTAAATCTAGCTTCATGATTCACGTACTGTTGAAGCCTGGCTTGGAAAATTTTGAGCGTTACTTTATTAGCGTGTGAGATGAGTGCAATTGTGTGGTAGTATGAACATTCTTTGGCATTGCCTTTCTTTGGGATTGGAATGAAAACTGACCTTTTCCAGTCCTGTGGCCACTGCTGAGTTTTCCAAATTTGCTGGCATATTGAGTGCAGCACTTTCAAGCATCATCTTTCAGGATTTGAAATGGCTCAACTGGAATTCCATCACCTCCACTAGCTTTGTTTGTAGTGATGCTTCCTCAGGCCCACTTGACTTCACATTCCAGGATGTCTGGCTCTAGGTGAGTGATTGCACCATCATGATTATCTGGGTCGTGAAGATCTTTTTTGTACAATTCTGTGTGTTCTTGCCACCTCTTTTTAATCTTCTGCTTCTGTTAGATCCATACCATTCTGTCCTTTATTGAGCCCATCTTTGTATGAAACGTTCCCTTGATATCTCTTGTTTTCTTAAAGACATCTCCAGTCTTTCCCATTCTATTGTTTTCCTCTATTTTCTTGCACTGATCATTGAGGAAGGCATTCTTATATGTGTAAGGATGTGAAATAAAGAATCATGATGAGTTTGGGTTTGAGCAACTGGTTGAATACTGGTAATCTGTTAATGCAGAGAGGACTTGGGGAGGAACAGATAGTGGGAAAATTAAAAGCTCTGTTTTGCACATAGTGTGTTTGAAATGTCTAATAGACATCCAAGTACACATAGTGTGTTTGAAATGTCTAATAGACATCCAAGTAGGATATTACATAAATCTACACAATTCTGGCATTTGTGGAGAGGGCTGAGTCAGAGATGTTTAAGTCATAGCGTGTATGTGGCATTGATGCCATGGGAATGGATGCCATTTCCTAGGGAGAAAATGTAAGTAGAAAAGAGATCCTAGAAACCATTCTACATTATTCTCAATTTGTAGAGTGTTATGAATAAGAATTTGAGAAGGATTAGAGAGGATTCAGAAGATGAGGGTGTGAGGATTGAGTTTTCAGAGAGGTGGGAAAACAAATTGTAGCAGGAGAGAAGGCAAAGAGGTTGTGGATATAGTGCAGATGGATTTGTATATTTGAATAAAGGAGTTTTTGATGTCTTCTATTTCCTTGAATGAAGTAAGAGGCAACGTTATCAAATGAGAGTGAATTGGCCACAGGGAAAGTGTGTAGATTGAAAAGGAAGGTGGTGTGAATTATCTTAGTTAGTGTTAATGTGAATTTAGTAAAGGATGTGTCCTTGGACAGCCAGCAAGTCTTAACTGCATATTGAGATCGGTGTCATGAACTTACAGAAACCAACCAAACCAGTTACTTGACTGTTCTCTAGTAATGTTGAGCTGCTCTGATTATAAGCATAGAAAAGGCAAATAGTCGGATGTAGTTGCAGTTAAGGTTTTATTAATACCAAGGGCTTATGATAGAGAATAGAAAGTAGTTGAATGGAATGAGTACAAATAGTGGGCTCTTGGGGTCTCAGCTGGGAAAAGAGGCAGGGGGCTAAATAGATAATGAAAAAAAAGTCCATTCAATAAATTAGAAAATGTGATCTTAAAGGATTGTTGTACCACTCCAGTACTCTTGCCTGGAAAATCCCATGGACGGAGGAGCCTGGTAGACTGCAGTCCATGGGGTTGCTAAGAGTCGGACATGACTGAGCGACTTCACTTTCACTTTTCACTTTCATACACTGGAGAAGGAAATGGCAACCCACTCCAGTGTTCTTGCCTGGAAAATCCCAGGGATGGGGGAGCCTAGTGGGCTGCCATCTGTGGGGTCACACAGAGTGGGACACGACTGAAGTGACTTAGCAGTAGCAGCAGAGTCTAAAGCATCATTCTTATTAGGAAGTAGTTTTTTGCCTCTCAGGAAACATTTGGCAATGTCTGAAGACCTTTTTTGTTGTCACACTGGGGAATAGGTGCTACTGGCATCTTGTGAGCGGATGAGAATCCATGGATACTGTTATGCATCTTGCAGTGAGCACATAGAACAGCCCCTCCAAACAGAGTTATCCAGGTCAGAGTATCCTTAGTGCTGTGTTGAGAAACTCTGATCTAGAGGGACTTTGAAGGGCAAGAGGAAGAATTCAGGGAACTGAGTTTGAATAAAGATTTCAAAGATAGTTCAATTATTGGTAATGGCAAAGGTGAGTCAGATGAGCATGTTTTGAGTGTTTTGGCTGCCTTTTCAGTGTAAGAACAGTAGTGGTACTATACCTTACAGTTAGCCTTAGCTGTATGCCATCCACATATATTGTTTATTCACACAGCAGCCTTGAGGTTTATGTAAAATATGAATAATCACTTTATTTGTCGATGAAGAACTTGAAGCTTGAAGAAAACATGTATTGGCTAAAGTCATGTATTACTCGTAGAGTCATAATTATAACCCAGATATTTTGAACTCTTAGTCCAGTGCTCTTTCAGTACCACAATCAGAATGCTTTTGTAGAGAAATCAGAGAATCATCTAACCATAATCTAGAGAATCACCTAACTGTAATGGAAGGGCAGTTGTCAATAGATAATATGGTGTGTGCTTCCTTTTACCAAGCTTTTCAAGCAAATTGATGACTTTTCGAGTTGTTTCTTTTTTCTAATCATATGCTCAGTCACAGGATAGAAAAGTAAAGTCCTAAGTGTTTGTTTCATATACGTATTTTCAGATTTCTGCTAAACTTGGAACGAATGTGGAAAGTGTTCTTGATGCAGTCATCAAAAGGATACCCTTGTAAGTATTCTGCTGCTCTTTGTATACTATTTGTTTATCTTTAATAGTAAAAGTCCATCAGTTTGATCTGTTATTTTAATTTACTTGTTATGACAAATATACTCTTCGTGGTCAGTGAGAATACATTTTTAATTTATATCTAGTAACACATAGAAGGCAAATACAGATAGAAAAAAAAAGATAATAAGGATCTCTTAATTATTGTAACAGACTTGAATACATTGGTAATTATTGTTTTTGTTTTAATCCTGAACAAATATATTTCATCCATTTCATAAATAGTTTAAAAATGGTTACTTAAAATGTATTTAGGGTTTTCCTGGTGGCTCAGATGGTAAAGAATCTGCTGCAGTGCAGGAGACCTAGCTTCCATCCCTGGGTCAGGAAGATCCCCAGGAGAAGGAAATGGCTACCCACTCCAGCATTCTTGCCTGGAGAATTCAATGGACAGAGGAGCCTGATGAGCTATAGTCCATGGGGTTGCAGAGTTGGACATAAATGAGCAACTAACACTAACAAAATGTATTTAAAACTCAAGGGTGAATTAAAATGAATATAAATATAGGCATTATACCTTACAGAAAGGTCCTTTTATTTGTGCTGTCAGTTAATCTTTCTCAAGTATTAGAGTAAATTAAGCGTAATATTTGAATTAGGCATTTTGTTAAGATTTTATTATTTAATTTTAAATTATTAGTATTTGTTCTTTACTTATTTTTAATAGTCCTAAAGCCCATTGCAGAAATCCCCTGAGAGCTTTGGTATTTGACTCCACCTTTGACCAGTATAGGGGTGTGATTGCCAATGTAGCATTATTTGATGGAGTGGTTTCGAAAGGAGATAAAATTGTATCTGCACACACTCAAAAGACATATGAAGTTAATGAAGTAGGAGTTCTGAATCCTAATGAGCAGCCAACTCATAAACTGTAAGTAATCTGCATTAGTAATTAAAAGACACTTGGTATGTGTTTCTGTTGCTGATTTTCTTAATTTGGTGTGCTCAGGATGTTCCTAATTTGGTAACTTAGGAAAAAAACAAAAAACAAAACTTGATTGTTTAATGCAGCTATGTAGTGAATGCTCTTTCAGAATCTCATGGGTGAGGGACAGTAGGAATTTGATGTGTTTTTAATTCTTTTTGGCCATAACTGATTTTATTTTCTAGTTGCGACTGGGTCCAACATTGATGTATTTGATTTGACAGTGAAAGAGAGAGTTCTCTCATACATATTCATACTTGGTATCAATCTTTGATATTTAAATTTTTTGTAGTTAGATTTTCAGCATAGAATAGTGAAGAAAATTCGGTAATTATTTTGTTTAGTGCGGAATTCATGGTAAAACTTTGATTAGAATTATGACATGAGATTAGCATAGTAGTGTACATTATTATAAAACTGAGTTCTGAGTTCACTTATAAAATATTTATTGAGTGCCTATTCCATCAGTACTCTAGATACTAATAACATTGATTACCTTGGGCACATAGTTTTCTAAGGTCTTTATTTCCTCATTTGTCAAATTTAAGATTGAAGCAGGTCTCACTTTATAGCTTAATGCTGTATGTCTAAAACTACCACTATTTTGTCATTTTTTATGTAATTGAAAGTCATAAGGTTTATTGTAATTTTACTCAACTATTTCTAAAGTTTGTATTCTTATTTACTTAAGTATAGTCAATCATTACAGTATCACATTAATTCAGGTATACAGCATTGTGATTCAGTATTTTTATAGATAATACATCATAAAAAGTTATTACAGATAATAGCTATAATTCCCTGTGCTATACAAAGTCTGTCTATATTCTGTCATATATATTCATCATTATTGCATCTTCAGTACGATTTTTGTATTTCATCCTAAATGGAAATTATCATATAGGAAATTTGCTTTAAAAAAAAAATAAAGCTAAAACTCTGAAATCTTTGGATTTGCTGTTTTCCTGCAAGAGGCACATCAAATAGGTATCAGATTTGTAGAGAGTTCACATTTTTATTTGCTAGGTTAAAAACATTGTTTTTGCTTTTTCTTCCTTTTTTAAAGGACATTTGTAATATAATTCACTACTAAATATCACAAGGAGTGTTTTATGTTTCTGTGTCTATCAGTTTCACTATTGTTTTATATGCAGAGATGGGCAGTCATGAAGAAGGTCCCTAGGCTTGTGTTGCAGAGGTCCTCGGTCATGGATTGTAAGACTTGGAATGTTCTTTTGCTGACAGTTCTTAGAGCTGAGAATTAGAGAATTAACTAGAATGCAGCATCTAGTTTCAGCCTGGTGAGGTTTTGTTTGGAAAGTACAATCATTTCTTGGAGAAGTAGAGCTAATTGTGAGTATGCACATGAAACATTAAAATAGTAAATATTTCCATGTAATAATTTTATTTAGATATGCAGGACAGGTGGGCTATCTGATTGCTGGGATGAAAGATGTCACTGAAGCACAAATAGGAGATACATTATATTTACATAAACAGCCAGTGGAACCCTTGCCTGGGTTTAAATCAGCGAAGCCAATGGTATTTGCAGGTGAGGAGCTCACATATTCAAAGGATAAGGGCCAATTTATTCTAAGCTGAAATAATAATTATTAGGAATACTCACTTTAAATAATCAATTCCTGTTTAAATAACAGCTACTGTTTAAAAAAAATTTTTGTATGATATTTATATACCAGTTAATTATATATGGATGATACAACTTTATATGGGAGATCATTTCCTCCTAAATTTAAGGACTTCTTAAAAAAATAGCCTCTTGAAACAAGCCCTCTGATAAATTAGAGGAGCACAGTAATATGCATTTCCTTCTTGTTTCACTAGGGAGTAGGTCATTATATTTGAAATACTCTTTCTACATAGGGTGTTTTCATTACTAATTATCAGTGGACATTTACTGAATGCCTTCCCTTTAGCTGGCCTTTCTTTAATACTGTACTATTGTACTAGTGTCGACATAGCAGAGAAGAGTGTCACCTCATGTATATATAACTCCAGAACCTGTTACTTCTGTGTGATATTACAGACATTTGAAAAAGGAAGACCTGATTGAAGGTTATCAGATTACTCTGTGCTGGGTATCCAGTCATTGTTTTCTCCCTTTTGTATCTCATTGGGAATTACAAATATTAATTTGTAATTAATATTAATGCCCCTATTAAGACAAAGTCAGTCAGTCATTTAGAGTTTGAAGGACTTAAGTGGTGAGGACTTGGGTTTGATGTGAAAGAGAAACGGATGAATCAGTTTTTGTTTTTATTTCTTCCTGTTATTTATCTGCTAATGGGATTTTTCTTTGTGGTTGTGGGATATCTTGCACTTTTGTTTCTTAAAATAAAGATGATGTATTTTCTTGATAGGTGTAATTCCCATTGTTCTTTTTTGTTTTCCCTATACTATTTGCAAATGCAAAAACATCACTTTGAATATGAATCTAGTGGTAAATTCAAAGTTTATGAAACTTGCAAAATACTTTGAAGCCAATTTAATTTAATGGTCATAGTTTTCTTAGCAAACCAATATTTTGGTCAGTCAAATACAGAAAGTAATTTAAAAGCTAACTGATTAATTTTGAACTTTGCAGCAATGCATATTAGGTTTTCTGGGCAGAGTGTCACATGTAATAATTAGAAATCATTGTGTCCCCAGGAATGTACCCTGTAGACCAATCTGAATATAATAACCTGAAGAGTGCTATAGAAAAACTGACACTAAATGATTCCAGTGTGGTGGTTCATCGGGATAGTAGCCTTGCTCTAGGTGCTGGCTGGAGGTGAGATTCAATTATGTTGTAGGATTCCATTTTTATTGAAAAATAAAGTTTAAATGGCTTACTGGTCTTGACCATTTCTGAAGATCAGTTCATATTAGTGTAAAATGAACTAAAACATGTCTGTTTCTCACTGTGGATGCTTATTGTATGGATCAGTTTTATAGCTACTTTAAATAGAATCCCAATGGAAGATTTTATTTTATTTAATGAATTTATGCTAGGTTTTAATTATGTGAATTGATTGAATGACTTTTGATTCCACCCCTCCCCCACAAAATAGTAATATCAAATCAAAGAAAATAGAGCCCATGGGACATAAACATTTTGGAGTCTGGCTTTTTCTCCCTCAGGTTAGGATTTCTTGGACTTTTGCACATGGAAGTTTTCAACCAGCGACTAGAACAAGAATATAATGCTTCTGTTATTTTGACAACCCCTACTGTTCCATATAAGGCTGTTCTTTCATCAGCAAAATTGATAAAGGTACTGTTGTGAGCTAGCATACATAAGAAAACTAAATAAATGTATGTGTGTGTATGTATATGTAGAATATGAGAAACATTTTAGTATACCAGTAGCTGACTAGCTATTAAAACTAAATATTTCTTGATTAGTAGTAATAAAAGTTGAATTATCTTATGATGGACAAGTTTCTTCAGAACTAATGATGCATATTTTTCTTAACCTGATGAAATCTCCACATTATCAATACTAGTCTGTTACTAAGAGTAAAAAGTAGAATTAGTTCTGAAAATACTGTTCTAAATTCAGCACAAAAAATAAGAGTGTGATTTTGGGCATAAGTAATTCATCTTATGATTAGTAAAGCATTCTTTCCTATATGGTTGCGGGAAATTTTAGATTTCAGGTTAACAGTAGAAACAATATTGTATTCAATCTAAGTTACAATATATTTGTTTTAAACAAATATTAACTTTGGCATCTGTAAATATTTTCCAACAAAATTAAGTTAGGAAACTAATTACAGTGACATACATGGGACAGATTGAAATGTATTCTTATATCATATTCTAAGTGGTGTATAAAATGATTTTAGTAAATATCAATAATCAGAATATATTAATAATTGTTATTAAATATTATTTTAGAGAGTTTTTCTCTTTTTAATCTAAAGTGTGTTAAAATAATATTCTAACCTTTAGGAATTCTTTTGTTTTTTATTAATTCCAACACATTCAATAACAAAAATTCTAACCTATGTTGGTAGAAAATTTAAAAACATGGTAACTACTAAGATTTCTTTTTAACTATTGATGACTTTTCTTATTTTTTAGGAATACAGAGAAAAGGAGATTACAATCATCAATCCTGCACAGTTCCCTGATAAGTCAAAAGTAACAGAATATTTGGAGCCAGTTGTTTTGGGCACCATTATCACACCAGATGAATATACTGGGAAAATAATGATGCTTTGCCAGGTATAAATGTAATACAGTTTGATATAAAAGTACATTTTAGTCCTCTCAAACAGTGGTACCCAGCTTAGGTTTTGAATGGTTTCTGTCTCTATGGAGCCTGTCGAACAAAAGAAATTTTCATAAAGATCTTTATATATTTATCTGTTTAGATATACATACATATAATTACTGTATTTTGACTTTTAAATAAGAAAACAGAGCCAGAATTTTTGATGATCTTGAATTTATATTTTAGCTTAAAGCAAAGAAATTTGATGCTTTTTTTCATCTTGAGTAGCTAAAAATATAGTTTCCTTTCACCTTTTTTGACTATTTGAAATTGGGTATTATTTGAAAGATAATTACAATACTTTAGAGACCTTTGATTGAAAGGTATTCCTCATTTTGCTTTAGTTCTTGACACATTGTAATAAACAATTTAATCCACAAATTTGATATAATCATAGTCATCAGAAAGTATATATTTAAAATATTCTGACACGTATTGGAAAGAACTCTCAAGTGATGACTAGTGAACTTGAATTTTTATTGTCTTGTACCAAAAAATATGTAACTTTAGTTGCTTAATTTCTCTGGATCTAAATTTCTTTTATTTGTAAAATAAGAAATCAGAACTTGACTCCACCTGTAGCTAATTTGATTTATTCTTAAGTGAAATATTGTATAATTAAAAAAGAGACTTATTTGATTAAAAACAAAAGATTAAAGTTTTGATAGGAAGTATATTATAATTGAAATACAAAATGATTCTCCCTGTATTATAAATATTTGTCAGCTGTTTTTACTGGACCATTAAAGATTCCTTCATTTTGCCCACTCTTAAAAGTTGATAATTGACATCTGTCTATATTTATTAAATAAATCATTATGTGAATTATTCAAGCCATTTTTTCCTTCCCTTTTCAGGCTCGAAGAGCAGTTCAGAAGAATATGATGTATATTGATCAAAATAGAGTAATGCTTAAATATCTCTTCCCTTTGAATGAAATTGTGGTGGATTTTTATGATTCTTTGAAATCTCTGTCTTCAGGATATGCTAGGTAAAAATTTAATGGGAAACTCAAATATCTGGACAGTTTTTTTTTTAAGTATTGACCAGCAGGTGTTTACTGATATTCCACTTACTTAATCTTGGTGATCTAGTGACAGAAATTTTAGTGCCCTCTTCATAAGAAGAGATGTACTCTCTTGTAAGTTGATTAAAAATTGCATGTTATTTGAAAAAGCTACTGTGACCTAAGTGGCACTTTTAAAATGTATTTGAATGTTAAGTAATCCTAGGAGTATCTGTGTACATTTGGAAAATAGAAGTACTTGTTTAGAGAAATGCTAGGTGTGTCCCTATATTTGTGAACACTTCAATAACTTGGTCTTCCTAGGACTAAGTAGTCTGCATCATGAAACCCATTATCTTATCCCATAAAAGTACATGGAGGCATAGCCTGTTAAAGGAAGAGTGTAGCATTGTGGGGGTGTTTTTTGTTAGGGCAAATAACTAGATGCCCTTACTGTCCTAAAATCTTACATTCAGTTCAGTTCAGTCACTCAGTCGTGTCCAACTCTTTGTGACCCCATGAATCACAGCACACCAGGCCTCCCTGTCCATCACCAACTCCCAGAGTTCACCCAGACTCACGTCCATCGAGTCAGTGATGCCATCCAGCCATCTCATCCTCTGTCGTCCCCTTCTCCTCCTGCCCCCAATCCCTCCCAGCATCAGAGTCTTTTCCAATGAGTCAACTCTTCGCATGAGATGGTCAAAGTACTGGAGTTTCAGCTTTAGCATCATTCCTTCCAAAGAAATCCCAGGGCTGATCTCCTTCAGAATGGACTGGCTGGATCTCCTTGCAGTCCAAGGGACTCTCAAGAGTCTTCTCTAACACCACAGTTCAAAAGCATCAATTCTTTGGCGCTCAGCTTTCTTCAGTCCAACTCTTTGGACTTTCTTCAGTCCAACTCTCACATCTATACATGACCACTGGAAAAACTGTAGCCCTGACTAGACGGACCTTTGTTGGCAAAGTAATGTCTCTGCTTTTCAATCTTACATTACTGGATAGCATATACTAGGATATAAAGGAAATATATAATGGGGAAGTTGACAGAAAAGTGAATGTTCACATCTGGTAAAACACATGCATACATGAATGTGCATGCATACTTAAAATTATAATTCAAAGAAAAATCCCAGCATTTTGAAGAATATGCTGCAGTGACCTGGACGTTTACTTTGTGAAATGAGCTTTTCAGTGAAGCGAGTCAGCATAACTCATGATACAAAGTTATTTTTTCTAATTGGTCACCCAATTTTTTTTTTATGTCTTCTTTCAGACAAGACCTTGAGTGAATAAGTAGCGATGTAATTTAAAATGAATCTAGGCAGCATATTGTTAAAGTTACTATAATTAAAAGGATAATTACTAAGTGTTTATAACAGTTAACAACAGTCTTTGAATTCTAGCTTGCATTTGGGTACCACTTTCTGAGTTAAGTGGTCTTAAAATCTTTTAGCTGGGAAACAACTTTCACATTGAGAGAACATGGCTTATTTTGAACTATTTAAAAATAATTCCAACTTCCAAAATTAAGTTGTCCTTATGTTCAGGAATACATGATATTTTTTCATATTCTAAAAAAATTGAAATTATAAAATTTGGGAGCACAGAAAATTTTAAAGCTGTAAACACAGTGGAAATCTCAGGATTAATTTTGCATAGTACTTAACATGGTACCTTTATGTAGTATATGATTAATGTTTATTGAAAAAAGAAAGGATCTGGGGAACACTTTAGGCAGTAGTCAGGTTTTAGAGACTATTAGTGTCACCTTGCGACCTTCCTGTTGAAAACCTTTCGAAGCTAAACATTTGCATTGTTTGTTTTAGAATTACGGCAGTAGGAATACACATCTTCTCATACATAACTGCAAAGACACGAGAGCATAATTGAAATTTTCTTTCTCATCAGACATTAGTTTTGTAAAACCTGTTTTGATTATTACTGTAAGCTTTGACCATATTGTTAGAAATAGTTGACACTTAATAAATGTTAATTGTGCTTAGGTAGGCTCTGTTCTTAACACTTTTTATGTTCTAGGTACATGTATTAACTCATCATCAAAAATGCTCTGTGAAGGTTTATACTAAAGAGCCATATATGAAATTCAGAAGTCTCATTTATTAATGGCTACTTAGCACTGCCCTAGCATTTATTTAACTTGTAATAGAAAACTTAACAGAAACCCAACTCATGAGTCTGAGACTGTATATACATTCACTAGTATATACATTGTCTACAGCCAGCCAGCTTCTAGGAAGGAACATTGGGAAGGTGACATTTCTTTCAATGATGTACTTTCCTAGCCTGGTTTAGCAGTTTTTTTTCCCCTTTCCTCAGTGGAGCATGTTGATTTTTGTACCTGATTTCATAAATGTAAAAAGATAAGGAAGTTTGTTCTTTACTGTGATCAGGTCGGCCCATTTATCTGAAATTTATATGTAATTTGTTTGAAAGTTAAATTTTTTGGGAGTGATACCAGAAGAGGTAGAAAAAACATATTTTGAAAAGAAAAAAAAATGTAATCTCTTGGGAAATATAGTGCTTATCTGTAACTTGGATATTTTTCTTTGTTAGTTTTGATTATGAAGATGCAGGCTACCAGACTGCAGAACTTGTAAAAATGGATATTCTACTGAATGGAAGTATTGTAGAAGAGCTAGTAACTGTTGTACACAAGTAAGTTGAATAGTAACTAATTACAGAATGTGAAAGTTGCTATTCTTTTTACTTTTTCATTTATTATTGCTCATTTTTATTTGACAGCTACATTTTGAAAATTAAAAGGTGTAATTAATTTCCATGTACTAGTTTTTCCTTCTTTTTCCATGCTTCTCTTACCAAACTGTTGACAAGAGAATAGAATTAAAATAGCCAAAAAGGATAGTGTTATGGAAGGAAATGTTTTCTTTACCATATAAAACAAAGTAAATGTTTTCTAAACTATGGTAGACTTAAATTGAGAAATAAAAGTTTTTTTTTTTAATTTCCATTTCAAGAAATAGTGGTTGGGTAAAATAAATTATGGAACACCCATATAATAACATTATTTTAAGCCATTAAAAGTATAATTGTAGAGCAGTATTTAGTGATGTAAAAATGTCTATTAAGTAAAAAGGTAGAATATATCACACTGTGATCCAAACTGTAAAAAACATAAATATGTATTCAGAAAAATAACTAAGTATGGATATATGTTTAAAAATATTCTAGAATGTTTAACAGTGGTATTCTGTGGGTGAGGGAAGGGCATTAAGAATGGTTTTTATTCTCTGTGTTTTTCTAGATTTTCTGTAAGAGATCATGTTATTTTTGCTGTCAGAGGTCACATATGATTCAGAGATTAAGTGGTGTTTATTAAAGAATCCACCTGCCAATGCAGGAGATGTAGGTTCAGTCCCTGGGTTGGGAAGATCCCCTGGAGAAGGAAATGGGAACCCACTCCAGTATTCTTGCCTGGGAAGTTCCATGGACAGAGGAGCCTGGTGGGCTACAGTTCATGGGATCGCAGAGTTGGACACAATTTAGCTATTAAAAAACAACAACATGATAAACAAGTTCTACTTGTACCTCCTTAGTAACCTTTACATTGATTATGCATATTAACTAGAAAACTACTTTTATTTAGGATATATGAATAGCTGCATTTTTTTCTGTCTCAGAGACAAAGCATACTCTGTTGGCAAAGCCATATGTGAACGTCTCAAGGATTCTCTTCCTAGGCAGCTGTTTGAGATAGCAATTCAAGCTGCCCTTGGAAGTAAAATCATTGCAAGAGAAACGTGAGTTGAAATTCATTTTTGTTCCTTGGTTGGTTTTAGCAATGATATACATAAAAAATGAAAGAATATTAAAAAATTTAACATTGCTCTAAACTTTATTCCTACTTATAGAAATGTTAATCTCTTAATTCCACTAATTTAAGTGATGACTGTTACTTTGAATTACTTATATGACACTTTTGGGTGATAATTATTTACAGTTATTACTCTAATGTATATGGTTTAAGGAATTTTATTTCCACTCATTCAGTGACCCCACTCAATTTTCAGGTGAAGGAATTTCTGTAAAGTTTTATGGTTTATCTCTTCAAGTAGATTATAAACCAGTAGGAACTGGAATTAAAAATTAGGTTTTAGAGATATTCTTCCAAAAGAGAAAACTGAATTGATTTTTACTTGAAGCATTTAATATCACTTCCTTAGAGCTAGTCAGTGCATAGAGGGAAGGGAGGAAAGCTGATACCATGTTAGGCTTCAGGGGTTTGCAGCAGTCTTTGGATGAGTTGTGTGCAGGTATTTGCAATGAATTTCATTTCCTAATACTATTTTGTGTTAGTTATTTTGTGTTTCCTAAGTACTCAGATTAGGCAGAGTGGAGTTTATAATCAGGGAACTTTCAGGAAAATGCCATTTAAAATAGCAAATAATCATTCAAACATACGTGTGCTGAGGTAGAAAAAACCTTAAAGAAAAAGACTTTTATATCTTCATTTGGAATACAAAAAAAGTGGAGTTATTTTCAAAGTTTTGATCCTCCATATTTCTCAGATACATACATTATGGACATAGATTAGTTTATAGCTGCTTGAATGGCTATATTAAAATTATTTCATTCCCCCTGAAATGGGTTTTATAAAATATATTGTTCTTCATATTCCTAGTCACTCTTGACGCACATTTGATAGTCAGTGGTGAGATAATTGAGAAGGCAATAGCACCCCACTCCAGTACTCTTGCCTGGAAAATCCCATGGATGGAGGAGCCTGGTAGGCTGCAGTCCATGGGGTCGCTAGGAGTCGGACATGACTGAGTGACTTCACTTTCACTTTCATGCATTGGAAAATGAAATGGCAACCCACTCCAGTGTTCTTGCCTGGAGAATCCCAAGGACTGGGGAGCCTGGTGGGCCGCCGTCTATGGGGTTGCACAGAGTCAGACAGGACTGAAGCGACTTTGCAGCAGCAGCAGCAGCAGTGAGATAATAACCATTTTAGTATTTTTGAAAGTAGTAGTATTTTTAAATTGAACTAGAAATGCCCTTATATAAATTTTCACCATCAAGGTCACACCAGTTTTTATTTTGGCCTCTTTGAGACTATCCACAAACCTTTTTTTAAATTCTTAGTAAAATCTGTGTTGATTTTCATTTTGAATTGTCTATTTTATTCCAAATACATGAAATACAAGAGCATGTAAGCTATCTAATGATTTGTCTTTTGTCAATTTTACGTAAGTATAACCTGATCTTACTATCTTTAGTAAAGGGGGGATTGTTTTTGAAAATAAGTACTTTTAAATAGTATAATTGTGTACTTAAGGAAAATTTTCTCTTTTACAGTGTGAAAGCCTATAGGAAAAATGTTTTGGCAAAATGTGTATGTATCTACGTGTGTTCTTTATCTATTTTGTAAGTTTAAAATCAGAGAGGGTATAAATACCTTGGGTTTCCACTGTTGGTTTTTATAGTACTTTGTATCCCATCTATGTTTTCTTTTTAAATAGGTAAATGTCAGCTTGACTTTAATGATTGCATATTCATTTTGCTCACATTTCTTAAGTATTTTCCTATCTTATTTTTTAAAATTTCCTTATGTGCAACTACCTAAGAATGTTTTCATAACAGTTATGATCAGGATGTTTTGATTTTTAAGGAAGAATCTGAAGACAATTACTGTCTTATAATGGGAGCTAAAATTGAAATCCACCTCTCCTACATTAATTTGCGAAGTTTGCTGTTTCTTCTGTTAAAAAAGATTCTTAACTCAGTTATAATGAGAATTAAATGATAAATGCTTTTTCTAAATCTTTAACATTGGACTGACACATTTAAGCCTATGCAAGTTTCTGTATTAGACTACAGCTATATAATCCAAAATTTCAAGGCCTTGAATCAGTAAGGAGATTGATAGCTTTTCTTGACTTGCATAATATAGTATTGGGGTTCCTTGAGAATCATCTCCTTCAAAAACAAATAAAGCACTTATCATTCTTTGAGAAGATACTAATAGTAAATTTAGGATCTGCTAGGAAGGGTCTTAGAGGTAACTTTCCAAGTGTCTACTTCATGGATAATAACTATAAAGTTGTAATTGTATTGATATCTCTAATTAATTATAGGATTATTTTTCTATGGAGTGATTTGGACTTCAGTTTCTTAAAATGTTTTTCAGTATGGTGGTGATATTACCCGAAAAATGAAGCTTTTGAAGAGACAAGCAGAAGGAAAGAAAAAACTCAGGAAAGTTGGCAATGTTGAAGTTCCAAAAGATGCTTTTATAAAAGTTCTGAAAACACAATCTGATAAATAATTGGTGGGAAAATATAAGGAATTTTCATAAATTAAAAATTGTGTATCTTTTAATTTTCCTTAGTAATTATAACATGTTGAACACAACAGAAGGAAAATTATAAAATTTGCTTGTTACCTTCAAGGTTTTCAATTTTAAATAACCTCTTGGCTTTTCTTTGAAAGACAGTAATGGGTAGATAAGAACTTAGATTCTGAAACCATATTGCATGGTTTCACATTTCTGTTCTACCACTCACTAGGCAAGGTGACCTTGACCAACTTACCCTTTCTTCATTTACTCTTTAGTAAAATCAGAATTATACTATTACTTCATAGGCTGTGAGTATTAAATAATATGTTTAAAATGTTCAGAAGACTACGTGACACATAGTCAATGTTAAGTGATTCTTACTAGTTTTCAAGCATATTCTTTACACTAAAAGGGCTCATATTTAAAGATTTGATCTCGTTCCAATCCCACAATAAGCTTGTTAGATGGATATATTTAGATGATATATATGAATCTGTTATTAAAGTCAAATAACATAGTATTTAGACCTGTGATCTAGTTTTTCATAAAATTTTTACAAATGTTATTTGGAAACCAGATAGTTTACATATATATAAAAATAAGGATATGAGCTGCCTTATTCTGACAATTAAAATGCATTTATGTAAAGGGATAGATGTTTGATATTAATAGCATATTAATAGCAACTGTCATTAATGACAGTCTAATAATTATTGTCTAGATTTCATAATTGAAACTAATTGAGACTGACTGAAGCTTTAAATAACTTAGTTAAGGTCACATAGTCAGTAAATGGCTGTCTTACTTCAAAGCATATCTTCTTAGTAAATAAACAAGAGGGCATGTTGTATTATAGTAAGATAATTTAGCCATTGATTTTTATCCTTTACTTTGAATGAATTGAATGAGGATAAGACTGTCAGTGATAAATTTTATACAAGGTTGTTATGAGATAATTATAAATTCAGATAGTGGCAACTTACTTAAAATTGTGAATAGAGGTTAAGTAACATGTGGCTTAGTCCTAGTTACATAGTCAACCATCTTCTTCTAGCTCTGGTAGATCAGATGGATTATGAGATCTCATGAGAGTATTATTTTAATATAATTTCTTAGATGTTCTGTCATACCATTATGGCCAGGGGAAAGTTAGAAGTTGGTACCTGGCACATAATATGTACTGTGTGTCTGCTATTTAACTTGTATGCTTACTGTAAAAGACCTTGATGCTGGGAAGGACAGGATGACATGGCTTCATGGCATCATCAACTCAATGGACATGAGTTTGAGCAAACTCTGGGAGATAATAAAGGACAGGGAAGCCTGGCATGCTGCAGTCCATTGTGTCGCAGAGTCGGACACAACTGAGCAACTGAACAACAAAAGTATTTGTACAGCTTGATACTTTTTCTTTTCCCTTTAACCTCTGACTTTTTAGGAAACAGTTTTAGTAGTAGTACAAAAAGTATTTTTCAGATTTTTTTTTAGCATACTCTTCTCTCCCCAGCCACTTTGATAAAACATGATTTAGAGTTGCGTATTCCCCCAGAGTAGCAGTCCCCAACCTTTTTGGCACCAGTGACAGGTTTCCTGGAAGATTTTTCCACTGCTGGGGGGTGACTTCTGGATGATTGAAGTGCATTACATTTTTAATAAAGTTTTATTTTTATTTATTATTTTTTTTTTGGCTGTGTTGGGTCTTTGTTGCTGCATGGGCTTTTCTCTAGTTGCAGTGTGCAGGCCTCTCATTTCAGTGGTTTCTCTTGTTCTAGCATGCAGGCTCCAGGGGTTCAGTAGTTGTAGCTCCTGGGCTCTAGATTGTAGGCTCAATAGTTGTGGCACCTGGGCTCTGCAGCATGTTGATCTTCCTAGATCAGGGACTGTATCTGTCTCTTTTGCACTGGCAGGCAGACTCTACCACTGAGCCACCAGGGAAGCCCTCATTTATTGTGCACTCTCTATTATTACATCAGCTCTACCTCAGATCATCAGGCATTAGATCTCAGAAGTTGGGGACACTGCCCCAGAAGACCTTAATTACTAAGATTTTTCTGTACATCAAAATATCATAAACCGTTAGTATTATAATAGACACCATTTATTGAGTTTAGTATGTTGACAGCCACTGTGCTGAGCTCTATAGACTTTCCCTCATTCAATCTACACAACAATGGAGGTACAGGCAATATTACCCTGTTTCATAGGGGAAGAAGCTCAGACTTACGTATTCCCCAACAACATCAAAACAGTGGTTTCTTTCTTCAGACCACAATGCTTAGCTACCATGCTTTATTGCCTCTTGTGGAAATATCTTCAGTAGACTTAATTACCAGGTATGGGACTGGGAGATACTACTGATTTCACCAATTATTCAAAACCATTTATAATACTCAAGTCTATTAAAACTTCATTATCTAGAATTAAAGCAGCATATTTTATCCTAACAGTCCTATTTTTTATTTTTTAATTTTCTATTTAAATATTTTTAAGACTATATTTCAATCACATAGGCGATTAAGCAGGTATATATAAGTGATGCTTCTACTAGGTGGGCTTATAAAAAGCAAAATATGAAGAGTGAAAAGGAAGTATTTTTTACTGTCTAAGAAGCAGAATTAAGAAGCTGTATAGGCAGAGGCATTGTCTCTTAAATCTAATTGAATTATGACAACAAATAAAAAGTATTAATAAATGCAATCTCACAGCTACTATTAATTGTTAGAATATTTCAGATGCATGTGTTCAATTTTACTTCTGGAAATAAAATTTAGATAACTTAATATTTGTTTATTACAAGCTTTATTTGAGTTATAGAAAACAATATACTTTTATTTGTAATTTAATGATGCAAATTGTTATGCAATCAAATAGTTTACAGTAATTCCTTTTATATTTCATCATATCCTTTTATACAGTATATATAGGTAAGGAATAAAGCTAATCGTTTAAGAGGTTTAATAATTTTTCTTAAAAAAAATTTCCTTCAGTGTGTTTCTAGGTATAAAGCTCATAATTGCCAAAATACGTATATTAAGTGCACGAACCCAAGTCATTAAATAAAACTAAGGTCACATTTATAAAAAGAGAAAAAAAAGTGCTAAAGAAGACGGTGCACAAAAAACATGCACTTAATACATACGTTCCAAAAGGACATAAACTGTAGTTTTAGGCACTGCCATCTCTTCAAATTTTCTGTACCAACAATATCTAACAGGACTTTTGATGTCCAGATGCTACTGTAGAAAGATGACCAAGGCAATCACGTGCAGAAAGCTTGTGTGTAATGCAGAGAAAATAAAGATAGCATTTGGAAGTAAAGGCTTGCAATGATAGTTGTATGATACCTGAAAGGCTTGGAGTGTCCTGTTATTAAAAAGTTAAAGTCTAATAATGCCACTGGAGTCATATGAATGATACTTGATGTACAGAAGTCACCTTTAAAATGATTTACAATTTGTAAATAGGCAGACATTTTTGTGGTGTTACACTGACAGTGTGGCTTCTGTAACAAGTAGCTGATTAACCGTGAGAGCCAATTATTTCTCCTAAACCCTAGTATAAAATGGACACATTGTAAATATGGAATGTTTAACATAGATATTAGACTTCAAAAATGACAATATTCAAAAATCCCCCAAGTTTTAATCATATTGCATAGCTGAAAATTCATATATGTATAAAAGTGTTCTGTTCATTCAAGCAGAATTTTGATCCAATCTCCTTCAATTTCCTTCTTTCATACTGTAGAGTGGATCCACAAGTTTATTGTGCACATGCATTAAACCTTAAAGAAAAAAAGCACATTTCTAGCTTTATTTCTAATTTGAACTGTATCTCATTTACTTTAGAAAAAGAAAGATTTAATAAAATACAATGTATATTAGCTACCACCTAATACAAAATAGTTGTATTGGAAATATGCAAACAAAAATGTTTCAGACTGTTTAGTTTTCCCTTCTCCAGAGGATCTTCTTGACCAGGCATCAAACCTGGGTCTCCCATATTGTAGGCAGATTCTTTACCGTCTGAGACATCAGGGAAGCCCCCAGTACAAAATGGTTGTATTTATTGGAAAGATGCAAATAGAAATGTTTTGGAATGTTTAAACTACCTAGCAAGTATCAATTTATGGTTATGAAGTCGTAGATCTAGAATGGGGTATAGGTTCTTTGTAAGTAACCAAAAGTAAGAGCAGTTTTGGCTTTAGAATTTCAGTACGACAAAATAAAAGATTTGAATACTAATTACATCTAAAGTCTATTGAGTTTGACTCTCTGAGAAGCTTAGAGTCAAACTCTAGTCACACTCTACTGAGGAGCTCAGAACTGTTGTTACTTTAGTTCTCCAATGTATTACCCTATTCACTCATCTGGCAAATTATTTTTCACTTTTTTACATGGGTGTTTACAATAGGGGTTGATGACAAGTCACTCAGACAAATTTACTAAAACAATAACCTACATTAAATATTAATTTCCAAGTAAATTTAAATTTCATCTTATAATTGGCATGCTTGTAAACTCTCCTTAATTATTAAAGCTTCTTGGGGAAATCTTCCAGTTACTCATGTCTTTGGGGAAATAAATGGTCCCAATTAATCAACTAAAGATTTTATTTGGAGGTCAGAGAAATCAGTTAAATTTACCACGCTGTTAAGAACACGGAGACTGGGAAAAGGGACTAATGTGGTTTTCTTAAGAAATGGAATTACTAGATTGAGGACACAGGGTACTTGCTAGTAAGGAAGTATTCATTATCAAAAGACTGCAGAATCACTCTAAAATTCAAACTGTGAAGACCCATTTTTAAGAGCTAAGTAAAGGGACATGTAAAGAACACTAAAGTCCTACTACATGTAGTAGGAGAAAAACCAGGAGTGGAACAGTCCTGAGAGAAATATTCACTAGTGCAGTTGAAAGAATGTTAATTACTCAACAGCTTACTTCAGTGTCTCATGAGCACCTCAAACTTGTTGACAAAGTCCAGATCCATTTTCCCCTTCTATACCATTTCTTTAAAAATATTAGTATATGGTATCATCTATCCTTTGCTGAGCTGCTAACACCAGACAACTGAAATTCACTGGTGATGTTTTTTCTTTTAAACTCAGGAGCAAGACTGGTTGACATTCCTTTCAAAATACATTGCAAAGTAGCTATATTTCTTCATCTCCATAGCTGGTTGAAGCCACTTTCCTCTCTAATCTTACTACCAGCTCAACACCTATTTGCATAATTTTCCCTTGTCTAATTAAAGGAAAAAAAAAAACTAGATTATACCATTCCCCTACTTAAAATTCTCTTATTGCTATGGTCACTTAGAAAATAATTTAGATTTTAATCTATTTGTTTATCCTTCTGATCTCATGTCCTTCCACTTTCCCCCTTTTATGTCACTCTCAACCCTGGCTTTGTTGCTATTACCTCAGAAAGGCTAAGCTTGGTCACAGTGCCTGGTCTTTATGTTTGCTGTCTCATTTAACTGGGAATGCTCTTCTCCCTGAGCAAAGCATGATTTTTCTCCTGTAGACTTACTGGGTTTCAGCCTAAATGTCACCTTATAATGAACTACTATTTCACTTTCTTTAGAACAATATGCACTCTCAGAAAATAAACAGGTTCAGGACCTTAAATTTACTACTCTAAATTCTGGGTCTATAAAGATCATGATACACAATGGAAGCTCAGTAAACATTTACTTTAAAAAATCTGTGAAGGTTCAGTGAGATGGCTTCTGGGAAGCTTTTTTTTTTATATAAACAAAATGAATTTAGAATATATATTGTTAAAAAGGAGAAAGGGAGAGAGTGGAGACCAAGATTCTATAACTCAAGGTCCTTAAGACTGAAAAGAATCAAGAGCAGTGGCAGAATGGCTAGACATTGAAGGATGCTTAATCATTAACGATAAATTTAGAATCTTGGAGGTGAGACTGGAGGGACTGAAGTTAAAGTGTTCCACGCAGCTGGAGAGAGAGAAGGGTCAGAAGGTTAAAGTGAGTAATGGGAACAGCTGGAAGACAGCAAAGCAAGGAGCACAATTAACCCAAGAAATGAAAGAATTATGTATAAAAAGAACTAAACTAAGCATAAAGGCACTTGATAGGTTCTGCCTCCACCTCAGGAATATGACAGCTATTTAGCTATCTGGCCTTATATATAAAATGAAGTAACCTCTGCTCAAAAGTTCAAAATAGAAAGCAAGGTACTTAGCATAGCGCATAAAAGGCTTATAATGATGTTTGGTTTCTATGTCTTAGATAATGTAATCTCTAAATACTTGAATATAGTTTCTATAGTGACAGTTCCATAAGTTATTTAGCCTTCCCTTCCACGCTTACCAGTGCTTTGAAGATAAAAAAGCCTATAACAAAATCCATGAGAATGTGGACAAACCAACAAATACTTCATTCATTCAACTGTTTCATGCAAACTATCTCTGAAGCTAGATTTTAAATTACTTATTTATTGGCATGTGTTATTTGCTCAAAAAATGTTAATACATAAGAATATTTTTCTCAGGGCTAGTAACTCCTCTCCTCCAATATTCTTTTAAAAGGCCACTGACATGTGAGCCCTCATTTGCCTTTTCACTAAATTTTTAAAGTTTAAGTGAGCCCCATTTTAGCTTGTACTTTCAAAACAATATACTTTGTTTTCTATTCTATTAAGAGGAACTTTCTCTGCTACTGTGTTAGTTCATCCTTGCACCTGTGCTGTTGATTATGCCATTTTCTTGAAAACTAAATGCTAGGCATCTTCAACAGCTCTCAGTCCCATCAGCTCAATTAAAGTTTTCTTCAAGTACTATATAAATATAAAAATCTCCTCCTTAATGTACCTTGGATTTCACAGTGATTTACATAATTTAGGTCTTAAACTCAAGTGGTATCAGTGTCACATGTTTATCCATCTACCTGCCCAACTTCCTAGAATTTACCAAGTGTCTCCAATGTACTAGGTATCCTTTGAGATGCTGAACTAATGCAGTGAACCAAAACTAAAGTCCCTACCTTTATGGAGCTACATTTTATAGATATTTTCTCAAATCACTTAATGAGCCAGTTTTTATGAAGAATGCCAACTACCTTCAGGCAGGGAAACTTATACTTCTTTTGAGTAATACCACAGGAGACAATATATTTGAAGGCACTGTAACTCATGTTTCCTGGCTGATGACATTAACTGGAAAATAAAATTTACATTTCCTAAAAATGAACATTAAAGGGTAATTTTTTATACTGCAAAAGTTATCTGCTCATGAAAAAAATTTACCAGATAATTATGACTAAATAGAACCAATCTTATTTAAAACAAGATTTAACTGAAAAGTTTACAAACAGTATGTAAAAAGCAGCAAAGTGGAGACTAGAGAGACCTGAGAGGAGACAACAGAGACAATGGTAATCTCAACCATGTAGTTTAGAAGATACATGTCTTCTAGAGTATCAGCTCTAAGAGGATCGTCCTACTTGATATAATTCACCTACCATCTGCTTAAAGCTTTGACCATGGTAAGAATACATCAGAGCTTAAAAACGCACAATTTAAAACATCAGGATAAACATTACAAAGCCAAGTCATTCATAGTTTTTTTTTTTTTTTAAACTAAACACTAAGATAAAGCAACTTGTACATAAGATGACTTGTACATTAGATAAAGCAACTTCCTATACAAGAATGTGATAAAAAATAATTGCCACTTAAATCATAAATAGAAATAAGTAAATTCTAATGAGAGAATGATGAAAATGTATAGACTTCTGACATGTTGCCTGAAGAAGAAAAGCTAAATATAGATTTTATGGTTTGGTTCAATCTGAACTCATTCAAGGTCTATCAAGCTATTGGAGTAGGGCTTAAAAAGGATAAAACAAAACAAAATGTTCACCATGATGATAGTGTCTTGAAAATATATTACTTCAAGGACATAACACATAGGTTTTATTAAAAAAAAAAAAACTGGAATAAAATTATTAAAATGCTTTCCTGTGATCTATTTATATCTTTCAAAAGATATACTGAAATAAACTTCCATTTGCTAATGAATTTTATTGTTTTAGATGTAGTTAAGATTTCTTTAGGAGCTAATAATTAGAACCCTTTAAGATTCCTATTGATACTTTTAAAGGGATGGTAGAAGAAAGAATAGTGGTATGAATGGTATTTGAAGAATTAAAGATAACTATGCGATTCATTTCCTCCAGTATATCTAGCAATAATCTAATAATGAGGACATGACAAATATATAAAATTACATTTATAACGTATAAATTTATGAAGTCAACCATTCTACCTTGTATCAAAATTCCTTACTGTAAAATGAGGTCTATATATAGCCCAGAACAAGATCTCAAATCTATTTTTCTCCATATTGAAGGAAGTATCCTGACAGAGGCTGATGTCCTGAATCTCTTCAGAAATATGTTCAGCTTCATAATTTGTAAGTGACTTAACATCCCTACTAAGCCTGTTAATTCACCTATAAGTGGGATTATAAGAGTAGCCATGTCATAGAATTTTGAGAATTAAGTAAATCAGTAAGTATATTATGTTTAAAATAGCACCTGGTAATATAAGTATTGGCTGTTGTTATTTTCTGATAAAAACCAGACCGATCAGACAAGGGGGGTTTATCTGGGAATTACTCGTGCTAGTAAATGGCAATGTTAAATGAATCTCCTCTAAACTGGCATTAAAGTAGGTGGATATTGAAGACTGCTTCTGTTAACTTTGTCAAGGAATCTAATAATTGTGATGAAACCTGGACTACATGGAAATACATGGGTAAAATGCCATCAAGAGCTCTATCTTATTCATAACCCATAACTGAGCTATTCTCTGTTTTTATCTGTCAAATTACTAATTACAATTTTCAGTTTAGTTTGGTATATTTGTGACTTGGTAAAAAGCTGGTAATTTAACTGATAAAAATATAAATGACTAAAAGTAATCTAAGGTTTAACAGTAAAGGAAACATTTAAGTAAACTACTATATAGCCATTAAAAATACTTCTGAAGAACATTTAGTAAAACAAGAAAATTCTCACAACAGGTTAAGTGCAAATACAAAGCTCTATATCTATGATCAAAATTTCATGTTAGAAATGAGACTATTTTCCCTGTTTGCCAAACTTCATTTGTATTACAGTCAAGATTTTTTGACATTCACACACTCGCATGAACCATGAGTTACTGATTTCCTTTAAATTGAATTTTCAAGTTATTACTATATTTCATGAATATGAGATGCTGAAAAAGTATAAGACATGCTATTATTTTATGTACAACTAAGGAAAACTTGCTCCCAGATAAACTATATGAAGTCAACTTTAAACATCCCAATTTCAAATTAGATAAATGTGAAAAAAGCAGTATCTTAAAGCTAATAAAATACAGTAACCTCTTTAACCTTGTCAAAGCAATGATATCCATGAAATACAAGTTTGGTTGGTTCAGTATATATTTTTTCTAATATATATTAAACACCTAGTTATTAGAGTAAAAAGATTAAAAATATATTTTCATTCATATAATATCACCAGTATACTTACTACATACTTTGTGAATTATTGACCTATATATATGACTAATTACATCATATTCAGTCACATTAAGTTTTAATTGTTATCTACAGTGGAACATTCGCCCAATCTACTTTTGAAACTTCAATGCTCACCTTTAAAGTATTTCACAGTTTTAACTCTTAATTCTAAAGTAGCATCTTCATCACATACAAAAATAGTTCGGGGATGCTGCTGGAAAGCTGAAACAGTCCACATGTGATTGACTCCTTCTTCTATTGCTTTGTAGAGAGCAAATGCCTTGTGTGCGCCTGTAATGAGGATCATTACCTGAAAAACCATGAACAATTCTTAAAACACGTTCAAATGACTAAGAAGCTCTATTTTTTAAAACAGAGAATTTAGCACCAATATTTTTCTGAGGATTGAAATAAAAATAAATAGCTCCATATTTCTTCATAGTCCAAGATTATTTCTACTCTTTAAGGTAATAGGCAAGCACAAAGTAAACAAAGTAAAATGGTATCTTGTAATGGAGTATTACTAAATATACCATAATGCCTATGATATTTAACACATATAATAATGATGTGCAGAAGAAACCTGGGAGAATAAAGAAAAAGAAACAGGCTGTTTTGTAAAAGCAGAGTTACATAAATTACATAACCAGGAACGATTTACCAAATTGCTCTAGTCCAGATAAGTAATAGATATTACTTTGGAAAAGCAAAGGACTCTAAAACAATAGATATTTTAAAAGTAATCTAGAGTCTGAAGACTGTTCACTGAATAGGTTCTATATAAAGCTATTTTGGAACAAAACTAGATTTAAAGAAGGATTCAGAATCTACTTAAATATAGGAACTATCCTTTTTTTCTCTTAAGACTCATATGTGTTACATAATTGAGACCCATCCTTAGGTACAGAAAACCCAAGCTCTTGGTCCCAAATCCCTAATAGCCTATGAGATAGTTCAAAGAACATGTGCAAAAGTGATTAAGTGTACAGATGTCTGAAAGAATCATTTAACATTTTTAGCAGTAACTCAATCCTATTTTACAAGTTAAAAGTTTATGAAATAAACCTTTAAACATTTTTTCTCTTTACAATTGTTAACTAAAAAATGAATGTTAAGGTGGTTATAATTCTAAAATATCTATAACAACGTAAAAATTCTATATTTCATATTTTATTGCCAGAACTTCTAAAACATGGAGGAAATTAAAGATTAATAAACCAGATATTATTGTATTTCTTTTATCAAGATTCACTACTTTTCATTTTGGAGCTATATCTTGAAAAATATCAAAGCCCAAAAATGCATTTAAAATGCATATGAATTTCTACTGTTTTTTTTTTTTTTTCAGTAATTCAATAATTTATTCCTCTAAAAAAGTGTGTAAAAGTATATAGCTCTCATTCACAAGGTATATATGAATGACATTTAAAATGGAGGCTTTTTAGTATTGTTTCTTTTATCAAAGTCTTTTAGTGTACTGTACCAGCGCTATACTGTAGTTTTTTTAAATGAACTTCACATATTTTTGTATTCTTTCAAATTGTTTGCTATATATAAAAGAAGCTCACTGCAAAATGCTTGAAGGAAAAAGGAAACAAAAGAAATTCAGAACTTCCCAGAAATGTACAGCCTTTACATTTAAAAAAGGTTCTGAAATATACATACAAGCATGCTGGACAAACCCACCCCTCTCCCCTCCCCATGTCCCCTCTTTAGTTCAAACCAAGGTAAGAGTTCTGATTTCTGCAGAATTTCCAAAATTAAAAATAAAAAAAATAAAGTAAGTTCTCACTCTGTAGCAAATCCAGGGCTTGTACATTTCAGATTAATTCAGTAAAAAACTCACAAGTAAAATAATGCATATTTAAGGGGAATATTATACAGACTTTTTCACACAGAAGTACATAATAAGATTTTTTAAAAATCTATTGCCATTCATTTATTTTTGCACAAAAACGTATAAATATGTCACCAGCTTTTTCTTAACTTAAAAAACTTAAATAAAAGACACCAGATGAAAACTACCCTTTGCTGCCTTTTTTTTTTTTTAAGTTTTTGTAGGGGTTTTTTACTTTTTTGTGTTTTTTTCTTTTTTTGCTGAGAATTGGGTTTCTAGGGAAGAAAAGCCCCTGCATTAAAAACAGCCCATTAAAAAAAAAAAAAAATTCAAAGTTCTGATGAATTCTGGGAAAAAAAGCAACCCCAAAGTGGTAAAAGATTACAAATATCTACTTTATTGATACTTCTTAAGTATAGAAATCTCAGTTCAGTGAAGAATTAGTATGCCTATAATTAAAGGCATTTTTAAATTAAAACCACCTATAATTAAAAGCACCTATGATTAAAAGCATTCTTTTAAACATTAAAAATGCTTGATATAATGTAAGCACAACACTGATTAGTGGCTTTATTAATTAGTTTTCCTTATTGGAAATTAAAGACACAGGAGTTAAAACAACAACAACAAAATATTCAAGTTCTTTGCCCTGTCTTCTATTCAGAATCTTTGGAATTAGAACCCAAGAATCAGGGTCCCTTAAGTGATTATTATGCAATCTGGCATAAATCCTTATACTAGCATTTGAAAAGTCTGTTTAAAGCAACTTTAACACCATTAAATGGGAATATGTAGTGATAATTGCATGATAGATATTTATTGAAATGGACATTATTTCATTTCAGGAGTTTTAAGACGATTTGGTGGTTTTAAAGTTAAACACTGAACATAGCACTTTCTATGAATCATCTAACTCCTCAAAACAGCAGCATAAGAATAAATACTATTCTTATTTTCCTATTTTATAGATAAACTGAGGCACAGATATTCAGTACCTTGCTGAAGGTCTTGGTAAGGCTACTATATAAACAAGAGGTCTGATTCCAGCAACCACATCCTTAACAACTACAATAAGACATATATAACCTTTAATTGAGAATTATGAAGACATATCTGGAGAATCAGGAATTGAAAAACATTGTTCTCATAATGTGATCTGATGTTACTAATGTGATCATTTCTACTCTATCTGTTCCACTATTTTCAAGGAATAAGAGAACAAGATTTAAGGAATAAATGTGAACAAGATTTAAGAGTAGCTCCTGTCTGAAACCAAGCCTTTAAGGATAAGCAGAAAAGGGGGCATTTCAGACAATTATGGGTGGTCAATAAAAAGCTAGAAATTTGGTAAGGCTGAACCATAGGGTAATGAATGGAAGTGGCTAAAAACTGACTGAAATTTGAATATGAGTCTTTTCATGCCCAACAAAGGGGCTGGATATCATCTTGTGATGAAGCAGCAGGGAATCAGAGACTCATTACATATACAAGTAATAACTAAATTATGTTTGTTTTTTTTTAAAAAATTGGGCTGTAATATAGAGAATGGGATAGGTAAAGGAGATAGGCATGAAGTTTAGAATGGGTTTGCAATAATCCTCAAAAATAAAAACTGATATAGACCAGAAATAAGGCAGTTCTGATGAGAGCTGGTCCCTTAATTTATCTCTAAGTTAAATGGTGGAATGTAGTGACTGATAAGATGTGAAGAAGCCTAAATGACAAAAGTTTCAAGCTCAGATAATTTTCATGGAGAGTGTTTCTATTCACCAAGGGAGGCAAAGACAATTTTGGTAGAAAGATGAATTTTGAACAATTAAAGGAGTCACTTGAAAATATGAATTCTGCAGCTTCAGAAAAAGAACTGGCTAAAGATTGGTAGTTATCACTGTATTGAGCACAGTTGATCTTTCTGGAATAGTACTAAACCTTCTGAGAAGAGTATTACAAAGTGAGACTGCTACTGATGTGTTAATTAAACAAACAAACAAAAACATGCACACAAAGAGGTCACTGAGAAGACTGCCCCAAAGTATGCATAATGAACATACAGTGCTAGGATGAGAACCCAAGGCAGATGGAGGACTGACTGGGAAACAATGGGTCAGAAAGGAAGAAGAATAGTAGTTTTATGACAGAAGAAATAGGAATAGATGATGAAAAAGAGGCCCAGTAGGATAAGACTTGTAAAAGGATGATGGTTTTAACAGTTAAGAAATCATTGGTGATGTCTCATATTCAGTAATCAACAAAATCAAAAGTGGATTTTTAAGTTTTAATGGTCATCACAAAAATAAATATTCAAATTATTATATATAACAATTTTAAAGATGCTACAACAGTTAAAAACAATTTTGTGCCTTTTCTTTTTGAAACATCAAGGCTGTATATTGTCACCCTGCTTATTTAACTTATATGCAGAGTACATCATGAGAAACGCTGGGCTGGAAGAAGCAAAAGCTGGAATCAAGATTGCCGGGAGAAGTATCAATAACCTCAGATATGCAGATGACACCACCTTTATGGCAGAAAGTGAAGAGGAACTCAAAAGCCTCTTGATGAAAGTGAAAGTGGAGAGTGATAAAGTTGGCTTAAAGCTCAACATTCAGAAAATGAAGATCATGGCATTTGGCCCCATCACTTCATGGGAAATAGACAGGGAAACAGTGTCAGACTTTATTTTTTGGGGCTCCAAAATCACTGCAGATGGTGATTACAGCCATGAAATTAAAAGACGCTTACTCCTTGGAAGGAACGTTATGACCAACCTAGATAGCATATTAAAAAGCAGAGACATTACTTTGCCAACAAAGGTCCGTCTAGTCAAGGCTATGGTTTTTCCAGTGGTCATGTATGGATGTGAGAGGTGGACTGTGAAGAAGGCTGAGTGCCGAAGAATTGATGCTTTTGAACTGTGGTGTTGGAGAAGACTCTTGAGAATCCCTTGGACTGCAAGGAGATCCAACCAGTCTATTCTGAAGGAGATCAGCCCTGGGATTTCTTTGGAAGGAATGATGCTAAAGCTGAAACTCCAGTATGTTGGGCACCTCATGCGAAGAGTTGACTCATTGGAAAAGACTCTGATGCTGGGAGGGATTGGGGCAGGAGGAGAAGGGGATGACAGAGGATGAGATGGCTGGATGGCATCACTGACTCGATGGACGTGAGTCTGGGTGAACTCCGGGAGTTGGTGATGGACAGGGAGGCCTGGCATGCTGTGATTCATGGGGTCACAAAGAGTCGGACACGACTGAGCAACTGAACTGAACTTTTTGAAATTACCTTAAAAATATAAGCATTATCTTAAATCTCAGTAAAAATCAATTTTAATACTTTGAGGGTAAATTTGGCTTTCGTCAAACAGCCAAAAGTTAGTAAAAATCAGATCTGATAGGGAGATAGCCAAGCTGTGGATAGAACCAACCTGTCTAAAATGAATTATGGGCAAAAATAACTCATTTAAACTGTTTCTAACAGTAACTGAATAATATATGTGACAGGCAATGTACTATGTTAGACATACATAACCCAATAACGCTTGGAGATTATAAATTAGTGAGGAAAAGATATTCAACAACTAAACACAAAAAACAATTATAAACTGCAAAAAGTGTTATAAAGAGAACAGTACAGTAAAACAGAGTAAAAGTAATTTTGATTATGAGGATTATGGTCAGAAGAGGGAGCTCTGAAAGCTGAAAAGTGGTGCTATTTTAGCTAAGCAAGGACTAGATAAAGTATAACATTTCACAATTAACATCAGTGTAAGGCCTCAAGGCAAGAAAGGAGTGAAAACTGAGGGCAGTGACCTCTGTGGTTCACGATCTAGTAGATAATTCCTAAGTCTTAAGAAATCTGTAATAACTTACAGGTGTCACTTCCAACATGTGCATGGAAGGTCCTCATTATCTGAGCTGCCCAAATGTGAAGATACTCATTGATGCACTGAAGACTTAATCTCCCAGTCAAACCTACTTTCCACTCAACAGAGGCATGCCCCACACATGGATCCAAATTTTACACGTACTTGCAGTTATTGGAAACATCATTGAAGAATAATTGACATCAGAGTTAAAACTACAAGCAGATGAAAATCTATACACATTAAGCCCATTAAAATTGAAGATAAGCAAATCATTAAGTATAATCGTGTGATACTTCTTTCAAAAGAATGTTATGAAAAATCCAGCGGCATTATTTACAATAGCCAAGACAACAAGAACAACCCAAGTGTGCATCAGCAGAGGGTCGGTGTAAGAAGATGTGGCTTGAGTGTATACACACACACACACAAATATTACTCAGCTATAAAAAAAAAATGAAATGGTGCCATTTGCAGTAACATGGATGAACCTAGAGAATATCGTACTAAGTGAAGTAAGTCATACAGAGAAAGACAAATACAGCACTCATATGTGGCACCTAAAAAATAATACAAGTGAATCTATATAAAACAGAAACAGATTCACAGACACAGAAAACAAATTTATGGCTACCAAAGGGAAAGGGGGATAAATTAGAAATATGAAATTAAAAGACACAAACTATGTAACAAGGACTTACTCTATGTAGAAATGATCTGAAAAAATATATATATATCCGAACTGAATCACTTTGCTATACACTGGAAACTAGTACAATATTGTAGGTCAACTATACTTCAATTAAAAAAAAAAGAATGATATAGGATAAAGCATTAAAGCCCTTAGGAAAATGATGAAGCCCTAGTTTTGTCAAAATTTTCTCTATAATCATGCTGGGAATAAATACTATGAAGTGAATGGCATCATGTAATTTTGTTGGAAAACCTGAACAAAAGAAAAAATCAAATGTCTGAAATAACTCTCTCTTCTAAGAATTAGTGTAAGAATTGCATTATAACTTAAATCTTGCTAAATGTAAGAATCTTTTCCTGTAACTTTGAGTTTTATATTTTAGAACTAAGATTGCTCTGAATTATTTTCAATTTATTTACTAGGAAAAAGGTCTTTTTCATAAACCAATTATTATTTTCACATGAAAAACTCCTACATTCTGAATGACAGTTCTGTTTACGTATTCAAGCCTAGATATATTTATATCAAGATCAGTTACTTATTCACCATACGTTGTCTATACTCTTTCCCTTGAACCTATCCAATCCTGCTGCCAGAAAGGGATGGAGTTTCGGGGTTTCCATATAATTTAACTACTTATAATCATGAGCTGACTATAATTTGGTCTGTTATTCTCAGGGCAGGAAATAAAAGATTAAAAACTAAAAAATATAAGAGTCTACTGTTCAGAACTCTTACCTTCTTAAACATACCAAATTTAGAACAGATCACGTCTTAGAGGGGTTCTTTATCCACTGGAAACCAACTAAGCTATGCTTCTACAGTCAAGAAGCACATGACACTAAATTACTTTCAGGCTCCAAAAGCAGTTTAATGTTAATTAGAACTGCATCTTTCCTGTAACAAGTCCTTTTATATAAAGTGTGATGTTAGGACATCAAATTGTGAAACAGGAAGAGGCAAGTGAAGCAGTACCTCAAAAGAGGTAGTGCCTAATTTTTAATTTCCAGCTCCAAAGACTTAATTTACTTGAATTCTAAATATGGCAATGAGCCTGACAGCAATTACTGAAAGCTAAACAACAATTTATATTGCAAATATGATTAAATCAAAACATCACTTATTTGACAACATAATTTCTCCAAAATCTACAAACATCAAAGGAAAAATATCAAAGAACATTTAATTCTTACTTCTCTAGCATCCATCACTGTCCCCACACCAACTGTTAGAGCCATAGTTGGCACTTTTGATAAATCTCCGTCAAAATATTTAGCATTTGCCAAAATGGTGTCCATTGCTAGAGTCTTTAATCTTGTCCTTGATACTAAACTGGATCCTGGCTCATTGAAAGCAATATGACCATCTGGACCAATTCCTTTCAAAAGAAATACATACATACACACATATACACATAAGTAAATAAGGTTTCTCACATAAATAAGTTTTCTCAAAGTTAAACGTGATTTTAAGACCAAAGAAATAGTCATAAACACACTTACCTTGTTTTATCTGACAGCTGAATTTCTAATGCTGCAGTAAGATATTTGTTCCTATATTTGATTCAACAAGTATTTCAATGTTTTCCATATGCTTAGCATTGAGCTAGCATGATTCTAATAGCAAAATTAAGTATCACTTTATATTAGAATAATACTTTATAGTGTGTAAAGCATTTTCACATGCATCATCTCAACATCAGACATATTTAACAATCTTGTAATACAGTCAGATTAGGCATATCTATTTACCTCATCTCCCCCACCTATTTTTTAAACTCAAAGGAAACTCTGATGCTCAAGGATAATATATGACTTGTTCAAGGTAATAATTTAGTAAATAACTAAGACTAAACTCAGTCTAAATCTTCTGATTCCTAACCTAGTAGTCTTTATAGTCACACTTTAACTTGCTTGCTTTTTAGTCTAGATAGGGCAATTAACTACAGGACCTCTCTATAGTACAGTTTATAAAATGTCTACATTGGACAAGTTATTATCTAAGGCAATAGTTTTCTTCAAACTTTTTTTGACTGTAACCTATAGCAAGAAATACATTTGACATTGCAATCTAGTACACATATAAATACAATTAAAATAAGAACTGCATGAAATAATACTTACTCTTACTAGGAGTCATTCAAGCTACTTTTGAATCCATTCCATTTACAAAAGGGAAATGCTGAATGTGACTGACCATACTGATTTCATAAGCTAATAATCTGTGACAACCACAATTTGAAAACACTACTTTGAGGAGATCTACTACCAGCTCTAATACTCAAGACTGTCTCTAAAATATAGGTAAGAATATGACATTTCTTATTTGAAGGAAATTGGAGGTAAATCTTTTTATAAAATTAAGAATCTTTCTGTGTAGTTATTACTAAATCAAGTTTTACATACATGGACCCCACTTGCTAGTCAGATTTCTGGCAACTTCAATCAAAAAATAAACCCACAAGTTCTCTGGGTCAAAATATCTGTCATATTTATATTCTGCATATTTAATGACACACAACCCACTCCAGTGTTCTTGCCTGGAGAATCCCAAGGACAGCAGAGCCTGGTGAGCTGCTGTCTATGGGGTCGCAGAGTCGGACACGACTGAAGTGACTTAGCAGCAGCAGCAGCAGGTATATCTTATTGATTCTTAACACATAATTCTAAAAACTTTTCCCCAGGCTACAACAAGGTAAAATATGACAAAGAGTAACCTGGTTTTGAAGGAAGAAAGAAATGAAAACCTTAGGAAGCAGGTATCAACTTATTTAGTCGCTAAGTCATGTCCAACTCTTTGCAACCCCATGGACTGCAACAAGCCAGGATCTTCTCTCTGTGGGATTTCCCAGGCAAGAATATTGGAGATGGTTGCCAATTCCTTCCCCAGGGGATCTTCCCAATCCAGGGATGGAACCCACATCTCCTGCATTGGAAGGCAGGTTTTTTACTACTGAACTACCAGGGAAGCCCAAGATACAAACTACCAAAGCACAATGCATACTAAGTTGCTTCAGTCGTATCCGACTGTTTGCAAACCCACAGACTATAGCCTGCCAGGCTTCTCTGTCCATGGGATTCTCCAGGCAAGAATACTGGAGTGGTTTGCCATTTCCTCCTGCAGGGGATCTTTCCGACCCAGGGATCAAACCTGGGCCTCTTATGTCTCCTGCATTGGCAGGAAGGTGCTTTACCACTAGCACCAGCTGTGAAGCCGTTAATCTAGGGAAATCTTTAGTAATACAGGATTAACTTTTAATCTAGTACATAAAGCCCAGGCCTATATGTGGTTAATATGCATGCTTTGTTTCCACTATTAAGTATGTATGTGCTTGGGAATTTTAAACCATAGATATCTCTCTCTCTAGATTTGTAAAACTGTTCTGCCTTTCCTCTTCAGTATAAATCTGCCCAGATACTTTTATTTATTTTTTTCTATAGAGGAAAGGATAGAAATAGGAAAACAAAGAGTTCCAGAAAAAAAAGGAAGTCCTCCAAGATCAATTCTAGTGGTCTCACTGGTGATTTGAGTCCTACAGAAGTGTACAGCAAAGCTGAAGTTAACCACAAAGGCTCATGATGGAGAGGAGTCAATACAGCCCCTTAATGACCATGAGTAATTACCAGAAATTGAACTTCTGGATATAAAACTGTATTTTTTAAATGTTCAGAATTTTTTATAAAGCTTTATCAAATTTTCTTTAAAATAATCATCAACTCTAAAAACCATGCTTAATTCTTATTCAGTCTTTGAGTCTATACTAAGGTATCAACACCCTTATGAAACATCCCTAAAACCTCTGAGTCCGAGTTGTGTGTCTTCCTTGTGTCTATAGTTCTGTGGGCTAGAAGGTAAACTTCATGAAAGTAAAGACTTTTTTTTCCACTACTATATCCTGATATTTAGAACACATGACGCATAGAAGGCCCTCCATAAGTAACAGATGAATAAATGAAAGGAGGCTGGTATTCTTTGGTATGTTCAGTATAGTTTTTTCCTCCTCCTTCCCTTCTCTGATCCCCTTACAACAGGGCCTAGATCAATTATAACACCCTATATCTCATCTCTTTTAGGCAGAACTGTAGTGGTCTAGAGATAAGTACTTGTGCTAAGCTGAAACAATCAGAATTTCTCTCTAGAAATCTGAAATTTGACCAAGGGATGCAAAAAGAAAGAAGTCATCTAGAGCTGAGGCATCAAAATTTGATGATAGCACTGCAGGAGAGGCTCAGGTGAGTCCCTGCTTCAGTGATCTGAGGCTTATGGTTCTTGTTCTTCTAAAGACGTATTTTTTCAACTCTAGTATCAATTCTGTGAATTACTCCAGAATCATCCCAATAAACTCACTTTTGGTCCCATTAGCAGATTATAGTTACTTGCAAATCAAAGAATCTAATCATGTAACCAAAGTAGAGGGTTAAAATCTTCCCATCATCTTTTAATTTTACCTTTTAAGCACAAATTATCTTAAGATCATTTTAAAGTTAATAATGCATTTAGAATCTATTTATAGATTTCCATGTTTGTGTATTTTATTGTTGGATCAGAAATTGCACGATACACCTTATTCTTTCTCCCAACACTCTCTCATCAGAGGAATTTCTGGGAGTGTATTTCCTCCTTTCTCCTATCTGTAGAGGGACAGGAACTCTTGCTCCATTTCCTAGGAGTGAGCTATGGTGGTTACTCTGCAGCTCTTCTCTGGTCTTATTATTTCCAATTCAGAGGGGAGAAGTAGGCAACCCCATTCTAGCCTCAAGCCCAACCTGCCATCTCTAATTCAACTTTACCTTCAATAAGGCTGATATTTTGATCCCATTTGGCTCAGTTCTTAGTGTTTTTATTAACCAAACCCTGGAACAAAAGAAGGGTAAGTGGTAAGACCCAGATACCAAGCCTCATCTTGAAAATCCAATGATAACAACCTAGATCAACAAAGGCAAAGAATCAAATGAGATTCTTTCATGAGACACATCCAGTAATGGGGTATTCCAAACAGGGAAAAGTCCAAAGAACATGTAATAAGCCAACCCTTCATTCTCTACATACTATTATATGTCCCTTGGATGATAAACACAAACTGTCAGACCCTGGATTGGCCCATGACTACAGTGAAGGTGTTAATGGAAGAGGAAAGGAAATCTTAGATTTGGTTTTGTTTTTTTTGCAAGGGGAGAACTAGAGGAAGTTTAAGACAAAAATTGGTTAAAAAACAATATTAAGTCATTTTTAGTAATAAGAGTCATTAATAAACAATTATGATTATGTGCTATTAGTTTCAAAGGGAGAACTAAGGTGGGTTATTTGAGGAAATGCACCAAAAAATTTAGCTAAAAAGAAACAAGAAGTGACTTAAAGCTATGAGGAAAAAAGAAAGTTCTACTAGAAGTATCTGAAAAGCAAAACTAAACATTAAACATTACATTAAGCTAAAATATTTTCTGGAAAGTAGGCAAAGGGAAAAAATGGACTTAAAGAGTTCTTATCAAGTTTTTTCCCCCCAGTAAATTCTATTTCCTGGCATTAAGATGCCAAAGGATTTGTCACAAGAAGCCTTTTGTAAGATCAATGAATTAACAGGAAAAAATAAGCCCTCCATTAAAGTAAAAAAAATACTATTTATGTTATCCATGTAGTCATTTTTTAATACTGAAGTTTTAATAACTGCTGTATCATTTTGTATAATGGTATGAGTGAAAAGTCACTCAGTCATGTCTGACTCTTTGTGACCCCATGGACTATACAGTCCATGGAATTCTCCAGGCCAGAATACTGGCTGCTGCTAAGTCACTTCAGTCGTGTCCGACTCTGTGTGACCACATAGACGGCAGCCCACCAGGCTCCCCTGTCCCTGGGATTCTCCAGGCAAGAGCACTGGAGTGGGTTGCCATTTCCATCTCCAATGCATGAAAGTGAAAAGTGAAAGTGAAGTCGATCAGTCCTGTCGGACTCTTAGTGATCCCATAGACTGCAGCCTACCAGGCTCCTCCGTCCATGGGATTTTCCAGGCAACAGTACTGGAGTGGGGTGCCATTGCCTTTTCCAAGAATACTGGCGTGAGTAGCTGTTCTCTTCTCGTATAATGGTAAATGAGTGAAAATGCTTCTTAACATAACTAAGATGAACAAGTTAGGTATATTATTTTACCTTATTTTGGTATAGAGTTTATAAAATCTAAAGAATACATCAGTAGTGCACACAAACATTTCAAATGTACTGCCTTGCCTTGGTATTGGTAGGTTCAAATGATAATTATCCCAGAATTGAGCCATATGGACAAAACTAGAATGCAAATATTTTCCAGGAATACTGAAGTAATATTAGTAAGTTTTATTTAAAACATAGATATTTTCTACTTTGAAAAGCAAGAGTCTAACTTGAATTCTTGCTCAAATAAAAACCATCCCCTATATTTAAGGCAGTAATTGATATTAGTTCTGCTTGGTAGATAACAATTTCCTCAATGAGAAAAACTTCATTCTTGCCAGATATCCTTAGAGGTAAATCAGTAAAACAGCAGGACATTCAATATGTTAAGAAAAAATTACTTTACAAACTATACCTCAGAGACAAAGAGTAGAGTAACACTTAATGGAATGCCAACTATATACCAAGCACTTCACTAGGCATTTTACACAGTATAAGATGGTTAATTCTTATCAATTTTGAAATGGTTAATATTAATCCTATTTTACAAAGGATGAATTATACTTAATTAGTATACTGAACTAATTTACTGAAGTCAATAAATTTCCCAAGATCTTACAGATAAGTAGGTGGCCAAAACTGGATGCTAGTTTTTGTCTAACTATAAAATCCAATTTTCCTCAAAGGCAACCAAACACCCCAAAAATACTTGACCACCTACCTCAACCATAAGTTAACCAGGTCTAATTCATAAAATTTTGAGCATCTTCTAATAAATCATAAGACATATCTAGATCTAACAGATATGTCTACCTCTAGATATCCAGTGTTAATTTAGAGCTTTTAGTATGTCTAGGTGAATACTAAAGAATCTGGCAAAAAAAATTTTTGGTTTGTTTACATGATGTACTATTCAGATGCTGCACTGTGATGACAGAAAATCATACTGTCATTACAAAGGTACAGACTCTTTCACCTCTCTTCAATGGTAGATCAGGAAGACACAATACACACACACATATGTATACGTGGGTGTGTGCGCACACGTGTACATAGACATTTTAAGTGGAACTTTAATTATACATTTATTTAGATCTTATTAAGACAATTATAAAGCTCAATTCATACTAGCTAAAGGCTGATGATAAACAAAATCTGACATTCTTGACACGATTCTTGGTGAAATGAAGCCATTTAATGGTCAGTAGAAAAATGTTAAAATCCACCTGTACCATATGCAAACTTTTAGAGATTTAATGCTGTAATTTGATAAGAAACCTGGGTTGTAATTTTAAAGAAACAGTAAAAGAATAAGAGTATCATTTAGGAAAAGAAACACATCATTCCTTTTCTAAGATGTGGTAAAGTGTCAGTTCTAAAGAGGTAATTATAAGACTTCAACAGGGATTAGGAGCTATTTCTCAAGCCACAATTTAAACAATTCCCCCTGCAACATTAAAATTATTTTTTGATGAATATAAAGTAAAACGGAAATCAATAGCTAAATAAATGGGTATTACGGGCAGTCACAGATGTTCTTCACATTACACAAAGGTAAGTTTTTTTTTAAATTCAAAGCACCTAATCCAAGTTCCAACAAATGACTAATGACAAAATGTTTTACATACCTCCAACAAAAAGATCAATTCCTCCAGCTTCTTTTATTTTCTTTTCAAATGCATCACATTCTGCTTGCAAATCTGTAGCATTCCCATCAAGGATATGAGCATTATTAGGATCTATATCAATATGCTTAAAAAAGTTATTCCACATATAAGAATGGTAGCTTTCAGGATGATTTCTGGGAAGTCCTAAACACAAAGTTAATGAATAAAAATATAACTATTTTCAGAAATAAATCTAAAGTTGACTCTTCTGATTAAGCCACAAATGCTATTTATATAATCTTTCTATGCCATATTCAATTTAAAAGCATTTTTATATGGAATAAATGCTTATTATGTCAGACATTATTTTAACCACGGTAAATGTATGTATTAACTCAATGTGTACAACATCTGTAGAAATACTAGTATGAATCTCACTTTATAGATGAACAGAAACACTGAAAAGCTAAGTCACTTTCCTAGGGTCAGGAAGCTCATGGAGGTGCTGGAACATAGAAATCTAATTCATGTGCATTTAATCACTATATTCCACTTCTCAAATATAAAATTTAACCAGTAAGATTGATTTATGTCTTAAATTCAATATAAATTAAGTGGCTGCTGCTGCTAAGTCGCTGCAGTCATGTCCGACTCTGTGTGATCCCATAGACAGCAGCCCAGCAGGCTCCTCCGTCCCTGGATTCTCCAGGCAAGAATGCTGGAGTGGGTTGCCATTTCCTTCTCCAATGCATACATGCATGCTAAGCCACTTCAGTCGTGTCCGACTCTATGTGACACTATGGACAGCAGCCCACCAGGCTCCTCTGTCCACAGGAGTCTCCAGGCAAGATACTGGAGTGACTTGCCATTTCCTTCTCCAAATTAAGTGGCTACACAACCGAAATCTTTGTCCATTTTCCTCTTCTGTTATTTCTATTTGCATGCAAGGTATACTTAACTACGACGGTTCTTTGGCAGTCGTGCTACCATTAAAAATATACACAAATAAAATGTAAATGTTAACACAGAGTTCATATGTTTCCAGTTCAGCAAGTTGTGCTTAGTTGCTCAGTCGTGTCCGACTTTTTGTGACCCCAGGAACTATAGCCTGCCAGCTCCTTCTCTATGGGATTCTTCAGCCAAGAATACTAGAGTGGGTTGCTATTTCCTTCTCTAGGGGATCTTCCCAACCCAGGGATCGAACCAACGTCTCCTGCACTGTAGGTAGATTCTTTACCGGCCGAGCCATCAAGGAAGCACAAGCAAGTTAACAATGAATAAATTATAAAAGCTTCAAGGCTACAAATATAAATAGCCTTATATTTGAAAAAATTTTACTAATTACTTTACATACATATTAATTACTTTATCCCCACACTGGTTTTAACTTTGTTTTGAGGAAAAAAGAAAAAAAAAGAATGAGAAACGTCAATGAATTGGCTCAAAGTTGATGGAGCCAGGACTGGTAAGTAGCACAGCTGAAGATTAGTGCAGATCTTCTAATTTCCAGTCCCATGGTCCTTCCACTGTGTCATGCTGTCATTACATAAATATAGACATTTTTACATAACCTTCCAACCCCACTACAAGGTGGTACGTTATACTCTAGAAATATAGTCATTCAAAACAAATTTAAATAATGTTAATATTCTCAAAACATACTCAATTTAAAATATAACATGTCCAAATAATATATTCAAACAATATAGCTTACCTACATATTCATCCATGTTAAAGGTCTTCACATATTTAAAAGAAAGGTCTCCATTCTTGTGATATTCTATAAGTTTTTTATAACATCCTAAAGGTGTACTCCCTAAAACAGATAAAGATTCCATTTTCTAACAGTCTAATTTTTAAAAGAGTGTATATTAACTTTATTCTCATCTTACTTAATGGTATTTTATACATATTAGGCAAATGATTATTAATTTAAATACATATTCAATTAATGAATATATGTTGAACTAGTCTCTTTATAAGATACCCTAAAATTTTAGGAAATCAGAATTTGCTGAATAAAGCTGAGAATCTGTCAGCTTAAATTACAGCTTGGAAAATTCTTATATTGTTGGATATCTGGAATTAATGGTGTATATTCCAAGACTAGAAACTTCTAGAGAGCACACATTTGAATTAAAAGAAAAATAAACATCCCACTGATAGAGAAAAAATCTTTATCTAGGGAGGGATTTGTAGCACAAACGATATGTAAATAGGTCCATTTACATAAATATGTAAATAGTGTTGACCATTTAATGAAATCAAAGGGGAAACCAGAGCTGAGTTTAAATATTGCCTCTACTTTCAAAATAGAAAGTGGCAAGGACTGAGTGAGGAACCTTATCCTTTTTTAACTGGAATTCCTGCTTCTCATTTTGTGTTACTGTCAACATATATCAGCTAAAATGTATAAAGTAAAATGGTTTCTAGGAAATGGGATCTTGGCTTTGGATACTTCATCTGAGCTCTTAATATTATTGTTTTATAAATGTGATTCTTTCATATGTTTTATAAAATTAAGATCTGATTGACAAGAGCTCCATGAAATGACACAATAAAGATAAGTGAATTCAGCACCTTGCAGATGTTTTCAAAATTGCTTCATTTTTTTAAACTACAAATTCAAAGACTAAACTGACTGCATTCTTATAACAAACAACCTGGCCCACACAATCCTGGTCACAGTATTGGATTTTTAACCCACCTACCATCACAAAGCAAAATAAAAAACAGACACATTAAAGTTTCTATTCAAGAAGCAGGGAGAAGTATGGCAGAACTGAACAGCATCTGGCAAAACAAAACAAACAACCAAAAACAACAACAACATCAAATACAGAAGAAATCTGGAGTAGTAAAAAAAAACTGCCTCTCATTTAAGATGATAGGATAATAGAAGTAGCTAAATATCACGCAGACAGGTTCAGAGAACAGAAGATTAATAGGTTTTCTTAAAGTTAAAAGCACAAATTGTTGTAAATTGTCATAAATAATTTAAAATTTATGTTGTCAAACTTTCTAATTCCTTATCAAAGAACTACAGCCCACTAACATGAGACCAGGATAAAAGATGGACAAGTACACTTTTCTTTATTCCTTTCTAGGAACATAACAAATTTTCTATGTCTATCTTTTGATGTCAAGAGAAGAGTTACAGGATTCCCTCCATAATTTAAGAGCATATGAAGAAAAATTTAAAAAGTTTTTACAATAGTGATGACAAAAATACATTCATTTTCTACGTTTTAATCAAAATGGCTGAATAGAAAAAAAAAAACAATAGAAAAAAAAAGAAAGATATGATACAGGGTGAACTGGTAAAAGAAACTTCATTTTAATATATTTGCTTTGCAATACTCATTTGCGATTCATGGGGTTGCAAAGAGTCAGACACGACTGAGCGACTGAACTGAACTGAACTGAACATAATTAATTCAGTAAGTGTTTACTATGTTTCAGATCAAACAAAGATTAGGACTCTTTCTACCATGGAAGAACTCACAAGATATGGATAGACAAGTACTAAATAACCATAACGCAAGGAAAAATATTATAAAATAAACTATGAGAGATCTGGAGAAGCATAATGAATCAAAGGAAAGACTACAGTCTTGGTTGTTGAAAGGAGGATCAAAAATAGCATTTCAATGGAGTCTTTGAAGAAGAGGTGAAATTCCCACAATCAAAGAATGGGGTAAGTCTTGACTGAAAATAGAAAAAAGATGGGGGAGGTTCAGAGATGACATTTGTATGCCTACCATGTGCTAGATGCTACACTGGTGTTTCATCTGTTAGCTAATGTAAGTCTCACAAGTCTGGGAAACCGGCATCATGTTTCCCATTTTGAAGGTGAAAAAAACTGGGTCAAAAAAATTAAGGAATGTGTGAAATATCACACACATGGCAGTGAAGTCAGAGATTTAAGAGATTCTGCCTGGTTCTGGAGCTCACAAAGTTTTTATTATACAGCACATTAGCAACACTAGTGAAAGGAAAGCCAGCAAGTTCAGGCCTGTTCTTTCAACTACAAGCAGTCTAACTTGCCTACCATGATTCAGTGTAGGGGAATGGTGGGAGTTAAATCTGGGAGGCAGCTCAGGCCCACAGCATGCAGGCCCTTAAATGTCATGCTTGTCAACATCACTTCAATAAATACATACTGAAGAGATATTCCCCAGAACTGTGCTTGACTGTACTTGTATGGGTGTGCATGCACAGTTGTGTCCGACTCTGTGACCCCATGGGTTGTAGCCTGCCAGGCTGCTCTGTCCATGGCCTTTTCCAGACAAGAATACTGGAGTGGGCTGCCATTTCCTACTCCAGGGGATCTTCTCCACCAAGGAATCAAATCCGAATCTTCTGTGTCTCCTGCATTGGCAGACAGAGATTCTTTACCACTGTGCCACCTGGGAAGCCCCAGAATTGTGCTTGGTGCAGCATAATTATAATACAGCATGTTATTTACAATTACAGAAATGTATGTTCACATTTCAAAAGCACAGGGGTGAGGATGGGGCATGATTAACACCGTCACTGGTCAATGAAGGAGAAAAGAGATAAATGTCAATAGAAGTTTTTCAGAGATCAACCTTTGGCAGGTGTATTACTAAGTAGTTATACTATCCAAAATAATGCAAAAGGGTTGTATATTTAAATACACACAAAAAATGTTTACCATTGCTGGTGTTTATGACTCTGAAGTGTTTCTGTCCCCACACTCAAATTACTGTTTATTGCTTCACAATTAACACAGAGTGTTAATTAAGGCTGCTAGTCTGAGCATGGCCTAGGTTCATACAAGGCAAACGGATACAGAGGTCTTATTCAAACACTGCAGCTCACATATCAAAACTGTGGGTGCCAAAGGGCCCACTTCCAGTGTACACAATTAAAAAAAAAATTGCTCTTTGCCATTCTCACCAAGAACTACTGTCATGGACCAAAAAACAAAACAACAAACAAAAATAACAACTTGGTGAGTCAGAGTACCCTTCATGGAAATTATGCAAGTGAAAAAAATTATGATTGTAGCTTTTATGAGTTGACATGTATCGGGGAAGGCAAAAAAGGAGAAAATGCTGTTTAAATAAAACACATTTATGAGCATCTTAAAGTTATATAGTGTTTACAATATATAAAGGACTTTCTCTTATTTGAGCTGCAAAACAACACTGTTAGCTATTAATTTCCTTACTTTCATTAGGTAAGGAAAACAAAAATTAGGGTGTATAATAAATGCCCTGCAGTCATCAAAACAATAACAGCTCTCATCCCAGAACCAATACTCTTTTCTGTGGAAGTCAAAACATCAAATAAAAGTGCCATGGTATCAATGACACTACTTGGTTATTTTTAAAGAAAAAAGCTTAACAGAGAACTAAATCCAGCAAAATATATAATTAATGCTTATGTTCCTTCTGTCATGAAGACAGACACATCAGTCTTCAATTTTTCAGTTATATTTCTAAAATAGAAAGAAAATAATCACAGAAATAGCAAAGAGCTAATAAGACGATATGGAGAAGGAAATGGCAACCCACTCCAGTACTCCTGCCTGGAAAATTCCATGGATGGGGGAGCCTGGTAGGCTACAGTCCATGGGGTCGAAAAGAGTCGGACACAACTGAGGGACTTCACTTTCTTTCTTCTATAGTTCCCTTTTGGAGAAGGAAATGGCAACCCACTCCAGTGTCCCTGCCTGGAGAATCCCATGAAGAGAGGCCTGGTGGGCTACAGTCTATGGGGTTGCAACAGACATGACTAAGCAACTAACACACACACACACACACACACACACACACACAAAATAAGATGACATGAGGTAAAATTAAGAGGCAACAGTACATACTTTAGGTACCTCTTAATAATCAATGAGAAAGCTAATCTCCTAAGATATTTCTTGAATAGTGAAAGCAACACCTCTAAATACAAACAAAAAACTACTAGGAAAAAGGGACAAAAAAATATCATGACCCTTACTTGAGCTATATTTCTGTATTTCCTTTTGCATTCTGGAGTGGTAGGTGAGACAGAATTTTAACAAAGAAAATAGTAATGGAATTTAGATACTAGATATGGAGAATTTATATCTATATATTTGACTTTATATGCTAATATATTAAATCAGTGATATGACAAGAAATAAAAAGGAAACATTCTATCAAGGAAAATCCTTCAATCTCAGAACCTTGAGTACCTAACATGGAAAAAAATGGTATATTACCTGTTGGCAAACCCAGTGTAAAATATCTGTCTTGTCCAGGTCTGAATTGAATGATGCGATTACAGATGTATTTGGCTGCCCATTCACTAGCCAAGTCATAGTTATCAAGAATTACAAGCCTCATTATGGTGACGCACAGCTTCCAGGACAAGTTCAAACCTGAGAAAATTTCATTGTATGAGTACTTTAAGTAACTAGCAGATAGTCAAACAGAAGCATAATACAGTGATGGCTTTAAAAAGGATATTACTTAAGAAAGACATGCATGTATACAAATACAATGTGTACTTTTAAAACAGCAGTAATAGCTGCTCTCTACTGAACAGACTTCAGGTGCTGGGCAGTGGGCTAGGTCAATTAAGTACAAATATGAATCCTTACGACAAGCTTCTAAGGTAAACACAATGTCCAGTTTCAGAACACAATTTGAGTTCACATAGTTGTTAAGTGACAAAGTCAAAATTTTTATCAAGGCAAATTTACTATAAAGACATCACACTGCATTGTCTCCACAGGGATACTATATAAAGCAACATAAAACAAATCTAAAGGCAAACAAAGCAGCACTCATTTATTGATTGCAAGTTAATGACAGTAGTTATTACTCAGCACTTTATGGGTTACTTACTAAAATCCAGAACTCTCCCTACGAATGATGTAATAACCAAACCTCTCTTCTGGTAAATAATGTTTTTATAAAAGTAACACCTGCACTTTAAAAAATTTCAATCAATACAGAAAGGTACAAAGAATTAAAAAAAAAAAAAAAAAAAGACCCAAATCCTGCCACCTCGAAATAAAGTTCATTACTATTAGGTATACATCATTCCATACATCTATATAATGCACATATACAAATGGGATGTATATAAATAATTTCTAACCATGGTATCATATAGACATTCTATTTTTAACAAAAAACACTTAATTTTTCTGCCTTCAACAGAAGCAAAAGAAAATAAAGTGAACTAAAAAAACTGCAGATCTCTAGGCAAAATAATTCTTCACAAAAAGCAATTTCAGTTCCTAAAAGAATATTATAAAGTTAAGAAAAAATATTATACAAATATTAAGAGAGAGGAGTCACTTTAAAACTGTATGATTCCATTTTGGACAACATGGCTTGACCTGCTACCATGAAATACGTGAAAATTGCTTTCTTCTACTTCCGCCCACCCTCTGATTTCTGTAAGATGTGTTATTTTTATATTGTCTAGATTTATAACATTTACACTGTGCTTTACAACCATAATTTCCAGATTTTAATTCTTAGTTTTGTATTTAAATGGATGTTACACCAATTCTTTCACAAACGGCTTCAGCAGTCCTGAATTCTGAATTCAAACTTACGTAAATACAATAGTAAATCAAATTCTTTACATTGGTGGGAATAGGAGGTCTTATAATAATGAATACACTGAATCTAAATATGTCCTTAGGAACGTATGATTTAGAAGTCTGGCATAACAAAAACTTACAATCACCATGATCTAGAATTCTGACACAGTAACAAGAGATAAACAACATTTACAAACAATAGTTCACACAGTCACACAGTAAGTCCAACAAATGGACTTAATTAATTTAGTCCAGGAAATGGACTTGGCCTCTATTAAAACTCATTAATAATCTAGTGTTAGAAACTACTTCAAAGTTACATCAAGGGATCAGAAACATTTCCAAGCTGTTTTCACCATCAAGAAACATAATTATTTCTAATAAAAATATTCAGCAAAATGACTACTGATAATAAGAGGAAAAAAAAAACCTGTGAGGAGGAGGAAATGTCATGAGAGTTTTGGGGGCATGCTATTTCTTTTCTCAGTTCTTTCTCCCTTGTGAGGGAGGGCCTATTAAATACTAAGCACTAAGCTCTGTAGACACATAAATGACTAAGATAAAGATCCTACTATCAAAGGGCTTAGACTCACTTAATAGTCTCTGGTGTATTAAAAGAACTTATCATCTTCATTCTTCAGATATAGAAAACTGCAACTCAGAAGTTTATTACTGAAGTTATAAAGCTATTAAGTGGTGGAGGGTCTATCTGACTGAAAAACACATGCTCTGCAAAAGTGTCTTATAAGGAAGAATCACTTAGGATCCCTGTTAGAAAGATTCCCAGGACCTTTCCCTGGACATAATGTTGCAAAAGATCTGGAACGGGATCCAGGGAATCTGCACTTACACAAACATCACAGGTGATTCTCACAATCAGGATAAATTTGGAAAAGGACATCATACACAATGACTTCATTGTACAGAGGTTCAAGTAAGCCCTTCAGACTAAGCACATTGTTTTCTTAAACTCTTGCGTGTGCCCAGAGTTCATTTCCAAAATTTCCAAATGATTCACCTGAGAAAAGTTGAATGTTTTTGCCACATGTGTTCAGATTTTTAAATGTGTCATTTCCCAGTTTTCGCCAATCCTCAGAGATCCAAACGGATGCGGTCCTCGACCATTCTCTAGCATCTTGACTCTACAGCACTCAAAAAATGACACAGCACCACCTCTGTCTCATCTTTCTCAGGTGCTGATTCACTTTGGGTGTGCATCCCCTCGACAAAGAGCTGACAAACACAAACCTCAGAACTTTAATGCTGGGTGGGAACTCCTGGACAACTTGGGTTACACAGCTGTTTTATTAGAATCTATACTAGAATCTAGAATCTAAGCTTTCAGAAACCCTGCTATGCGTTTTTCCCCTACAACACACTATACCTGACTTCAAAGAACATCTGAAGCCCGGCCTGGAAGGAGGCCCTCTGGGAAGTGGGGGGGTTTGGTCCCGAAGAGGGGCAAGAAAAAGCAGCTAAGGCTGTGGTCCCCGCCCCGGAAGGCGAAGGCTGCAAACTCAACCTCACCTGCCTGGCTGCTGGGCCCATCCCTCCGCAAACCATAATGAATGCAAATGAGGATGACTATCGCGCAATTCTAACAAGTGTCTGAAGGCCCCCAGGGAGGCACCCTCCCGGAGGCTCAGTTCCGAAGAGGAAAACCTGATAAGTTAGAGGGGGAAAAGGCTTGGGAACTCTACGGCCCTGGCCTCGAGGCTCCTGGGAACCCCATCCGCCCGGCGTCCTAGTCTCCGCATACAGCCCACCGATGGAGGCAACGACCAGGCAGGTCCCCGCCCGACTCCCCTTCATGGTCCTTCCCCGTGGCTCACCTGTTGACCCACTGGCTCTTCCGACGCTGGAACAGCTAAAACAACCAACACCCAGCAACCCGGAGCGACCCCAGCCAGCGCGTGTAGCGCGGAGCCTCAGGACCCGGATGTAAACCCCTGCGCACAAGAGACCGCGGCGCGTCCAGCGAATCCTGCGCATGCGCGCGCCTCAGGCTTGCTAGGGATGAGCCGAACAGAGGTCCTTGTGAGTTGTGCCAAACAGGAAGCCTTAGCTTACGTGAGTCTCGAGTTCCTGCGGCATCGCTTAGACGGTGCTCATTTTTTTTCATCTCTCAAGGGTTGAATGGCAGTAGGTTTTTTGGGTTTATGAGATTTAGCACATAGGACTGCAGTGCTCATGCATAAGCATTTATAATAAATAGCAGTATGAATTCATGTCTCTCTTACCCCAGGCTATTGAGTGTGTACTTTGCAAGCACAGTGACATCTAACCGCTTCTTATCAATAAGCTCATCAAAGTTAAATTGGGTATGCTGCAGGAAGGCAAGCCTTGGAGCGGCTCAGTATGCCTAAACTTCAAAAGGAGACTGATGAAGTACAAACTTGTGCTAAGTTTCTAGTAAAGGGGTAGAGGAAGCAGAATCTGATTTGAGCTCAGTATCATAGATCTTTGTTCATGAGGGGAATGGAAGGAAGCGGGGCTGGGGAAGTTATTGTTAAGAAAGCAATCAACACTCGAAAGAAAGGTCTTGTGACTTCACTAGGACCCATTAGAAACAGTGCTTAGAGTTATGTTAGGAACTAAAATCTGATTACCATTATCAGCATGGGATGATAGGCAGACTCAAGTCTCCTTGGACGCTGCAAAGTTAAGACAAATGTTCTCAGATTCCTTATCTGAACTTCTGCACCTGAGCTGTGAATCCAGCCTGCACCTCTGGGTCAAATGAATCCCCCTGGCTCACATTTTTAAGGCAAGAGTGGTGGTGGTGGTTTAGTGTCTAAGTCCTGTTCAGCTCTCTGTGATTCCATGGACTGTTGCCTGCCAGGCTCCTCTGTCCAAGGAATTTTTCCAGCCAAGAATGCTGGAGTGGGTTGCCATTTTCTGCTTCAGGGGATCTTCTCTCAGGGATTGAACCTGGGTCTCCTCCATTGCAGGTGGATTCTTTCCCTACTGAGCCACCAGGGCAAAGAGTAGATTGTTCTGTTCTCAGAGATAAGTTCAAATAGCAAAGTTCCTCACAAACATATACTAAGGGACAAGGATTTATAGCACTATAGTCTTGAGTTAGCTTACAAAAGCTGTTGTTAACCCCTCCTCAGTATTATAATTTATCATCTAACAAAAATCAATTTTGTATCCACTGTAGTAAAAAAAAAAAATCTGCAAATAATAAAAAGAGCCTTGCAGAAAATATTATTGGCGCATAAACGGGTAATTGTGAAGTGTATTCTTTCTCAGTGGTTTTACTTCTTCATGCTTTTCTAACACTAGAAAAAAGTTCTGTCTCTGCTGTTAGTGTTTGGCAATGGTTACTTCTGCTTTGATTGCACAATATCATGTCTTATCTTCCTTTTCAAGTAGGTGTTTCTCACCTCTTGCAAGGCATATGCCATTTCATTGTATAAGATTAAAACAATGTTACTGCCATTAAAAGCAAAATATGTAAAACTAAACAGAGAAATTGTTTTTTACAAAGACAGGAACATTTTTCCATTCAATAAATATTTACTGATTATGTGGTTTTGTGCCAGACATTAGCATGAGAAGGACAGACATACAGTCCTTGCTTTTTGTGAACTAAGAGCCTTGTGGGGATACAGCAAATCCTAATAAGGGAAAGTAGTCTGAGAGTACTGAGTAGCCATGGGACTTTAATGGAGACGTTCCTTTGTGTTGGGGATGACTTGGTCGTAGAAAGGACCTGTGTCTTGTCCTCGAAATAAAGCCCCAAACAATGACAAGATTAATAGAAAGGTACCCTGAACCAAGGTTTCAGATGAAAAGTTTGGTAGGAAAGTTCTCACAGGTTGTCACCCAGCAAAAGTGACAGACTTAACAGTGGCATGGGGGCAGACTATAAAGGTGACTATGTGGGTGACAGGAAAGATGCCTGATGACAGCCCTGGTCTACTCCGGGTTACAGAAGGAAGCATCAGACAGCAGTCACCTCGTGATTGGGAGTAGCTGACACGGACCTGGAATAGGGTTTCCACATGTACCAATGGAGGGCAATGGACAAAAGCTGTTTTGGCAGACACCAATTGGGATATATACTTTAGACAAAAACACACAGGAAGAGGTGTCTATCCATGCGGTTGGTGTCAGAGAAGAGAAAATAGCCCCAGAACAGATGCCTCTATGGACGTAGACACCAGGAGTCTCCCCACCTTAGATGTCATCCTGAGTCAAAGGTGGGGAAGATGGATGTTCCAAAGTGACAGAATTTACACTTAAAATGACTAAACAAGGAAACACTAAAACAGTTAAATGGACCTGAAAATAACTTTTAAGTTGCCTGGTCTCATGAGAATGGGACTAAGGGAAAGTTTTAAGTAAAAGTTATTTAGTACATTGAAACTGTATATTATATAGATATATCACAGAAAAATAAGAAATGGCACATTGGAATTTATGGCCTATGAAATTTTTTGTTTTCAATTTTTTGTGTTCAATAACAGATTGAAGTTGGGTCAGAAATAGATCAGGGAAATCTGGATTTTTCCAGGAAGCATACAGAAAAGGACCCTATAATGTCAGAAAATAATTTGTATGCCCAGCAGGTCAGGGCCGTGCCCAGAGGAGGCTTCGTTGGCTGGTGGCTCTTAGTCTCTGTAAGGGTTGCCTCGGTGCTTGTTTTGCCTATGAGATACGATATGATATAAAAAAGTGTGTATAATTTCTGTCACTTTAAAGAGTGATAGTAAAATTAATAACCACGAAAAAAAAAAATTTGTATGAAGGTCTGCAGGCAGGAAAGTAAAAGGCATGCTGCATATGGAATTCCGAATAACTTCCGTGTAGCTGAGAGTAGGATGTATTTCAAACATGAGAGAAAAATGAATCTGGAAAGAGAGATGGAGGACAAATGAAGTACCTTGTAGGCTATGCATGAAAATTGGACTTCATATTGTAAGAGTGGAGAACAACTTAAGCTTTATGAAATGTAACAGGAAACTAGAATATTGTGTGTTAGGAAGAAGGAAGTAGAATGGGTGGGGATTCTATTTTAGTCATAAGAATCCAGACACAAAAAAGTCTCTAGGCTCATTTTGTATTTTCTTTGCCCCAGCACTGGTACTAGGCATTTCACTAATGACTGATAATTTTTAGTTTTAGTTTGTTTTGCTATTTTATCAAGAATATAATACTTGCCAAACACTACCTGAATCTGTTAAAATGACAGGTTGGTTTACTATTTTACTCTGTAAGTGAATTATGGTGATTGATTTTTTAATGTTAAATATACCATGCATTGCTGAGATAAACTTGACCAGGCTGAGATAAACTTGAGAAAAACTTGATGGTTTTTCTTGGTCATGGTCATGGAAGCAACTAAATTTTTACCTGTACAGATTGTTTTAACAAATGCCTCTTTCCCTACGAAAGGTCAGTTGCTCAGTCGTGTCAGACTCTTTGAGACCCCATAGACTACAGCATACCAGGCCTCATCAACTCCCAGGGTTTACTCAAACTCATGTCCATTGAGTCAGTGATACCATCCAACCATCTCATCCTCTGTCATCCCCTTCTCCTCCTGCCTTCAATTTTTCTCAGCATCAGGGTCTTTTCCAATGAATCAGTTCTTCCTATCAGGTGGCCAAAGTATTGGAGTTTCAGCTTCAGCATCAGTCTTTACAATGAATATTCAGGGCTGATTTCCTTTAGGATGGACTAGTTGGAACTCCTTGCAGTCCAAGGGACTCTCAAGAGTCTTCTCCAACGCCACAGTTCAAAAGCATCAATTCTTCGGAGCTCAGCTTTCTTTATAGTCCAACTCTCATATCCATACATGACTACTGGAAAAACCATAGCTTTGACTAGACGGACCTTTGTTGGCAAAGTAATGTCTCTGCTTTTGAATATGCTGTTTAGGTTGGTCATAACTTTTCTTCCAAGGAGCAAGCATCTTTTAATTTCATGGCTGCAGTCTCATCTGCCGTGATTTTGGAGCCCAGAAAAATAAAGTCTCTCACTGTTTCCATTGTTCCCCCATCTATTTGCCATGAAGTGATGGGCCCAGATACCACGATCTTAGTTTTCTGAACGTTGAGTTTTAAGCCAACTTTTCCAATTTCTTCTTTCACTTTCATCAAGAGGCTCTTTAGTTCTTCTTCTCTTTCTGCGATAAGGGTGGTATCATCTGCATATCTGAGGTTATTGATATTTCTCCCGGCAGTCTTGATTTCAGCTTGTGCTTCATCCAGCCTGGCATTTTGCATGATGTACTCTGCATATAAGTTAAAGAAGCAGGATGACAATATGCAGCCTTGACATACTCCTTTCCTGATTTGGAACCAGTCTGTTTTTCCATGTCCAGTTCTAACTGTTGCTTCTTGACCTGCATACAGATTTCTCAAGAGGCAGGTCAGGTAGTCTAGTATTCCCATCTCTTTAAGAGTTCTCCACAGTTTGTTGTGATCCACGCAGTCAAAGGCTTTGGCATAGTCAATAAAGATGAAGTAGATGTTTCTGTGAAACTCTCTTGCTTTTTCAATGGTCCAGTGATGTCAACAATTTGATCTCTGCTTCCTCTGCCTTTTCTAAATTCAGCTTGAACATCTGCAAGTTCATGGTTCACGTTCTGTTGAAGCCCGGCTTGGAGACTTTTGAGCATTACTATGCTAGCGTGTGAGATGAATGCAGTTATGCAGTAGTTTGAGCATTCTTTGGTCTTTCTTTGGGATTGGAATGAAAACTGACCTTTTCCAGTCCTGTGGCCACTGCTGAGTTTTCCAGATTTGCTGGCATATTGAGTGCAGCACTTTCACAGCATCATCTTTTAGGATTTAAAATAGCTCAACTGGAATTCCATCACCTCCACTAGTTTTGTTTGTAGTGATGCTTCCTAAGGCACACTTGAGTTTGCATTCCAGGATGTCTTGCTGTAGGTGAGTGATCACACCATTGTGATTATCTGGGTCATGAAGATCTTTTTTGTATAGTTCTTCTGTGTATTCTTGCCACCTCTTCTTAATATCTTCTGCTTCTGTTAGGTCCATACCATTTCTGTCCTTTATAGAACCCATCTTTGCATGAAATGTTCCCTTGATATCTCAATTTTCTTGAAGAGATCGCCAGTCTTTCCCATTCTATTGTTTTCCTCTATTTCTTTGCATTGATCACTGAGGAAGGCTTTCTTATCTCTCCTTGCTATTCTTTGGAACTCTGCATTCAAATGGGTATATCTTTCCTGTTCTCCTTTGCCTTTTGCTTCTCTTCTTTTCACAGCTATTTGTAAGGCCTCCTAAGATAATAATATTGCCTTTTTGCCTTTGTTTTTCAGGGGGATGGTCTTGATCCCTGCCTCCTGTACAATGTCAGGAACCTCCATCCATAGTTCTTTAGGCACTCTATCAGATCTAATCCCTTGAAACTATTTGTCACTTCCACTGTATAATTGTAAGGGATTTGATTTAGATCATACCTGAATGTCTTAGAAGTTTTTTCCCTACTTTCTTCAATTTAAGTCTGAATTTGGCAATAAGGATTTTATGATCTGAGCCACAGTCAGCTCCCGGTCTTATTTTTGCTGACTGTTTAGAGCTTCTCCATCTTTGGCTACAAAAAATATAGTCAATCTGATTTTGGTATTGACCATCTGGCGATGTTCATGTGTAGAGTCTTCTCTTGTGTTGTTGGAAGAGGGTGTTTGCTATGATCAGTGCGTTCTCTTAACAAAACTCTATTAGCCTTTGCCCTGCTTCATTCTGTACTCCAAGGCCAAATTTGCCTGTTACTCCAGGTTGCCTTCCAGTCCTGTGTAATGAAAAGGATATCTTTTTTGGGTGTTAGTTCTAGGAGTCTTGTAGGTCTTCATCGAATTGTTCAATTTCAGCTTCTTCAGCGTTACTGGTTGGGGCATAGACTTGGATTACTGTGATACTGAATGGTTTGCCTTCAACGAACAGAGATCATTCCGTCGTTTTTGAGATTGCATCCAAGTACTGCATTTCAGACTCTTTTGTTGACTGTGATGGCTACATTGTGTTGACTCCATTTCTTCTAAGGGATTACTGCCCACAGTAGTAGATATAATGGTCATGTGAGTTAAATTCACCCATTCTAGTCCATTTTAGTTCTAAAATGTCAGTGTTCACTTCTCCCATCTCCTGTTTGACCACTTCCAATTTGCCTTGATTCATGGACCTGACATTCCAGGTTCCTATGCAATATTGCTCTTTATAGCATTGGACTTTACTTCCATCACCAGTCACATCTACAGCTGGGTGTTGTTGCTTTGACTCCATCTCTTCATTCTTTCTGGAGTTATTTCTCCACTGATCTCCAGTAGCATATTGGGCACCTACCGACCTGGGGAGTTCATCTTTCAGTGTCCTATCTTTTTGCCTTTTCATACTGTTCATGGGATTCTCAAGGCAAAAATACTGAAGTGGTCTGCCATTCCCTTCTCCAGTGGACCACATTTTGTCCGAACTCTCCACCATGACCTGTGGTGGCTTTAGCACTAGGTAAAAACTCTGAGTTGGACAAAATGAAAGAAGCCTTTTAGAGGCTTCTTCCAAGGTTCGTGTACCTTAAACAAAAAGTGAAAGCATTTGTTGCTCAGTCATGTGCAACTCTTTGGGATCCCATGGACTGTAGCCCTCCAGTCTGCTCTTTCCATGGAATTCTCCAGGCAAGAATACTGGAATGGGTTGCCATGACCGTCTCCAGGGGGTCTTCTTTTTTCAGGGATCAAACTCAGGTCTTCTGCATTGCAGGCAGATTCTTTACCTTCTGAGCCACCAGGGAAGTCCTTCCTTAAATAGATTAATAATGGCTGTTTCTTGGGAATGAGATATAAAAGTGGTTCAGTCCAGTTTTAGCTCCATATAGTACTGGGAATGTAGGATTTTGTTTTTGTTTTTCCAAAGGCTGTCACTGATCTGAGAGCAGGGAATAGGATGAGGGTAAATTAAAACATACAAAACTGACTGTTCTCCCTGATGGTCAGCTACCTTTCATAAAAAAAGCCCTCCCTATGTTGCTGAAAGTCTGTCACTGTTTCCAAATTCTCAGAAAGTTGGTTTTGATGGTTTGTCAGTTTTCTTTTTGCTTATATGGAGGGGCAAAGTTTTCACTATATTTATCCTGCTATTTTTGCTGATATCCTCAGTTGATTACTTTTTGAGTGAGCACTGTTAGTTTCTCTTACAAGGAATTTTAAATTTTATGTTGCCAAAATTATTGGCATAGCATTGGTTGTAATATTACCTTGTTACCTCTGCATTCCATAGTGATTTCAACTCCCTCATATCTGATACGGTAAATTATACCTTCATTTTTTTTTCCTTTCTAATCACTGTGGTTAGATGTTTATTAGTTTAATCAATCTTTTCAAAGAACCAAATTTTGGGTTAATTGGGTTTTGCATTGCCTTCTTGTTTCTATATCACTGATTTCTATTCTAATCTTTATTATTTCCATCTAATCTCTATTATTTCTCAAGGTCTACTCATTCAGGATTGAATCTGCTCCCCCCCACCCCCGGCTTTTTGCCCCTAGTTTCTTTAAGTGGAAGCTGAGATCACTGTTTTGCAACCTTTGTTACTTTCTTATATAAACTTGTAGTTCTATGTATTTCCTTTCTTCAAACTGCTTTAATGTCATCCCACAATTTTTTATATCTTTTTTTTTCATTTTAATTCAGCAGAAAATTCTTTCTAATTTTTTTTGGTTTCTTTTTGGCCTATAGGTTATTTATAAGTATATTCTTATTTGCATATTTTCCAGAAGCTTTCTGTTTTTTATTTCCATTTTGCTTCCTTTTTGATCAAAGAACATCCCTTGTATGACTTGATTCTTTTTAAATATGTTAAGACTTGTTTGTGGCCCAAAATATGGTATGTATTTATGTGCACTTGAAAAAATATTTTGGCCTAGATTATCTATTAGATAAAGTTAGTTGATGGTATTCAAGTCTCATGTCTTTACTGATTTTATGTTAATTATTTTATAAATTAATGAGATAGTAGTGTTGAAATTAGACAATTATTGTGGTTTTGTGTATTTTTGTTGCCATTTTATCAATATTTGGTTGATGTCTTCTGGTGCTCTCTTATTAGATACATAAACATTTAGGTTTGTTTCCTACTCATGATGAATTAATTATTTTATCATTATGAAAGGATCTTCTTTATCCTTAGTAATATTCTTTGTTCTGCAGTCTTCTTTGATATTGATATCACCATTAGAACATTTTTTATTTGCATTTAAATGGAATAATTTTCTATTACTTTCCTCTTAGTTTATTCATGTTTTTTATGCTTAAAGTTTTTTTTTTTTGAAAGCAGATTTATTGAGGTATGATTGATATACAAAAATTGCATATATTTAATGTTGTATAAGTTGATGAATTAGGGCATATGCATACACCTATGAAACCATCATCACAATCCCAGAAATAAACATACCTATCACCTCCAAAAGTTTCCATATGTTCCCCATCCCTGCCTTTAGTTAACATGAGATCGATCCTCTTAACAAAAACTTTGAGTGCACAGTACAGTATTGTTAATGTAATAGGCACCATGTTACATAGAAAATCTCTGGAACTTAACTTCATATACATTGATAGCAAATCCCCATTTTTCCCTGCCTCTTGCCTCTGGCAACCAGCAGTCTATTATCTGCTTCTATGAGTTTGACTATTTTAGATATGTTGGGCTTCCGTGGTGGCTCAGGGGAATCTGCCTGCCAGTGCAGGAGATGTGGGTTCAATCCCTGGGTTGGGAAGATCTCCTGGAGAAGAAATGGCAACCCACTCCAGCATTCTTGCCTGGGAAATCTCATGGACAGAGGAGCCTGGTGGGCTACAGCCTCGGGGGTCACAAAGAGTTGGACAAAACTTAGCGACTAAGCAGCAATTTTAGATGCCTCGTATATGTAGAATCATGCATTATTTGTCCTTCTATGACTGACTTAATCCAAGTTAGCATAATGTGCTCCTGGTTCATCCATGTTGTTTCATATGGCAGCATTTCCTTTATTTTAAGGTTCAGTGATATTTTGCTGTATGTGTATAGCACGCTTTTTTAATCCATTCATCTGTTGATAAACATTTGGATTGTTTCCATATGTTGGATATTGTGAATAGTGGTTCAATGAACATGGGAGTGCAGGTTTCTCTTGGAGATCTCCTTTCAGTTCTTTTGGATATATACCCAGATGAGAGATTCCTGGATCATATAGTAGTTATATTTTAATTTTTTGAGGACTTTTGATACTGTTTTACATAGTGGTTACACCATTTTATATTCATACCAGCAATGTCCGAGGTTTCCAGTTTCTCCACATTCTTACCAATATTTGTTCTCTTTTTTGGGGAATTGAAGGGGATAATAGCCATCCTAACTGGTGCAACCAAATATCCATTGTGGTTTTGTATGCATTTCCCTTTTGATTAGTGGAGAAGGAAATGGCAACCAACTCCAGTATTCTTGCCTGGAGAATTCCATGGACAGAGGAGCCTGGTGGGCTAGTTAGAGTCGATGGAGTCACAAAGAGTCTGACACAATTGAGCAACTGAGCATGCACGCTTGATTAGTGATGATGAGCACCTTTTCATTTTGGTCATATTTATTTCTTCTTTGGATAAATATCTATTCAAGTCCTTTACCAGTTATTTAATTACATTATTTGTTACTTTGCTATTGAGTTGTAGGTATTCTTAATATATTTTGGATATCAGTCCCTTAACAGGTATATGGTCTGCAGATATTTTCCCCCATTCTGTAGCTTGCTTTTAATGTCAAATTGCTTATTTTTATTTTTGTTGTTATTGTTGTTTTGCCTTTGCCTGTGCTTGCCTTTGGTGTTACCTTCAAGAAATCATGGCTAAAGCAATGTCAAGAATCTTCTCCTATATGTTTCTTCTAGTAGTTTTGCAGTTTCAGGTCCTTTGTTCAAGTCTTCCATCTATTTTGAATTGATTTTTGGGTCAAATTTAATCATTTTACATGTGGAAATTGGCTTTCTTAGCAACATTTGTTCAAAAGACAGTTCTTTCTCCATTGTGTACTCTTGACTCCCTTGTCAAAGATCAGTTGACTACTTGTGCTTGGGTTTATTTCTGGGCTGTCTATTCTGTTCCATTGGCCTGTATGTCTATGCCAGTTCCATACTGTTTTAATTATTATGTTATCACAGTATATTTTGAAATTGAGAAGTATGATGCCTCAAGCTTTGTTGTTTTTCCTCCAGATTGCTTTTGCTATTTGGGGTCTTTCTGGCTTAATATGAACTTTAGGATTGTTTTTTCTATATATTATTACAAATACCATTGAGATTTTGATGGGGATAGCATTAAATCTGTAGATTGTTTTGGGCAGTATAGATGTTTTAACAGGTTTTCAATCCATTAACATGGGGTGTCTTTCCATTTATTTGTGTGTTCTTTAATTTCTTTCATCTGTGTTTGTAGTTTTCAATGTTTATATCTTTCATCTGCTTGGTTAAGTTTATTCTTCAGTATTTTATTCTTTTTTGTACTTTTGTGAATGGGATTGTTTTCTTAATTTCCCTATAAGGATAGGTCTTTGTTAGTGTAGTGAAATGCAACTGATTTTTGTATGTTGATTTTATATCTTGCAACTGCAATTAATTCATTTATTAGTTCTAACAGTTTGTGGAGTCTTTAGACTGCATATAGGATTATCATCAGCAAATAGCGATAATTTACTTTTTGTTGATATTCTCAGTGCATCTTTATTTCTTTTTCTTACCTAATTACTCTCACTGGAACTTCTAATATTATGTTTAGAAGTGGCGAGAGTAGACATCCTTGCTTTGTTTATGATTTTAGAAAAGAAGCTGTCAGTTTTTCACCATTTAATATGATATTAGCTTTGGGTTTTGTTATATATGGTCTTTATTATATTGAGGTAGATTATTTCTGGCTTTCTTGATGACTCAGCAGGTAAATTCTTTCTATACCTTTTTCATTCAGAATTTTTTATCATGAAAAGGTGTTGAATTTTGTTAAATGTATTTTCTATATCTGTGATGATAATCATATGATTATTGTCCTTTATTCTGTTACTGTAGTGTATTATGCTAATTAATTGGTATATGCTGCACCATCCTTGAATCTCAAGGATAAATCCACTTGGTCATGACATGCTTTTTAATATGCTGTTGAATTCAGTTTACTAGTATTTTGTTGAGGTTTTTCTTGTATGTAGTTCATCAGGAATATTGACCTGGACTTTTTTGTTTTCTCTTATGTTTATTTGCTCTCTAATATTTATTATTTCTTTCTTCTGCTGACTTTGGGCTTGGTTTATTCTTCTTTGTCTAGTTCTTTGAGATGTAAAGTTAGGTTGTTTATTTGAGCTCTTTTCTTTTTATGAGAGCATTTATCATTATAAACTTCCTTCTTAAAACTGATTTTTTTTAACCTTTAAATTTTGTTATGTTGTATTTTCATTCATATTTGCTTCAATATATTTCATAATTTCCCTTTTTATTTCTTGTTTGACCTGATTTTGATCTAGGAGTGTTGTTTAATTTTTACGTATTTGTGAATTTCCTTCTGCTATAACTTCTAGTTTCATTCCATGCAGTCAGAAATGATATTTGATATGATTTTAGTGTTCTTAAATTTGTTAAAATATATTTTGTGACCTAATAAAAATACAGGATATATTCCATCTCAAACACTATAGTTTTCGCCTCCAAAAATTTGATTGGAGTTTTTTGGTTCTATGTTTTTACTTAACACCTTCATTCTTTCCTTTAACATCTTGAACATATAGAATACAGATAACTTTTTAATGTTCTTGTCCACTAAGTCTCTTATTTGTGTTATTTCTGGTTCTCTTTCAATTGATTGATTTTTCTCCTTATTATGGTTCATGTTTTTCTGCTCATTTGCATTTCTGATAATTTTTAATTTATTTTCACATCATGTATTTTACCTTTTCATGTGCTGGATATTATTATTTTCTAAAAATATTTGGGTTTTGTTCTGAGACATGGCTAAGCTACTGAGAGACAGTATGCCCTCTTGGGTCTTGCTTTTAATAAACTTTTTAAAATATTTTTTATTGGAGTAGATTTACAATTTTGTGTTGTTTTTAGGTATATAGCAAAGTGAATCTGTTACACATATACATATATCCACCCTTTTTTAGATTTTTTCCCCATATAGGTCATTACAGATTACTGAGTAGAGTTCCTGTGCTATACAATAGGTTCTTGTTTTTCAGTCATGATATTTAGACAAAATCATGTCCAACTCTTTGTGACCCCATAGATTGCAGTATGCCAGGCTTCCCTGTCCTTCACTGTCTCCTGGAGTTCGCTAAAACTCAGGTCCATTGAGTCAGTGATGCCATCCAGCCATCTCATCCTCTGTTGTCTGCTTCTCCTCCTGCCCTCAAAGGTTTAGTAGTTATCTACTTTATATATAGTATTGTGTATATGTCAGTCTCAGTCTCCCAATTTGTCCCACCCCACCCCAGCCCCTGGTGACCATACATTTGTTTTCTGCATCTGAGACTTTACTGCTGGTTTTTAAAATATTCTTTCCCCATGTGGGCCATTATAGTGCATATAGTAGAGTTCCCTGAGGTTTATGGCAGGTTATTGTTAATTGTCTATTTTATGGATAGTAGTGTGTGTATGTCAGTCCCAGCCTCACAGTTATCCCTCCCTCACCGATCCCCTAGATAACCTAAGTTTGTTTTCTGCATCTGTGACTTTATTTCTGTTTTGTAAATAAGTTGATTTTGTACCATTTTTTAGATTCTAGATATGTGATATCATATGATATTTGCCTTTCTTTCTCTGACTTACTTTAATCAATAAGACAATCTCTAGATCCATCCATGTTGCTGCAAATAGCATTATCTCAGTCTATTTATGGCTAAGTAATATTCCACCATGTTTGTGTATATATGTATGCATGTGTATATATATACACACACACATATACCACATTTTTTTATCTACTTCTCTGTTCCTGTTGATGGACATTTAGGTTTCTTCTATGTCTTGTCTATTGTAAATAGTGCTGCAGTGAACAAAGAAGTGCATGTATTTTTTTGAAATAGGATTTTCTTCAAATACATGCCCAGGAGTGGGATTGCTGGATCATACAGTAGTTCTATATTTAGTTTTTTTTAAGGTACCTCCATACTGTTCTCCATAATGATTGCACCACTTCACCTTCCCACCAATAGTGTAGGAGAATTTCCTTTTCTCCATACCCTCTCCAGCATTGTTTGTAGATTTTTTAATGATGGAAATTCTGATGCATGTGAGGTGATACCTCACTGTGGTTTTAATTTACATTTCTCTTATAATTAGTGATGTTGAATATCTTTTCATGTGTTTTTTGGCTATCTGTATTCTTCTTTGGAGAAATATCTATTTAGATCTTCTGCACATGTTTTTATTTTTTTTTATTTTTTATATTGAGTTGCATTCAGTTCAGTACAGTCACTCAGTCATGTCCAACTCTTTGTGACCCCATGGACTGCAGCACACCAGGCTTCCCTGTCCAACACCAACTCCTGGATCTTACTCAAACTCATGTCCATAGAATCAGTGATGCCATCCAACCATCTCATCCTCTGTCATCCGCTTCTCCTCTTGCCTTCAATCTTTCCCAGCATCAGGGTCTTTTCCAATGAGTCTGTTTTTCGCATCAGGTGGCCAAAGTATTGGAGTTTCAGTTTCAGCATCAGTCCTTCCAATGAATATTCAGGACTGATTTCCTTTAGGATGGACTGGTTGGATCTCCTTGCAGTCCAAGGGACTCTCAAGAGTCTTCTACAACACCACAGTTCAAAAGCATCAATTCTTCAGCACTCAGCTTTCTTTATAGTCCAACTCTCATATCCATACATGACTACTGGAAAAACCATAGCTTTGACTAGAAGGACATTTATTGACAAGGTAATGTCTCTGCTTTTTAATATACTATCTAGATTGGTCATAGCTTTTCTTCCAAGGAACAAGTGTCTTTTAATTTCATGGCTGCAGTCACCATCTGCAGTGATTTTGGAGCTCAAACAAAGTCTCTTACTGTTTCCATTGTTTTCCCATCTGTTTGCCATAAAGTGATGGGACCAGATGCCATGATCTCAGTTTTCTGAATGTTGAGCTTTAAGCCAACTTTTTCACTCTCCTCTTTTACTTTCATCAAGAGGCTCTTTAGTTCTTCTTCACTTTCTGCCATAAGGGTGGCATCATCTGCATATCTGAAGTTACTGATATTTCTCCCTGTAATCTTAATTCCAGCTTGTGCTTCATTCTGACATTTTACATGATGCACCCTACATATAAGTTAAAGAAGCAGGGTGACAATATGCAGCCTTGACATACTCCTTTCCTGATTTGGAACCAGTCTGTTGTTCCATGTCAAGTTCTAACTGTTGCTTCCTGACCTTCATACAGATTTCTCAGGAGGCAAGTCAGGTGGTCTGGTATTCCCAACTCTTTAAGAATTTTCCACAGTTTGTTGTGATCCACAAAGTCAAAGGCTTTGGCGTAGTCAATAAAGCAGAAGTAGATATTTTTCCAGAACTCTCTTGCTTTTCGATGATCCATCGGATGTTGGCAATTTGATCTCTGGTTCCTCTGCCTTTTCTAAGTCCAGCTTAAACATCTGAAAGTTCATGGTTCGCATACTGTTGAAGCCTTGCTTAGAGAATTTTGAGCATTACTTTGCTAGCGTGTGAGTGAGTGCAACTGTACAGTAGTTTGAGCATTCTTTGCATTGCCTTTCTTCGGGATTGGAATGAAAACTGACCTTTTCCAGTCCTGTGGCTACTGCTGAGGTTTCTAAGTTTGCTGGCATATTGAGTGCAGCACTTTCACAGCATCATCTTTTAGGATTTGAAATAGCTCAACTGGAATTCCATCACCTCTACTAGCTTTGCATTAGCCGTTTATATATTTTGGAGATCAATCCCTTGTTGGTTGCTTCATTTGCAAATATTTTCTCAAATTCTGTGGGTTGGGCATGGGTCTTTTCATTTTATTTATGGTGTCCTTTGGTGTGCAAAAGTTTTTAAGTTTAGCTAGGTCCCATTTGCTTATTTTTGTTTTTATCCTCATTACACTAAGAGGTGGATCAAAAAAGATCTTGCTGTGATTTATGTCAGAGTGTTCTGCTTTATGTTTTCCTCTATGAGTTTTATGCTCTTTGGCCTTATGTTTAGGTGTTTAATCCATTTTTATTTTTTATAATGTTAGGGAGAATTCTAATTTCATTTTTTTACATAGTCTGAGAAGATAATTGGGGGGTTTAACTTTTTAATTTAGGTGAGGTTTTCAGTCAGTCATTTGGCTATAAAGAAAGACTAGGAAACTTGAAGGTACCTTTGCATAGCAGGCTCTTTGTTTTAAATCAAATTTTAGGTTTATTTATGATTGCTTGGAATTTGATATACTTGGAGGAGGGGTTAAAGTCACCATGCATAAGACTAACTTTAATTGGAGGTTCCCAACTGCCAAACACTGAGCAAGAATAAGAGAATACTCTAAGAATAAAAATTAAAGGGGTTGGGCAATTGGTTGAATGAGAAATGCACAATGGTAATCACACTTAAACAGCCTCCTGATAGAGAGATATGGTGATTTAATGGTTAAGGGTGAAACAGTGGTCTCTGTGTAAAAGATTAAAATGCTAGTATGGGTGATCATTGATTTAAATGTTTCATTGAAATCAAATTCTCCAACATCTGCCTACTATGGTTTATATAGTATCTTATTTACTTTTATTATAGAAGGTTTCATTCTGCGCCATAAGATTTATCATCTGTCTGCAGCAATCACAGTCAAGTTGCTGTTTCTTGAAATTAAAACAACTTTTGTTTTGAAAACCACAAAAACTAAGCTGTATGATTTGAGAAACTTATGTAAGTTCTGAGATTTTCAGATTTCTTTAGATAAGAATCATAAAATTGCAGATGTAAGAATATATAATAAGATTTAGGGAATTTCAATTTTATAACATAGACTAAAGCACTCTTGTCTATAATTTAATAGGGAAAATTGTCCTGGGATCATGAACTATGAAATTATAGCTTCAGAGGCTTCTCAATGACAACTAATACCAAGATTAAATAAGAGCTTTAGAATTAAACATCACAGTGTCATTGTATTGAAGGTTATATCTTTGTAAATAATAGCTATATAACTAAATCAGTGTATTATGAATTTTACCACTAGAAGTTAAGGATAAAAATTTAGGTGTAAGATGAATCAGTGATTTAAGATTGTAGACTAAAGAAATTGGTGGCAATATATTTTTTTTAAGCTGATAAAACTATGTACTATGTAATGAAATGCTTAATCTTCATACAGATTTTCAAATGGAATGTAAAATTTTATCATAATTAAAGTTCTAAATAATCTTCGTGAGGATAGGGACCTTATAAGTCTTGTCCACACGTGAACTCAGGACCCAGCCTGGCACCTGGCACATAGCAAGTGTATAGAGTTCCTTTTATTTCGATTTTAAAGTTGGAGCTGCTATTCCTCGCTTAGACACAAGAGGGCATGATTGAACCTGATATAGGAGAGGATGTGCTGATACTCTCGAGAATTGGTTTTGTTTTTTTCCAATTGTTCTTCATGGCATAGCAGGTCACTCTGGTTTTCATGGTGGCTCAGATGGTAAAGAATCTGCCTACAATACAGGAAACCTGGGTTCAATCCCTGGGTCAAGAAGATACTCTCGAGAAGGGATTGGCAACCCACTCCAGTATTCTTACCTGAGAATTTCGTGGAGAGAGGAGCCAGGTGGGGCTACAATCCATGGGGTCACAAAGAATCAGAAATGACTGAGTGACTAACGCACACACACACACACACACACGCACACACTGGCTGATCTTCTATAGCATAGCAAGCTTTCATGATCGCTCAGCAGGTAATAATCCACCTGCAATGCAGGAGACACAGAAGACGTGGGTTCAATCCCTGGGATACCCAGGAGGAGGAAATGACAACTGGATCCAAAATTCTTGACTGAAAAATCCCATGGACAGAGAAGCCCGGCAGGCTGCAGTCCGTGGAGTTGCAAAGAGTCCAACACAACTGAGTGACTAAGTATGAGCATGAGCGACATAGAGAAAGGACTATTAAAAAGCTGAACTTCACTGAAATTTAAATTTACTACAATATAAAGCTTAATAGCCACTTTCATTCATGATGTTTGAGATATACCGGAGAACTGAAAAAGCAAAAAGCAAAATAGAATGATGTAAAATTTTAGGAATTTTAAAATACAGCAACATTTCCTCACAAACTTGGCCTATGTCTCAGATCACTGCCATAGAAATCAGGCTTTTATTTGGATAGCATATTCCTTACATTTCATTTTTGCACACTTTTGGAAGTAGTGAACAGAAGCAGATTAGTGTAAGAAAATTAACCTTGATAAAGAAAATGTATTCTTTAGCCATATAAAGTTATTGCAAAATTCAGACTTAAATTGAAGAAAGTATGGAAAACCATTAGAAAATTCAGGTATGACCTAAATCAAATCCCTTATGATTATACAGTGGAAGTGAAAAATAGATTCAAGGGATTAGATCTGATAGAGTGCCTGAAGAACTATGGACAGAGGTTCTTGACATTGTACAGGAGGCAAGGATCAAGACTATCCCCAAGAAAGAAATGCAAAAAGGCAAAATGGCTGTCTGGGGAGGCCTTACAAATAGCTGAGAAAACAAGAGAAGCAAAAGGCAAAGGAGAAAAGGAAAGATATACCTATTTGAATACAGAGTTCCAAAGAATGACAAGGAGAGATAAGAAAGCCTTTCTCAGTGATCAGTGCAAAGAAATAGAGGAAAACAATAGAATTGGAAAGACTAGAGATCTCTTTAACAAAATTAGATATACAAAAGGGAAAGTTTCATGAAAAATGGGCACAATAAAGGGCATAAATGGTATGGACATAACAGAAGCAGAAGATATTAAGAAGAGGTGAAAAGAATACACAGAAGAACTATACAAAAAAGATCTTATGACCCAGATAATCATGATGGTGTGATCACTCACCTAGAGCCAGACATCCTGTAATGAGAAGTCAAGTGGGCCTTAGGAAGCATCACTACGAACAAAGCTAGTGGAACTGATGGAATTCCAGTTGAGCTATTTCAAATCCTAAAAGATGATGCTGTGAAAGTGCTGCACTCAATATGCCAGCAAATCTGGAAAACTCAGCAGTGGCCACAGGACTGGAAAGGGTCAGTTTTCATTCCAGTCCCAAAGAAAGGCAATGCAAAGAATGCTCAAACTACCACACAGTTGCACTCCTCTCACACGCTAGCAAAGTAATGCTCAAAATTCTCCAAGCCAGTCTTCAGCAATACATGAACCATGAACTTCCAGATGTTCAAGATGGATTTAGAAAAGGCAGAGGAACCAGAGATCAAATTGCCAACATCCATTGGATCATCAAAAAGCAAGAGAGTTCCAGAAAAACATCTATTTCTGCTTTATTGATTACGCTAAAGCCTTTGATTGTGTGGATCACAACAAACTGTGGAAAATTCTTAAAGAGTTGGGAATACCAGACCACCTGACCTGCCTCCTGAGAAATCTGTATGCAGGTCAAGAAGCACCAGTTAGAACTGGACATGGAACAACAAACTGGTTCCAAATCAGGAAAGGAGTACGTCAAGGCTGCATATTGTCACTCTGCTTCTTTAACTTATATGCAGGGTGCATCATGCAAAATGCCAGAATGAAGCACAAGCTGGAATCAAGATCGCAGGGAAAAATATCAATAACTTCAGATATGCAGATGACACCAGCCTTATGGCAGAAAGCAAACAAGAACTAAAGAGCCTCTTGAAGAAAGTGAAAGAGGAGAGTGAAAAAGTTGGCTTAAAGCTCAACATTCAGAAAACAGATCATGGCATCCGATCCCATCACTTCATGGCAAACAGATGGGAAAACAATAGAAACAGTAAGAGACTTTGTTTGAGCTCCAAAATCACGGCAGATGGTGACTGCAGCCATGAAATTAAAAGATGCTTGTTCCTTGAAAGAAAAGCAATGACCAATCTAGATAGTATATTAAAAAGCAGAGACATTACCTTGCCAACAAATTGTCCTTCTAGTCAAAGCTATGGTGTTTCCAGTAGTCATGTATGGATGTGAGAGTTGGGACTATAAAGAAAGCTGAGCTCTGAAGAATTGATACTTTTGAACTGTGGTGTTGGAGAAGACTCTTGAGAGTCCCTTAGACTGCAAGGAGATCCAACCAGTCCATCCTAAAGGATATCAGTCCTGAATATTCATTGGAAGGACTGATGTTCAAGCTGAAACTCCAATACTTTGGCCACCTGATGGGAAGGACTGACTCATTGGAAAAGACCCTGTTGCTGGGAAAGATTGAAGGTGGGATGAGAAGGGGCTGACAGAGGATGAGATGGTTGGATGGCATCACTGACTTGACGTACATGAGTTTGAGTAAGATCCAGGAGTTGGTGTTGGACAGGGAAGCCTGGTGTGCTGCAGTCCATGGGGTTGCAAAGAGTTGGACATGAGTGAGCAACTGAACTGAACTGAATGACAAATAAGGTGTGGAATTTGAATAATAGTCCCCAATATTTTATATGTTGGAAAGATGGAGGGTGTTTTATTGACCAGCCTAGACTTAATAGGTGACTTTGCTGGTTCTATGAAGATCAAGGCATAGATACTTCTTGAAAGTTGTATATTTTAATTGTGTAGCCATTATCTATAATATGGGCTTCCCTTGTGGCTCAGATGGTAAAGTGTCTGCCTACAATGCAGGAGACCTGGGTTCGATCCCTGGGTCGGGAAGTTCCCCTGGAGAAGGAAATGGCAACCCACTCCAGTATTCTTGCCTGGAAAATCCCATGGATGGAGGAGTCTGGTAGGCTACAGTCCACGAGGTTGCAAAGAGTCGGACACGACTGAGCGACTTCACTTTATCAATAATAATTCATCCGTCTTACAGAGGAGGGCTTGCATGCCCTAATTAAAAAATAAAGAGTCTAACAGATAACTTAATGACCCAGAATCACTTGTCTATAACTAATTCCCTATATATTTATCTTCCTTGGCAGAGGTCACTGTTCCACATTTGTGGCTGAAATTGATAGACATTCCTCAGCTTCTTATTTGATCTCCGGGAAGCATTTAGTGGCATTTGCTTCTCTTCTGTCTTAAAATATTACTGTCTCCTGTTTTCTTGATTACTTTCATGAACTTTCCTTTTCAGCCTGTCAAATGGGCTTCTCTTTCAGAGCTTCCCTTTTTGGCCCTCTTCTCTAATCTCACTCTATCTAGACACTTTTGCTCTATGACTTCGGTTATACTGTCCCAAAAGTATATAATTCTAGCTTAGCTCTCAAACTTGAGTTCTGGGCTTTCCAATGAGAAATTCAAATGTGTTCAAAGAGATCTAATCATTCCCTACCCTGAATCTGTTCTTCTTTCACTGCTTTGTCCATGAATGACAATACCATCTGTGCCGTGATCCAAGCCAGGTGTCTAAGCAGTCATTTTGTGTTCTTCCTTTCTGCTTCCATATCTAATCAGACACTCTGAGAGATACTATTGGTTGTCTGTCCAGCAGCCAATTCTAACCCTCTCTTCACTATCATTATAACCGACCTCCCACTATAGAGGCTGAAAGGGCCAGATTTTCTTCTCTCAGCTTTCCTTGCACTCAAGTCATGGGCATTTTTCCCTATATGATTAATGGGATTATTTGTTAAAAAGCAAAGACATCAGTTTGCCGACAAAGGTCTGTATAGTCAAGGCTATAGTCTTCCCAGTAGTCACGTATGATTGTGAGAGCTGGACTATAAAGAAGGCAGAGTGCTGAAGAATTGATGCTTTTGAACTCTGGTGCTGGAGAAGACTCTTGAGAGTCCCTCGGATTGCAAGGAGATCAAACCAGTCAATCTTAAAGGAACTCAAGCCTGAAAACTCATTGGAAGGACTGATGCTGAAGATGAAGCTCTAATACTTTGGCCACCTATTGTGAAGAGCTGACTCATTGGAAAGTCCCTGATGCTGGGATAGATTGAAGGCAGAAGGAGAAAAGGGTGACAGAGAATGAGATGGTTGGATGGTATCACTGATGCAATGGACCAAACTTGGGCAAACTCCAGAAGATGATTAGAGGCAGGGAAGCCTGGCGTACTGCTGTCTATGGGATCATGAAGAGTCCGACGTGACTTGGTGGGTGACTGAACAACAACAACAAAGGAAAGATCTTCCTCTCTTATTAAAAAGCAAAGAAATGCCTGTACAATGGATTTCTCCCTTTCTTTCCTGTTATGGGCATTGCTGTTTGAGAATCTGATGCACAAGTCTGCAGCTTGAGGCCATGAAAAATAGAAATACTACATGGAGAAGTCAACACAGAGTTCTGACAGGCATGTGGCAACTGTGCCTAACTTTGTTCCTCTTATATAAGAAAGTGACCCCCAATTACTCTCCTACTTACAGTTGAAATTTTCTGACTTAATGTTATAAAGATCTACCTTAAAGGCCAATTGATTTTAACTCCTAAACATCTTTTAAATCTTCCTCCATCTTTCAGTCCCCTTGTTTAACACCTCTGTTGGGTCTTTTCATTTCTTGCATGAATTGCTGCCACAGCAGCCTGGCTGGTTTCTCTTCTTCTATTCTTTGTTTTTCTCCAGTTTAGCTTTCCCTCAAATATCAGAAGGATTTTAATTTCAAACTTGAGATCATATCACACCTCTTCCCTTGTTACAAAATGTCCAGTGGTTCCTCTTAACTACTAGTTCAGGGGTCAGTTTCTAAGCATCAGCTACTATTTCAGCTGCTAGATCAGTTTGTCACATTTCCATAAATGTGGTTGGTAAAGACATCATGAGTTTGAATGGATCTAGACAATTTACTACTCATGGGACATCAGGTAGCATGAGCTTCCCCTTGCTCTCCCCTCTGCTCAAGGGGGTGATATGAAGTGGATCCTGGTGGACGTTGCACACATAATGGGTTTAGGTCACAGCTGAGCTTAGGAAACTGCTTTTATTAGAGAATTGCAAACTGCAAGCCAATCTGACTATTGTTTACTACCAAGGGAGACATTGCCTTAAGTATCTTGATCAGGAAACAAATCTATCCTTCAACCTAGAGAGAGACACTCTCTCTAGCCTCCAGGGATGTTTGTTGTATAAACATACTTGAAAAGATAACCTGAAACAAGGTAGAAATGCAGTGGAGAATTGCTCCGGACAAATAGGAACTAGGTTTGAGAATTAAACAGATCTGGAATTAAATTTATATGTAAATTTATATTAAATTAAATGGTTTCCAGATTTATTTCTCTAGTCCCAGAGTCTTCCCAAAACTCTAGTCTGATAAATTCAACTTCCTACTTAATAATTTCTAATTGACTCTAATGTCTGATAAGAATATCAAATATATGATATCCAAGTCTAAGCTCCTGGTGAAATGAAGTGAAGTCGCTCAGTCGTGTCCGACTCTTTGCGACCCCGTGGACTGTAGCCCACCAGGCTCCTCCATCTGTGGGATTCACTGCTTCCTCCCAAAGATTAATGGCAATTTGTCTTTCTGGTTGCTCCAGCCTCAAATCTTTCTCTCATTTTTGACTCCTCTCTTTGTCTTACACCCTGTTCAATCTATCTGCAATCCTGATGACTTTGCTTTCAAACATGTTGAGAATCTGACAACTTACCACTTTTATACTGTTATCACACTCATATGAAGATATGTTCTAACCAGTCTCCCTGCTTCCTTTTCTCAGATTGTTCTCAGTATAGTAGCCGAAGGAATCCTGTTAAAAACATGTCCTTCTAGGATCAAAATTCTTATCTGGAGCAAATGCCGAAGGCCTGACTGTGAACTACAAAGTCCTGTATTATCTGCCCCCTCTAACAGTGTATCCAGATCTCATCTTCTGTCGCTCTTCCCTTTTCCACTCAACTTCAGGCACATCAGCTCCCATCTCAGGACCTTTATACTTGCCATTGATTCTCCTTTAAGTGCCTTCCCCTTAGATATCTGCTTGTCCAACTCCCTCACTGCTGCTGCTGCTGCTAAGTCGCTTCAGTCATGTCCGACTCTGTGCAACCCCATAGACGGCAGCCCACCAGGCTCCCCCATCCCTGGGATTCTCCAGGCAAGAATACTGGAGTGGGTTGCCATTTCCTCCTCCAATGCATGAAAGTGAAAAGTGAAAGTGAAGTCGCTCAGTCATGTCCGACTCTTAGCGACCCCATGGACTGCAGCCTACCAGGCTCCTCCGTCCATGGGATTTTCCAGGCAAGAGTACTGGAGTGGGGTGCCATTGCCTTCTCTAAGCAATGACTCAAACGTTGCCTTCTCTCATATATTCTCTGCCTACTTGACAAATACACTTGGATGGCTAACAAGCATGTCAAATGTACTACATTGAACATGAGGGCCTCCTTGAACATCTTACTTCAGTCTTCACTCCTATTTCACTTATACGTTTCATTTATCACTACCTACCAAACTGTGTGTATGTGTATATGTAAAATACATTTAATTTTTATTTTGTATATTTTCTGTTGCTCTCTCTAGAATTTTATTTTTTTGAAGGTAGATATTTTTATCTCTTATCTTCATTACTGTAGTCTCAGTATCTGAAACATGCCTCACACACAGTAGGTTCTCAAATAATTGTTTGTTCAGTGAATGAGCTTTGGCTTTATCCCTTATTTTCCTCAGGCTTTGGAAAAGGTAATCTAAGCTTTATCTTTCTTATCAGTAAAAAGGGAAAAACAATAGCACTCCCTTGTGGAATTATTGTGAAGGTTATATAAAACACTTAGCATGCATAGTGCCTGGCACCCAGTCAGTCAGTTCAGTTCAGTTCAGTCACTCAGTCCTGTCTGACTCTTTGCAACCCCATGAATCACAGAACGCCAGGCCTCCCCGTCCATCACCAACTCCCAGAGTTCACTCAGACTCACATCCATCGAGTCAGTGATGCCATCCAGCCTTTTCATCCTCTGTCGTCTGCTTCTCCTGCTGCCCCCAATCCCTCCCAGCATCAGAGTCTTGTCCAATGAGTCAACTCTTTGCATGAGGTGGCCAAAGTACTGGAGTTTCAGCTTTAGCATCATTCCTTCCAAAGAAATCCCAGGGCTGATATCCTTCAGAATGGACTGGTTGGATCTCCTTACAGTCCAAGGGACTCTCAAGACTCTTCTCCAACACCACAGTTCAAAAGCATCAATTCTTCGGCACTCAGCCTTCTTCACAGTCCAACTCTCACATCCATACATGACCACAGGAAAAACCATAGCCTTGACTAGCCGGACCTTTGTTGGCAAAGTAATGTCTTTGCTTTTCAATATGCTATCTAGGTTGGTCATAACTTTCCTTCCAAGGAATGTCTTTTAATTTCATGGCTACAGTCACCATCTGCAGTGATTTTGGAGCCACAAAAAATAAAGTCTGACACTGTTTCCACTGTTCCCCCATCTATTTCCCATGAAGGGATGGGACCAGATGCCATGATCTTCGTTTTCTGAATGTTGAGCTCTAAGCCAACTTTTTCACTCTCCACTTTCACTTTCATCAAGAGGCTTTTGAGTTCCTCTTCACTTTCTGCCAGAAGGGTGGTGTCATCTGCATATCTGAGGTTATTGATATTTCTCCCGGAAATCTTGATTCCAGCTTGTGCTTCTTCCAGTCCAGTGTTTCTCATGATGTACTCTACATAGAAGTTAAATAAGCAGGGTGACAATATACAGCCTTGACGTACTCCTTTTCCTAATTGGAACTAGTCTGTTGTTCCATGTCCAGTTCTAACTGTTGCTTCTGACCAGCATACAGATTTCTCAAAGGCAGGTCTGGTGCTCTGGTATTCCCATCTCTTTCAGAATTTTCCACAGTTTATTGTGATCCACACAGTCAAAGGCTTTGGCATAGTCAATAAAGCAGAAATAGATGTTTTTCTGGAACTCTCTTGCTTTTTCGATGATCCAGCAGATGTTGGCAATTTGATCTCTGGTTCCTCTGACTTTTCTAAAACCAGCTTGAACATCTGGAAGTTCACAGTTCACGTATTGATGAAGCCTGGCTTGGAGAATTTTGAGCATTACTTTACTAGCGTGTGAGATGAGTGCAATTGTGTGGTAGTTTGAGCATTCTTTGGCATTGCCTTTCTTTGGGATTGGAATGAAAACTGACCTTTTCCAGTCCTGTGGCCACTGCTGAGGTTTCCAAATTTGCTGGCATATTGAGTGCAGCACTTTCGCAGCATCATCTTTCAGGATTTTAAATAGCTCAACTGGAATTCCATCACCTCCGCTAGCTTTGTTCGTAGTGATGCTTTCTAAGGCCCACTTGACTTCACACTCCAGGATGTCTGGCTCTAGGTCAGTGATCACACCATCATGATTATCTGGGTTGTGAAGATCTTTTTTGTACAGTTCTTCTGTGTATTCTTGTCACCTCTTCTTAATATCTTCTGCTTCTGTTAGGTCCATACCATTTCTGTCCTTTATCGAGCCCATCTTTGCATGAAATGTTCCCTTGGTATCTCTAATTTTCTTGAAGAGATCTCTTGTCTTTCCCATCCTGTTGTTTTCCTCTATTTCTTTGCATTGATCACTGAGTAACGCTTTCTTATCTCTTCTTGCTATTCTTTGGAACTCTGCATTCAGATGCTTATATCTTTCCTTTTCTCCTTTGCTTTTCGCTTCTCTTCTTTTCACAGCTATTTGTAAGGCCTCCCCAGACAACCATTTTGCTTTTTTGCATTTCTTTTCCATGGGGATGGTCTTGATCCCTGTCTCCTGTACAATGTCACGAACCTCATTCCATAGTTCATCAGGCACTCTATGTATCAGATCTAGGCCCTTAAATCTATTTCTCACTTCCACTGTATAATCATAAGGGATTTGATTTAGGTCATACCTGAATGGTCTAGTGGTTTTCACCCAGTAGGCATTCTGATTCCCTAGGGATGGAGGTACTGTGCCATCCTCATTCCAGTTTGTATTAGCCATGAAACTTCTTAGCATTCTGTCTTACATTCTACATTAATTGTTGAAGTTATTGTCTAATTCTTGTTTCTCTGCCTACCTTGGCATTTGACTTATAGGAGGAACTAAGGGAATAAAGGGTTTCCCAGGTGGTACAATGGTAAAGAATCTACCTGCTAATGCAGGAGACATAGGTTCAATCCCTGGGTTGGGAATATCCCTGGGAGTAGGAAATGACACCTCACTGCAGTATTCTTGCCTGGAGAAAGTTCCATAGACAGAGGAGCCTGGTGGGCTGCAGAACCTGTGTCTCCTGCGTCTCTTACATTCCATTCTCAAAGAATAGGACACTACTGAGCACATTCCATGCACACGTAGGTGAAAAAAGTAATTTGGTAGGTTACAGTTTGCTGAACCTCAGAACTAACATAGAGTGCTGAGGAGGCTGGTAAAATCATAAAGAAAAAACTGAGGTTTAGTGGGATTCACGGCATTGCTAGATCTTAGCTGCTAATGATTTTTTTGTTGTTTAGATAAAAATGAGTCTCACATTTTCTAAATGATACTGAAATGAAAGTGTTTTGAAACAGAAGAAATCCATGTACACACGAACAATATGTGAGTTCTTCAATTCCAATTGTTGTGGACCTTGGCAAGCATTTAAACACATTTTTACCATTTTGATGAAATTGTGCTAGAAGTGTGATATCACCTTTACTCTTCTCATTCTCTTGTGCTTCATGTATATACATAGTATTGGTAGATCAAGCAAACAATGCCTAGTTTTGTTAAGCTGTTTGTTTTTAAAGAAGAGATCAATTCACAATACAATATTTGTCTTCTCAAAAATAAAATAGGTCATTATTATGTGCTATTTGAGGATTTAAAAAATACATTTTGCCTCTAAATTAGTGTCTGAATGACATTAATTAAAATAGCTGTAGAGTCATGGTTTAATATTCAGTAAGTCTTTGGTAATGTCTTACTTAGTAATTATTTTGACAAAGCAATTTATAGAAAGCATCACTATCTCATCAATTTAAAATTATCATCTTACAAATCAAAATAGTTTGGGAGTACTGATAGGTGATTGAAATAAGAAAGATATTTGACAAAGAGAGCAGTTTCTGGGCATCTGGGGAAAGTTGGAACAATTTTTGTTGGTGTATTTATTTTCTATTGCTGTAAATGTTACTACAAATGATAGATTAAAGGAGCACAAATTTATTATCTTACAGTTGTGGGAGTCAGAAGTCTGACACATTAAAATTAATGTGTCAGCAGAGCTGCCTTCATTCCTGGAGGAAGGAGAGTTCGTTTTCTTGCCTTTCCAACTTGTAGAGGTTTCCTGGATTCCTTGGCTCACAGCCCCTTTAATCTGCAAAGCCAGCAAGGCCTTTCTCCATATGCCATCTCTCTTGTTCTGATGGTTCTGCTTCCCTCTCCCACATTTAAGGAGCCATAAGGATTAATTGAGCCCAGCTGGATAATCCAGGATAATTTCCTTACTCTAACATCAGCTGATTAGCAACCTTAATTCCATCTGTAACTGTAACTCCCTCATGCCGCGTAATGTAAGATATTTACAGGTCCTGGGGATCAGGATATGGACATCTGTGAAAGTAAAAGTTGCTCAGTCATGTCTGACTCTTTGCAACCCCATGGAATGTAGTCCACCAGGCTCCTCTGTCCATGGAGTGGATTAATTGGAGAAAATTGTATAAGATAGTACCATAGTTATGGTTGTTTCTTTAGATAAAGAGTTAAGGAGTGAATGCACACTACATATTTTATATGTGCTCACATCTCAGTTTGCCTTTTAAGAAGTTTTGATCATTTTAGAAAGTTCTGATCATGCTTTGTTCCAGATTGAACCCATCACTGGAAATTACCTTCTCTAACAGTACTTATTTTCCTGCTGATTTGCCACTTTTATTTTCTAGTGAATGATTTTGCACTTTTCAATAATATATGCCAATTGATTGGATATGAACTTTCTAGTACTCAATATCTCTTTATTGTTATCTTCTGGCAGGCAGAGAATGATTTTTTTTACTCATTATACTAAGTTTAGTTTGCACAGATTTCTACCCACCACCGGGGGAAAGGGGTTGCATTTGAAACAGCAAGAGATGCAAAAATGAGCAAACAGTAGTTTTCACACATTTAAAACATTTACAGAACTTTATCTTCAAATAACATATCTTCAGATAACAAATCTGTAGACCATTATTTGAAGCAGATGAAAACTGTTTTGTTGGCAGAGAGAGAGCTCTAACCTCACTCCTCACTTGCTACTCTTAGCAAATCCATCTTTAAAAAGAGTAAATTCATGTGTCTTCAGGGAAGGTACCAGGAAGTTGAGGATGAAACAAATAAAAACTTTTATTTTGTATTTATTTTTTATTAAAAATGTTTTTCCCAGCTTTATTGAGATATAGTTAACATATAACATTTATAAGTTTAAGGCGTACAGTATAATGATTAGCTACATGTATATATTGCAAAATGATGCCACAACAAGGTTAGTTAACACATCTATCACCACACATAGTTAAAATTTGTGTGTGTGGTGAGAACTTTTAAAACCTACTGTCAGTAATTTTCAAATACACAGTACAGTATTGTTAACTATAGTCCCCATGCTGTACATTACAGGATTTATTCAACTGGAATTTTATACCCTTTGACCACTTTTCACATTTCCCCCCACCCCTCACCCCTGTCCTTGGCAACAAACAAAAATTTTAGTAGAAGACAGAGTGTCCAGGGTAGACAAAGAATGAGGTACAATGTGGAATGGAAGTTCTGGAAATAGAAAAGTCATAATAAGCTGCTGGAATCTGTGGTGCTGGGGTCATGACTTAAAGTTCAAGTAAGGTTTTGGAAGAGCCAAGATAATAAGAACGCTTGTTCCTTGGGAGAAAAACTATGACAAACTTAGCTTATGAAAAAACAAATACATCACTTTACCAACAAAGGTCCATATAGTCAAAGCTATGATTTTTCCAGTAGTCATGTATGGATGTGAGAATTGGACCATGAAGAAGGCTGAGTGCCCAAGAGTTGATGCCTTCAAACTTTTTTGCTGGAGAAGACTCTTGAGAGTCCCTTGGACAGCAAGGAGATCAATCCAGTCAATCCTAAAGGAATATTCACTGGAAGGACTGATGCTGAAGCTGATGTTCCAAGCCTGATGCAAAGAAAAAGACTCTGATGCTGGGAAAGATTGAGGGCAGGAGGACAAGGGGGTGACAGTGGATGAGATGATTGGATGGCATCACTAACTCAATGGACATTAATTTGAGCAAACTCAAGGAAGCCTGGTGTGCTACAGTCCATGAGGTCACAAAAAGACATGACTGAGTCACTGAGCAGCAATAACAAAAATAATAAAGAAGCAGCACAGGCAGAATACAGAGCTGAGTGAGGGCAAAGAAACCAAGGAAGACAGGGTATGATTGTAGATAGCACATTCACCAAGAGAATAGCACTGGCTGAATTTATGAGAAATTGAGAAATTTGAGTCAAGACATGAAATGAGGAAGGCTGGAGGAAAGCCTTAAATAGCAGAGTGAAGAAATTGAGTTTATTTTACTTGTTCATGGGAAACTTGCACTAAACATTGTAGTCAGGAATTAGCAGCAGGTTGGGTTACAAAAGTGAGCCTCATTTATGAAACCTGTTGATAGTTTCCTTTGAGTTAAGCAAAGAATGCACATTGGTGAGACGTGACGACTACTTTGACTTTCTGTTGAGCAGTACAATGTGTCCTAGCTTGTGACAAAGAAAGCTCTCAGTCATAGCCACTGACTCCAGAGACTTTCTTTCTTGCAACCCACTCTGTTCTTTTCTGTAACAGCACACATGAACTTTTCCTATTCCTAGAAGGGCCTTTAACTTGGTTTAAACACAGAGCTCAAGTGACTATACAACTTACTTATGTTACATCCTTGACAGTGGTTTCATTGTGGTGAATTCCCACAATACGACTGATTTGGCAGGTGTGAGTGGGACTTTGCATGTCTTTAGACCTCAAAGGAAATCGTGGCTTATTTTTCACATGTTCTGTCAGTGTTTGTTATAAATAAGTTCAGTCGATTCCACTGTCATATCATAGAATGTATAGTTTTTGGTAACAACTTTTTATTTTCATTGAGTCTTAAGCTGAGTATTCTGTCACATTCTTTCTGTTGTTATTACTGTGTTATTTGTGTAGATTTCTGGTTCACACCACTGAAAAAAACACTCATGGCAACTTTTATTCACTTTCTGTGGAACACCACTGAAGGGCCCTGTTGGCCCCGTTTCTGTATATGGCACCATCATTCCTTCTGTTTCTTAGGCAGCAAAGCAGGGAGTCATCACTGATGTTTTCTTTTCCTCTCTCCAATTCATTCAATTTTTAAAAATACGACAATTATCCACACTGTCTGTCTGAACACCATTTACAGTGTGACTGTAAATGGGAGGGATCTACTTCTCTTCTCCTTGAGTCTGAGCAGGCCTTGTAAAATCTTTGGAGAAATGCCTTGTTACCTACTTTGATTCATAGATGATGTGCTATTTCCAAGCCTAGGCATCAAGCAGCCCAGCAAACTTCTGTTGCCCTCACATATCCTCCTTGTACCTCTGTTCTGCCGCCAGGAGAACAGACCTGGGCTAGCCTGCTGCATGACAGAAGACCTTGCACCAGGAATCAGTGGATTCATCCTGACTGAGGCCCCAGACATGTGGGAGAATCCAGCCAATGTTAGTAGAGCTATCTTACAACTCATTCACCAGTTGGCTGAGGCACATGAGCAAGGTCCTTCCAAGCCTTCCTGGTCCTCACTAATCCATCAACCTACTCTTGAAATAAAGTCTTGTTATTTGAAGCCACTAAATTTTGGGTGGTTAGTTATGCAGCAAAAGCTAACTGATTCAGGCTCCTGCACTTAACTGTTCTCTGAGTATTATAGTTTCTACCTCCTTAATATAATTCCTTTGAATGTTGGAGTTCCCTGGAGGTCCAGCGGTTCAGACTTGGTGCTTTCACTACCAAGGGCACAGGTTCCATCCCTGATCAGAGTGCCGAGATCCTAGAAGCCATGCTGCTGCTGCTAAGTCACTTCAGTCGTGTCCGACTCTGTGCGACCCCAGAGATGGCAGCCCACCAGGCTCCCTCGTCCCTGGGATTCTCCACTGGAGTGGGTTGCCATTTCCTTCTCCAATGCATGAAAGTGAAAAGTGAAAGTGAAGTCGCTCAGTCGTGTCCGACTCTTAGCGACCCCATGGACTGCAGCCAACCAGGCTCCTCTGTCCATGGGATTTTCCAGGCAAGAGTGCTGGAGTGGATTGCCATTGCCTTCTCCGAGAAGCCATGCAGTGCAGCCAAAAGAAAAAAAGAAATCTTCCTGATTTCTTTGCATTTCATTTTTGCCTTCTTTGTTGCCTTCTATCTAAGTTTTAATCCTGCCTCATTTCTACTACCAGAATACTCATTTTATTCTTCTACTTAAAACTCTTTAATGGCCCATCAAAAGTAATAAGGTGCACACTGCTGAAAGCAGTCACCCTGATAGCTAAGAGCCCAATTTATTGTCTCAGACACCCTGGTGGTGGTGGTGGTTTAGTTGCTAAGTCGTGTCCAACTCTTGCGACGTCAGGGTCTGTAGCCCACCAGTCTCCTCTGTCCATGGGATTTCCCAGGCAAGAATACTGGAGTGTATTGCCACTTCCTTCTCCAGGGGATCTTCCCGACCCAGGGATCAAACCTACGTCTCCTGTATTGCAAACAGTCTCTGGCATTGCAGGTGGATTATTTACTGCTGAGCCACCAGGGAAGTCTCAAACTCCCTGGCTCCTTTACTTTATTGCTGTGTGACCTGGGGCAAGTTACCAAACCATTCTGTGTTTCAGTTTCCTCATGCTTAAAATGGAATAAAAATGAGACTTTTAAAGTAGAGTCTAGAATAGAACCTGTCACATCATAATTGCACAAATTATATGCACTATGATTTTTACTCTTTAATATGAAAGTGAAAGTCACTCAGTCTTGTCTGACTCTTTGTGACCCCCATGGACTATACAGCCCATGGAATTCTCCAGGCCAGAATACTGGAGTGGATAGCCTTTCCCTTCTTCAGGGGATCTTCCCAATCCAGAGATTGAACCCAGGTCTCCCAAATTGCAGACAGATTCTTTACCAGCTAAGCCACAAGGGAAGCCCATGAAATAAGACCATTCATGAACTGGCTGTTTTATTCTCCCTCTAAAGTCATGTGTCATTCATTATGACTTCTTCAGAACTCAGTCAAAACCCTTGGTTCTTCCAATATGTACCATGTTGTTTAAAGCCTCCATGTTTTTATTCATGTTGCTTCAATGTTTCCAATACCTGGTCCCTGCCTCTCTTTTCTCTGGCCTCTAGTCCCCCTCTCTGACTATATCAACTTCTCTTTCTATGCTTACCTCAAGCAGTGCCCTCATATTGAAGTCTTTTCTAGACTCTGCTGCTGTAATCAATTAGTCATGCCTTGATTCACACTCCATAGTATCCTGCGCATTCACCTTGCATGGTATGTCTCGGCTTATTTACTTCATACTGTTGGTTCCTTTAAACAGTGCCCTATTTGTGCTTGTTTCTCCATCACCTAGAACAATGCTTGACACATGGTATGAACTTCATAAATGATGATTATACATTTAGGACATTATAAAGTCACAGAGGAAGTAATTGAGAAGAAATGAATCAAGCTCTAATTTTCTGTTTCCAAAATGCTAAAGCCACTGGTGCTCTTGGAGTAACTGCAGATTACTGTAGCCAAGGAGGCTATTGGGGAGGGGTTGAATGTAGGCAAGAGAGTTGCAGTAGGGCACCGGTGGGTTATGCTTGTGGATCTTAAAAAACTTGGAAGGTGGTACTATAACTAGAACCCTGAGAAAAAGTTGAAATCTGGGAATGTGGCATTACTAATAGAGGCATGTGGACATTGCCTACTTTGGTCAGAACAGAAGGATTCCTACCACTTTAGTCTCTATGGAATACAGTTTAAAAATTGGGATCCTTGACAGTAAGGTAATCTTCAAGTTACATATGCTATGTGCTGACTTCATGTTTCTTATATATTTTTTGTTAGTATTTTCTCTTCTTGTAATCTTAATGTTCTTAATGCTAGAAGGAAGGATGGAAAGCTTCTGATCATATATGCTATAGGATATACTGTCAGGAATGTTGGGATGGGATATATTTCATGAAGTTGATGTTTCATGAATTTAGTGACCCAAGTTTATTTCCAGTGATTAAAAAAGCACTCCAGTAGAGTCTGTTTGTAAACCAAACATCATGTAACACAGTGGAGAAAGTTGGAACTGCGTATTACACAGTAACTGCCCACAGCTCTCCCCCCAACAAAGGGAAACCATCATTCTATTTTCCATCTCTGGGTTTCCCAGGTGGCTCTAGTGGTAAATAATCCACTTGCCAGTGCAGGAGATGTAAGAGATGTAGGTTCAATCCCTGGGTGGGGAAGATCTCTTAGAGAAGGTGATGGCAACCCACTCCAGTAGTCTTGCCGGGAGAATGCCATGGACAGAGGAGGCCGGCAGGCTATAGTCCATGGGGTGCAAAGACAGACATCACTGAAGTGACTTTGCACACACACACACATGCACACTTTGCATCTCTACTGTAAGAACTTCTTGTCAGTGGAATCATATGGTATTTGTGATGCGCTTATTTGGCTTGGCTTAATGTCCTCAGGGTTCATCCATGTTATAGCATAATTACCTTCCTTTTTAAGGCTGAATCATAAATCAGCCTTAAATACATACATGTAAATGTATATAACATGTTCTGCTTCTCCAGTCATCCATCAACAGATGCTTGGGTTGCTTCTAAAATTCAGCTATTGTGAATAATGTTGCTATGAATGTTGGTTCGTAGTCATCTCTTTGAAACTGTGCTTTCAATTCTTGTGGCTAGATACCTGGAAGTGGAATTGCTGGATCATATGGTAATTCTTCTAAAATTTTGGGAAACTGCTGTACTGTTTTATACAGCTGCTGCTGCTGCTGCTAAGTCACTTCAGTTGTGTCCAACTCTGTGTGACCTCATAGACAGCAGCCCACCAGGCTGCCCTGTCCCTGGGATTCTCCAGGCAAGAACACTGGAGTGGGTTGACATTTCCTTCTCCAATGCATGAAAATGAAAAGTGAAAGGGAAGTCGCTCAGTCGTGTCCGACTCTTCAGTGACCCCATGGGCTGCAGCCTACCAGGCTCCTCCATCCATGGGATTTTCCAGGTGAGAGTACTGGAGTGGGGTGCCATCGCCTTCTCTGGTTTTATACAGCAGCTGCAGCTGTACCATTTTACATTTCCCTCAACAGCACAAAATGATTCTCTATATCGTCATGAACACTGTTGAATTTATGTAGTAGTCATCTTAATGGGTATGAAGTGATGTCTCATTGTGATATGTATGGGGTGAAATTTCATTGTAATTTTGATTTGTATTTACCTAATGTTTAGTGCGGTAGTTTGAGCATTCTTTGGCATTGCCTTTCTTTGGGATTGGAATGAAAACTGACCTTTTCCAGTCCTGTGGCCACTGCTGAGTTTTCCAAATTTGCTGGCATATTGAGTGCAGCACTTTCACAGCATCATCTTTCAGGATTTTAAATAGCTCAACTGGAATTCCATCACCTCCACTAGCTTTGTTCGTAGTGAGGTTTTCTAGGGCCCACTTGAGTTCACATTCCAGGATGTCTGGCTCTAGGTCAGTGATCACACCATCATGATTATCTGGGTCATGAAGATCTTTTTTGTACAGTTCTTAGAATGCTCAAACTACTGCACAACTGCACTCATCTCACACGCTAGTAAAGTAATGCTCAAAATTCTCCAAGCCAGGCTTCAGTAATATGTGAACCATGAACTTCCTGATGTTCAAGCTGGTTTTAGAAAAGGCAGAGGAACCAGAGATCAAATTGCCAACATCTGCTGGATCATCGAAAAAGCAAGAGAGTTCCAGAAAAACATCTATTTCTGCTTTATTGACTATGCTAAAGCCTTTGACTGTGTGGATCACAATAAACTGTGGAAAATTCTGAAAGAGATGGAAATACCAGACCACCTGATCTGCCTTTTGAGAAATCTGTATGCTGATCAGGAAGCAACAGTTAGAACTGGACATGGAACAACAGACTAGTTCCAATTAGGAAAAGGAGTACGTCAAGGCTGTATATTGTCACCCTGCTTATTTAACTTCTATGCAGAGTACATCATGAGAAACACTGGACTGGAAGAAGCACAAGCTGGAATCAAGATTTCCGGGAGAAATATCAATAACCTCAGATATGCAGATGACACCACCCTTCTGGCAGAAAGTGAAGAGGAACTCAAAAGCCTCTTGATGAAAGTGAAAGTGGAGAGTGAAAAAGTTGGCTTAAAGCTCAACATTCAGAAAACAAAGATCATAGCATCCGGTCCCATCACTTCATGGGAAAAAGATGGGGAAACAGTGGAAACAGTGTCAGACTTTATTTTTTGTGGCTCCAAAATCACTGCAGATGGTGACTGCAGCCATGATATTAAAAGATGCTTACTCCTTGAAAGGAAAACTATGACCAACCTAGGTAGCATATTCAAAAGCAGAGACATTACTTTGCCAACAAAGGTCCGTCTAGTCAAGGCTATGGTTTTTCTTGCGGTCATGTATGGATGTGAGAGTTGGACGGTGAAGAAAGCTGAGCGCCAAAGAATTGATGCTTTTGAACTGTGGTGTTGGAGAAGACTCTTGAGAATCCCTTGGACTGCAAGGAGATCCAACCAGTCCATTCTGAAGGAGATCAGCCCTGGGATTTCTTTGGAAGGAATGATGCTAAAGCTGAAACTCCAGTACTTTGGCCACCTGATGTGAAGAGTTGACACAATGCAAAAGACTCTGATGCTGGGAGGGATTGGGGGCAGGAGGAGAAGGGGACGACAGAGGATGAGATGGCTGGATGGCATCACTGACTCAATCAATCTGAGTGTGAGTGAACACTGGGAGTTGGTGATGGACAGGGAGGCCTGGCGTGCTGTAATTCATGGGGTCGCAAAGAGTCGGACACGACTGAGTGACTGAACTTAACTCTACTGAATGGTTAGTGAAGCTGAACATATTTTCATGTGCTTATTAGTCATATATGTATCTTTGGAGAAATATCTACTGGAGTTCTTTGCTTATTTTTGAATCGGGTTGTTTGTTTTTTATTGTGGAGTTTAGGAGTTCTCTGTTTATCCTGGATTTGACCTTTATCAGATATATGATGTAAAAATATCTTCTCTGATTTTCTGAGCTGCCTCTTTACTTTGTTGATGATGTGTTGTGATACACACAGTTAAAAAATTTTCATCGAGTTCAGTTTGTCTCTTTTTTTCTTTGTTTGCCTGTGCCTTTGGTGTCATATCCAGGAAAGTGAAAGTGAAAGTGAAGTCTCTCAGTCATGTCTGACTCTTTGCAACCCCGAGGGCTGTAGGCCACCAGGCTCCTCCATCGATGGGATTTCCCAGGCAAGAATACTGGAGTGGGTTTCCGTTTCCTTCTCCAGGGGATCTTCCATGGGATCACCCAGGCAAGAATACTGGAGTGGGTTTCCATTAACGTCTTCAGGGGATCTTCCTGACCCAGGGATCGAACCTGGATCTCCCACATTGCAGGCAGATGCTTTAACCTCTGAGCCACCGGGGAAGCCCACCAAATCCAGGAAATCACTGCCAAATCCAATGCTATGAATTTTTTGCCCTGGATTTACTTCTAAGAATTCTGTAGTTTGAAGTCTTATGTTTAAGTAAGTATTCTGAGTTTTGTTTTGATTTGTGGTTTTAGGTGAAGGTTTTACTTCATTCTCTTGCTTGTGAATATCTAGTTCCTCTTCTACTTGTTGAAGAAATCTACTGTCTTTTTCCCCTTGAATAGTCTTGGCTACTCTGGTTGAAAATCATTTGACTGTAGAGGCAAGGGTTTATTTCTGGGATTTCTGTTTTTCACTGGTCTATGCATCTGTCTTTATGCCAGTACCATACTCTTTTGATTATGATAGACTTTTCATAAGTTCTGAAATCAGGAAATGTGAATCCTCCAGCTTTATGTGTCTTACACATTTTTGTGACACCCTTTCCCATGGAAGCACTTAATAGATACTTCAAACACGTGTACATTTAATGATGGAACTGCGACTATTATGTAATGTGGGACATGCTGAGAGACTTGCTCTCACCTTGCAAACCTAGAATACTTTTCACAGAACTATTTTCAACAGGAAGATATCAAACATATTTTTCATAATATAAAATTGCCAAATACTGCTTACTGGAAGCTACTATTCTGGTGAAGAATAAATTGATTTATTCTCACAATGTTTTGCCCTCTTTTATATTCATTAAAATTCAGGTGATTGTTATTACAGAAAGAAAATCTTTTTCAGTTTAGTCATGGATTCTGAGCATAAAGTTTTTCCAGTGCTGAAAAATTGATCTGACACAATTTTTTATCCATAGCAAAATAGCATGATCTCTTATTACAGTTTTGACCCAACATTATGGTATGGATTAAAAGTCTAAGGAAGTATTATAGAGGATGTTAACATTGTATTTGGCAATGCCATGATATAAAGATATGAAGACAAAATGATTAGAATCCAGGGAAGTAAATATCATAAGTGATTGTACATTATAAATCATCTTAGTAAAAGAAGTCTAGGCATTGTAGTTTTATTAAACAAAAAATTATGTTTGTTTTAAAATTTATGAGCATATCATTCATCATCTTTTCAATTTTTCTTAAAGTAAGAGTTTCAAAATTTAAGGCATCTGAAAATTCATTGTGTTAGTTAAGGTAAGGCTTATGTGCTGTTATTAATAGAACTAACAAAATAATTCAGTGGCTTAGAAAACAAGTTGCCTTTTTTCTTTGTACTATATAGTCTGTGGTGAGCATTCTAGGTTAGCCTATAGCTATGCTCTGGGCAATCTTTCAGAGTACCAGCTTCCTTCTCTTTTGTTTTTGATGATTCCCTGAGGTATTGTCTTCTCCAGCTTGAGTGAAGCTGGTTTCAGGCACTTCCTTATTCTAGTTTGTGAGAAGAGAACCGGAACACAGGAGCTTAGTGCCAGGTTTTATAGGTCAGGCTGGGAAGGGGTAAGTGTCATTTCTGCTGGTGTTCCTTCGGTGACAGCTCAGTCACTAATTTACATGTAGCTACAAGTTGTTGTTGTTCAGTCACTCAGTTGTTTTCAGTTCTTTGCAACCCCATGGACTGCGGCACTCCAGGCCTCCCTGTCCTTCACCATCTCCCAGAGGTTGCTCGAACTCATGTCCACTGACTTGGTGATACTATCCAACCATCTCATCCTATTATCCCCTTCTCCTCCTTCCTTCAATCTTTCCCATTGGAAATGGTCATTTCCAGTGAGTCGGCTCTTTGCATCAGGAGCCAAAGTATTGGACCTGTAGGACCTTCAGCTCAGTCCTTCCAATGAATATTTAGGGTTGATTTACTTTAAGATAGACTGGTTTGATCTTCTTGCTGTCCAAGGGACTCTGAAGAGATTTTTTCAGCACCACAGTTCAAAGGCATCAATTCTTCGGCACTCAGACTTTTTTTTTCTTGTCCAGCTCTCACATATGTATATGACTAATGGAAAAACCATAGCTTTGACTAGACGGACTTTTGTTGGCAAAGTAATGTCTCTGGTTTTTAATACAGTATCGTGGTTTGTCATTGGTTTCTTCCAAGGAGCAAGCATCTTTTAATTTCATGGCTACAGTTACAATCTGCAGTGATTTTGGAGCCCCCCAAAATAAAGTCTGTCACTGTTTCCACTGTTTCCCCATCTATTTGCCATGAAGTGATGGGACCAGATGCTATGATCTTCATTTTTGAATGTTGAGTTTTAAGCCAGTTTGTTCACTCTCCTCTATCATCTTCATCAAGGGACTCTTTAATTCCTCTTCATTTTCTGCCATACGGGTGGTGTCATCTGCAGATCCAAGATTTTTGATATTTCTCCCCACAATCTTGATTCCAGCTAATACTTCATCCAGTCTGGCATTTCTTATGATGTACTCTGCATATAAGTTAAATAAGTGGGTGAAAATATACATCCTTGACATACTCCTTTCCTAATTTTGAACCAGTCCATTGTTCCATGTCTGGTTCTAACTGTTGCTTCATGACCTGCATACAGGTTTCTCAGGAGGCAGATAAGGTGGTCTAGTATTCCCATCTCTTTAAGAATTTTCCACAGTTTATTGTGATCTACATAGTCAAAGGCTTTAGCATAGTCTTTGAAGCAGAAGTAGATGTTTTTCTGGAATTCTCTAGCTTTTTCTATGATCCAACAGATGTCGGCAATTTCATTTCTGGTTCTTCTGCCTTTTCTAAATCCAGCTTACACATCTGGAAGTTCTTGGTTTACGTACTGTTGAAATCTAGCTTGAAATATTTTAAGCATTACTTTGCTAGCATGTGAAATGAGTGCAATTGTGTGGTAGTTGGATATATTCAGATGGATATATCTTTCCTTTTCTCCTTTGTCTTTTGCTTCTCTTCTTTTCTCAGCTATTTGTAAGGCTTCCTCAAATAGCTGGGAACTGGGAAATAAGGTCCTAGGTAGGCAGTCATGTCAGCTCTAGCTCTCTTACTATGTACAAAAGGGAAAATCAACTTTGGATAACAGGCAGTGTCCTCCTCAGTCACTGAGACCAAAGCTTTCAGTTTCCTAATGGGAGAAGGGAGACTGGAAAGCCATTGTCACTTACCGCCTATGTGATCTTGGCCTTAAAGCCTTTACCACTCATTTGACCTTGAATACTTCACCTTTACCACTTACCATTATGCGAACTTGAGCACATAATTTCTGCTACTCATCACCCAACTGACCTTTAACAATTAAGCTCTGTCATTTATGTCCTATGGACTTTGGACACATAGTCTCTACCACTTACCATTTATGTGACTTGGACTCGTGACCTCTATGATCTAACACCTTTGTGACCATCTTCTTGTAATTTCTACCACTTTAGCACCTATGTGACCATGGCCTATAACCTTGATAAGCATCTTTTTCTCATCTTTACTTCATAGGATTGTGTTAGACAAGGTAATTAATATAAAGACATTAGAAAAATGATGAACACGTAGTGTTCGATAAATATATGCTACTGTTTGCTGCCATTACCACCACTGCTAACTCGTTACTACTATTTTGTATTATCTAGTTAACAGAAAGCTAATAAACATGATAATTCATTTTATACTGATCACATGGAAGAATGCTTTGGGACCTCTAGGTTATTAATGTGGATTTTGGTTATTGCGAAGCATAGAAATGCTTCTGAGTTAAAACGTTATAGTCAGTATAATGATACCTTTACAAGCATTTAATGTATACTCTTATGGTATATAGTATAGTCTCAGATGAAATGGGAGAGTAACACATTTGCATATTATGGCTTTATTTGGTAGTCATAAGATCCAGTGACTCATTTATTGGATATGGGCCTTGTAGGGGAAATTAAAACATCAAAAGTGGGATAATTTATTCAAATATAATAGAGTTAAATCAACTGTCAGTGTATTTTATTCATCCTTTCATTATGCTAACCTCCCAGGGAAACTAAGTGATCCTGATGATTATTAGCTCAAGGCATAAACCATTTAGTTGGAAACAGAAGTCCAAGAACTAAAAACTCAAATAGCAGTTTACCAGATTTTCCAAAATGAAATTCAGTTAATTTGTAAATAGGTCCTTAAATGCAAATGATTTATCCCTTTCCAAATGGAGTCAAATAACTTGGACAGTTGAAAAGTCCTTATGAACTAAAGAGAGAAAACAAATTAATGTCAAAGTCACAGTGCATTTTCCTGTATTTTACAGACGTCACAGAAAAAATGTCAAACATTCAGCTTCAAATGACACCATAGCTTTCTTTGTCCTTTCTTTATATTACCTATAGTTTCCTTAGAGAGTGTGCTGATACCTCAGTTACCCATACTTGTTGGTTGCATGTACGATGTGATTTTCAGAGAGACTGCTTGTAAATGTGCAAGTTTTGATGTATATTTTAAATCCGAGCAATAATTCAAAGAAATTATCATAGAATGCAGAAGATTTTTGATATTTGTAAATTATGCACACACACACAAATTTAATGAATTTATACTCTGTTGAAAATGGACCTGAGAACAAATGAAGTGTTATTGCTGGGGATGGAAATAATCAGAAAACACAAGGTGACTTCTTAGAAAATAGGAGCTTGGACTATATTAAGACTAAGCAGCCAGATCAATGGTGGCTTGGCAGATGTCAAGAACAAACCCACCACATGTTTTATATAGAAATGTGAAAATAAGAATGCTGAAGTCATTTCAGTAAGTACTCCTGGAAGATTTAAGCTTTATAGCTTTATTAGTGGAGACATTTAGAGCTGTTTTGCAAAATCAATAGAGGTGTGAAAAGAGACTGAATTTTTACATTTAGTTATGATATATTATGAAGTAAATTAAGTAATATGAAGTAATATTAAGCATTATAATATTTAAGAATTTGAGGAATCTTCATGGCCTCAGCTTATGTTCTCTGAGATGGCAATATTTATTTTGTCAAATAATAATTATTTCACTCACAACTGACCTCTTATTCACTAAACACATACTATCAATCTGTAAGCCTAGACATTGGATTCTGTTCTATCTGGATTTTGCTGAAGTAGTACTAGCATGAAAATGTAGTTTAAGGTCAGTTATTTTAAAAAAAATTCTACCTTATGTTTATGTTTATGGCTTTAAATCAGTTTTCAAGTTAATTTTCAGAGTATAGTGAAAGTGAAAAAAGTCATTATAATTGAATTGAACAACAGTATTTAATAGTCCGCAGTAACTTTCCACTTTTCATGAGGGATAGTTCGTGGAAATGCAGGAGAGAATCATGCAGTTTCTTTAATTTTATTTTAGTAAAGGTATGTTTCCTTGACACTAATATTGTACTGTTAGTCAAAACGTTGTCCTGAGCAGCATCTTATTTTATTTCTTCAGTTTGCAGATAATAAAAAGTTTTGCCACTGGGGGGCACTATTTATCAATATTTTGAAAAACCAATTTCCTTGATGATAAAGTGATGTCACTGGATAACTAGTGTGCAGCTTACAGTTTAAAGAAACATTGCTGCAGGAAAAGTCTAAATTTAGATGGAGTTTCCTAGGGACTAAAATAGCATCTTTCATAAATTAAGTGATTCCACAGAGCCAATGATTTCTCTAGAGATTTTATTCAGAGATAACTAAATAGTAATTACGTTCAAAATAGCTATGTATGTATTTTAGGAGACTTAAAAATGCTTTATCAATTTGAGGCAGTTATGGGCTGGATGCTTTCACAGTCCCCAGGGAATGATAGAGGAAACACAGAGCAGGGAAATGGATGGAGTGTGCCCAAGGAATCAGGCAGGAGAGCTAGGTTCTTCTCTGGCTCCATTATTGTCTGGCCAAGGCCCTCATTCAGACTTTATGCCCAGCCTTTTCCCCCTTTGTAAAATGAAGATGGAAGGTGCTCCGTGATTTCAATACTCTCTCCTAGTCCTGTCTTTCTAAGAGTCCTTGTCAATATCTGTCAGGTTTTAAAGTTTTCAGATAAAAAGGAATGAACCTATTTTTACTCTTTCATCTCCATGGTAGAGAAATATCAAGACAACAAAACAAAAGTGCTATTTTTTCGTATATTGTGACAGCAGAATGAAGTGACTATCACTAGAAGATTTCCTTTTTCAGTGATATAAAGGGGAAACTGACACCCTGGAAAGTCTATAACATTTTAGCTCAGGTTGATGTGCTTTTCATCAGTTTTGCTTAAAGAATTATTATTTTTATCAATGCCTTTTTTTTCCAATTATTTATTTGCTGCTGACTGATCCAAAAGAGTAAAGATTCCTGTCCCAAGAGTGGCGGAATTCTTTTTCTTTCCCAACTTGCAGCCGAGAAAGCTGTACTCTCACTGAACGCTGTACCCTCCATTTTTAGGCTTGCAGCTGTTTCAATCTCCAGGACTAGCTCAGTGTCAGATGTCCCCTGATCCTGTGCCTCTCATCTATCAATGATAAAAAGTAACTAGTCTTACAGCACATTCTTAAAAAGAATTCTACACATTAAATTTTCTTTATTATAACAATCCTGCAAAATAAAGAAAGTTCTGTTACCTACCCCATTTTGGATTTCTGGAAATTAAGATCCAGAAGGAGTAAGTGATTTATCCAAGTGATTTGTACAGTTGAATCCAGATTTTCAGTCTCCAAATGTTTTCTTTCTGAAGACCCGGGTTCTCTTTTATACTGAGGTCAGTTCACAGAATTCTGCTCTGGCATATTTTCCTGTGTTTGAAGCTCTGGACTAGTAGATTGTCTTACTATGCCATCTACTGTGGACTGAATTGTGCCTCCACAAAATTCTTACGTTGAAATGTTACCCCCCAGTAACTCATAATGAAACTGTATTTAGACAGGGGCTTTAATGAGATGGGCTTCCTGGGTGGCGCTAGTGGTAAAGAACGCACCAGCCAATGCAGGAGACATAAGCAATGTGGGTTCATTCCCTGGGTCAGAAAAATCCCCTGGAGAAGTAAATGGCAGACTTCTCCAGTATTCCAGCCTGGAAAATCCCATGGACAGAGGAACCTAGTGGGTTACAGTCCATGGGGTCCAAAAGAGACAGTCATGACTGAAGTGGCTTAGCACACATGCACTCCTCTCCTTTAAAGGGATGATTAAGTTAAATGAGGCCATTAGTTGGAACTCTAACCCAATTTGACTGGTGTGTTTATAGGACGAGAAATTTGGACACATGTAGAGATACCAGGGAAGTTCGTGCACGGAGGAAATACTGTGTTAAGACAAAGCAAAGAAGTTGACCATTTACAAACCAAGAAGAGAGGCCTAGGAAGAAAACAAACCTACTGACACCTTGATCTTTGACTTCCAGCCTCCATAACCATAAGAAGGTTAAGTTCTGTTGTTAAAGGTACCCAGTCTTCTGTGCTGTTATGTTTTTGGAGCCTTATCTGAATAAGACACTGTCCATTCATTCACTCATCCTTTTGAATATTATGACCTAGTAGCTTACATGCCAAGCACTGTGTTGCTCTCTGGGATACAGAGATAAAAGATATAGTCCATGTCTTCAAAGCCCTCATAATCTAGTGTAATGTGTACTTATAGGAGTGATCTGGAAGGAGGCGGAAGCAAACAGTTAATACTATAAAGTATTGCTGACAGAGACATCAAAGAGAATCATGGAAATTCAGAGGATACTTTGTCTCAGCCTGAGTTAAAGTGGGATAGACACAGAAGCAGGGAGCCCAGAGAAGGTATCTTGAAGAACAGTGAAAGTTAAATATCCCTTCCCCCTACAAGCCATTTCATAGGATCTAGTCATGGTCCTGAACTCCACGGGGCTGAGGGCCAGTTATCTGCTAAGATATTCTTGATTTCAAATATATGCATAGGTTTTCAGGATTGTTTGGCTCTGGATTTTCTTTTCTGCTACTCTGTCAACAAACCCAGTATAGGTTGGATACCTACCATTTGCTTGAAGTACCTACACCTTCCTTTCTGTCAAAATCTCTTTGGAAGCCATGTCTCAGCACATGTAACTGGTTCTTACCGTATCTTGTGAAAACTTGTAGTTCTGTGTTCTAGATATGTGACAGTTTCTCCTGTCCAGCAGAAGTTAACCAGGTCATTGTAGACTTTGTTCTAAGATCTAACAGTATCTGTATAGAATAATGCAGAAATTTTATATGTATATACATGCATTGTGGTTGAAGCCAGACCGTAGGCTTCCTACCAAATAGCTATTTATGGAGTCATCATCTTTCTGTCTTTATAAAATTAGAGATAAATGTGACATCATTAGTGTGACTACCACTGGTGAATAATGAGAAAATATTGTCTATTGTGATATAAGTTTACAGTGTTTATAGTAATGTAAGGCTTGAGAGAGGATTTTATCATGGAACTTGTGGCTATTCATATGGAAAAAATTTTGATATTCATATGGAAAAAATTGAATATAACCCCTTCTTTACACCATATGCAAAATTAATTCTAGGTATCTTTTAGATTTAAGTTTGCATGGTAAAATAACAAAACTTTTAGCTCACTTGGAAGAATTCTGAGCATCTTTGAGACTAGACTTCACAATGTTATCCTATTTGTCTGCTTTCGTGACCATGCATTGAGTAATGGTGACAAGGTGTCCTGCAGAGATGCCTGAACACGTTAAGAGGAACGGAGGTTCTTTTCAGAAAGAGAAGAAAAGAGCTAGAGTTTCAGACTTCATCACAAGCTTCTGCTTAGTTACATCCACTGAATTTATTGACATGGCTGCCAAGTTCCAACAAAAGGCTAGTGACAGTATCTTAGGCATAGCTAGTATGACTATGGGCATTGAGAGTGATGGCATTTCTCTGGTCAGGTAGGAGGCCGAGGAAATGAGCCATATCACCACACATGATGCCCACCAGCAACACCTGCTTCGTGCTCAGGGAGTTCAGGGGAGTCACTTCCTTACAGACTTGGGTATTTTATCCTGCAGGGAGGTTGGCTCAATGAGGGCCTGGGAATCTATAGAGGAGGGACAGCAAACTCTTAGGGAGGTAGGAAGGAGACAGGCCATCCACACCGTCTTTGAAGGCCCTGATTGGAGCACATTCACTGTAGTCCTCCACAGCACCTGGTATGGGACCTGATAGCCATGCTGGCCAAGATATGGGACAAGACATTTATGATGTTGGACAGTCCATTGTTGATCTGGGGGAACAAATAAATCCTAGAAACAAGAATATACCCTGGGAAAGACTGAAGACAGGGAGCTTGAGAAAGCAAAAGCCTATCTCAGCTGGCTGAAAAGTGTCTGGTAAAGGTAACTGGAAGGAAATGTGGTTTGACCTCATTGCTGCAGGACCCCCGCCTGAAAAGACAGACCAGCAACACAATGCTGTGTTGTTGGCCTGTTGAATGCCTTAAAATGTGAACAGTAGTTCAGATCTGCCCCATTTACCCCTACTTCTCCACATGCTCCTTCAGAGGTGTCAGGGCATTGTTTTATTTGGGATGAATGACTGCCATGTACTGGTTATAGGATGCAGGCTGTAATTGCCTCCAGTGAGAGCTATTAGGAATGACTGGTCCCCATGTTGAGCTCACTCTTCAGTGTCCCCCAGAAACAAACAAAAGGCTCTAGTTGATAATGGAGCCAAATGTACTCTAATCCATATAATCCTCGGAACTTTCCAGGCCCGCCTCAGTGGTTCAGTTCAGTTCAGTTCAGCCTGTCAGTCGTGTCTGACTCTTTGTGACCCCATGGACTGCAGCACGCCAGGCCTCCTTGTCCATCATCAATTCTCGGAGTTTACTCAAACTCGTGTCCATTGAGTTGGTGATGCCATCCAACCATCTCATCCTCTGTCATCCCCATCTCATTCCCTGCCTTCAATCTTTCCCAGCATCAGGGTCTTCTCAAATGAGTCAGCTCTTCGCATCAAGTGGCCAAAGATTTGGGAGTTTCAGCTTCAACGTCAATCCTTCCAATGAACACTCAGGACTGCTTTCTGTTAGGATGGACTGGTTGGATCTTGCAGTCCAGGGGACTCTCAAGAGTCTTCTCCATCACCACAGTTCAAAAGCATCAATTCTTTGGTGCTCAGCTTTCTTTATAGTCCAACTTTCACCTCCATACATAACTACTGGAAAAACCATAGCCTTGACTAGATGGACCTTTGTTGGCAAAGTAGTATCTCTGCTTTTTAATATGCTGTCTAGATTGGTCATAACTTTCCTGCCAAGGAGTAGGCATCTTTTAAGTTCATAGCAGCAGTCACCACCTGCAGTGATTTTGGAGCCCCCCACCCCCACCCCAAATAAAGTCTGCCACTGTTTTGACTGTTCCTCCATCTATTTGCCATGAAGTGATGGAACCAGATGCAATGATCCTATTTTTTTGAATGTTGAGCTTTAAGCCAACTTTTTCACTCTCCTCTTTCACTTTCATCAAGAGGTTCTTTACTTCTTCCTCACTTTTTGCCATAAGGGTGGTATCACCTGCATATCTGAGGTTATTGATATTTCTCCCGGGCAATCTTGATTCCAGTTGTGCTCCTTCCAGCCCAGCGTTTCTCATGATGTACTCTGCATATAAGTTAAATAAGCAGGGTGACAATATACAGCCTTGACGTACTCCTTTTCATATTTGGAAATAGTCTGTTGTTCCATGTCCAGTTCTAACTGTTGCTTCCTGACCTGAATACAGATTTCTCAAGAGGCAGCTCAGGTGGTCTGGTATTCCCATCTCTTTCAGAATTTTCCACAGTTTATTTTGATCCACACAGTCAAAGACTTTGGCATAGTCAATAAAACATAAATAGATGTTTTTTTGGAACCCTTGCTTTTTCAATGATCCAGAGGATGTTGGCAATTTGATCTCTGGTTCCTCTGCCTTTTCTAAAATCAGCTTGAACATCTGGAGGTTCATGGTTCACATACTGTTGAAGCCTGGTTTGGAGAATTTTGAGCATTACTTTGCTAGCATGTGAGATGAGTGCAATTGTGTGGTAGTCTGAGCATTCTTTGGCATTGCCTTTCTCAGGGATTGGAATGAAAACTGACCTTTTCCAGTCCAGTGGCCACTGCTGAGTTTTCCAGATTTTTGGCATATTGAGCACAGCACTTTCACAATATCATCTTTCAGAATTTGAAATAGCTCAACTGGAATTCCATCACCTCCACTAGCTTTGTTCATAGTGATGCTTTCTAAGGCCTACTTGACTTCACATTCCAGGATGTCTGGCTCTAGGTGAGTGATCACACCATCGTGATTATCTGGGTCATGAAGATCTTTTTTGTACAGTTCTTCTGTGTATTCTTGCCACCTCTTCTTAATATCTTCTGCTTCTGTTACTTCCATACCATTTCTGTCCTTTATTGTGCCTATCTTTGCATGACGTATTCCCTTGGTATCTCTAATTTTCTTGAAGAGATCTCTAGTCTTTTCCATTCTATTGTTTTCCTCTATTTCTTTGCATTGATCACTGAGGAACGCTTTCTTATCTCTCCTTGCTAGTCTTTGGAACTCTTCATTCAAATGGGTAGATCTTCGTTTTCTCCTTTGCTTTTCACCGCTATTTGTAAGGCCTCCTCAGACAGCCATTTTGCTTTTTTGTATTTCTTTTTCTTGGGGATGGTCTAGATCCCTGTCTCCTGTACTATGTCACGAACCTCATTCCATAGTTCATCAGGCACTCTATCAGATCTAGTCTCTTAAATCTATTTCGCACTTCCACTGTATAATCATAATGATTTGATTTAGGTCATACCTGAATGGTCTAGTGGTTTTCCCTACTTCAATTTAAGTCTGAATTTGGCAATAAGACGTTTATGATCTGAGCCACGGTCATTTCCCAGCTATTTAGATAGATAGATAGATAGTGAAGTCGCACAGTCATGTCTGACTCTTTTCAACCCCAAGGACTGTAGCCCAGCAGGCTCCTCTGTCCATGGGATTCTCCAGGCAAGAATACCCTTGGGTTGCCATTTCCTTCTCCAGGAGATCTTCCTGACCCAGGGTTTGAACCCGGGTCTCCGGCATTGTAGGCAGACGCTTTACCGTCTGAGCCACTAGGGAAGTCCCTGCTATTTACCTGGGGCCAAAGTATGGTGGAGGTAATGAAGATAACAGTGACCTCCCTCAAAAGATCCCATGCATGTACTACTATAGTCCATGCCCCCAACCCTGCACCAGGCCGCTACTGACCCACACCTACACTGGAGACTCCCAGACACCCACAGGCAAGTCTCTTGTGGGGTCACTGTTCCTTTCTCCTTGGTCGTAGTGCAGAAGGTGCTGTTGTGCCCTCTGAGAGTCTATTTCCCAGTCCTTTGTAAGTTCTGGCAGATCTATAGTGAGGTTAATGGTGACCTTCTCCAGGAGGACTTATGCCATACCGACACCCAGAGCCCCTGTCCCTGCAGCAGACCACTGCCAACACGTACCTCCACAGGAGGTGCTCAAACACAGTTCTGTCTCAGTTTCTGTGGGGCCCTAGGTTCTGGTGCGTACAAGGTTTATTTGAGCCATATGAGCATCTCTTTGGGAATGGGGTTTGATTCTAAACATGAATTCGCCCCTTCTACCATCTGCTGGTGCTTCTCCTTTGCCCTTGGGTATGGGATATCTCCTCACAGCTGCTCCAGTTCCTACTGTGTTACTGGGGTATCTCCTCATGGCCTCAGCTCCTGACCTTGGACATGGGGTATAGAAGACAAATGGTTAGGGTCAGTAAGGTCTCTTTGATATTGCAAGCTGGGTGTTTCCCCCCATGAGAATATAAGGTTTTTATCACTCCAGTATCAGGTAACATAGTAGGCACTGACATTCCTCAATGTCAAACTCTGCCAACCTCTATTGGTAAATTCTACCTCTGGATTAAAGTAATCAAACCAGTGCTGAGGGAAACACCAACTGGGAACCAGTAGGTCTACCACACCAAGGAAGAGTGTTAACTGTCAAACAATATAAATTTCCTGGAGGGGATAAGGTAATAGAAGATATCCTGTAACTGCACTGAACAGGTATTGTACACCCTGACCATATGTATGATGAACAATTTTAAAGACAACAGCAAAAAGATGAATGTGTTTGTGTGTGAAAGTCAGTCATGTCCGACTCTTTGCAACCTCATGGACTGTAGCCTGCCAGGCTCCTCTGTCCATGAAATATTCTAGGCTAGAGTACTGGAGTGGGTAGCCATTCCCTTCTCCAGGGGATCTTCCCAACCAAGGGATCAAACACAGGTCTCCCACATTGCAGGTGGATTCTTTACCATCTGAGCCACCAGGGAAGCCCATAAAGATGAATAGGGAAAGGGAAAGACAGAGTGACTGGTGGAGATGATGGGTTAGGTGGTGTTGTTTTGTTGATGGTTGTCAAAAAGTTGATATTTGATCAATATCTGAAGGTAACTAAGGAATGAGCCATGTAGATACCAGGAAAAAGAGTATTCTAAGCAGAATGTAGCAAGTGCAAGTGGCCTGAGATGGAATTTACTTGGTGTGTTAAAGCAACAGAGTCCAGTAAACCTGGAGGAGAGTGAGAACCAATAGTGGTGGCCATAAGGCCCATGAGTTGTCATGGATTATAGGTAAGAGAGTTGGAATTTACTCTAAACTTTGAAGTCAAAGGAAGATTTTATTATATGCAGAAAAATATTTAAGATAGATTTTTGCTAAACTATCTGAAATTCCTAAAATTGATTAACGGTTTGAGTTCTAATTCTGCTGGGCTTTATAGTCAAAAGTGGAGAGAATTAAACTTTTATGTAGGAAACAAATATAGATAAACAATATTCTGGGGAGAAATGTGTTTCCCAGAAGTCAATGATAATAGCATTCTAAATTGATGAATAATAATAATATAACTCTATTCCAGTTGTTCTCAACTGTGTGTGGAAGCATTTGAGCACTTTTAATTACTTCAAGGAGTTAGGGTAAACTTGAAAATTATTTCTTAATATTGCTTCTTATAATAAGCATTGTATATTTAAGCACTACTAAACATGGTCAAAATAAATGTATTTTCCATTCTGAACTTATACGACCAGGCTTAGTTTGAATCTTTGCTCTTTCACATACTTACTCTTTCACCTTGAGCAAATGCCCATAGCATCTTTGAGTCTCTGTTTTTTTATTCCAAAAATGGGCATCAGTCAGTTCAGTTCAGTCGCTCAGTCATGTCCGACTCTTTTCGACCCCATGAATCGCAGCACTCCAGGCCTCCCTGTCCATCACCAACTCCTGGAGTTCACTCAAACCCACATCCATAGAGTCAGTGATGCCATCCAGCCATCTCATCCTCTGTCGTCCCCTTCTCTTCCTGCCCCCAATCCCTCCCAGCATCAGAATCTTGTCCAATGAGTCAGCTCTTCACATGAGGTGGCCAAAGTACTGGAGTTTCAGCTTTAGCATCATTCCTTCCAAAGAAATTTCAGGGATGATCTACTTCAGAATGGACTGGTTGGATCTACTTGCAGTCCAAGGGACTCTCAAGAGTCTTCAGCACCACAGTTCAAAAGCATCAATTCTTCGGTGCTCAGCTTTCTTCACAGTCCAAATCTCACATCCATACATGACCACTGGAAAAATCATAGCCTTGACTAGACTGACCTTTGTTGGCAAAGTAATGTCTCTGCTTTTGAATATGCTATCTAGGTTGGTCTTACTTTTCCTTCCAAGGAGTAAGCATCTTTTAATTTCATGGCTGCAGTCACCATCTGCAGCGATTTTGGAGCCCCAAAAATGGGCATAATAGTCTCTAATTCGTAGTTGATTTCTGATAAGCAATTACCCCAGTTTTTATCATATAGTAAGCATTTAAATGGTGACCGCAGCCATGAAATCAAAAGACGCCTACTCCTTGGAAGGAAAGTTATGACCAACCTCGATAGCATATTCAAAAGCAGAGACATTACTTTGCCAACAAAGGTCTGTCTAGTCAAGGCTATGGTTTTTCCTGTGGTCATGTATGGATGTGAGAGTTGGACTGTGAAGAAGGCTGAGCGCCGAAGAATTGATGCTTTTGAACTGTGGTGTTGGAGAAGACTCTTGAGAATCCTTTGGACTGCAAGAAGATCCAACCAGTCCATTCTGAAGGATATCAGCCCTGGGATTTCTTTGGAAGGAATGATGCTAAAGCTGAAACTCCAGTACTTTGGCCACCTCATGCGAAGAGTTGACTCATTGGACAAGACTCTGATGCTGGGAGGGATTGGGGGCAGGAGGAGAGGGGGACGACAGAGGATGAGATGGCTGGATGGCATCACTGACTCGATGGACGTGAGTCTGAGTGAACTCTGGGAGTTGGTGATGGACAGCGAGGCCTGGCATGCTGCGATTCATGGGGTCATGAAGAGTCGGACACGACTGAGCAACTGAACTGAACTGAGCATTTAAAAATAGTTGTAGTTATAATAACTATATTGGTTTTGTCTCTCCTAGTTTTGTTACATATTATAACTAAATAGGTTACAATATTTGTATTATGTTCACTAAAGCATACTTATTAATGTTTATTGATACTCTTCAATTTTAATAAATCATGAAGATCTGAAAATAATATGTACAAGAAAAAAACAAAGAAATCCTATAAATGCAAATAATTTATAAAAGAATATTCTTTTATACAAATCAATTAACATGAAATTTTAATTTCAGAATAACCAGCCTTTGCTTAGTATTATGAGGACGTTTTGTTTTTGTTCAAAGAATGTTTGACAGTGCCTATTTTTTCTTGACTCACCTGGCATTTGTAAATAATGTATGTTCAGTGAATGCTTGACAAAGAGATTGCATGTGTGTGTGTGTGTGTGTGTGTGCATGTGCAAGAGAGAAAGAGATTTTTTTTAATGAAGTACCAGTGGACTGGTGTGCGTTGCAGATAGGGTGGTAAACCAGTGCAGCCACTATGGGAAACAAAATGGCTGTTCCTCAAAAGAACTGTTACATGATTCAGCGATTCCACTTCTATGTATATACCCCCAAAATTGAAAGCAGGAACCAAAACAGATATATTTAGAGCAATGTTCATAGCAAGCATTCACAATAGCCAAAAAGTGAAAACAACCCAGATATCCATCATCAAATGAATGGATAAAGCAAATGTTGTATATATATACAATACAATATGATTTGGCCTAAAAAGAAATGGAATTCTGATACATGCTACAACATGGACAAACCTGGGAAACACTATGCAATTTGAAATTAGCCAGATTTTTAAAACCATTGTATTATTCTACTTATATAAAGTGCATAGCATAGGCAAATTCAGAGCAGAAAGTCTAACAAGGCTACCAGAGGCTGGGGGAAGGTGAAAATGGGAAGTCTCTGTTTCATGGGTACAAAACAAAGTTACGAAAATGGATAGTGGTGATGGTTGTAAAACATTGTGAATATACTGAATCCCAGGGAATTGTATGCTTGAAATACTTAAAATGGTAAATTTTTTGTTTATATATTTTACCTCAGTTAAAAAGAAAAAAATAGTTTAGAATTTTAAAGCATAAAGTATCTTCAAAAGTAAATTGACTTTTAAATGCCCAGGTAAACACAGTTATTGATTTTAGTAATTCATGTTGGATTATGCATTCAATTATTGAAAATTTATGACATGTTAGGGTTGTTTTCCCAGCTTGTTTCCTAGAACGTTATGTACCAGCCATGCAGTTAGGGGAGAGGGGTACCAGGTGTTCATATTTTTACACTCTCCAGAGTTGTTTTACCTTATTATGGTAATATGGTTCTTCTAGTCACAGGCATTGCTTCAGAGATGGGTAGTTGCCCAGGCATCAGTTCAGTTCAGTCGCTCAGTCGTGTCCAACTCTTTGCGACCCCATGAATTGCAGCACGCCAGGCCTCCCTGTCCATCACCAACTCCCAGAGTTCACTTAAACCCACGTCCATAGAGTGAGTGATGCCATCCAGCCATCTCATCCTCCGTCGTCCCCTTCTCCTCCTGCCCCCAATCCCTCCCAGCATCAGAGTCTTTTCCAATGAGTCAACTCTTTGCATGAGGTGGCCATAGTACTGGAGTTTCAGCTTTAGCATCATTCCTTCCAAAGAAATCTCAGGGCTGATCTCCTTCAGAATGGACTGGTTGGATCTCCTTGCAGTCCAAGGGACTCTCAAGAGTCTTCTCCAATACCACAGATCAAAAGCATCAATTCTTCAGCACTCAGCCTTCTTCACAGTCCAACTCTCACATCCATACATGACCACAGGAAAAACCATAGCCTTGACCAGACGGACCTTTGTTGGCAAAGTAATGTCTCTGCTTTTGAATATGCTATCGAGGTTGATTTTAACTTTCCTTCCAAGGAGTAAGCATCTTTTAATTTCATGGCATAATAAGAGTTACAGTATTAATATCTACAAAAGGAGCATATCTGTAAACTAACTACTACAACTACCAAAGACTTCCTTTCTCCAAGAAGTGGAGAGTTGACTGTGTCACGGACACTTTTTTACTTTTTAAAAAATTAAAGCATAATTGGCTTAAAATATTTTAGGTCTATAGCAAAATGATTCATTTATACATGTATACATAAACATATGTGTATATGTGTATTTTTCTGATTATTTTCCTTTATGGATTATTGTAAGATATCACCGGATACTGAATATAGTTCCCTGTGCTGTACAGTAAGTTCTTGTTTATTTTATTATCTATTTTATTTTAATTTTATAATCCCAAATTCCTAATTTATGCCTTGTCCCTCCCCATTTTGGTAACCATATGTTTGTTTTCTGTCTATGAGTCTATTTCTGTTTTGTAAATAAATTCACTTGTACTATTATTTTAGATTCCACATATAATGGTATTATATGATACTTGTCTTTCTCTGTTTGACGTTCTTCTCTCAGTATGATAATCTCTAGGTTCATCCATGTTGCTGCAAATAGCATTATTTCATTCTTTTATATGGCTGAATAATATTCTATTGTGTATATATGTGTGTGTATAATATTTTCTTAAAATATATCACAACTTTATAATAACTGCAGTTATATAATTTTCTCTGGCTATTAAATACTACTGTCTTAAAAATTCTTATTGGGGTGCTGTTTCAAGATGATTGTTACCCCATATTTTCCAGATATGAATAAACAATTTAACATAAAATCTGTCTAATTTTATTGGTGCACTTAATAAGTTGTTCAAGTTTGTCCAACAAAGATAAAGGTCTTTTTATTAATGATTCATAAAATTGTTTGAACTTTAAATTTTCTCTTTTAATAGATGGATGTGCACTCATCTGTTAGAATTTCAGTTTTTAAATTTTAGGTACTGTATTTATAATTACTTTTGTAGGTTATTTTGTGTGTGTGTGTTTGTTTTCTTACTGAAGTATAGTTGATTTATAATGTTGTATAAGTTTCAGGTATACAGAAAAATGATTTAAATATATACATTTTTTTTCAGGTTCTTTACCCTTATAGGTTAATTCAAAATACTTAGTATAGTTTCCTGTGCTACAGAGTAGTTGGTTCTTTTTTATTATCTATTTTATATATAGTAGTGTGTATATGTTAATCCCAAACTCCTAATTTATCCCTACCCTTCCTTTTCTATTTGGTAGCCATAAGTTTGTTTTCTATGTCTGTGAGTCTATTTCTGTTTTGTATATGAGTTCATTTGTGTCACTTTTTAAGATTCCACATCTGAGTGATATCATATATTTGTCTTTCTCTGGCTTCACTTAGTATAGTATACTTCACTTAGTATAGTATACTTCACTTAGTATAGTAATCTCTAGGTCCATCAGTGTTTCTGCAAATGGCATTATTTCATTCTTTTTTATGGGTGAGTAATATTCCACTGTGTGTGTGTATGTGTGTGCTTGTATGTATCTATATATATCTATATCTTATATATATATCCAAGTCATGGCTTTTGTAAATAATGCTGCTATGAATGTTGTGGTGCATGTATCTTTTTGATTATGGTTTTCTCTATATATATTCCCAGGAGTGGGATTGCTGGATTGTATGGTAGCTCTATATTTAATTTTTTTAAAAACCTCCTTATATTCTCTGAAATGGCTGTACCAATTTACATTCCCAATGGCGTCGGGTGGTTCCCTTTTCTCTATACCCTCTCCATCATTTATTATTGGTAGACTTTTTGATGATGGCTCTTCTGATCAATGTGAAGGTGATAACCTCACAGTAGTTTTAATTTGCATTTTTCTACCACATATTCTTTATTCATTCATTTGATAGGCATTTGGGTTGCTTCCCGTCATGGCAATTGTAAGTATTGCTGCTGTGAACATTGGGATGGATGCATCTTTTTAAATTAGTTTTTCCATAGATATTTTTATGACCTAGCATCACAGAACAGAACCAGCCATTACTAAACACTATGTTCCAAGTAAATTCACTGGCATGGTATGAAAAATTAGAGGCTCACCTATCTTCTCAAAAGGTGTCAGATACTTTAGTATTTTTTTTGGAGTATAAAAATAACTTGAGAGCTACTAGAAAAACCACTGGCGAACAGAAGGAGAAGCATGAGAAGCTATAAAACATTACCTGTGTTTTCATTTTCTTTGTTTAATATGCTAAATGCAAAATAGTGCTGGGTGTATACCTAGGTTCATTTAACCTAAACTCTGAATTTTGCCCAAGAACAATCAGAACAATGTCCACCTTCCCCCGCAGCACTCTTTACACACAGCAAGAGAATCTTCTAAAGCAAATGGAGACAAATTGTTCTCAGCCTGGAACTAAATCACCTTTGGTGGAGGTGGAAAAGGCCTCTGACTACAAAGAATACAATAGCTGAAGTTACTTTGGTTCTGTTTCTCTGCTCAGAAAGTGAAGGTTTGTATCCTTTCTCCTCCCTTCCTCTCTTTCCCCATTATCTTTCAAAAGAGGAACAGCAAATTCAAGATAAAGATAAAATAAAATAAAGATGATGGGGACAATTGAATCAGATATAAAGAGACAGTGTTTAAATTCTAGTTTTTATGTTTTAGTTTTCCAAGTTTATATAAAGTTCAGTTTAATTTAGCTTTTGTAAAGGTACAGTATAGGCTTTCATATACAAGGAGAGGTATTAAACTGGAGTTTAGGAGGTGAAATTACTTTCTATAAATACATAGAAAGGAGATTATATTGTAAGTGCAAGAATCTTAATATTCTGTATCTGAAGATTTCAATCACTTGACCACTATCAGTCTAAATGTCTAATTATGGGGAATAAATTGCCAAAATTGTTATGTATTTTTCTAAATAGTGCTTTGGTAAGTCAGGGAAGGCATTCAAGGGGACACAAATGGTTGGAGGTTTTAAACTAATAAACACATAGAAGTAACTGGAAGCAAAATCTAGCCAAAATGTTGAGCAGATGTGGAAACGACCATTTGATAAGGATTTTGTGCTTTTTGTTTTACATAATGTACATGACTTCAAATTTCCTGTAGACAAGGAAAATCCAGGATTCTATGTTTAGAAACTTAATGGCATGTCTAGAGGAATTATTTCTCTAGAATTAGAGAGAAAAGGGAGATGTGTGGGCAATGAGGAGAAAAGTTTCAGTTCCTTCAGAAAATGATCTAAATTTCTTAATGAAAAAACTCCTTGAAGCACTCCAGCAAAGGTGTGGGGTGTGTGTGGGAGGGGTCATGGTAGGAGACTTGAGGCTTCACTGAGGATCTTCCAGTCCAAGCGATCCGGGGTGACTAAAAGCTCTGTGTACAAGACTTAGTCTACTTTGCTTGTAACTCCTTTTCCACCATTTTTTTTTTTCATTTGACTGTATTTGTTATGTAAATAAAATGATAATAAGAGCAACAATTCTGAAAGAAATGTATTCACTCAAAAATCTATCTCTTAAATCATTTTTATTTGGCTTTTATTGTTTGTTTTTTCCTGTTCCTTCACAATATTTTTTGTTCATATGCACCTATGTCATTTAAAAGTAGTTGTAATCACTTCAAAGATACTGTTTTGAATTCAGCACAGCATTTCACCCTAGAATCTGTTTAAAAGAATTATTTCATCTTCTTGTTAGCTTTAAAATCATCTCATTAAAGGCCATGACTGCCTCGGTGTGCTAGTGCTAAGTTGCTTCAGTTGTGTCCAACTTTGTGCCAGGCTCATCTGTCCGGGGGATTCTCCAGGCAAAAATACTGGAGTGGGTTGCCATTTCCTCCTCCAGGGGATATCTGACAACTAAGTTTTATCAGTCTTTTGTAGCCACAAATAATATTAAGGACAAGTAATAAAAATCCATTTTTTAGAGAGTAAATGTTTTTGTAAAAATATATCAAAAGCCAGAGGTACAGGGTGGGACATTAGAGCTTCAGCTAACACTTCTGAGAAAGGGCAGAAGTATGTAAAAGAGACATAGAGGAGAAATTATTGAGGCTCCTTGTGAAACAATGGAAAATGAGTGTGCAAAGGAGCCAATAGTACTGATATGTTCAGCACATTTTAGCTTTTTTGCCCATTTATTATTTTCTTATTTTAAACTTTTTCTATTTTTTTCTTATTTTCTTATTATTTCATTTTTCTTATTTTTTCTTTATAAAGATTTAAAGGGGAAGCATATTCCTGATAATAATTGTTCTTGATAAATTGTGCCAAATTATTTCTCAAAGAGTTTCTCATTGATTTTGCCATTAACATAAGAGTAATCAATTCTTCCAAATGTTATTAGCAGCTTCCATATATTACACAGCATTTAAATGAACTCAACAGAGTTTTTCATGGTGAAAACAGAGTGAGAAAAAAGGATTGCCTGAATTGTTTTGGAGGTAAAGAGAGTGGATATATCTGAGTATAATTATGCTTGCTAGTTTTATTGTATCCTTCATTACCGAACTATTGTGTTATTGGTTAAAAAATCTCTTCTCTAGGAACCTCTTCCTGTCCATTCATGGTTGTAATGAAAGTTGCCATATTATTGCTACACAATTTTATTATTTTCCATTATCATCATTGGTTGGGCCAGAGATGAGACCGTGACCCATTTGGGCTATTGAGTCTTTCCTGGAGAATATAGGTGGACATTGGAATCAACTTATCCTTGGTTCAAAGACTGTAATATGGGAGGCCCATGGGCTGTTGGTTGTTTGTTTCATCATATGGATTGTGAAGGAGGAGAAGCTTGTGTAGGGGAATATCCTATAAGAGGAATATCTAGAGAAAGAAGCAGACACTGGTTGGAGAAATAAGCTGATGGCACTGGGTCTCATTCCAATTCTTTCATGCTGTTTAAATCTTGAATTCTGCTTTCTTATTTACTCTTTAGGCCTTCTGGATAGATACACAATACTCTTGTGCACTTTTCTACCTGTGGTGACCTGCTGTGGAATCTTACCTTAGAATTTCATGCTTCTCAGAGATGAACTTTGCTCTTGGTTAAGCCTCCATTAACTATCAGTTAATTCTATTATCCCTATATTTTTGAAAAAATAATTATCTTATAAACCAATAAGTTGCAAATATAGGTTAATAGTTTAATACATGTTCCCAAATCTGGTAAATCGGAACTTTCCAGAAAGATACTATATTTTTTTATTTCTTTGTTATGCCAGTTATTTCAGAGAACTTAGGGAGAATCACTCAGCAAAACTTGAGACACTGAAATAGTCTGATTGGCCTCTCTCTATTTTCTGACTTTCCTCTCTGCCTGCCTCTCTCTATCTCTGGACTGACTACTTCTCTTTTCTGTGCTGCATATTTCTGCTTTTCCTCAGCTGCTGTATGTGGTCCATTTCAGATGTGGGGAGAGGGGAATCTATACAAAAGCTGACAAGTGATTTCCATGTTTTGTCAGAACTAAACAATATAACTCCAGTTGGACTTCATGATCACTTGGTAAAAAGTGAAGTCCCATGACCTCTTGCTAACACCAGTCTTCACTCATCATCTACTTACAGCTTGCTACATCTGGACACAGTCATGTGATACGTTTATTTCACTTTTAGATCTACTGCTAACCAACAAAGTCTCTCAATATTCCCTGTTCCACTGGATGAGGGAAATGTTTCCCCCGACCCCTGGCCATGAGTCATGTACAAACAGACTGGCTAACATGGCATCAGGTGCTCACTCCTGATCCAGTTCCAATGACAGAAAGTGTGGATTTGCAAAGAGTGAGCTGTGGTCACATAGGCATAACAGAAATCCTCTTAGCAGAGGGACTGGGCAGACATGATATTAAATGATTTAGTTTCTTAAGTGAAATCTCAATTGATCTTTAAAAGAAAATTTTTTTTAATTTTTGTTTTTTAGCTTCACTGCACAGCTTGTGGGATTTTAGTTCCCAGATTAAGGATTGAATCTAGCCCCATGGCAATGAAGACTGAGTCCTAACCACTGGACTGCCAGGGAATTCTCTGAAATCTCAATTCTCAGTTGATCTTAACCACGGAATGAACTAAGAAGAGATAACTTTTTTTTTTTAATTTAAAAGATGACTTAATTCCTTTGTTCCTTCCTTCCTTGTTTTATAGAAATGTTCACACACACACACACACACATGCACGGACACACACATATGCACAATAGTTAGCTAATGATCCTAATTTTTCAAAATTGACCATGTAGTAACTCCAGTTGTGGTCTCTGGTGTTTACTCAGCTCTTTGGAGGCATTATTAGTCTTAATTTTCTTTCTTTTTTTTTTGTCTTCCTCTTCTCCATCAGGAAATAATACAGGATAGAAGAATAGAAAGAGCACTTAGAGATCAGCAACTTAGATTCCCTGACAATCAGCAACTAGATAAATGTCTTTGAGAACCCATCTAGGTTTATATAACTCCCTATCTCTCTCTCTCTATATATATGTGTGTGTGTGTGTGTATACATATATATATATATATACACACATATATACATATATATTTACAAATGTATATTTATAAATGCATTTTATGTATAAATATACATATATATTTATAAATACATAATAATATAGTAGTGTTTATAAATATATCTAACATATGCAAAAGGAAAATGACTCTACTCAACACATGTATTTATAAAATTGTCAATTTCCCAAATATAAATTACTATAGGTTCAAAGTTTTAAGTAGCAATACCAAAATGAATAAATTATCATCTATAAAATTTACAATGTCTAGAAATTTTGGAAGGATGTCTGGACCCAAAGGAGAATAACATTTCTTTTTACTGAGATGAAGAAGCTATTCCTTCCATGAGTCCTCATAGAGAGGGCACCATATAAAAGTAATCAACAATATTTTTAATTATCTCCTGAAAACAATTACAGGAGTTTCTGTCATGATTAAGAGAATGGTCTCTGAAAATTTGGCTCAAGTTTTCATATCACCATTTTCAAACTGAGTGACCTTGAGCAAATTACTCACTCTCTCTGTGGCTCTGCTTCCTCATTGTTAAAACAGGGAAAATAATTGTTAACTCAAATGTGTTGTGAGGATTAAATGAAATCTCATATGTGTGACTCTTAAAGTAGTGACTGACACATAGTCAACACTTATAATAAACTATCAGTATTTCTGAAATACAGTTCATTATATTTTTAAATCTCAAAATAGATAATAGTCTAACACCAAATTGCATTTCTGTCACAATAAGGTTTTGAACAAGCCAAAAGTTTCAGAGTTCTGTGACAATCAGACTCAATCCAGGAAGATGTTTTAAAGTAGACAAATAAATGGACCACCTGTTCTTCAGACAAGCATCTGTAAATAGTTTTGTTCAACTTAGTTTTTTTTTTTTTTTTAACTTAGTTTTTGATAGCTATTGATCAGCAGTGATTGTGTGATTATACTCTTTGACAGGTACGTGGAGTGCAGCTTGTTTGAGTTGTTCATTAAGTGCAAAACTCATGTTTTGAAAGGGCTACAAGATTTAAAGTTGAGAAGCTCGATAAAAGCATGTCTTAATAGAAACCCTCTATCTCTCCAGGGAGATGGGCAGAGGTTACCTGTGGAAAATAGCAACATTCTAGTTAAAATATAACTTGGGATTTGACCCAGCATCTAGATGGAGGTGTGATTGAGGCTCACACATTTTAATCAGAAAGCAGAGGTACAATGATTTCACCTGAAAATGTTTTGAAAGCAGATATAAATAAATGCTCACCTCAGCTGTAAATAAAAACTCAGTGACATCCTCATTTAATGTTTAGCCTTGAGCAATATCCCTTTCTTGTATGTGCACCAAATGTATGCCAAAGTAACTGAATGAATTTAACATACTGCATAAGTTTATTGATTAAGAGCCACTTAAGAGTTATAGGACATGAACTCAAAATAACCATTTTGTTTATAGAATGTTTCATGGTACAGTTTATATTTGAAATTGCTCTGGTGGCTAACTGTAGCCTCGGGTGTTGGAAGGCAGTTGTGAAATCAGGAAGGTGCATTAGGATACTAAAGCAGGAAAATAGGTGAGATGTTTATGGCTCATGATGAGTCAGTTCGGAGATATGTGAAAGCTCCTGCTAGGGAGCCCACGAGTTTCATCCCCAATCCTGATGTTCATATCCTCAGTTTCAGAAGACTCCTTCAAGGAATATGAGAAATAAAAGTTAAAATATCATAAAATGATCTTTTAAACATTTGAGGTGCTTTTTAAAGCAAGCCATACACAGCTTTGAATGGGGCAATGTACTTTTTAAAGCAAACCATACACAGCTTGCCAGGGATTTGAACTGGTATCAGAAATTAGAGTTTTCAGTAGTAGGAGTCAAGTGACAGTCCCTTTGCAGATGACATAGATAAGGATGACCAAAATACCCTTCTTTTTTTTTTTTTTTGCCACTTCTTTTCTCTGAATTCTGGAGACTTTAAAGTTCACAAAACTATCAAAGTGAACATATAGTTATATGGAACCTCCAAGTCTCTTACTGAAAAATGATATCAAAGAAAAATTCTATCAGGGTTCTTATTTTTGGCTGTTTAACTAGCCATGTTTCAGAAAACAAAATCATAACCTTTGAAGCCTACATTCCAGGGAATCTACACTAAGATTAGAAAACCTGTAAAGCAATATATTTATATTGCCCACCTGGCAATATTAAGAAGTATAACCAATATAGAGCACTTTTTAAAGGAAGATAAAGTCATATTGCCAAAATATTAATATTAAATTCAGGACTTTATTGAGAACTTGGAAGAATCTGAAACTTTATCCTGTTTGGAAGCTAACATATCAGCCTGCTACAGTTTTATGTATACTGGTTTGTTGTTCAGTCTCTAAGTCATGTCTGACTCTCTGCGACCCCATGGACCACAGCACGCAAAGCTTCCCTGTCATCCACTATCTCCAAGAGTTTGCTCAGGTTCATATCCATTGAGTCGGTGATGCTACCCAACCTCGTCCTCCGCCACCTTCTTCTCCTTCTGCCTTCAATCTTTCCCAGCATTAGGGTCTTTTCCAGTGAATCAGCTCTTTGGATCAGGTGGCCAAAGTATTTGAGCTTCAGCTTTAGCATCAGCCCTTCCTAGTTTTCAGGGTTGACCTCCCTTAGGATTGACTGGTTTGATCTCCTTGCAGTTCAAGGGACTCTTTAGTCTTCTCTAGCACCACAATATGAAAGCATAAATTCTTCAGCTCTCAGCCTTCTTTATGGTCCAACTCTCACATACTTACATGACTACTGAAAAACCCATAACTTTGACTATATGGACCTTTGTGGCAAAGTGATTTCCTTGCTTTTTAATACACTGTCTTGTCATAGCTTTTCTTCCAAGAAGCAAGTGTATTCTAATTTCATGATTGAACTCACCATCTAGTGATTTGGGAGCGCAAGAAAAGAATATCTGTTACTGCTTCCACATTTCCCCCTTCTATTTGCTAAGAAGTGATGGGACTGGATGTCATGATCTTAGTTTTTTGAATGTTGTGCTTAAGCCAGCTTTTTCACTCTCCTGTTTTACCCTCATCAAGAGGCTCTTTAGTTCCTTTTTGCTTTCTGTCATTAGGGTGGTATCATCTGCATATCTGAGGTTGTTGATATTTCCCCTGGCAAGCTTGATTCCAGCTTGTGAATCACCCAGCCTGGAATTTTGCATGATGTACTCTGCATGTAAGTTAAATGAACAGGGTGACAATATACAGCCTTGATGTACTCCTTTCCCAATTTTGAACCAGTTCATTGTTCCATGTAAGGTTCTAACTCTTCTTGACCCGCATATAGGCTTCTTAGGAAACAGGTAAGGTGATCTGGTATTCCCATCTCTTTAAGGATTTTCCATGCCATGTTGTGATTCTCATAGCCAATGAATTAGAAGTAGATGTATTTTTGGAATTTCCTTGCTTTCTCTATGAGTCAATGACTCTTGGCAATTTGATCTCTTGTTCCTCTGACTTTTCTAAATCCAGCTTGAACATCTGGAATTTCTTGGTACACATACTGCTGAAGCCTAGATTGAAGGATTTTAAGCATAATATTACTAGCATGGGAAATTTGTGCAGTTGTCTGACAGTTTGAACATTCTTTGGCATTGCCCTTCTTTGGGACTAGAATGAAAACTGACCTTTTCCAGTCCTGTGGCCACTGAGTTTTCCAAATTTGCTGATATATTGCATGCAGCACTTTAACAGCATCATCTTTTAGGATTTTGAATAGCTCAGCTGGAATTTCATCATCACCACTAGCTTTGTTTGCATAATGCTTCCTAAGGCCCACTTGACTTCATACATCAGGATGTCTGGCTCTAGGTGAGTGATCACACTATCATGGTTATCCCAGTCATTAAGACCTTTTTTTGTAGTTCCTCTGGGTAGTCTTGCCACATCTTCTTAATCTCTTCTGCTTCGTTAGGGCCATACCATTTCTGTCCTTTATCATGCCCATCTGGCATGAAATGTTCCCTTCATATCTCCAATTTTCTTGAGATTTCTAGTCTTTCTGTGTACTTTTTTCCTCTATATCTTTGCACTGTTCACTTAAGAAGGCCTTCTTCTCTTCTTGCTATTCTCTGGAACTCTGCATTCAGTTGGGTATATCTCACCCCTTTTCCCTTGCTTTTTGCTTCTTCTTTCCTCAGCTATTTGTAAAGCCTCCTGAGACAGCCACTTTGCCTTCTTGCATTTCTTTTCCTTTGGGATGGTTTTGGTAACTGCCTCCTGTACAATGTTATAAATCTCCATCCATATTTCTTCAGGCACTTTATCTACCAAACCTAATAGTTTGAATTTGTTTGTCATGTCCACTGTAGAGTCACAAGTGATTTGACTTAAGTCATGCCTGAATGGCCTAGTGGTTTTACCTACTTTCTTCAATTTAAGCCTGCATTTTGCAGTAAGGAGTTCATAATCTGAGTCACACTCAGCTCCAGTTCTTTCTTTCTTTTTTTTTCCCTGACTGTATATAGCTTTTCCATTTTCAACTACAAAGATTATAATCAATCTGATTTCAGTATTGACCATTTGATGATGTCCATGTGTAGAGTCATCTCCCATGTTATTGAAAAAGGGTATTTGCTAAGACCAGTGCATTGTCTTGGCAAAATTCTGTTAGCCTTTGCCCTGCTTCATTTTGTACTCCAATGCCAAAGTTGCCTGTTATTCCAGGTGTCTCTTGACTTCCTACTTTTACATTCCAATCTCCTATGATGAAAAGGCCATCTTTTTTTTTTTTTCAATGTTAGTTCTAGAAGGTCTTGTAAGTCTTTATAGATCCGTTCGACTTCAGCTTCTCTGACATTAGTTTTCTGGGCATAGACTTGAATTACTGTTATGTTGAATGATTTGCCCTGGAAACGAACTGAGATCATTCTGTAATTTTTGAGATTGCACCCAAGTATTGCATTTCAGACTCTTGTTGACTAGGAGGGCTACTCCATTCTTGCCCACAGTAGTAGATATAATGGTCATCTGAATTAAACTTACCCATTCCTATCCATTTTAGTTCACTGATTTCTAAGATGTTGATGTTCACTCTAGCCATCTCCTGCTTGACCATGTCCAATTTACCTTGATTTATGGGCCTAACATTACAGGTTCTTATGCAATATTGTTCTTAGCATCATCAGACTTTACTTTTACCACCAGACACATCCAGAACTGAGTGTCGTTTTCACTTTGGCCCAGCAGCTTCTTTCTGTCTGGAGCTATTAGTAATTGCCCTCCACTCTTCCCCAGTAGTATGTTAGATACCACCTGACTTGGGGAACTTATCTTTCAATTTCATATCTTTTGCCTTTTTGTACTGTTCCTGGGTTCTTATGGCAAGAATACTGGAGTGGTTTGCCATTCCCTTCCCCAGTGAACCACGTTTTGTTAGCTTGCTATCTGCCTGCTACATTTTCATGGATATTGGTAGGAGACATGAAAGTCTTGAGTCAGAGACAAAGGATTTTATTAACTGTAGGCAGGGCATACAGCATGAGTCTTAATTTGTAATGACCCCTTACCGCACCTTCCCCACCCCACCAAGTTCCACAGGAGCAATTTTGAAGTGAGCCCTGGTGGATGCTTTTCAGTTGGCACATTTGCACCACAGCTGAGGAACCTTGAGCTTAGTGAACCTCAATCTTTTGTAATATGGATTCAAGCAAACCTGCCCAATCCTTGCTCTAAAGGGAGATATTATCTTTATTATACTGGATATTTAATTCTGCCATCTGCTTCAGAGACCATATATCTATCTCCCATAGCTCTTTGCTATGCAAAACATACTTCAAAAGATAGCTCAGACAGTTTTTGTATGTCTGCTCATAAGACATACACAAAAATGACAGACAGATGGAAAATTTTGTCCCAAGAATGGTTATGAAAAAAGCCACAAATAAATATTAAAATGCAATTTTAAGTATAAATTTAGATGTATAGTTCATTTGCATGATGCATTGTATATGATACAAGATACATTTATCTTCATTGTAAAAAAAATTATAAAAAAATTATAGCTATGTCTGTCAGACTTTTATCTCATTTAAGCACCTAGTTTGAGAAGCTATTCTGTATATGATTCAGTTCAGTTCAGTCGCTCAGTTGTGTCTGACTCTTTGCAACCCCATGAATCGCAGCACGCCAGGCCTCCCTGTCCATCACCAACTCCCGGTGTTCACCCAGACTCACGTCCATCGAGTCAGTGATGCCATCCAGCCATCTCATCCTCTGTCGTCCCCTTTTCCTCCTGCCCCCAATCCCTCCCAGCATCAGGGTCTTTTCCAATGAATCAACTCTTCTCATGAGGTGGCCAAAGTACTGGAGTTTCAGCTTTAGCATCATTCCTTCCAAAGAAATCCCAGGGCTGATCTCCTTCAGAATGGACTGGTTGGATCTCCTTGCAGTCCAAGGGACTCTCAAGAGTCTTCTCCAACACCACAGTTCAAAAGCATCAATTCTTCAGTGTTCAGCCTTCTTCACAGTCCAACTCTCACATCCATACATGACCACAGGAAAAACCATAGCCTTGACTAGACGAACCTTTGTTGGCAACATAATGTCTCTGCTTTTGAATATGCTATCTAGGTTGGTCATAACTTTCCTTCCAAAGAGTAAGCTTCTTTTAATTTCATGGCTGCAGTCACCATCTGCAGTGATTTTGGAGCCCCCCAAAATAAAGTCTGACACTGTTTCCACTGTGTCCCCATCCATTTCCCATGAAGTGATGGGACCAGATGCCATGATCTTCATTTTCTGAATGTTGAGCTTTAAGCCAACTTTTTCACTGTCCACTTTCACTTTCATCAAGAGGCCTTTGAGTTCCTCTTCACTTTCTGCCATAATGGTGGTGTCATTTGCATATCTGAGGTTATTGATATTTCTCCTGGCAATCTTGATTCCAGCTTGTGCTTCTTCCAGTCCAGCGTTTCTCATGATGTACTCTGCATAGAAGTTAAATAAGCAGGGTGACAATATACAGCCTTGACGTACTCCTTTTCCTATTTGGAACTAGTCTGTTGTTCCATGTCCAGTTCTAACTGCTGCTTCCTGACCTGCATACAGATTTCTCAAGAGGCAGATCAGATGGTCTGGTATTCCCATCTCTTTCCGAATTTTCCACAGTTTATTGTGATCCACACTGTCAAAGGCTTTGGCATAGTCAATAAAGCAGAAATAGATGTTTTTCTGGAACTCTCTTGCTTTTTCGATGATCCAGCAGATGTTGGCAATTTGATCTCTGGTTCCTCTGCCTTTTCTAAAACCAGCTTGATTATCTGGAAGTTCACAGTTCATGTATTGATGAAGCCTGGCTTGGAGAATTTTGAGCATTACTTTACTAGCATGTGAGATGAGTGCAATTGTGCGGTAGTCTGAGCAGTCTTTGGCATTGCCTTTCTTTGGGATTGGAATGAAAACTGACCTTTTCCAGTCCTGTGGCCACTGCTGAGTTTTCCAGATTTGCTGGCATATTGAGTGCAACACTTTCACAGAATCATCTTTCAGGATTTGAAATAGCTCACCTGGAATCCATCACCTCCACTAGCTTTGTTTGCAATGATGCTTTCAAAGGCCCACTTGACTTCACATTCCAGGATGTCTGGCTCTAGGTCAGTGATCACACCATCATGATTATCTGGGTTGTGAAGATCTTTTTTGTACAGTTCTTCCGTGTATTCTTGCCATCTCTTCTTAATATCTTCTGCTTCTGTTAGGTCCATACCATTTCTGTCCTTTATCGAGCCCATCTTTGCATGAAATGTTCCCTTGGTATCTCTAATTTTCTTGAAGAGATCTCTAGTCTTTCCCATTCTGTTGTTTTCCTCTATTTCTTTGCATTGATCACTGAGGAAGGCTTTCTTATCTCTTCTTGCTATTCTTTGGAACTCTGCATTCAGATGCTTATATCTTTCCTTTTCTCCTTGCTTTTCGCTTCTCTTCTTTTCACAGCTATTTGTAAGGCCTCCCCAGACAGCCATTTTGCTTTTTTGCATTTCTTTTCCATGGGAATGGTCTTGATCCCTGTCTTCTGTACAATTCACGAACCTCATTCCATAGTTCATCAGGCACTCTGTCTATCAGATCTAGGCCCTTAAATCTATTTCTCACTTCCACTGTATAATCATAAGGGATTTGATTTAGGTCATACCTGAATGGTCTAGTGGTTTTCCCTACTTTCTTCAATTTAAGTCTGAATTTGACAATAAGGAGTTAATGATCTGAGCCACAGTCAGCTCCCGGTCTTGTTTTTGTTGACTGTATAGAGCTTCTCCATCTTTGGCTGCAAAGAATATAATCAATCTGATTTCGGTGTTGACCATCTGGTGATGTCCATGTGTAGAGTCTTCTCTTGTGTGATTGGAAGAGGGTGTTTGCTATGACCAGTGCATTTTCTTGGCAAAACCCTATTAGCCTTTGCCCTGCTTCATTCCGTATTCCAAGGCCAAATTTGCCTGTTACTCTAGGTGTTTCTTGACTTCCTACTTTTGCATTCCAGTCCCCTATAATGAAAAGGACATCTTTTTTGGCTGTTAGTTCCAAAAGGTCTCGTCAGTCTTCATAGACCCGTTCAACTTCAGCTTCTTCAGTTTAATTGGGCTCTTCCATTTTGATACCAAGAACAGATAAGTGTTCTTTTGGGGGCCTTCAAAGCAGTAGACAAAGTTCAACCAGACTTCTTTCTGACAGTTCTATTTTGTCCCCTCCACCTGCTTCTGTTCTCCTCTACTTGGCTTTTCATTACATGGTATACAGCTAGTTTAAAGGTCCTGTAGCCTGTAGGGAACAGAAAGGGGGTGTTTTGTTTTGTTTTGTTTTTGCCATGCTGTTCTATGAGGTCTTATTGCCACATGGGGGATCTTAGTTTCTTGGCCAGGAATCAAACCTGCATCCCCCTCCATTGGAAGTGTGGAGTCTTAACTACTAGACCACCAGAGAAGTCCTAGAACTTGGTGTTTTTTAAATTCCCTCTGCATATGATATTGAGAAAAATTATGACCATATTGGAAATTATATGCAGAACCCAAAACAGCATATTCTAAAAAGTAGCAATTTCCCTGAATTATATCCCTTATGTTGTCTTGCTGTTCTTTCTCCCAACTGTTTAACACTGTATTAAATGAATTGTAATTATACTTTCCTCTTATTTCATTTTCCTATCCATTGACCTGACCATTAAGCTCAAACCACACATTTTAGATTTTTTGGTATATAATAACTCACATTAAAATTAAATTTCTTTAAATAAATGGAACATAAATAAAATGTTAATTACTATATTTTTAAAAGCTAAAAATACATGTTACATGACAATGGAAATCATTAAAAAGAAACTGCTATCAAATTAGGGTTGGATGAGGCAAATGTAAATTTTTAGAAAACAAAGGGATGGGAAACACTTAAAAAGTTGTTGTATGTAATACAACTTACAACTGACTCTAAGTTGTCTTCTAGTTTTAAAGAAACCTGTAGCTGGAAACCATAGGGCTTTTATTTTTTATGTGGTTTATTCATAAAGAAGGCATCAAATTGCAATTTGCAGGCTTCTATATAAAGATGAGGTTTTGGTCATATATCGAAAGATTGGTGAAAGCTGTCTGTCAGTCTGTTCCTCTATCAGTCTCCTCTTCTGAATTCTCCATTTTAACCAGCATATTCAACTAAGTGACAAATCATGGTGATAGAAGTTATAGGGGTTCCTTCTCCCCTGATGGCTATGGTGGCATGGGCACACTTCTGCTCCTCCAGTGGCTTTTGCATTTGAATATTCTGATCCAGTTTGTGCCAATGTAAAACATAATCTTTTGAGGGCAATTTCTTTCTACCTGTATTACTCAGGAAAGAAAGAGACTTCTTACACGAAACTAGTCAAAACTATGTATGTAGCTTTGTGTTTTGTTTTGTTCTTTGCTTTTTTCACTTAAAATTGAACTATGAGCATTCACTCATATCAAAATGTGATTTTTGGATTGCATGGCATTGTGTCCAATACAGTGGATACTGTATATTTAAATTTACTTAACTATATTTAAATTTGCTTAAGTACTGAAATTTTGGCCATTTAGGTTGCTACAAATTTTAAATTTTAACAGTTTAAAACTGTCCGATATCTTCTGTGATTACTCTTGTGCTTATGGGCCAATTATTCCTTTGGATAAATTACAGAGTTTGAATTGCCCATCAAATGGTATGAAAAATTCAAAGGTTCTTGATAAATATAGCCAAAGTCCTCTAAAGAGCTTGTTCTAATTTAAATTTCTTCTAGGCAGCTTATTGCATCCTATTGAACAATAAATATTAACATTTTATAATCTTTGTCAAATTGTTAGGCCAAAATGGTGTTATTCTATTTTATGGTACATTTGGATATAAGAGGAACATTCCCCAACATGTTTATTGATCATTTGTCATTATTCTCCTGTGAATTGCATGAATTCTACATTTTTTAAGAATATATGATTGTAATTTATCATGTTTACTGCAAATATTTTCCATACTTTATGCTTTTTAATTTTATCATGTTTGAAAATGCACAACACTCTAACAAAGCTAGAAATATAGAAATTTCAATGTTACTATTTAAGCACCAGACTTTTTTAAAAAATCAGGAAAGATTTAAATTATTAAAGGGCTTGCTTGTAATTCAGCTCAGTTCAGTTCAGTTCAGTCGCGCAGTCATGTCCAACTCTTTGCTTGTTATTAAGTAAAAGTAAATCAAGCAATCCTTAAATTACTTGATTGAACTTTATGAGTTTTAAGGACCATCATAAAAAGTTGAAGAAAATGATGACTGATTATGACTTTGTTGTAGGAAGATACTACTTTTATAGTATGGAATATGATTACTCTCTTGAAAAAGAAAATCAGAGTAGTAAGTTTATTTTTCTTTGTCATTTAGCCATCCGAGCAGAGAAGGCAGTGGCACCCCACTCCAGTACTCTTGCCTGGAGAATCCCATGGATGGAGGAGCCTGGTGGGCTGCAGTCCATGGGGTCGCTAAGAGTCAAACACGACTGAGCGACTTCACTTTCACTTTTCCCTTTCATGCATTGGAGAAGGCAATGGCAACCCACTCCAGTGTTCTTGCCTGGAGAATCCCAGGGAAGGGGGAGCCTGTTGGGCTGCCGTCTATGGGGTTGCACAGAGTCGGACACGACTGAAGCGACTTAGCAGCAGCAGCAGCAGCCATCCAAGAAAACTTCAAACATCCACAGTGCAGTTATATTATTGACATTGGGTTGTTATGTTTTTTAGTTGTCTGTGTGATTTTATGAAAGATAAGGTCTCTTTAAGTCTGGGCATACTGCAGACAATTCTCCAAATAAAAGTAAAAGAAAGCAAACAAGCAAAAAAGGCCTGTTACATTTCATAAAAGAAGCATGATACATATTTTCCAACTAGATGTACACACTGCTGTATTTAAAATGGATAACCAGCAAGGACCTAAGGTATAGCACAAGGAACTCTGCTCAATATTATATAACAACCTAAATGGCAAACAAATTTGAAAAAAGGTTAAATACATGTATATGTATAACTAAATCGCTTTGCTGTACACCTGAAACTATCAAGCATTGTTAATCAGCCATATTCCAATATAAAATACAAAGTTTTAAAAAAAAGTAAATCTCAGCAGAAATGTAATCACTTTCATCACAAGAAAAAGAAGTGAGGCATAAATAGATATATGGCCTGTGTTGCACAGAGTAAATCATACATATTACATTATGCAATCAAGGTTTGGGATGTTTTGGAAGCACCAGCCATGCAAATTTACCTGGTTAAAAAAAAAAAAAAAAGAGGAATCTAGGAAAGGAACTTTGAAAAATCACTGTGAGTTACTGAAATTTTAATATAGTAGAAAGATTTTGGGGGAAGATTTTTTTTTTTTACTGACATGGAGGTACAGAAACTTTTCTAACAATCTGTGGAAGGTTTGCTTTGCTTCTTATGGGGTCTGGGCCCATCCTCTGCTGCCACACTGCCCTTGTGCATATGTTTTCTATGCAAATGTATGAGCTTTCACTTAAGGCAGGTTTACTGTCATCTCTTATCTCATGTCCTTGTGTCTTGCTCTGCCTTTACTCCTTTTCCTGTAGTTTGGAATGAAACAGCTGCCACAAACTTGTTTGAAACCTGCTTTAAGGTTTCAGAGCTTCTGAGGCCAGTACAGAACATACGAGTGAAAAAAGAGGGGCAGCTACTTGTTTCCAACGGAAGTTCACTCATTTGAATTTGAAATAGCAAAGTCAGATTCAGGCAAGGAGGAAAGAAAAAAGCTATCTGACAAGTAAAGAATTGGCATTCAGAACATCCATCATTGGGTGAACTGGATTTGTAACACTTTTAAAAAATTGAGGTAGAATTGACATAAGGTGAAATTCCCACATCTTAAATAGACAGATTGATAAGTTTTGATAAATATTAACACACAGCAGAATCCTTAACATAAAATTGGATAAAGAAGAATTTATGGATTTGAGTGGGGATGATGAGAACTTGCCATTAGCATTGTTCCTAGAAGTATAGAAAAAGTGGTGGTCTGTGCTTAATGAAGTTGAAATGCTGAAATTGCCATGCAAATGTGGAGAAAGAGACTAAAGGCTCAGAGGAGTAAGAATAGTGGAATGGATATACCATGTGTGGCCAAAAAACCTTCCAGATGATTATGTTCCATAGGCAAGCTCAGAAGACATGCCATTCCCTAAGGCCATGAGGAATGTCCTGGTGAGTGCATTAGCTTCCCTAAAAATGTTCACTGGTAACTCCCCTGTAGCCAGGACTTGGTGTAGGTTAAGACTTTAACAACTAAGCTCCCTCAGGACCGTGGTGAGAGGATTCTGAAACAATGAAAGGTAGATGGTGGTGCTTAACCATTAGAAGTTAGAGTATCAGTTATTGTAGTCACTACAGTGACAGCCTAGAGAGCTTGACACAAAGAATTGGGAAAAGGTTACTTGAATACAGCATCACAAAGGGAAAAACATGTGGGCATCCAGTAAGAGTACTGGTAAAACATATATAAAGAAAATGAGAATGGACAAGCAGGAGGCTGAGACAGTCACCTAACACAAATTCTCTATTTTCAGACCAGGAATCCACTGAAGAAGGCATCAAGCCTCTAGGGGGAAGTATGCTGAAACACAATTCAAATACTTACTATACTTACTCTTCTAGTCCTTCAATATTACCTATGGTCATCTACTCACACAGTGACACACAAGGTAAAGGCATACGCAGGCACTTGAGAACTCTCGGATATTATAGGGTCTCAGTTGACCTTGATACTCTGTCACCATGGCCCCCTGTTAGAGACATGTAAGACCAGGTGAAAAATGAAATGCTGACCAAGGTCCAGCTTATGATGGGACCAAACTCACCTCACGGTCACTCCCTGGATATATATTGGAATTGACATATGTGGCAGTTGACATCGTCATATACTGGGTCTATGGTATGTGAGTTAATAGCCAAATGAAATGCCCCCTCCCCAGCCACAATAGTAAATCAAAAACAATAGAATATCATAGGAGATGGAGTATGGATGGAGGAGGTTAGAAGTTCTATTTAGGACTAAAAAATGAAGGGGTGGCAATACTCCTGTTAATCAGTTTGTCTGCATGCTAAGTTGCTTCACTCATGTCTGACTCTTTTTGACGCTATGGACTGTAGCCCTCCAGGCTCCTCTGTCCAAACAATAATACTGCAGTAGGTTGCCATGCTCTACTCCAGGGGATCTTCCTGACCCAGGGATCGAACCCGTGTCTCTTATGTCTCCTGCATTGGCAGGTGAGTTTTAGCCACTGCAGAAACTAGATGAATACTGTGCATCACTAAAAGTTCAAGTAAATTGTGGTTTCCATATGTATGACACACTACTGCCCACTTAGTGCTGCAAAAAATTCATTCTGAATTTCTAGAAATGAGAAGTCTTATTTAATAAAAAAATTTACAAATAAAGGGATGGTCCTGATTGTGTTAATGACTTGTTTTGATGGTTGACAAATTCCTTTTGTATGCTCAGAAAGATGCCATTCACCTCGTTCCTACTTTCTAAAACACCTTACACTACTTTCTTGGCAGGTATTTAGAACACGTGCACATAAACCATATGTGAAAAATGGAATAGTGTGCTCTGTATTAATTTTCTAGGCAGCAATTAGTTGAGGTTGTATTTGTTCTCATAAAACTGTTGAACTACTGCTCAGGGTTGGCTCAGTTTGATGGAACTGATTGATTTCCTGGCAATATTTTCCGTTTTTCTACCCCATGGTGATAGCACCTGAGTCAGAAATATGCTCAGCCTTGCTTTCGTTCTTGACACTTAATAGTTGTGACCATGTTAATTACTATGCTGTCGAATTGCACAATGGGGACACTCTAGTACTGAGAGTGATTACAGCCTTGCCTTCTTCAGGAAGACTTTATTGGAAACTATGTGCAATTTGTAATTAAAGTTCTAGTCATCCTTGATAAATGTATCTTTTTCTAAGTATAAAAGTCTATTGCACTTTCATCTTGGTTAAATATTTTGCAAGTTGGGTGTATCTGGGGATAGGATCCTAAGAATCTCATGTTCTATGGTTTGTGACAGGAATTAAAAATAACAACATTGAAACTGTTCCTTATCCTTATAAAACCTTTAAATACATGAAATAAAGTGCATTCAATATAAAAATAATTTGTATCTTTGTATTTAAAATATATTTTGTTCAAGACTACACAAAACAAAGGGCTTCACCAGTGACTCGGATGGTAAAGAGTATGCCTGCAATACAGGAGACCCGGGTTCAATCCCTGGGTCAGGAAGATCCCTTGGAGAAGGAAATGGCAACCCACTCCAGTATTCTTGCCTGGAGAATTCCATGGATGGAGGAGCCTGGCGGGCTACAGTCCATGATGTCACAAAGAGTCTGACATGACAAAACAAAATTATACAGTTAAGTGGATTATTATAAAATGCAAAATGAACCACCAGAAAATCATGTCCATCATCAGTGACTAAACCCTGGATCACCATCACTGCCCCCAAAGTAAGGCCTCTTTGACTTTCATGACATAGACTTTCTCTTCTTTGTATTTTTTTTTTTTTCATTGAAGCACAAATCTGTAAACATTATATTATAGTTTTACCTGTTGTGGAACTTCATGTAAATCAAACCATACAATAAATCTTTAATTTTTTATGACTTTTCTTGCTCAGTGTTCTGTTTGTGAGACTCACCTCTGCTTGTTGATATATTTAGATTTAGCTAGTTCATTTTTATTGATGTACTCAATAGTACTCAAGTACTATTGCTTGAGTACTCCACAATTTGCTATCCACTCTATGTTGATAGATATTTGGGCTTTTCCCAGTGTGAGGTGTTTGTAAACAGTATGTATATTTGTTGATGTCTTTTGCTGCATATGTGCACACATTTTTTTAGTATATACTTTGCAGTGGAATTCTTATTATAGTGTGTACATGTATACAAGTTAGCACCTGACTCCAAACTGTTTTCAGAGTGGTTGTCCCATTTTATTGTCTCATCAGCAATGTATGGCAGTTCCCGTTGGTTTGCACTCTTGCTAACATGTGGCTGTAAACCTTAATTTTAGCCATTTGTGTGTTTTTAATATCTCTTTGTGATTTTAATTTTCATTTTCCTGATTTTTCTAAGAGAACATATTTTCATATATTTATTAGTGACTAATATGTCTGTGAGGCACCTTTTGCACTCTTATTTTCTCTTCGGATTAACTAGCTTTCCCTTTTTGATTTGTAAGAGTTCTTTGGTATTCAGATGTGTGTTTGTGTGTGTGTCACATCTTCTGTACATTGGTTCGCCTTTCAGTCTCTTGATGGTATCTTTTGAGGAATATGAGTTCTTAATTTTTATGTAGTTCAATTTTTAAATCTTTTTCTTTATGTTTACTACTTTTTGTGTTCTATTTAAAAAACTTTTTCTTACAGTAAGGTAAGGAAGATATTCTTTTATATTATTGGTATATTCTGAAAATTTATAATTCCTTTATGTTTGTATCTACATAGCCCTAAGTTTTCATATTTATATATGATGTGAGATAAAGGTATATTTTACTTTTTTTCTCAAATTGTATCCAGTTGTTTTAAGGTTGTTTATTGAAAAGTCTGCCTTTCCCACGTTGTTCTACTTTGCTATCATTATTTTGAATTAAATGTTCATATGTGTATGAATTCCTTACTGGGCTCTTTTAAAATCATTAAAGTTATCTGTTTGTATGTGTGTGTGTGAAAGTCACTCAGTCATGTCCGACTCTTTGCAACCCCATGGACTGTAGCCTGCCAGGATCCTCTGTCCATGGAATTCTTCAGGCCAGAATACTGGAGTCGGGAGCCTTTTCATTCTCCAGGGATTTTCCTGACCCAGGGATTCGAACCGGGTCTCCTGCATTGCAGGTGGATTCTTTACCAACTGAACTATGATATCCTGACATTAATATCACACTTTTAATTAAATGTTGTTTTAAAGTAAGTGTTCACATCATGTATTAAAGCAAATCTTTCCCCTTCTATTTTGAATAGTATCTTGACCTTTCTAAATTTATTGCAGCAAATTTAAATTTTAGAATAATTTATAAAGTTACACTCACAAATACCTACTCCATTGTAATTGTATTGATTCTGTGGAAGTTTGAGGAGAGTTGAAATTATCATAATATCAGGTCTTCCCATAAATAAGCATGCTAATCCCTACATTTATCTAGGTCTTCTTTAATTTTTCTCAATAATGTTTTATTGTTTTATATGTAGAGGTCTTACACACCTACCATTAGATTTGCTACATTTTATGATTTTGATGTTCTGTGTTGTGCTCATTAACATTTTTATTTTCTAATTAATTGTTGTAGGAATTTATGAAATTACAGTAGATCATTCCATGTTGAATTTATAATCATTAACTTTTCTAAAAATAAAAATGTTTATGTGTGGATTGTTTTATATTTTCTCTGTATACTGTCACATTATAGAATAGTATGGACTAATGGTTAAGGTGATAAATTCTAAAAGTTGACTGAGTTCCAATTCCAGCTCTGCCACTTAGTGGGCAGGTCTTTGGTAAGCTATTTAAACTTTTCCAGTTTTGTTATCTTATCTGTTAAAAATGTTATAATGATAGAATCTAGTTCATGAGGATTTTGTGAGGTTTATTTAGGGGCTGACCTGGGAGATCTTCCTGAGGAAGCTGCTGCTGCTGCTAAGTTGCATCAGTCATGTCCGACTCTGTGCGACCCCATAGACAGCAACCCATCAGGCTCCCCCATCCCTGGGATTCTCCAGGCAAGAACACTGGAGTGGGTTGCCATTTCCTTCTTCAATGCATGAAAGTGAAAAGTGAAAAGTGAAAGTGAGGTCGCTCAGTAGTGCCCGACTCTTAGCGACCCCATGGACTGTAGCCCACCAGGCTCCTCCATCCATGGGATTTTCCAGGCAAGAGTACTGGAGTGGGGTGCCATTGCCTTCTCCGCCTGAGGAAGCTAGTTAGTAATAATTAGGAGACTAGGAATGGAAACTAAGAATTTATCTGTAAATATTTAAATAAAAAAATTTAGAGTAGTTTTCAATTTATAAAAAAATTGCAGAAGTAATACATAAAGTTCCCATATACCACACATCTGGTTTTCTCTGTTACTTGTATCTTAATGTTAATATGTATTTCTGTGCCAGGATTCCATCTAAGATACACATAATATTTTGTTGTTATGTCTCTTTAGGCTTCACTAGACTGTGACAGCTTCTCAGATTCTTTTTGCTTTTGATGACCTTGACAGTTTTGAAGGTACTGGTCAGGTATTTTGTAGGATGTCCCTCGATTAGAGTTAGGCTGATCTTTTCCCCATGCTTAGACTAGAATTATGCATTTTGGGGAGGAAAACCACAGAGGTAAAATATCACTCTCATCATATCATATCTAGGGTGAAAATGTTGGTTGCTAAGTCATGCCTGACACTTTGCGACCCCATGGACTGTGGCCCGCCAGGCTCCTCTGTCCATGGAATTCTCCAGACAAGAATATTTGCTATAGTTAGTGTTAACTTTGTCTAGATACTGTTTGTCAGGTTTCTTCACTGCTAAGTTACTTTTCTTCCTCTTTTCATACTGTGTTTGTTGAAAGGAAGTCACAATTGCTGTCTATACTCCGGGAGTGGGGAGTTATACTCCACCCTCATGAAGACACAGGATCTACATAAATTATTTGAAATTCTTCCACATGGAAGATTTGTCTTTTCTTCCCCATTTATTTATTCAATCATTTATTTATATATATATATATATGAACTCAGAAGTATTTTATATTTTGGGCTATCAGATCAGATCAGATCAGTCGCTCAGTCCTGTCTGACTCCTTGCGACCCCATGAATAGCAGCACGCCAGGCCTCCCTGTCCATCACCAACTCCCAGAGTTCACTGAGACTCACGTCCATCGAGTCAGTGATGCCATCCAGCCATCTCATCCTCTGTCGTCCCCTTCTCCTCCTGCCCCCAATCCCTCCCAGCATCAGGGTCTTTTCCAATGAATCAACTCTTCGCATAACATGGCCAAAGTACTGGAGTTTCAGCTTTAGCATCATTCCTTCCAAAGAAATCCCAGGGCTGATCTCCTTCAGAACGGACTGGTTGGATCTCCTTGCAGTCCAAGGGACTCTCAAGAGTCTTCTCCAACACCACAGTTCAAAAACATCAATTATTTGGTGCTCAGCCTTCTTCACAGTCCAACTCTCACATCCATACATGACCACAGGAAAAACCATAGCCCTGACTAGATGAATCCAATACTATTTTATTTATTTTGTTCAAATTGTTCTAGCTTTGGCCATTGGGAGGTCCTTTAATCCAGTCTTGTGTCTCTTTGATTGATATACCATCAGTGAAGGTTTCCTTTTTCTTTTTGAAACTTTTAATGTGAAAATTTTAAAATGCCTCTAGTAGAGAATAAGAACAACAATAAAACAATAAGCCCTGAAGGAATTCTAAAGGGGTGAGGCTTTATTTTCTGCAGAAAGGTAAAGTGAAGGAACATTTAATTGCCTTATAATAGATGATGTACTATATCTTAATTGTTAGAATTAGTGCCACTAATCACAATTCAAAGGGAAATGGACAAGAGCTTAGGAATTTTTTTTGAATATGTAGTTGTGAGAGTTTAGAATTTGCCTAGGCAATCTTCCTCTGTTACACTAAAAAAAAAAAAAAGTTTTAAGGTTAACTGTAGGAGGAACTAATTTTTAGCACATACTTACACAATGTTTCTGGCATTTCAATTGTGTTATATCATTTGCACAATAGCCATCATCCTAGATTTTTTCTGCTCAAAGGCTGGGAATAAACTCAACAGTCTGTTGTCCTCATACTACACTGAGATTCTATGAATCATCAAAAGCCAACTGAAGAATTTCAGGAAGCAAGAAACATTAGTTATTGTTATAGAAAGAAGTCAAGTCATATCCAAATTCTATAGTAATGACTTGCTACTTTGCTACTCCTGTTTGTAAATTTCTAATAATAAACAGTGAATTACAAAGAATATGGTATAGAACACAGCTTGTTCCAAGTATATCGATTGTGAAGTGTCCTTTTCTGTCTAGTTACCAGGAACACACATCTAACTTCTGTAGTCTAACCCACTGCTGCTGATAAACATGATTCACCAGTGAAAAGAGTGGTTCTGTGGACCTTTGACCCATGTGATGCATGATGCTCGGTGACTCTGACTGGGGTCAATCTGTTCTTTCTGCTATGCTTCTGACCTTAGATTATCACCTGTATTTGGTTCAAGTAATGAGATTCTCAGGTAGAATCATACAGTTATTTTCCCCTAGAATTTAAGATATCTCATGGACTAGTTATATTATTATCAGTCAAGGCAGGGAACCTCGGTTTCCAAGTCTCCTTTCTGTCCTGACAATAATGCCAGTCTCTCGCTTCTGACTTGGATCTCAGAATAACAGAGGTTCTGGAGCTCCTGAAATATTTTCAAACCCCCCCAAACATGCATATTTTCCCTAGGAAAGGTTTTTTTGACCCACATTTAGAGACGTGTGTACCCATCTGCATTTTAATGAGTGTTTTTAACACAATTTCTATAATGTTGGTATATTCATTTCCTATGACAGCCTTCATAAATTACCACTTGATTTGACGACTTAAAACAGCAGACATTTATCCTCTCAGTCTGGAGTCTGAAAGTCTGAAATCATGGTGTTGGTGGCGCTGTGCTTCAGGAAGAATCCTCTCTTGCCTCTATCTAGTGTCTGGCGGCTCCTGGGGTCTCTGGCACTCTTTGGTTTATAGCTGTGCTCCTCCTGTCTTTGCCTCTGTCTTTGCATGGCCTTCTTCTCTGTGTGTCTCTTCATGTATCTCTGTGTTTTCTCTTCTTGTAAGGTCCTCAATCCAACGTGACCTCATTTTATACCTTAACTGCGAAGAGTTTATTTCCAAATAAGCATACATTCCAAAGTTCTGGGAAGACATGAATTTTTGAGTACGCTATTCAACCTTTTGTGCTTGATTTTTTCTTTTCTTAGTGGAAAGCAAATTAGGAGAACAGTCAGGAGTTGGTTAAAGAAACTTATGAGAGTGTACATGGAAAACAATGAGAAATGCAGCTGACAGCCTAACGGTGAGGGAAAGGTTGAAACTGTAAAGTACACTGAGGATATTGTGTGCACATTACATCTGAGTCCCACGATGTATGTACATAAAGAATATGTTTATGTGGAGCATTGTCCCATTACTAGTTCTTAGAGAGCACTTTATAAATACTAACTTAACTTTCCTTAATGAAACACTTTACTTTTCTGTAAAGCAAAATATTCCTAACAAAGTTTTGATTTTCTGTTAATCTCATTTACTCATCTAAAATATACCTCCTTAGGAAAAAAATATGATGCATATATTATTTCCAACATCAACTAGCATGATTTATCAATAACATCAAGTATTTATGAAACATATCCTAATTAATTAGAGGATTCTATATTGTGATAGTTAAGAGGGCAAGCTCTGGTAACAAACTGTCTGGATTTAAAGAGTGGCTTTACACTATTAGCTGTGCTGTAGTTACTTCATCTGTAAAATGACAAATATAATAGTACCTATTTTATAAAGTTGTTCTCAGGTGTAAAATATATAGATATATACCAGTGCCTGTATAGGTATGTGTGTGTATATATAAATACATATATATATATGTGTGTGTATGTATTTTATAATAAATACATATTATACAAGTAATTATATGCTTGCTACTCAAAGTTCTAAGTGTTTTGTTGAATTGTGTCATATAATATTCACAACTAACCCTTGAGTTAGTATCATTTTTATATCTCTATTCTGTAAATGAGAGAAAATGGTATTATCTCCCAAAGAGGTAAATAATTCACCGAAACTCTCACAGTAGAGTAGTTAAAATACTAATCTCAGCAGTCTAGTTTGAAAGCCCATGCCATTAATTATTACAGAATATTGCCTTACTATTTAATAGATAATTTAAAAAATTTTCTAGGTAATTAAAGATCATTCGTGATTCAGTAATTCTTTGCTCTGATTCCTAATAGTTTGACTTGTTCATACAACTGTCAAATTTTTGTTGTTCCTTAATATAGGTTGGGCTTCCCTTGTGGCTCAGCTGGTAAAAAATCCACCTGCAATGCAGGAGACCTGCATTTGATCCCTGGATTGGGAAGATCCCCTGGAGAAGGCAAAGGCTACCCATTCCAGTATTCTGGCCTGGAGAATTCCATGGACAGAGGATCCTGGCAGGCTACAGTCCATGGGGTCACAAAGAGTCAGACACAACTGAATGACTTTCACTTTCACTTTGATATAGGTCACTGTATTAGTTATCTTGTTGTTTAGTCTAAGTCATGTCTGACTCTTTACTGCTGAGCCACCAGGGAAGCCTCATTCTATTGCTGCCTAACAAATTACCCCAAATCCCAGTGGCTTAAAAGAACAATAATTGTTGACTATTGCTGACCATTTACATGAATCAGGAATTTGGAACAATTTGGCTCAGCAGGTTCTGGTTTAGGCCCTCTTATTAGATAGCAGTCAGATGTGAACTGGGGTGAAGGTCGTCTGAAACCTGGACTAGACCTGGAGGGTCTGTTTCCATGGTGGTTCAGTCTGGTGGCTGGCAAGTCAGTACTCACTGTTGAAGGGAGAAGGGCTCAGTCCCTCTTCATGTTGGGCTCTGCACAGGGCTACTCGAGTGTCCTCAGCATGGAGCTGGATTATTCCAGAGTAAATAATCAAAGAGGCCAGTGAAAAAGTTCCAATGACTTTTATGGCTGTGGCTTGGAAGTGAAAAGTCTTCTTTAGTTTTGCTGTATTCTTCTGATCTCAGAGATCACCTCTGATCAACATGCAGTGACTGTACAAAGGCATGAGGTTTAAGGGGGGCCCTTTTGGAGGCTGGATACCACAGTCACTTATGCGTAGCATATTTCCTCCTCCAGCCTCTCTGTTTTGGTAAGTCTCCTCCTTTTCTCTGGGACAATGGCTCTTCTGGATTCCATAGTAACCTGCCTCCCCTTAGGTTTACCAAAGTGAGAAGGCAGCTTACCCAAGAATTACCAGCTATCACTTCCAGCTATTTTATTCTTGCATGGGAATACATGGTTTCAAAAGATCATCTGTGTAAGTCACCTAGTGAATCCATGGGAAGATTGTTTAGAAATTTCTATTGCTTCCCTGATTTCTGCTCCTTTCACAGCCTGGGTGTTCAGTTCTTTGAGAACTTTATTCTTAGGTAAATCAGGGTTGATGTTTTAGAGGGATGGTATGGGGAGGGAGGTGGGAGGGGGGTTCAGGATGGGGAACACGTGTACACCTGTGGCGGATGCATGTTGATGTATGGCAAAACCAATACAATATTGTAAAGTAAAAATAAATAAATAAATAAAAGAAAAAAAAAGAAATTTCTAATTGATATAGCTACTTTCAACAAGTATCCACCCCCAAGAAAAAAGTACATAGTGTGTGTTATACAGATAACCCAATCAGGAAGCTTTTGTTGTTGTAGTTTCTTGGTCTCCCAGACAAGTAGATCTTGTTCCTCTGGAGACCTGCACTAGAAGCACCTTCTACCTCTCTTGTCAGGTCCTGCCATCACAGACTCAATACTGAAAGACTTCATTCCTTCCGAATCTGGGCTTATTGTTCATAGGAGTCCTGTTCATAGAGAATTTGTTACTTTAAATCACATTTTAAACTTGATTTAGTCCTGTAGGTATAAAAGTCGAAATATGCCTCAATCTTATATACTATTAATATTTCATTAAGTATCCCCCCAAAATCAAAGTGTTTGGTAAATGTATGACTGTTTCATATGCTGAAAGATTCCTACATACTAATATGTACAAGAATTTTCCTTTGTAAAAAAGAATTTCTTTCATGTATATAGATTTCAAATGATTCAGTCTCCTTGATTTCATTATTATAAACCATGAACACTAGCTTCTAAAATACACTTTCTTAGCTGGAAGTATACCTTATTAGTTTAGTCTTCAAAGCTAATCGAAATAGACATTGTGTTCTAATATCTTTACAACCTGAAAAAAAAAACAAGCTTAGGGTAAGAAGGGATACATTTATGTGTGGGAAGGTAAAAATAAGGATAATAGTTTCTGGCACATTGTTAACTAAAAAGTGGGTGTTCAAGAAACCATCAGCTGAGATGCAAGGATATGAATATTCACATAAGGTGAATAATATTACCATAAGGTGAATATCACATAATATTCACATAAGGTGCTTCCTAAATACTTTCCCACTACATTAATGTGTTGAGGTCTTCCCTGAAATGATTAATTGATATCTAAACCTGATATTCCATGTAAATGAGTCACATGTAACACGATGAATCAGGGACTAACAAGACAAAGGCTATTGGACCATATTTGATTTGGATATGGGATTTTAGTATATTCTAAGTAGACAAAACACTGAAGATGTCTCCTGTCATTTGCTCATGTTCTGAGTTTGGCTGTGGGTATTGAAAGTTGCCTGAAACACCCTTGCACACACAGATCCACATGTGAACATTTGAATACCAGCTTTCTTTTGCATCCAGCTAGGTTCTTGGCTGTTTCATGTGTGTGATGAGTGTGTTCAGACTGTTGTAGATTCAGTATATGTGCTGATTTGTGTAAATATCTGTGGCCATACATACATGTGCATACTTGTTGACATGTTTTATTGTCTGTATGAGCCTTACATCTATTTTTGTGTATCTTCTTACATGTCCTTCTTAACTTAGTTTTCTATTTCAGTCCATGCTCACTAGTTATTACTTCCTCATGCCTCTAGTATTTTATTTCTTTTTCCCACCTCTTCACTCTAATACAAGAGTTTATGGAACCGTTTTCAATTACATAATCCCTTCGTAGATTAACTATTTGAGATTTGAGTCCCTTTGTTCTCCTTCCTTTCTTCCTGAATCCTTCCTGTTTATTTTACAGAAATCTCTTTGCTATTGTTGGTTGATAATATCCAAGACACATTTTCCCTATTTGGGAGAGGAGGGGAGCAAAGAGAAATTACTGATAGTTCATGGAAGGCAAATATACATCAAAGAGATATATGTTTTTGTTTAGTTGCTAAATCATACCTGACTTTTTGTGACCCAATGGGCTATAGCACATGACACTCCTCTCTCCTCCACTGTCTCCCAGAGTTTGCTCAAATTCATGTCCATTGAGTCCATGATGCTATCTAAACATCTCATCCTCTGCTACCCCTTCTCCATGTGCCCTCCATTTTTCCTAGCATCAGAGTCTTTTCCACTGGGTTGGCATTCCTCATTAGGTGGCCAAGGTATTGGGACTTTAGGTTCAGCATCAGTCCTTCCAATGAATATTCAGGGTTGATTTCCTTTAGGATTGACTGGTTTGACCTCCTTGCCATCCAAGGGACTCTCACGTGTCTTTTCCAGCACCACAACTCAAAAGCATCAATTCTTTGGCACTCAGCCTTTTTTATGTCCAACTCTCACGACCATACATGACTACTGGAAAAACCATAGTTTGATTATATGGACCTTTATTGGCAAAGTGACGTCTCTGCTTTTTAATATGCTGTCTAGTTTTGCCATAGCTTTCCTTCCAAGTAGCAAGCATCTTTAACTTCATGACTGCAGTCATTATTCACAGTGAATTTGAGGCCAAAAAAAGAAAATCTGTCACTGTTTCCACATTTTCGCCTTGTATTTGCCAAGAAGTGAGGGGACTGGATGCTGTGATCTTTATTTTTTTAATGTTAAGTTTCAAACCAGCTTTTTCACTCTCATCAAGAGGCTCTTTAGTTTCTCTTCAATTTCTTCCATTAGAGCGATATCATCTACATATTTGAGGTTGTTGATATTTCTCCCAGCAGTCTTGATTGCAGCTTGCGATTCACTCAGCCCTGCATTTCACATCATATACTCTTGTTGAACCTCTTTCCCAATTTTGAACCAGTCTGTTATTCCATGTCTGGTTCTAAATGTAGCTTCTAGACCTGCATATAGATTTCTCAGGAGGCAGGTAAGTTGGTCTGGTATTCCCATCTAAGAACTTTCCATTTTGTTTTGATCCACAAAATCAGAGGCTTTAGCGTGGTCAATGAAGCAGAAGTAGATGTTTTCCTGAAACTCCTTTGCCTTCTCCATGATCCATTGAATATTGGCAATTTGATCCCTAATTCCTCTACCTCTTCAGAACCCAGATTGTACATCTGGAAGTTCTCAGTTCACGTACTGCTGAAGCGTAGCTTGAAGGATTTTGAAAGTAACTTTGCTAACGTGAAATGAACAAAATTGTATGGTAATTTGAACATTCTTTGACATCATCCTTCTTTGTGATTGTAATGAAAGCTGACCTTTTCCAGTCCTGTGGCCACTGCTTCAGTCAGTTCAGTTCAGTTCAGTTCAGTTGCTCAGTCATGTCCTACTCTTTGTGACCCTGTGGAGACTGAAGAATGCCAGGCCTCCCTGTCCATCACCAACTCCCAGAGTCCACTCAAACTCATGTCCACTGAGTCAGTGATGCCATCCAACCTTCTCATCCTCTGTCATCCCCTTCTCCTCCTACCTTCAATCTTTTCCAGCATCAGGGTCTTTTCAAATGAGTCAGCTCTTTGCAGTGGCCGAAGTATTGAAGTTTCAGCTTCAACATCAGTCCTTCCAATGAATATTCAGGACTGATTTCCTTTAGGTTGGATTGGTTACTTTTCCAAATTTGCTGGCATACTGAGTGCAGCACTTTAACAGCAGCATCTTTTAGGAGGCCCTGCAAGGCATGGCTCATGATGTTATTGAGTTATGCAAGCCCCTTCACCACCACAAGTCTGTGGTGGGGCAAAGAGATAAATGGGGGTGCGTCTTTTGGCATAGTGATTTTAAAAGTTACATAGAAGCAATATATTCCTTTTTTTTCACCCAGCATTTATTGATTTTCTTCTGTGTTCAAGGTAATATTATGGACAATATTTACCAATGATAATGGTATTCAATTCTTCAAATTTTTCTGATAGTTGTACTAAAAGAAAAATATTCCAATAAGAGATTTATTTGTTCAGTAGGAAGATGTCTCTTAAAAGATCATTCTAGTGGAAAGAGCAGTGGACTTGGAGACTGTATCTGCACAGAAGCCACAGCCCTCCAGATACTGACTTCTCTACACAGTAGCCAGAATCTTTATTTTAGGATGCAAATCTGATTCTATTATATCTCCTTATTCTTTAATGGCTTCTTATTTTTCTGAGCATAATGTCAGTCTTTAATGTGGTGTACAGATCGTGCAGAGTCTGGTTCCACCTACCTCGAAACTCATCTGCCAGTCTTTCAACACCACCCCCCACCCCACCTGTCCCGGCCCCATGCTGTTTGCTCCAGCCATTGCTGCTGTTTAGTTACTAACTCTTTGCCATCCCATGGACTGTTAGCCTGCTAGGCTCTTCTGTTGATGGGATTTCACACAAGAATATTGGAGTGGTTTGCCATTTCCTTCTCTATGGGATCTTCCCAATCCAGGGATTGAACCTACATCTTCTGCTTGGCAGGCAGATTCTTTAATACCAGTGAGTCACCTGGGAACCTCCAACTACTGCAGCAGTAGTTTGTTTAGTAGACAGCACTCATCTCTCAGAACCATTGCCCAAGCTATTTTTTCTGTTAGACACCTCTCCTTTCTTGGCCTTTTAAACTTCCACTTATCCCACTTAAAGCAGATTAAGTGGAGTAATGGAACATATTCATGAAACCATGTTGCTTTCCTTTGGATCACTTATCTGTATTCTTAATTGTATATTTATTTGTGTGATTAATGTTGGCCACTCCAGCTTGGCTATTTGTGTTTGTGACAGTTGCAACCCTTGTGCCTATCAGTTTCTGATGCAGGAATTTTTTTGAAAAGTTGAATAATTGGGGGAAATTATTTGAAAGATATGAAACAAAGTTTCACCAATTATAGGATAAGGATAATAGTTAAGAATAGAAAGGGCATGTTAATGGAGAAAGTGCATAAAAGATTTTCAGGATATAATTAGATAAAGACTAGGATAATATAATAACAGCCAAGAGGAATTGCTATTCTAACTAATTTGGACTGTAGAGAAGTGGTGATGTGGGTGTGAAGATAAGTTTAAGAGAAACATTGTCTTCTTGCAGAAAGAAAACAGAACTTCTATATCTGTATTCCTCCATCTCTCTATCTCTGTCTGTATCTCTATGCTGCTGCTGCTGCTAAGTCGCTTCAGTCGTGTCCGACTCTGTGCAATCCCATAGACGGCAGCCCACCAGGCTCCTCTGTCCCTGGGATTCTCCAGGCAAGAACACTGGAGGGGATTGCCATTTCCTTCTCCAATGCATGAAAGTGAAAAGTGAAAGTGAAGTCGCTCAGTCGTGTCCGACTCTTTGCAACCCCATGGACTGCAGCGTACCAGGCTCCTCTATCCATGGGATTTTCCAGGCAAGAGTACTGGACTGGGGTGCCATTGCCTTCTCCATCTCTATATCTAAAGATAATTTAAAAGGAAGTTTTCAAAATATAAATTTCTTTCTTCCTCTGTCCTCACTTCTAGCTGCAATCTGCAGTTGTAACCAACTTAAAGAATTTTTGTTTTCAGCTTGTCTGTGGTTATTGCTGGCTCTATAACTATATGTTATTTCTGTTTCTCCAATTACCAACTTTTGGTAGTATCTATTGAATTTAGACCATCATACTAACTCCCACTTTTCCCCTTTCTGCTCCCCAGTTATTGTTTATATTACTCTAGTATTAGATTTATGACCTGAAATAATATTCCTCAACAAAATTTCCTTCATTCATGTAATTTCTGAGCACATATTGGCCTCACTTTATAGAAGATTAAAAAATAGTACACTTACACTTTTCTTTAATTGTCCTTGCCCTTTCCATTTCTGAATTCTGTCAAGTGAAAGTGAAAGTCTCCCAGTTGTGTCTGACTCTTTGTGACCCCGTAGACTATATAACCTGCAAGGCTCCTCTGTCCATGGAATTCTCCAGGCCAGAATAGTGGAATGGGTAGCTGTTTCCTTCTCCAGGGGATCTTCCCAACCGAGGGACTGAACCCAAGTCTCCTGCATTGCAGGTGGATTCTTTACGATCTGAGCCACCAGAAAGCTGAAGAGTACTGGAGTGCCTAGCTTATCCCTTTTCCAGAGGATTTTCTTGACCCAGGAATTGAGCTGGGGTCTTCTGCACTGCAGGCAGATTCTTTACCAGCTGAGCTACCAGAGAAGCCCAAATTCTGTCAACAGTTATTTGATTTTTGCCAACTTATATTCAATTTCATTTTTTAAATTTTTATGTTATTGCCTGTGTTTTGTGTGTGTTTTCACTAATGGTTCATTAAAAAATTGAATACAAATCAACCTCATAAAACAGTAACATTATGTAAATGTGATGAGTATTATGCATAAACAATATTAAAAACAAATAAATTCTATTTCAGTCAAAGTACTATAATGGGACCCATTGAAAAGCAGATGTAATCCTATATAATTGAAACTGCCACACAAAAGACAATATTCCAAGTTCTTAGCACTCAAAATCATATTATATTTTAGTGTTCAATATATAGCCTATGAGGTTCTTATTCAGCTTTTTGTTCTCTGAAGAGTTTCTAATTGTGTTTCTTATTACAGGCAGCAAAACATCCCCGTAAGTTCAATCACATTGATAAAATCTTTCAAGATCTTAATACAGATTATTGCATGGAATCTATCTTCTTAAGGAAATTTTTTACAGAATCCTCTTCCTGTTTTCATTTGAACTGATTACATAGAGATTGTGTTGTGTGTGTGTGTGTTCATTTGCTAAATTGGGTCTGACTCTTTGTGACCCCATGGACTACAGTAAGCCAGGCTTCACTATCCTTTACTATCTCTCAGAGTTTGCTCAAATTCATGTCCATTGAGTTGGTGATGTTATCTAACCATCTCATATTGTGCCACCTCTTTCTCCTTTTGCCTTCAGTCTTTCCCAGTATCAGGGTCTTTTCCAATGAGTCAGGTCTTTGCATCAGGTGGCCAAAGTATTGGAGCTTCAGCTTCAGTGCAAATCTTCATCTCTGTTTATATTATATTTTTCCTCTGTTAAAAATTTAAATGTCAGTTATATTTCTAACATATAATATTTTTTCTTTATCTACTTGAATATATCCAATATTGCTAATCATCCATCTCTCTATTTATCTATGTATCCATTTCTATTACAAAGGCACCATATCATTTCCAGGGTGTTATGCATGATGAAGATGGAGTTATAAGAACACGAAATTGGGTTACAGCTATAGGGTCTAGGAAAATGGAGAATATGAATTTTGACTTCTTGCCTTATTGAACCTACTTTCTCTAAGTAGGAGGTAAACCCAGAATGTTTCTCCAACATAGACATGGAAAACCAAGATTTGTTTTTGAAGAATGCTGAAGTTATTGGCCAACTTGTGAATTCTGTCCAAGATTTAAGTCAATGATTTCCCTGCCAATGGTGCAGTGCCCTTGAGCATAGTTACTGGCAGAATTTTCCTTGCTAGGTATGTGCCACACAGGGTGGAAGAGCCATTGGTATAAATTTCATTGCAAACGTGGTTTCAGGTCTACAGACGCTACAGTTGACCCCCCTCCAGGAAAAACTACAGATTTGTTTTTGTGGTTTCAGTTACCAATGGTCAACTGTGATCTGAAAATATTATATGGAAAATTCCAGAAATAACAATTCGTAAGTGTGCCATTCTTGGTAGTGTGATGAAATCTCATGCTGTCCTGCACCATCCTACCTGGGATGTGAATTATCCCTTTTTCCCATATATCCTGCCTGTTGGCATCAGTTACTTACCCATCTTGGTTATCAAATTGTCTGTCATGACATTGCAGTGCTTGTGTTCAAATAACCCTTATTTTGCTTAGTAATATCCCCAAAGCAGGAGAGTACTGATGCTGGTACTCTCCTACTCTCCATACTGAAATTCAAGTATGCCAAAAATAAGGTGTAGGGTGCTTCCTTTAAGTGAAAACGTTCTTGAATTAATGAGGAAAGAAAAAATTCCTATGCTGAGGTTGCTATGATGTACAGTAAGAACGAATCTTCTACTTGTTAAATTGTGAAGAAAGAGAAAGAAATTTTTGCTGGTTTTGCTGTTGTAACTCAAACCCTCAAACTACAAAAGTTATAGCCACAGTGCCTGTCAGAAAGAAAGAAAGAGAGAGAAAGATTCATGTAACTTTTATTAAAGTGGATTTGGTCCTTGAACAACACTGGGGTTGGGCACCAAACCCCTTGCACTTGAAAATCTGCATATAACTTTACAGTCAGCCCTCCATATCTGTGGTTCTGCATCTGAGGATTCAGCCAACCTTGGAATATTAGTACCGTGGTGCGTATCACTGAAAAAGCTCCATGTGTAAGTGGCCCCGCACAGTACAAACTGTTGTTGTTCAAGGGACCACTGCATAGTGTTATAAGTATTGTATTATTATTGTTTTTCATCTCTTACTGTGCCCAATTTATAATTTAAACTTTATCCTAAGTATGTATGCCTAGGGGAAATACAGTATATATAGGTGTACTAAGTCACTTCAGTCATGTTTGACTCTTTGGAACCCCATGGACTGTAGCCCACCAGGCTCCTCTATCCATGGGATCCTCCAGGCTAGAATGCTGTAGTGGGTTGCCATTTCCTTCTCCAAGAATATATAGGGCTTGGTATAACAAGCCTTGTTACTTGGCTCCATGATGTGTTCCAGGCAGTAGAGTGCCCAGCAGTAATTTCCTGTCTAGGCACAATAGGTTGCTATTGTGGTGGAGATGAAAATATACATGTAGCTATGGGTTAGGAGATGAAGCTAGCTGGAATAGTCACAGTGTCCTGGCTACCATACCAACCAGCTAAGGTTTGAGGTAAGTTATTCATTCAGAATATTTTTGGAAGTTTGTTTTATCCTCCAGATGATTTCTTTTAATTTAGAGTGTGTTACTGTGTTTGCTCACATTGGGATTTCTTTTTCCATATAAAGAGGTCCCTGAATCATCTCTATTGATACTTAGTTCTTTGCTTGTGTTTACTGAATGGTGATTAGATTGATCAGCATACATAGCTAGTATACGGTTTTCTTTTCACTTAATTTAAATAGGTTCAGGAAGAAAATGGGGGAGTTGTTGTTGTTGTTCAGTCGCTCAGTTGTGTCCGACTCTTTGTGCCCTCATGACCTACAGCATACCAGGCCTCCCTGTCCTTCACTATCTCCCTGAGTTTGTTCAAACTTATGCCCACTGAGTCAATGACATCATCCAAATATCTCTTCCTGTGTTGCCCCCTTCTCCTCCTGCCCTCAATCTTTCCCAGCATCAGAGTCTTTTGCAATGAACAGGCTCTTCACATCAGATAGCCAAAGTATTGGAACTTCAGCTTCAGCATTAGTTCCTCCAATGAATATCCAGGGTTGATTTCCTTTAGGATTGACTGGTTTGATCTTCTTGCTATCCATGAGTTTCTCAAGAGTCTTCTTCAGTACCACAGTTTAAAAGCATCAGTTCTTCAGCACTCAGCTTTATTATGGTCTAACCTCACATCTGTACATGACTACTGGGAAAACCATAGGTTTGACAATATGAACCTTTGTCAGCAAAGTGATGTCTCTGCTTTTTAATATGCTGTCTAGGTTTGTCATAACTTTTCTTCCAAAGAGCAAATATCTTTTAATTTCATGGCTACAGTCACTGTCCTTAGTGATTTTGGAGCCCAAGAAAATAAAGTCTGTCACTGTTTCCATGGTTTCCCCATCTATTTGCCATGAAGTGATTGAGCCAGATGACATGATCTTAGTTTTTTGAATGTTGAGTTTTAAGCCAGCTTTTTCACTCTCCTTTTCACCTTCATCAAGAGGTTCTTTGGTTTCTCTTCACATTCTGCTGTTAGGAAGGCGTCATCTGCATATCTGAGGTTATTGATATTTCTCCCAATAATCTTGATTCCAGCTTGTGCTTCATCCAGCCCAAGTTTTTGCATGATGTACTCTGCATATAAATAAGCAAGGTGACAATCTACAACCTTGATGTACTCCTTTCTCAATTTTGAAATAGTTCATTGTTCCATGTTTGGTTCTAACTGTTGCTTCTTGACCTGCACACAAATTTCTCAGGAGGCTGGTGAGGTGGGTTGATAGTCCCTTCTCTTTAAGAATTGTCCACAGTTTGTTGTGATCCACACAGTCAAAGGCTTTAGCATAGTCAGTGAAGCAGAAGTTTTTCTGCAATTCCCTTGCTTTTTCCATAATCCAGTGGATGTTGGCAATTTGATCTCTGGTTCCTCTGCCTTTTCTAAATCCAGCTTATATATCTGGAAGTTCTTGGCTCATGTGCTGTTGAAGCCTTGCTTAAAGGATTTTGAGCATTACCTTGCTAGCATGTGAAATGAATGCAATTGTGTGGTAGTTTGAACATTCTTTGGTATTGCCCTTCTTTAGACAATACACCAAATGACATAGAATATCTTAAATATATAGCCTTAATTAGAAAAGTAGCTAAATATAAATAAAAGTGCCTACTATTTCTGAGTAACACTGTTGTCACTATCATTATGACTGACCCAAAATTCCTTCTCTATAAACATTTGAGTTCACTATATGTTGATAAACTCTAATAGAAAGAAGGATATATTGGTTTAAATATTGGTTGAGATTAGGTAGAATCTCCGTCATAGGAAGATTTACAGCATAGTGGATCTAATTGTCTTTCAGTAAGTTTAGAAAATGTATCAACTTGTCACACCTATCATCAACTTAGCACCAAGAGCAAATATTAAATAATGAAGATGGTTTATTAACAAAAATCCTAGGGCTAATCATTTTAATTTCATTTACAAAAATTTTTGGACCTACTTAAGACAGAAAAGCAGCAAAGTAAATGTGAACCATTTTATGGCAATTCTTTCCCTTTTGCCACAAGAGATATGCTGCATTTGTAGCCCTTTAAGTGCTGGCTTTAAAATAATGTGTTACCATATTTTATTTTCTCCTTCATATGCTCAGAGATAAAATTGCAATATCAAAGCAGTAAATACTACACAAGATATTGATGGAAACAGTAGCATAATAGAAAATATAACTCACTTTTTCTATTTATATGGGAATATTGGAAAACAAATCAAACAAAAGGGGAGGTCTGTGAGAAGGGATACATTCTTAAATATTGCCAATTAAATTTTCTGTTTTAGTTCCTCTTTTAAAAGACTATATTTTCTTTGTATTTCTTCACTCATCTCTATCAAGATGACTCCTGTGGACTCTGGACCTAGTCCTTAGAGGTCACAAAAGGCGATTGTCCAGTCACTGTTGCTCATTTTGTTCAATATGCAAATAGCTCCCATGATTTTCTTCTCTCTTAACTTCTCTTCAGTGCTTTCCAGAATTCTTTTGAGGCACACATCATTATCAAAGAACAGTACAAAAAAAAAAAAAAAAAGGTTTCAGTTGTTCTTGCTAGAGGATTTAATTACATATCTATTTTATACTGTAGCCTGTTAATGTCTTTTTTTCTCAGTTGTTAAATTGATATTTTATATTTTTGTCTTCCAACCTGATTTAAAGTTAAAGAATATGCTTTGTGTAATTTATCTTAAACATTTTCTTTCCATTTGATATTGATAGGTAAATATAACTGATTTTGATAAGTTACCTATTTTGTTATTGTAGAATTCTCAAAGTGAAAGTGAATATCACTCAGTCGTGTCCTACTCTTTGCAATCCCATGGACTGTACACAGTCCATTCAATTCTCCCGGCAAGAATACTGGAGTGGGTAGCTTATCCCTTCTCCAGCAGATCTTCCCAACCCGGGAATCGAACTGGGGTCTCCTGCATTGCAGGTGGATTCTTTACCAGCTGAGCAATTAGGGTAGAATTCTGGGCCTTCATTAAATTTCCAGAAGTTCAAATCATCTTTGCCTAAATACACATTGTTGTTGTTTAGTTGCTAAGTTGTGTCTGGCTCTTTTGCTACCCCATAGGCTGTAGCCCTTCAGACTCCTCTTTCTATGGGATTTCCCAGGCAAGAATACTGGAGTGGCTTGCCATTTCCTCCTACAAGGGATCTTCCTGACTCAGGGATCGAGTCTGTGTCTTCTACTTGGCAAGCTGATTCTTTGCCACTGAGCCACCAGGAAAGCTTAGATGTATAGTCATTGCTTAAATGACTCCAAATAATCAGATATGGAGAAATTATGTGACTCTTGGTGCTACTTGTGGTATATATGATAAAAATGTTTATTTTTTTTATGTTTGTTCATGGTTATAAACTATGGAATGACTCAATAACGTTGCAAACACTGCTGTATCTTCTTACATGTACACTTCATGATAGAAAATGATTGTCAGAATTCATATGCCAAGGACACCGTAGTTCTGTCTCAGAGAACAACTTACTCACTTGTGATGTGGGCGCTGGTAGGGAGGAGACAGAGCCTCATTCTTGGAAGCTAGAACTATTGCTTTTCCAGAGTCCAGTCCAACGTCCATCAGATATTTTGATTCACGAAAGAAATCCAAAATAGACATGTGGATTTCTCTATAAGTAAGTAAGTGAGTAAGTGAAGTCACTCAGTCATGTCCGACTCTGCGGCCCCATGGACTGTAGCCTACCGGGCTCCTCCGTCCATGGGATTTTCCAGGCAAGAGTACTGGAAGTTGCCAATACTTCTCCAGGATTTCTCTATAGACCTATGCCAAATACTCCAGGTGGAAGAAGAGGAGTATTTCTATTTACTAGGAGTGAAATGTTTTACTTAAAGTAATTAAAATGTATTCAAAAAGTAATTATAATGCATTCAAAGTGCATTCAAAATGTTTTTTTTAATGGATGCATTAAATATCTAGTATGAGAATCCATCTGTCTGTCTCACTTTTTCTGCTTGTTCTTAAGAAGGTGAGTTGATATTTCTATAAAAGCAGTAACTTCTTTTAAGCTCTCCTTAATACTAAAAACCAATCCTCATTTCCTGAAAGCTTTGGACATTTAAATGTTCAGCTCTATGTCTTGTCTCTCTGTACTCTATTGTTGTTGCTAAAATCAATATAGTCACTTCATTTTTTACTAATAACCCCAAAGTCGGCTTAGTGTTGTCTTGCTTTGTGAATTTGTGTAACTGGATTCTACTGAAATTTTTATTGCTCTCATAATTGGCTATGGTGATTGGTATATCTGCTCATTTCAGGGCCACTCTTAGTTTGTTCTATCCCTGTCAGAGTTTGCTATATGTAGCAGTAAATCAAAGATTGTATATATAAAACTTCTTGTAACAAGTTCATTAATTAAAATCTATTGAGAAAAAAATGATTCTCAGGGGCAGCAAGTGTTTCATAACACAACATATCATCAGTTTTTCACATATTAAGATCTCTGAAATTGGTTTTCATGTTATAGTCAAGGCAGATTTGATTAAAAATGGTTTCTTCTTATGTCCTTAAACACTCTATCAAATGTGCAGAGACTGAATTGGGTTAGATATTTTAGGAAATGAATTATATGAAGAGTGTTCATTTCTGAAATGAAGCATCACATCTCTATGGGAATACCACAGATGTTGTGGAAATCCCAAGATCAGTCATACTCTAATCAGTAGGATATAAATCAGACCCTGGGTTATAACAATGTCTATTTTTTAAGATCCTACCAGGCAGAGATAATTGGAATGGAATTGACAAAATTAAAATAAAACACACAAAATCACACCTGGCACAGTATTACAATGCACTGACAGATGTTTAGAAAAGTAGAAACTCTCATTCAAATGGGAAAAATTCAAAGTAGAGTGTTCTGAACAAAAATAAATAAATAATAAAGAAAGGGAAATAATAACCAAAACAATCTAACTTTTCGACCCATATAAACCCTTAATACAGGAAGAGATCTAGCCATTCTGTTAAACTGACATACAAACCCATTTTATGTTGAAACCACTCGATCAAAAATCTTAGTTTGAAAGGCCACTAAAAAGATACTATTCAAGCCCTCTGGCTCTTTTCAGTGGGTGACCTTCCAGTCTGCTGTTGGTTGCACAGTTACTGAAGCCAGTGAGCACAGATTCTTTGCATTCTGCCAGCTTTTGAAGTGGATAAGCTCCACCGAGGAACCCTCAGTACACAGTGTCCTTCAGTGTCAGCATCAACAATGACCACAGCTGATGACGTTTCCCCATAAACTGTGCTCTACACATCATTCCAGACAGAGCCATTTTTGAAAAGAGAAATACATCTTTGACTTGACAGGCCTGATAAATCAAATCTAGGTTTCAAAGCCAAGAGTAGATCCAGTGAAACTCAAGAGCTGATTTTAGAGAAGCTATCTAGTAAAATTAAACTTATTTTTAAATGTCAAAGTTATGCTTGGAAGTCCCATTTGATTGGACAGTTATCTTATTTTAATTAATTTGTGTACTCAAATTATAAGGGTAATAACACAGAAAATTGAAACAGTTCATAGTCATTGAGATTAGATGTCCTTTTTTATTACTTGAGATCAAACTAGATAAATGATTCTGAAGTTGAAGGTAGAAAATACCTAGAAGTGTCTCTCACTGAATTCTCGTATCTGTTGAACAACATCAATGATTAATACATGCAAAAGACTGTGGTGACATGGAAATGCACTGGCCAGATCTCCCTCAAGGTGGGACTTGTTCTCAGTCATCAGACAGTCTCCAGCTGTTAGCCCCCTCAGTGTTTGCCTCACCTGGGGAGTGGTGCCCCCCTCAAGGATCAGACTGTTTGAGGTGGTCCACGGTGGGTTCTAAAGGCCTGGCTGTCTTATTCACCAAGGGATGGGAGGTCTGTGCTTCTGAGCTCTGCAGGGGGTTAGCTGAGGCTTTTCCAGGGACTGTGTTGCTATTCAACTGCTCTCTCTGCTCCGTCCTGCATCCTTTCCCTCCACATACTGTCACAGTCATCCTGCACACCAAGTTCCTCCTCTGTATCTGCTTCTGGAAAACCAGCCTGCGACAAAGAGCATACAGAAATGATCTGCAAGCGATAATGTCAAGCCCTAGCTTTTCTCTGAATACATCACAACAAATAGTTCAGCCTGCAGAGAGCTCTGGTGGAGTAAACAATGGCAAGCATGGTATCTATCTATCTATCCCCCTGCTTGCTTCCAGGATCCACTTTCTCACTACGCTGTCGGAAAGGATTGTGTGTTTTTTCCTTCTTTACCAGTTACTTATGAAATGATGATTATTGCAGATTTTCTTTATTTTGTGTACTATTTTAAAAACCTGGATAAAAAGAAATTTACCTTTTTAGGGGAGACAACTCCAGAGGAGAGAAATGTAATGTTACAGAGTGACTCCTGGGCTGATTTGCTTTTAACAGCTATTTAACAGCTCAGTACTCTCAGATCCACCTACTTATTTCCACTGAATTAAGCAATCCTAAAATCACGCACCAGAAAAGTAAGAGAGTCCCATTTATTTAAACAAAAATGGAAGCATGAGGGTACTATTACTCCAACCCTGTATCTCCTGCTCTTGGCTTTAAGGGAGGTGATTCTCACTATGGGAAGCTTCTCCATCAGGGCACATGCTGGTGGCAATGAATGGCATGTGACTTGTTTGCATAGGGCCCTGGTTTCCTGTGCTTTGTTCACACTCTTTTGAGGAAGGTTAAAAGAGGGTTGGAGAAGGAAATGGCACCCCACTCCAGTACTCTTGCCTGGAGAATCCCATGGATGGAGGAGCCTGGTGGGCTACAGTCCATGGAGTTGCAAAGAGTCGGACATGACTGAGCGACTTCCCTTCCCTTTAAGAGGGTTGAAGGTGTGTCTCAAGGCATTATCCAAATGTGCATCATAGCAACCTAATCTCTGATACAGACTTTTTCAACTAAAAGCATTTTCCCTTTCCCTTGTGTTTCCATCCCCCAACACCTGTCTATGAAATACAAAACTTCTTGTAAATAGCTCCTCTTCTCCAAGGCTAATTATCAGAAATGGAAATCAAGACTCATCTCTGATAGCTTCAATTACCTGTAAGTCCCAATCAGAGGGACTGGAAATCTAATTTGTTCTTTGCCTTCAGTTTTTTAGTTATATAAAGCATCAATTACTAGGAATATAATACATTCCTCCTGCCAGATATATTTGAATGAGAAAATATATTTATTACTGAACCCTGAATACATCAATAGAATTTCTCTATTTTCCTTGGGGAAAAAAAAAAAAAAAAAAAAACCACAAAGAAGTTACTATAGTTGCTCTTCTATTTTCTCCTAAACCTGAAGAATATCTATATAGTCATAAAAGGAAATTTAATGGAGTAGCCAGTGAGACACACCTTCCTACCCTACATCATACACAGCTTCTCAACTATCCATCTGTGCTTTCCAAAAAGCATTAGAAAGAGACCACTGAGATGAACAGCCATGAAATTCTAAGGAGAAAGTTGACTTTGATTTTGATGAAAGCAAATGACCCATACTTGAACCTTAGAGCAAAAGTAGTCCTCAGTTTAGTTCAGTTCAGTTCAGTCGCTTAGTCATGTCCAACTCTTTGTGACCCCATGGACTACACCACACCAGGCCTCCCTGTCCATCACCAACTCCTGGACTTTACCCAAACTCAAGTCCATTGAGTTGGTGATGCCATCCAACCATCTCATCCTCTGTCATCTCCTTCTTTTCCCACCTTCAATCTTTCCCAGCATCAGGGTCTTTTCCAATGAGTCAGCTCTTCACATCAAGTGGCCAAAGTATTGGAGTTTCAGCTTCAGCATCAGTCCTTCCAATGAATATTCAGGACTGATTTCCTTTAGGATGGACTGTTTGGATCTCCTTGCAGTCCCAGGGACTCTCAAGAGTCTTCTCCAACACCACAGTTCAAAAGCACCAGTTCTTCGGTGCTCAGCTTTCTTTATAGTCCAACTCTCAAATCTGTACATGACTACTTAAAAAACCATAGCCTTGACTAGATGGACCTTTGTTGGCAAAGTAATGTCTGTGCTTTTTAACATGCTGCCTAGGTTGGTCATAACTTTCCTTCCAAGGAGTAAGCGTCTTTTAATTTCATGGCTGCAGTCACCATCTGCAGTGATCTCCAGTAGCATATTGGGCACCTACCAATCTGGGGAGTTCATCTTTCAGTTTCCTATCTTTTTGCCTTTTCATACTGTTCATAGGGTTCTCAAGGCAAGAATATTGAAGTGGTTTGCCATTCCCTTCTCCAATGAACCACATTTTGTCAGAACTCTCCACCATGACCATCCGTCTTGGGTGGCCCTACGTGGTATGGCTCATAGTTTCATTGAGTTAGACAGGGCTGTGGTCCGTGTGATCAGATTGGTTAGTTTTCTGTGATTGTGGTTTTCAGTCTGTCTGCCCTCTGATGGAGAAGGATAAGAGGCTTATGGAAGCTTCCTGATGGGAGAGACTGACTGAGGGGGAAACTGGGTCTTGTTCTGATGGGCAAGGCCATGCTCAGTAAATCATTAATTCAATTTTCTGTTGATGGGTGGAGCTGTGTTCCCTCCCTGCTATTTACCTGGCACCGAACTATGGTGGAGGTAATGAAGATAATGGTGAACTCCTTCAAAAGATCCCATGCATGTACTGCTATAGTCCATGCCCCCAACCCTGCAGCAGGCCACCACCAACCCACACCTCCGCTGGAGACTCCTGGACACACAGGCAAGTCTGTATCAGTACACAAGGTTCTGTTTGTGCTCTCTAAGAGTCTATTTCCCAGTCCTGTGTAAGTTCTGGAAGCTCTATGGTGGGGTTAATGGTGGCCTCTTCCAAGAGGGCTTATGCCATACCCAAGTCTGCTGCACCCGGAGCCCCTGTCCCTGTGGCAGTCCACTGCTGACCCGTACCTCCACAGAAGACACTCAAACACAGTTCTGTCCCAGTCTCTGTGGGGTCCCTGGGCCCTGGTGTGCACAAGGTTTGTTTGAGCCCTCTTAGCATCTCTGGTGGGAATGGGGTTTGATTTTAAACATGAATTCGCCCCTCCTACCATCTTGCTAAGGCTTCTGCTTTGCCCATGGGTGTGGGGTATCTCCCCACAGCTGCTCTAGCACCTGCTGTCTCTGACCATGGATGTGGGATATCTTCTTAAAGCTGGTCCAGCAAAACACAGCCACCACTCCTGACGTTGGAGCGGGGTTATCTCCTCATGGCCACACACTGCTCCAGTGCTGCACAGCCGCCCGAAGAGTAGTTCTAGAGAACAAATTTCTCTTGGCCAGCGATTGCTTTTGTAGTCTTTTTGAGATCTCTCTGTTTCAATTTTGCCTGAGAATTAATGATTTTTGCATTCTCTTCTTCACTATTAATCTTTGATGGTCAATCTACTTGTAGGGAGTGTGTGGCAGTTAACTGCTCTTCCTTCTTTGTTCCACTTTTCCTCTGAATCAGTCCTTTTCACTCCTACCATGTTATGGGACAGAGGTATACTGTTTTAGTATATAAAACTTATACTATATACATAAATATATATAGTATATAGTATTATATATACCTTTAGTATATGAAAATGTTAGTCGCTCAGTCATCTCCTGCTCTTTGTGACCTCATGGACTGTTGCCTGCCAGGCTCCTCTGTCTATGGGGTTCTCCAGGCAAGAATACTGGTGTGGGCTGCAATTTCCTTCTCCAGGGGATCTTCCCAACTCAGGGATGGAATCTGGGTCTCCTAAATTGCAGGCAGATTCTTTACCGTCTGAGCCACCAGGCAAAGGACCTTTAGTATATAGTATTAGTAATCATGTTTTATAGAATAAGAGTTTGACTAGCTGTGTGATGAGAGGAAAGATATCTCATCCCTCTCAAAATTTTGGTCAGAAAAATAAACTATGTATTTGGAAAAGGAGGATTTGAATACCGGGAGAAACTACTTTAAAATTATTGGAAAACTGGAGGAGTAAATGTCAGGGAGACCCATCATTCTAACATTCTCTGCAGTTTCTGTGAATACACATGTTACTCTTGTTATCTGACTCAGGAAATCCAGAAAACCAATCCATGAAGGGCACAGCAGTATTTAATACCAAGATGGGTGATTTAAGGGAGAACATTGGGCGTTTTAGGAAAACTTCCTATGGCAAAGCCCCCATGTCTGACCATGCAGAAGAAGGACATTGGCATATTTCTTTCTAACAAGTACCTCTCTTTGCTGAAATCTAAATAGGAACCACACTAAAAGGTTTCTAGTACACATAGCTTTCAGGGTTCTTTGGTTCCTAAAGCTTTTGTCTCTCAATAAATGCAGTGACTTGTGTATTCCTGCCTGGTGTTAGCTAAGAAAAATAAACTTACTTCATATTACTAATATGATGACCAGATCACAGCCAGTGGGAGTAACCTCAACTAATGACAGTGACTTGTGATGAAATCCCCAAATGCTAGGGATACAAGTGCCTTTGTTCAAAGACACCCTTGGATCAATAAAGGGGATGGTTTCCATGGAACTGCTCATGGTTTGACTACTGTAATTTGAGAAGGAATAGTTTTACTCTAGTTCCTCAAACATAATATTTTAGTAAGATTTTTATGCTCTTTTTTGGAAAAAGTTAAATTTAGTGTCTCTCACCATCTTTAACTCTTTTTTTCTTGAATCTTCTATGATTTATAAGCTATTTGAAGAATAAAAATATGATCTGGAGTTAGAAGTTGATGCCAGATTCTGAATAATCCCTCCAGGCTCTATCTGCATCTCCTTCTCTCTTCCTACTATTTTTTTTTTTTTCCTTTTTCACTATCAAATCCCACCTAAGTGATTAGCAGGCCTCCTGCTCTAGGAGGTTCCTGACCACAAGCAGTTGATATTTAAGCAGCTAAAGCTTGATATTTAAGAGCTTAATATTGTTTTTTCTGCTGGACTATCTATGATATTGCTCACTATTTTCATAAATGGGGTTCAGGAGGGTTCCCTGTGCCTGATTTTGTTGGTTTGAGTTTTATTCTGAGAGAGACAGGGAGAAGGGTATCCTGCCTCTTCCTTTAATCTCCTCAGGACTCCAACCCAGTGAATCCAGACAGACTTGTCTCTTTACTTTGAGTTACTAATCTGCTTGAATGTGTGACTTTGGCCCTCTGTGTTCAACCACTAGGATAACAATTAAAAATAAGAATATTATTGGCATGATGAAGTTTAGAGAAATTGCTAAATGGGCACAGCCAGGAAGACTAGGATGGTTAGATGGTGATACAGAGATTGAAATAATGAATTCTCAAATTGGATTTGGAAGGAAGTATAGCTAATAGGATTTATAGATTTGGAAAAGATGTGTGTTGTGGTCAGATTCTAGTAAAAAATAGAAAATAATATTTCTAAAAGAGGTAAGTGTTTATATCTGAATATTTGAAGAATTACTAGAGCATGGTAAAGCTCCCAATGTCTATTAACAGCAGGGACATGTTTTGTACCCTATGTGTGAAAGGCAACAGAAGAAGGGAGTGGAGAGAGAGAGAGGATGAAACACACAAAGGTGTGGACAAGAGGGCAGAGGCAGAGAGAAAGAGAGGCTAATGAGAGAGTTTAATTACTAGAGAATGTGGCCTTTGATAGTGGAAAGAGACAGGAAAATAAATTCCTCATCTTATTCTCCTCCTACCCTCTGATATCATGTCTGAGACTCATTGATTGAATTCATCCAAAAACCAGAGTTGCAAGAGACGCTGACTGGTTGTGACAGTGCATCAGTGATTCCTGCTACAGAGTCCAGGTGGCAGAAAAGCAGACTACAGATTTGTGTGGGGTACCGAAAAGTACCTGGTAAAAGGAAGGCATAAATAGATATGAGATTTTTTTAGAATAAAGAAGTGTGAAAGTTATGATATTTTTTTAAATGCTGGTGGAGACAAGGATTTTTAAGCATTCAGTGCTGTAGCAGTTTTGGAGAGTAATATGTTCTAGTCTGCATTCAAGTGAGTGGGTGATGAAATATGGAAGGTATGAGGATCATTAGGTTTGGTCTTGAAGGTAGAGTCAACTATACTAGTTTGCTTGCGATGAAGAGTTTTCTAGGGATTTAGGACTTTCAGTGCTAAAACCAGGAGAGTCCTGGACAAACTGGGACAGTTGCAGGCAAATTGTAACAGTTGGTCAAATTTCTTGAAGGTTAAGTGAATATTGACAGAATTTACATGCAGTGGGAAAATGTTAGCCAAGGTACAGAAATAGTAGTAGGGAATATTTGCAAGAACAATGACATGCATTTTGGTTGGAATCTAGGGTAGATTTAATAGGAAAGGTAAACAAAGTGAAAAGCGGTATCACTAATTTATGCAAGAACAAGAAACTTGAACTTTCTGCTATGTAATCAGTATTCGGGTTTTCTAGGATTGGTGTTGAATCTTGTGGAGCAGTTTATGCATGACAGAAATAATATACATGACAGAGATAACCCATATAGCAGTATATAATTTTTTCCTCTCCTTTTGATTGTCTGATTTTTGTCATTCTTGTCGATCATTCAAACTACCTGAAGTCTTTAGATAAAATCTGTTAGTCTATGTTTTTATATTTCTATGGGTATAATTATCTGAGAAGCTTGAGTTTTCAAATCTAGCTTTCATTTCAATCAGATGCTCTAGTAAACAGTCAGAGAAGGCAATGGCAACCCACTCCTGTACTCTTGCCAGGAAGAGCCTATGGACAGAGGAGCCTGGTAGGCTGCAGTCCATGGGGTCCCTAAGAGTTGGACATGACTGAGCGACTTCACTTTCACTTTTCACTTTCATGCATTGGAGAAGGAAATGGCAACCCACTCCAGTGTTCTTGCCTGGAGAATCCCAGGGACGGCGGAGCCTGGTAGGCTGCCATCTATGGGGTTGCACAGAGTCGGACATGACTAAAGCGACTTAGCAGTAGCAGCAGCAGTAATCAGTAGGATTGAAAGAAATAAAATTCAATTTCTCTCCTAATACACTATTCAAGTTTTAAAATCCCAATTAGGAAATTAGTGCCCGATAATGCCAGATGTTTTCTTAAATTTGGATAAAACATAACAATTGAAAAAATCTGTCATTTGAAACAATCAAAGCAAGTTAAAAATGGAAATGGCTGTTACAGTTAAAATGTTTGTTTTCCTATTTTAAATATGATTTAAAATTATAAACTGTGATTTCACATCATCTAAGATGCTTCATTATGAACCACTTATTAAAATGTCTATATCATATTAATATTGATATTGAATAATAGTTTTGTTCTTGAGATTAGTCTGTTAGCTAAAGTGTTTCTTTAAATACTTCCCAGTCACAGCAGAAATAACTAGTTTTGTGAAGGCAGTGTTGAAAGAGGAGATAATTTTGGGAAGTAGATGAGGGTGTTCTGCAGTTATGATGAGAAGTCCATATGACTTTAAAGTCCTTACACATCAGCAAGCATAGCTCTGTTAAAATGGCGGCTTATGCCTAGGAATGTAACCAAAGTTGCAATGCTGAAAGCAACTCTGAGGCTACTTTTCAGACTTAGTTGTCTTTGAAACTCAAAAAAGGAGAAGATGTCATGTCTAATTAAATAAAACATCATCGAATTCCAATGTTACTATGAAATTGATATAATTTGGTTTGTTGGAAAGGTGTACATTAAATAAATTCTATCTGGAATTTTTTTCTAAAATGTAGTCTGGAGGAGAATGCTTGTTAATCATATAATACCTTGTACATCATGAGCTCTTAATCAATGTATTTTTAAAATGCTATCTTTGTCTGTTTGCTGTCTTTATGTTCCACACTTCAGCCAATTCGTCACTGTGGCAGAATTACCTGAGCAACATAATGCAATATTGATCAGTCCTAGATTTAAATTACACAGGATCTATCCTGTTTTCAGAGGTGATTTTAAAACACTTTTTTGATTAAAATAGTATAATAGGTCATTAGGAAATCATCTATGTTTTAAAATACTTGAAAATTTAGTGATAAGTTCAAAAAATGGTGCTATAGTGTTGATTTATCAGTTGTTTCTTATGTTAATATTTTCTTCATGTGTTACTAAAGGCACATTAAACTTTAGTGGCTCAGATGGTGAAGAATCTGCCTGCAACGTGGGACACCTGGGTTTGATCCCTGGGTCAGGACTAGAGAAGGAAATGACTACCCACTCTGGTATTCTTGCCTGGAAAACCCCAGGAACAGAGGAGCCTGGCAGGCTACAGTCCATGGGGCCGCATAGAGTCAGACATGACAGAGCAACTTTGACAAACATTATAGAATAGAAGAACTAGAGAATGTTTCTATATTTATTGTTGGGGGTAATTTCCTAGGTTGTTGTGACCACTGTACAATAAAGAACTCTGAGCACTAAATAAGAATCAATGAGCAAGAGCTACAGGGAGTTCTCATTCTGGTGGAATCCTTATAAAACTGTTATACCATGTATATTCCTGTTGAAGTATCTAAACCACTTCCAAGTATATATTAATAATTTTTTGTAGGATTAAATGTCCTGTCGACCAAAAAGGGCATACAACTGGACAGTTGTGAGTTAAGTTTTTTTGGACAAAATGAGGACTGCAGCCCAGGAGGCAGCATCTCAGATAGCTCTGAGAGACTGCTCCAAAGCAGCAGTGGTGGAAAGTCAATATAAGGTTTTGTTGAAGGGGGAGTTCAATACGATTAAGCATTCATTTTACAAAAATTTGTTGCTAGTCAGAGGACCTGATGTCAACATGAAGAGATTTAGTGCTTTTCTAGATATGAGGAGATACAAGGATTCAGTTCAGTTCAGTTCAGTCGCTCAGTCGTGTCCGACTCTTTGCAACCCCATGAATCACAGCGTGCCAGGCCTCCCTGTCCATCACCAACTCCCGGAGTTCACTCAGACTCATGTCCATAGAGTCGGTGATGCCATTCAGCCATCTCATCCTCTGTCGTCCCCTTCTCCTCTGGCCCCCAATCCCTCCCAGCATCAGAGTCTTTTCCAATGAGTCAACTCTTTGCATGAGGTGGCCAAAGTACTGGAGTTTCAGCTTTAGCATCATTCCTTCCAAAGAAATCCCAGGGCTGATCTCCTTCAGAATGGACTGGTTGGATCTCCTTGCAGTCCAAGGGACTCTCAAGAGTCTTCTCTAACACCACAGTTCAAAAGCATCAATTCTTTGGCGCTCAGCTTTCTTCACAGTCCAACTCTCACATCCATACATGACCACTGGGAAAACAATAGCTTTGACTAGACGGACTTTGTTGGCAAAGTAATGTCTCTGCTTTTGAATATGCTATCTAGGTTGGTCATAACTTTCCTTCCAAGGAGTAAGTGTCTTTTAATTTCATGGCTGCAGTCACCATCTGCAGTGATCTTGGAGCCCAAAAAATAAAGTCTGACACTGTTTCCACTGTTTCCCCATCTATTTCCCATAAAGTTATGGGACCAGATGCCATGATCTTTGTTTTCTGAATGTTGAGCTTTAAGCCAACTTTTTCACTTTCCTCTTTCACTTTCATCAGGAGGCTTGTTAGTTCCTCTTCACTTTTTGCCATAAAGGTGGTGTCATCTGCATATCTGAGGTTATTGATATTTCTCCCGGCAGTCTTGATTCCTACTTGTGCTTCTTCCAGACCAGTGTTTCTCATGATGTACTCTGCATATAAGTTAAATAAGCAGGGTGACAATATAAAGCCTTGACGTACTCCTTTTCCTATTTGGAACCAATCTGGTGTTCCATGTCCAGTTCTAACTGTTGCTTCCTGACCTGCATACAGGTTTCTCAAGCGGCAGGTCAGGTGGTCTGGTTTTCCCATCTCTTTCAGAATTTTCCACAGTTTATTATGAGAGTTGGACTGTGAAGAAGGCTGAGCACCAAAGAATTGATGCTTTTGAACTGTGGTGTTGGAGAAGACTCTTGAGAGTCCCTTGGACTGCAAGGAGATCCAACCAGTCCATTCTGAAGGAGATCAGCCCTGGGATTTCTTTGGAGGGAATGATGCTGAAGCTGAAACTCCAGTACTTTGGCCCCCTCATATGAAGAGTTGACTCATTGGAAAAGACTCTGATGCTGGGAGGGATTGGGGGCCAGAGGAGAAGGGGACGACAGAGGATGAGATGGCTGGATGGCATCACTGACTCGATGGACGTGAGTCTGAGTGAACTCCGGGAGTTGGTGATGGACAGTGGGGACTGAGTGCTGCGATTCATGGGGTCGCAAAGAGTCGGACACGACTGAGCGACTGAACTGAACTGAACACAGTCAAAGGCTTTGGAATAGTCAGTAAAGCAGAAATAGATGTTTTTCTGGAACTCTCTTGCTTTTTTGATGATCCAGTGGATGTTGGCAATTTGATCTCTAGTTCATCTGCTTTTTCTAAAACCAGCTTGAACATCTGGAAGTTTACAGTTCACGTATTGCTGAAGCCTGGCTTGGAGAATTTTGAGCATTACTTTACTAGCATGTGAGATGAGTGCAATTGTGCAGTAGTTTGAGCATTCTTTGACATTGCCTTTCTTTGGGATTGGAATGAAAACTGACCTTTTCCAGTCCTGTGGCCACTGCTGAGGTTTCCAAATTTGCTGGCATATTGAGTGCAGCACTTTCACAACATCATCTTTCAGGATTTGAAATAGCTCAACTGGAATTCCATCACCTCCACTAGCTTTGTTTGTAGTGATGCTTTCTAAGGCCCACTTGAATTCACATTCCAGGATGTCTGGCTCTAGGTGAGTAATCATACCATCGTTATTATCTTGGTCGTGAAGATCTTTTTTGTACAGTTCTTCTGTATTCTTGCCACCTCTTCTTAATATCTTCTGCTTCTGTTAGGTTCATACCATTTCTGTCCTTTATCGAGCCCATCTTTCCATGAAATATTCCCTTGGTATCTCTAATTTTCTTGAAGAGATCTCTAGTCTTTCCCATTCTGTTGTTTTCCTCTATTTCTTTGCATTGGTTGCTGAGGAAGGCTTTCTTATCTCTCCTTGCTATTCTTTGGAACTCTGCATTCAGATGCTTATATCTTTCCTTTTCTCCTTAGCTTTTCACTTCTCCTCTTTTCACAGCTATTTGTAAGGCCTCCTCAGACAGCCATTTTGCTTTTTGCATTTCTTTTCCATGGGGACGGTCTTGATCCCTGTCTCCTGTACTATGTCACGAACCTCATTCCATAGTTCATCAGACACTCTATCTATTAGATTTAGTCCCTTAACTCTATTTCTCACTTCCATTGTATAATGATAAGGGATTTGATTTAGGTCATACCTGAATGGTCTAGTGGTTTTCCCTACTTTCTTCAATTTCAGTCTGAATTTGGCAGTAAGGAGTTCATGATCTGAAGCACAGTCAACTCCTGGTCTTGTTTTTGTTCACTGTCTAGAGCTTCTGTATCTTTGGCTGCAAAGAATATAATCAACCTGATTTCGGTGTTGACCTTCTGGTGATGTCCATGTGTAGAGTCTTCTCTTGTGTTGTTGGAAGAGGGTGTTTGCTGTGACCAGTGCATTTTCTTGGCAAAACTCTATTAGCCTTTGCCCTGCTGCATTCTGTATTCCTAGGCCAAATTTGCCTGTTACTCCAGGTGTTTCTTGACTTCCTCATTTAGCATTCCAGTCCCCTATAATGAAAAGGAAATCTTTTTTGGTTGTTAGTTCTAAAAGGTCTTGTAGGTCTTCATAGAACTGTTCAACTTCAGCTTCTTCAGCATTACTGGTTGGGGCATAGACTTGGATTAGTGTGATATTGAATGGTTTGCCTTGGAAACGAACAGAGATCATTCTGTCGTTTTTGGACTTTTTTGTTGACCATGATGGTACTCCATTTCTTCTAAGGGATTCCTTACCGCAGTAGTAGATATAATGGTCGTCTGAGTTAAATTCACCCATTCCAGTACATTTTAGTTCCCTGATTCCTAGAATAATGACATTCACTCTGGCCATCTCCTGCTTGACCACTTCCAATTTGCCTTGATTCATGGACCTGACATTCCAGGTTCCTATGCAATATTGCTCTTTACAGCATCGTACCTTGCTTCTATCACCAGTCACATCCACAACTGGGTATTGTTTTTGCTTTGGCTCCATCCCTTCATTCTTTCTGGAGTAATTTCTCCACTGATCTCCAGTAGTGTATTGGGTACCTACTCACCTGGGGAGTTTCTCTTTCAGTATCCTATAATTTTGCCTTTTCATACTGTTCATGGAGTTCTCAAGGCAAGAATACTGAAGTGGTTTGCCATTCTCTTCTCCAGTGGACCACATTCTGTCAGATCTCTCCACCATGATCTGCCCATCTTGGGTGGCCCCACAGGGCATGGCTTAGTTTCATACAAGCATTGGGATCATAAAATCTGTTCCTAAAACATCTATTTAACGAAATGTCCCACCAGATTGCCTGGAGCGCAGAGTGCCTTACTCCACCCTGAACTCCCTCAGGGGGTGCTGAAGGTCAACAGCTTCCACAGTGTAGGGTTTAGTCTCCGCAGAGGCAGATGGAGAATTCCCTTGTTGTTCAGTCATTGGCAACCATCTTGGCACGTGCCAATTTGTAGTTGACAGTTCTTTGAGTTCTATAGTGCTTTATATTTTTCAAAAGTTTCACACACATGATTTCATATGATCCCAAAACTTTCCCCCCTTCTCCCATAGTGCTTAAGAATGCACTGACAAAAGCACACCCAGGCCAACCTGGACTAAGAGAGACTGTACTGAGATCCCAGGATGGAGGAGACAGTTGGGGAAGCTGCTCAGCATGCAAGGAGAACATAATTTCCAAGGCCCCCCTCTAATGTGGCTAAGATGAATATATATATAAAAAAGAATAACCCAGAGGGTATCTAGGAGCTTTTGGCAAATAGAGTCCATCCCCTTGTTCCAGCCCATCTCTGCACTTGAAAGGACTATGCAAGGTCAACGTTTGCTGAGCTGTAGGAGGAAAGTGTTCTGTTATATACTCTGCTCTGGGCATTGATTATATTGCTCCTCCTCCTACTTTGATTATATTGACATTTTCATAACTAAGAGAGATTTACATTTTTTTTTCCATAGTGACAAAAATCTGCTCAGAAAAGACTTGCCTTTTTACCTATTATTACAGAGGTACTTCAGCTGGCAACTCTCCCTGTGGCAAGGTCAAGGTGGAAATCAAATTCTTCTTTGCTTGGTTGGAAAATAAAAATCTTTTCCTTTCTTCTTTTTTTTTTGGTTAGAATTTCTCCAACACTAGCAGTTTCACATTGCATCTAATATTACACAAGACATGTCTCTTATTAATAGGTGTGAACCAGTGTTTACTTAGAATTTTCCAACTCCTTGATCCTTTTTATCTCTCACAGAATGTAGCAAATTCTTAAAGTTATAGAATTGAATGAGTTGGAGAGTTGAATCTCACTCCCTAAAATCATCTTTCTGCATTGTTTTGAACATTATACCATAGCTATCAGAAATATTCTTTACTGATTTCTTTCCCTAGGAAATTTAAAGGATTTGTCAAGATTGGCTTCAGATAAAGGAGTTTTTGTTGTTTTGCTCAAAAAATTCTGAAGCTTATATATCCAAATGTATGAAAAGTGAAAGTGTTAGTTGCTCAGTCCTGTCTGACCCTTTGCGAACCCATGAACTGTAGCCCAGTTTGCTAGGCTCCTCTGTTCATGGAATTCTCCAGGCAAGAGTACTGGAGTGTGTGACCATTCCCTTCTTCATGGGTCAGGGGACCATGAAGGGGATCTTCCTGACCCATGGATCTAATCCAAGTTTCCTCTATTGCAGGCAGATTCTTCACTGTCTGAGCCACCAGAGAAGCCCATCCAAATGTATAGGGGAGTTAACTGAAAAGAGTGTAGTGGTACTGCACAATTGCACTCACCTCACACACTAGCAAAGTAATGCTCAAAGTTCTCCAAGCAAGTCATAAACAGTATGTGAACCAAGAACTTCCAGATGTTCAAGCTGGATTTAAAAAAGGCAGAGGAACCAGGGATCAAATTGCCAACATTCACTGGATCATGGAAAAAGCAAGAGAGTTCCAGAAAAACATCTACTGCTTTATTGACTACACCAAAGCCTTTGACTGTGTGGATGACAACAAATTGTGGAAAATTCTTAGAGATTGGAATACCAGACCATCTGACCTGCCTCCTGAGAAATCTGTATGCAGGTCAAGAAGCAACAGTTACAACTGGACATGGAACAACAGACTGGTTCCAAATTGGGAAAGGAGTACATCAAAGCCTGTATATTGTCACCCTGCTTATTTAACATGCAAATGCTGGGCTGATTAAAGCACAAGCTGGAATCAAGATTGCCGGGAGAAATATCCATAACTCAGATATGCAGATGACACCACCCTTATGGCAGAAAGCGAAGAACTAAAGAGCCTCTTGATGAAAGTGATGGAGGAGAGTGAAAAAGTTGGCTTAAAACTCAACACTCAAAACATGAAGATCGTGGCATCCGGTCCCGTCAGTTCATGGCAAATAAATGGGGAAATGATGGAAACAGTAACAGACTTTATTTTCTTGGGTTCCAAAATTCCTGCAATGGTGACTGAAGCCATTAAATTAAAAGACACTTGCTCCTTGGAAGGAAAGCTATGACAAGCCTAGACAGCATGTTAAAAAGCAGAGACATTACTTCGCTAACAAAGGTCCATCTAGTTAAAGCTATGGTTTTTCCAGTAGTCATTTATGGATGTAAGAGTTGGACCATAAGGAAAGCTGATTGTTGAAGAATTGATGCTTTTGAACTGTGGTGTTGGAGAAGACTCTTGAGAGTCCCTTGGACTGCAAGGAGATCCAGCCAGTCCATCCTAAAGGAAATTGGTCCTGAATATTCATTGGAAGGACCGATGCTGAAGCTGAAACTTCAGTACTTTGGCCACCTGATTCGAAGATCTGACTCAATGGAAAAGACCTGGATGCTGGGAAAGATTGAGGGCTGGAGGAGAAGGGGACCATAGAGGATGAGGTGGTTGGATGGCATCACCAACTCAATGGACATGGGTTTGTGCAAGATTTGGAAGTTGGTGATGGACAGGGAAGCCTGGTGTGCTGCAGTCCATGGGATTGAAAAGAATTGGACACAACTGAGTGACTGAACTAACTAGTAAAAAATTATGATTGCCTCAAATCATTTGAATTGACAATATATGGAGGAGGAATTAGGTTTATTCTTTTAGCTTCAGATGTCAGAACTAAGGAAAACTTGTGGATATCTTTGAGAAGCAAATCCAATAGAATCAACCACAGACTTAAGTAGACTCTGAATGACCATAGGTTGCAAATGTTACAGATTCTTGCACTGAATGGGAGAGTGGACAATATGTATATTCAGATATTCTCCAACTTAAGAACTCTAAATTCTTCACACATTTCATAATTTAGGGATGATAAAAGCTTTAATCCAGAAACATGGACATTAATCAGATCCAAATCTCTTTTTATTGAAATAGACTTCAGAGCCCATTTCTTTCTACCATGCTAAAAATGTTGTTATAAAAATTTCTGTCTTGATTTTCATTCTTTTCTTCCTCTATGAAAAAAGTGAAAGTGTTAGTGACTCAGTCGTGTCCCACTCTTTGCGACCCCATGGACTGTAGCCCACCAAGCTCCTCTCTCCATGGATTCTCCAGAAAAGAATACTGGAGTTGGTAGCCATCACCTGCTCCAGGGGATCCTCCAGACCCAGGGATCCAACCTTGGTTTCCTGCATTGCAGGCAGGTTCTTTATTGTCTAAGCCACCAGGGAAGTCTGCTTCTTCCTCTATGCGTACCTTTAAACTTCTTTTCATCTTACTTACCTCTCCATCTCTGATGCACATGAATTCATAGTACTCAGCAGGTTTTTGAGCCAACAATTTGGATGATCAGACAGTCTGTATGCTGTCTTTCTTCAGAAAGAATCTTTGGGGAGCAGAGGCTGTGATATAGACCCAGACTAGAATGGAGAGCTTTCAAGATATACATTAGAATATATCCAAGGTTGGATGGCATCACTGACTCAAAGGCATGAGTTTGAGTAAACTTCAGGAATTGATGATGGACAGGGAAGCCTGGCATGCTGCAGTCCACAGAGTCACAAAGAGTCAAACACGACTGAGCAACTGAACTGAAACCCACCTAAAATCCTGCTCCTCTCACGCACTCCAAGGGAATCCTCTAATTCCCCTCATAGAAGGGATCATGAATGTGAAAGTGAAATTCGCTTAGTCATGTCTGACTCTTTGTCACCCCATGGTACAGCCTGCCAGGCTTCTCTGTCCATGGAATTCTCTAGGCCAGAAATGAGTGGGTAGCCATTCCTTCTCCAGGGGATCTTCCCAACCAAGGGATTGAACCCATGTCTCCTGCATTGCAGGCGAAATCTTTACTGTCTGAGCCACCTCCTGATTCAAATGCCCTAATTTCTAGCAAAACCATATGTCCAAAATAATAGTCTCTAGTCTTACACTTGATTCTTCTATAACTTCTAAACATGCTTGCTTCTATGAGTGTTGTGCATGTACTCAGGCACTCAGTTGTGGCCGATTCTTTGTGATCCCATGGACTGTAGCCCGCCAGGCTCCTATGTCCTTGGAATGTTCCAGGCAAGAATACTGGAGTGGGTTGCCATTTTCTACTCCAAGGGATCTTCCCCATCCAGGGATCAAACCAGCATCTTTTTCATCTCCTGTATTTGCAGGCACATTCTTTACCACTGTGCCACCTGGGAAGCCCCTGTGAGTGTCAGAACTACAAAAAATGGCAATGCTATTTGGGCTTCCCTGGTGGCTCAGATGGGAAAGTAGTATCCTTTTGTCTTTGTATCCATTTCAATGACTGAAAAAGTCAAACAACAACAACGACAACAACAAAACCCATCAGGAAGTCCATGTTCTACAAAGCTCTTTTCTTGTCAAGACATGTTGTCTTATGTATTGATACTAATAATATTAAATTACAAAGTGTATTTTTTCCATCTTAAACTAGAGAGCTTTCCTCCTGCATTTCTGTAAAAATTATAAGACACTCTTAAAAAGTAGATTTATGTGTGGGTTGAAAATTGCTTAGTTGTTTGGAAGTGCATGTTATTTTCAATACATGAATAGTAGTTTTCAAAAAATTGCTGAGAATCAATCGCCTCTCCTGTGTCCTCACTATATGTGACACTTTGAAATATCTACCTAATTAGAGAAATTCTTATCTTCAAGAGACAAACTGACCTGCCCTGTTATCTGCAGGATAATTTTCCCCATCATTGATGTTTTCATTTCCAGTGCATGTTTAAGAGCTAGGCCTCTGAATCAGGAGTGCATGGGTTTGAGTCCAACTCTGCTGTTCACCGAGTCAGTGCTCAGAGTTGACACATTAGGACGAGTCTCTGTTCTGGTGATAATGTCCATGTTGCCATTATATACTCCGAATATTACCTCTGACCAGCTGTATGACCTTGGGTAAATTACTTAATTCATCTGTGCTTCAGTTTCCTCAGTGGATAAAATTAATCTCTATCTCACTGAAATGTTATGAGGGTTAAATATATAAATATCTGTCCCGCGTTCACAAAGTTCCTGTCACAGAGTAAATGCTTAATATATGCTATGCATCATCTTTTGTTTCCTTCTGGCATCTTCTGATCTGTTTCTCTCTCACTTTTTTTGTGTTCTTCCTGAACTTATGCTCTTATAGGATGTAAATGTGAAGGAAAAAAGGGAAGGGGGAAAAAATTTAAGGTAAGGATATTTCAAGTTATTTCAACTGTCTGTTTATGAGGTACCAAAGAAGAGCTTATCAAAGGGAGTAGCTGTGGAATGGAAATCAAAAACTAATGATAATAGTTGACATTTATTGAGCATTTATAATGGATGGGGCACTGTGATTTCTTAAATTTATTCTGCCACAGATTTTGTTCTAGGTACACCAATCAACAATTTAAGGACACTAGAATTTGCCGAGGTTAAACAATTTGACATTCAATCAGTGACAGACTCAAAATTGCAATTTAGATGTTTGAGAATCCCAAGCATATATCTTAACTACTGCATGTCACTTCATCTTGGGGAAAATATGTATCCAGGCATTGGACCTAAAGGACTCAAGGAAGTCTGGTTGATATGGCTGGAGTTATTTGAAACACTGTCAGAAGATGATATTTTAATTTTTTGGCTTATTGTTTCAGTAGCCAAAATGAAGACTTTCATCAGAAGCAGCTTCCTTTTTGATCTCTAAAAGCTGTAGGAGTCTTATCACCAACAAAACACCCGACATAATAAAGGTGGATTCATTAGCCTTATCTCTGTAGACAGGCTTGAACACTAGCTACCTAGAGTTGACCCATACTATTTTACCTGGGCACAAGATGATAAATGGCAAAACTGCCCTTTAAAAATAACCTTCCCTCACCCTCCCCATAACTCTTCATCTTTTCTGTTTCCTGGTCACTAGTATCTGAAGAAATTAAATAAAGCCTGCCAGCTTTTCCTCTAAAGGAGAACCAAAGACAGATCCCTTTTATAAATAATCCCCTTCTTTGCACAAAAGAAATGTCACTTCTTAATATAATTTGTACCAACTCTTACTATTTGATGGATTCACACATTAATTAAATCAGTCATGGAATCCATACACAAGAAGCAGAAGATAAACTTGAATTTTGGTTGATCTAATTTTTCTTGATTATAAATATTGAAAAGGGAAATTTTGGGAAATAAATACCTCTAAATATAGATTTTTGTTTTATATGCACCATATAACACACTATACTCAAAGATTTAAGATGAAAACCAAAGACATACTTTCATCATAGACATTATACATGTTTTAGAATACAGATGCTCATGTATACAGTTTTGTTAAATTGTATTATTGAGTTTTGGTTAAATTCAATGATCTGTAACATTACATAAGATGTCAAGATCTTATAAGGGAATTTTCTTTTTCATTATCAACTCCTGTGAACACAGTGCATGTTTTGTCTTTTTCTTATAGATTTGGTAAATTTCACCCCCCCAAGCTAAATATAAAAGACTTACTTTTAAGAATATCTATAGTTCAGTAATATCTGATAAAGAAATAATGTTTTATAACTTTTATTTCATAGATATGTATCAAGGGCTGATTATGTTCACTCTCCTAGTCACTGTAAAGAAAGCAATGAGAAAAACAGTGTTTTTGTCTATGAATGTTACAGTCAAGCAAAGAAAGAGTAAACAAACAAACAAGTTGTATGTCACAGTAATAAGGGCTATGACAAACAGTGGAGTTGGGCAAGTGTGATGCTCTCAATGTGCTAGTTATATATCAGGGATCTGTGGTTAAGCCTTCCCTGAGAAAATCCTTTGCTTACACTTGGATGAACAAGACTCATTATTTAAGACATTGCTCTTCTCAAAAGAAGACATTTCTGAAAGGAGGCAGCAGAAAGGAAACCAACACCTAAGTACTAGAGCTTGAACACAAATCTGATGTTTACCTAGATCACTTAGAGGTGCATATATATATATATATATATATATTCATAAGTGGACTTGCTACAGTTTAAAAGAAAATATATAGACTCTGAGATGGGCCTGTGGCATGCAAAACAATACAACAAAATAAGCAAACACAGTCATAACAAAATGTTTTCAGGAAGCATTCAAATATAAGAAGATTTTATTATTAGAATATGGAAGTATTTATATAATATTTTCTGCACCAGTGCCTTATAGTTTAGAGAAACAAGAGGATCTCATGATTACAACAGGCAATTTTGAAAGTGCATGTTGGAGTAGAATAAATGTCCTTAATTCACATGCATCTGGGTATTAGCAAACAGAAACAAATAGCTGAAGTATGAAAGAATGTATATTAGAGATGACCTAAATTGTCCTTTAGGCATTCTGCCAACACTAACAAGATAAAGAACTTGTCTAGTAGGGCAATCAGCATGGTCCATAGAGCACTTTGGTGCACAGAAAGACAGAAATGAAGCATTAGTACCATGAGGCAAGAAGATCAATTAAGACAAAGTAATTATATTGATATGTTTATGTTTCAGTTTATTCTGAATTGATACCCCTGATTGCTTTTACAAGCCTGAATGAGTGTAGTACTGATAATTGATAATTGTAAATATCTTTTTTTCAATAATAGCTTTATTGACTTATTCACATACCATAAAATTCACTTTCGTAAATTGTGCTATTTATTGCTTTCTAGTGTACTCACAGAGTTGTGAGACATTTCCAGTTCTCTAATTTTTAAATCAGCAACTAAAATCATACATCCAAATGAAAACTCATGCCTGTTAGCAGTGACTCCCCACTCCAACTCATCCTACCCCTGCTCCTCCAGCCTGACAGCCAATAGTCTATTCTCTGTCTCTACAAGTTTGCCTGTGCAGTATATTTTATATAATATGTGGTCTTTTGTAACTGGCTTCTTTCACTTAGCATAATGTTTTCAAAGTTAATCTGGGTTGCACATGTATCAGTATTCCATTACTTTTAATTGCCTAATAATATTACATTGTATAGATATACCACATTATGTGTATCCAGTCTTCAAATGATGGACATTTGGTTTGCGTTCACATTTTGGTTAATAGGAATAATTCTGCTCTGAACATTCACATACAAATTTTGTATGGGCATATGTTTTCAATTTTCTTGGAGAGATAGATAGATAGACAAATATAGGCACATTAGATATAAATATTGAAATTGCTATGAAGTGAAGTAAAGTGAAGTCATTCAGTCGTGTCCGACTCTTTGCGACCCTGTGGACTGTAGCCTGCCAGGCTCCTCTGTCCATGGGATTCTCCAGGCAAGAATACTGGAGAGGGTTGCCATTTCCTTCTCCAGGGGATCTTCCCAACCCAAGTATCGAACTCGGGTTTCCTGCATTGTAGGCAGACACTTTATCCTCTAAGCCCCCAGAACTAGAAATTGCTATATTACAAGATAATTGTGTGTTTGAGTAACTGACAAACTTTCCAAATAGCTGAAACATAGAATGAGTCTCACCAGCAGTGAATGAGGGTACCAATTTATCCATATCCTTGCCAGTACTTGTTTTCATTTGTCTTTTACTCACTCTAGAGAATGTGAAGAAAAATTTGGATTTGATGTGCATTTATCTAAGAACTAATGATATTGAGCTTCTTTTCATTTCCTATTAGCCATCTGTATGTTTTATTTGGGTACATGACTATTCAAAACCCACTGTCCATATGTTAATTGAGTTGTCTTTTTATTGCTGAGTTTTAAAAAATATTATCTAGATACATATCCTTATCAGTATATAGTTTGAAAGTATTTCCCCCATTCTGTGAGTTGTCTTTTCACTTTTTGATGGTGCTCTTTGAAAGACATTTGTTTTTTTTTTTTTTTTACTTTGATGAAGCCCATTTTATCTATATTTTCTTTAAGTGCTTGTATTTTTGGTCTCATAGCTAAAAAAACAATTGCCAAACCAAAATCATAAAGATTTACTCCTATTTTTCTTCCAAGATTTTTAGTTTTGCTTTTACATTTAATTATATGATTGATTTTTAGTTAATATTTGTATATACTGTGAGATAGAGGTCACATTTATTCTTTTGCATGTGGATATCTCAATATTCTTTCAAAATTCTCGCTTTAGTTTTGACTTTCTACAGTTTGGTTACAATTTAGTGTGTTTCTCTTTGAGTCTGTTCTACTTATAATTCAGTGAGCTTCTTGGGTATATAGATAAATATTTTTCATCACGTTTAGGAAACTTCAACCATTACGTCTTCAAATATTTCTTCTATCTCCTTTTCTCTCTCCTCTCCTTCTAGAACAACAGTAATGTATATATTGATGTGCCAGATGTTGTCTCAGAGGTCACCAAAACTCTTCTCAATTTTCTTCATTCTCCTTTTTTTCATGTTGATTCTCAGCCTAAATAATCTCAATTGACCTATCCTCATATTGGATGATTCTTTCTTATACCTAATGACTTATTTTGATTCCTCTAGAGAAATTTTTACTTCTATTGTTACACTTTTCAGGATTGCTGTTTTGTTCTTTTAAAATTTCTTTCATTATTTGATATCTCTTTTTAATGATATTATGTTCATGCTTTAATTTTTAGACATGATTCCCTTTCTCCTTTTTAAATAAATATTATTGCTGATTTAAAGTCTTTGTCTAGTAAGTCTAACATCTGGGTTACCTCTGGGAAACTTGGCATTTACTGCTTTCATTTTTCCCCCCTGTGTATTGACCATACTTTCCTTTTTTTCTGTGCATCTCTATAAATTTTGTTGAAAACTGGACCTTTTAAGTAGTACAATGTGGGATCTTAGGAAATTTGACTTCCCCTCCTGCCCAGGGTTTTTTTGTTACTGCTCTTTGTTGTTATTGTTGTAGTTGTTGCTACTGCTGTCTCTTTGTTTGTATAGTGACTTCCCTGTACTAATTTTGTCCAGTCTGTATTCTTTGTTGTATGTGGCCACTGAAGTTGCTGCTTAGTTTGCTTAATGGTCTGCTAATGATTGAGAGGGATTTCTTTAAATGCCTCAAATCAACAAGTCTCTCAGTCTTTGCTCTCGGGCTCTGTATTTTAGGTTATGCTTTTAACCTTCCAGTATTTTACAACTCCACCTTAATCTTTACTTCCTGCTTGCACAGAGTTTCAAGGTGAGCTAGAGATATGAGATTTAAGCCAAATCAAATATTTCGTAGGCCTCCACACAGCCTTGTATATGAAGACAGTGTACTGTATCTCTCAGAATTATGTCAAAGCTTTTTAAAGCCTCAAGTTAGTGTGTTAAATCATTTCAGTTGTGTCCGACTCTTTGCGACCCTATGGACTATAGCTTGCCAGGCTCTTCTGTCTGTGGGATTTTCCAGGCAAGAATACTGGAGTGGGTTGCTATTTCCTTCTCCAGGGGATCTTCCTGACCCAAGGATCAAACCCACGTGTCTTATGTCTCCTGCATTGGCAGGTGAGTTTTCACTACTAGTGCCACCTGGGAAGCCCTCTGAAATCAGAGCTGTTGTACTTAGTCACTCAGTCGTGTCTGACTCTTTGCGACCCCATGGACTGTAGTCCACCAAGCTCCTCTGTCCATAGGGATTCTCCAAGCAAGAATACTGGAGTGGGTTACCAGGCCCTCTTCAGGGTGTCTTCCCAACCCAGGAATTGGACCCAGGTCTCCCACATTGCAGGTGGATTCTTTACTGTCTGAGCCACCAGGGGTGCCCAAGAATACTGGAGGGGGCCAGTATTCTTTTAATACTGGCACCAGGGGCACTTTTAAAGCCTCATATGGACATACATGTAATTTCCCAGATTTGTCTTTTGAGATTTTTTTCTGTTTTTCAGTCAATCTCTTGTTATATCTAACTAGTCTCAGAGCTCAGGCAGTTGCCATGTTAAATATTACCACTGACTGTTTTTAACAAACCCTTTTTAGGACAGAATTTTTATAGTAAATGTTTGTTGCTGCTGCTGCTAAGTCGCTTCAGTCGTGTCCGACTCTGTGCGACCCCATAGATGGCAGCCCACCAGGCTCCCTCATCCCTGGGCTTCTCCAGGCAAGAACACTGGAGTGGGTTGCTATATTGGGTCAAATAAAGGCAAGCCCTGTGAATGATGTTTTCCCAGGGTGCTGCCAGATAAACCAAATAATACATCTCTGGTAATGGGACTTTGGGAGCTCCAAAATGTCTGCCTTCTCCTGTCTGCCCCCTCCTGTCTGCCCCCTCCTGGAGGCTGCTAAGCTCCTAGCATTCACAGTTACTGTGGTTGTGAGATTGCTGTTTTTAAGGTCTCTGTGGATCTGGTTGAAAAGAATGTGAATAGAGCAAATTAAAATGCTACAAAGCTCACCATTAACCAAGATTTATTTAGTCATTTTTCTTAATGCTTCCTCAGATTGTTACAAGTCTTTGCTTAATTGCCAAAGAGAGTTGTGAAATACTTGATATATATGGAGATATGTTATAACAATTGGCTCACACAGTTATGAAGGCTAAGGAGTCCCACAGTCTGCCTTCTGCAAGCTGGAGAACCAGGAAACCCAGCATACAGTTCAGTCTGAGTCTGAAGGGCCACTAGTGTAAGTCTTAGAGTCCAAAAACCAGAGAACAGGAGCTCTGATATCTGAGGGCAGGAGAACATGAACATCCCAGCTCAAGAAGATAAGAAGAGAGAGGGAATTCTCCCTTTCTCTGTCTTTTTGTTCAATTCAAGCCCTCAGCAGATTGGATAATTGCCCACTTTGGTGAGAATGAATCTTCTTTACTCAGTCTACTGATTCAAATGCTAATTTCATCTAGAAATACTTTCCTGGGTGCACCCAGAAATAACATTTTAACAGCTATCTGGACATCTGTTAGCCTAGTCAAGTTGACATGTAATAGTAACCATCACAATAGGTAATTGTTCCATAAAATGGACAAAATACACTATATCCCTAATGTAGAACTGAAGCAGAGAATTTGCTCCTGGGAATGCCCTGGAGTCATACTCTTTGTACAAGTGGCTAGGTAGGCAAGAAGATGTATGTTCTCTACTTTGTATCTCATAGTATGTCATTATTAGAATTTTTTTCCCCTTCTTAGTTATTTTCTATTGAATTAGAGGGCATGGGCCAACATTGTAAATGACACAAGGTTTGCTCAAAGAAACATATAGATGTAGGACTGATAACACACATTTCTCTCTTGGGCAAAGTGGGGCTATATGCTCGTAGGTTTTGCTCCAGAAGAAAACCTGTTTTCCTTGCTGCTCTCATATTAGAGATTTGAATGAGGGCAGGATCATCCTAATTGGAACATTTTGAGTTAATAACCTGGGGTTCAGTCTTGCTGGCCTGAAAATTTACTTTCTCCGGTGCCTCTCTACATATTAGCATTTGGTGTAACTAGAGGTCTTATTGTTCACAAACTCCCAGGTCGGAGACCTGACTACTGGGCTACCTGAGGAATTGCTGCAATGGTTATCCAGAGAACCAACTATTTTGTTTTGTTTCTTCATTATCTTCCATACTATGTTGAAGCTTATCTAAAGTCTTCTCCCCAAATTCATCAGTATTTTGTGTAAATGTAGTCTCCAAATTATTTCTCAAATATTTTATCCCATTAGTGAAGTTACTAATGAAATGAGTGTTGAAATACATGAGTTATATAAAACTGGCTTTTCCTGAATTCCAGAGCTTGAGAGTAAAGCAATTTCTATAGATTCATTTCATCACTCACATGATGAGGAAGCAACAGAAGATGATCTCTCATCTCTTACAAATCTATGATTCTGTAATGATATACAGTATGGATAAATTTACTAAAGGAAATAACTCAATTTCTATATGTCTACACAGATTACCACTTTTTCATTGAGAATGTCTCTTTTTACTCCAGATTTCACTTTACCTTGTTATCCCTGTTTCTTAGAAACTGTACAGTAGCCAAGCAAGAGATTGGTATATCTTGCTTGGAAGATAATGTGTTAAATTTATCTTGCTATATTTTAAATTCACTGAATCCAAACAACTTTACCATAATTGCATCTCAAACGTTCACAACACTCCTGTCACATAGACTTTTCTCTCTTAATAGTTATAAAATTGGCTAAAAGAAAAGAAACTTTATAATACTTTAGAATACAAAGGTCAAGTCAGATGTCATTTGTGTAGCTATCGCTAGTAAAATAATCATGTACTGTAATTAGCACTGTATTGTGTTAATTCTGCCCATTCTTAGAAACACAGACTTCTTTTTGTTGCTAATGAACAGCTAGAAAATGAACTCATTTTAGATGACAACAGTAAAATGGTCATGTCTACTTTTTTTTTTTCCCATTCAGTTCAGTTCAGTTGCTCAGTCGTGTCCGACTCTTTGGGACCCCATGGACTGCAGCATGCCAGGCCTCCCTGTCCATCACCAACTCCCAGAGTTTACTCAAGCTCATGTCCATTGAGTCAGTGATGCCATCCAGCAATCTCATCCTCTGTTGTCCCCTTCTCCTCCCTCCTTCAGTCTTTCCCAGCATCAGGGTCTTTTCAAATGAGTCAGTAATTTGCATCAGGGGGCCAAAGTTTATTGAGCTTGAGTGAATGACTGAGTAGCATAATATGATATTTATTATTTATCAATAAACTTATAGTAAGATGAACTGGACAGTAGAAGTGTGTCCTAAATAGGAATTAGTTTATACCACGGAAACAATTCTTTTCAGAATGAGTATAAAGTACTGATTTGTTATTGTTTAGTTGCTAAGTCGTGTCCAATTCTCGTGACCCATGAACTGTATGTAGCCTTTCAGGCTCCTCTGTCCACAAGATTTCCCAAGCAAGAGTACTGCAGTGGGTTGCCATTTCCGTCTCCAGGGAATCTTCCAGATCCAGGGATCAAACATGCATCTCCTTCATTGGAAGGCAGATTCTTTAGTACTGAGACACCAGGGAAGTCCAGGAAATGCTGATTTCAGTAAAAACTTCTCAAGATATTTTTTCAATCATAATATGCTTTTAAATGTACATAATGAATTGTATTTATTTCAAAGGCTTTACCATTATTTTGACTTAAGAAAAATACAAATCGTTGTAAAACAGATTTCTGAATCTGAGTTTGACTGTATGTGAAATTCTACTTAGAAAGAAGTGGTGTTTGACAGCACCCTTGTAAAGTGGCTTACAGTGGGGCCCTTAGAACTGAAGTTTTCTTTTTATCAGACAAGTAAGAGTAGAAATGTCTTTATACAGGGTTTCTGTTGGGAAATATCTATAAAATGTTACAAATATATTACATGAAAAATTTTCAAGATAAGCTATAATTCTAAATGGATAACCATAGATTTTTCTGGGCCAAGGTCTCTCAACTTTGGCACTACTGACATTTCGTCCCTGTAATTCTTTGTTGTAGGGGGCTGTCATGTGCATTGTAGAATGTTTAGGAGCATCTTCGCCCTCTGCCCATTAGATGGCTGCCCTCTTTTAGTTGTGACAGTCAAAAGTGTCTCCAGACAAGATCAAACGTGTCCTAAGGGGGCAAAACCACCCTTACCTCCCCTACTTCATTTAAAGCCACTGTTCTAGACAATGCAACGATGTAACGTGTTTTCTCTGATTTGGATGCTGACGCGTGGTTCTGATAGGAGATCCATTGTGGTAGGAAATACTTGGGATGAGTTGTATGAATTCTTTATATATTTTGGATATTAACTCCTTTTCAGGTATATGATTTGCAAGTATTTTCTCCTGGGGATGACCAACAGTCTCGTGTGTATGGCAAAATGTTCAGGTTCATTGTTATTTCTGTACAGGTACCAAGGAGCTGGGATTGCTCCCTGATAGCTATATGGCATTCTGCAGGCTCTTTGTTCAGGTTTCTGAAGAACACAGTATCGTTTATAGAAAGCTGGATTGTAGTTTTCCCCAATTAAAAGTTTCTGAAAATACCATTAGATTTCCATTATCTACCTCTTGAAAGCTCTATAGACATTGCTAACACTCCCCTTAAAGTCCTTCCAACTTCTCACTTCCTATTTTTTCATTTTTATCATGGGTGGACTGTACTACAAAACACCAAAATCTGTTTTTCATTGCTACCTAGTAAGTTACTCCAAAACTTAATGGTTTGAGAAAATAATACATTTTTAATGTTGCACACAGTAATATTGGTCAGGAATTCAGGAGCTGCTTAGCTGACAGAGTCTCATTTGATATCTGTTGTGAGTTTGCAGTCAAGATAACATCTGGGTCTAAAGTCAACCAAAGCTTTAACTGGAACTAGAGGATCCATTTCCAAGATGGCTCTCTCACATAGCAGTAAGTAGGACTCTTTAGTCTCTTGCTGGCTGTCAGCAAGAAGCTTTGTATGGCCTCGCACAGGGCCGCTTCAGAATCCTCATGACATGGCAGCTGGCTTCCCACAGAGCAAATGATCTAAGAGGTAGCAAGTTAGAAGGTAGAAAGTGTTTTGTGACTTAATCTTGGAAGTCACACTTGTTGTTTCTGTCATATTCTTTTGATTGCAAAGTCAGCCCTATTCAGTGTAGGAGGGAACCACGCAAGGGAGAAATACCAGGAGGCAGGTGTCACAGGGAACCAAGCATCTTGGTGGCTGACTGCCAAATCTCTTGAGTTCATTTCTGTTGTTTGGTTTTCTTTGGACAGTCACATTTTCTGTCTCTCTGCATGTCAAGTTTCAGTTGTATGGTGGACTTTGTGCTGATGCTCCAAATGACACTATCTTTTGTTGTTGTTGTTTTTAACCTGGAGGTTTACCTTTCCTCTATTAAGCAGGTAGGAGTAAGGGGCTCATTACCTCAATTTAGCTGGGCTGGATCAGTACTGGATTGCAGGCTGGCTGAGATTCTCTCTAATTTTGATTTTCTTTCCTCTGATGTGTCCTGTCTAGGCTTTTTACCAAGAGCCTGGTGAGTCACTGTCTCATTTCTGAAAGATAATACATGTATCATGGAGAAAATTGAGTTGCATATTTAGGATTCATGGAATTTCCAAATTATTACACCAGTGCTTTGATTTTCAAAACCTTTTCCAGTAGCATACCTCTTTATGGGCTAAGCCATCCTCAGCTCGCACCCAGAATTGGCAAATATCCCCAAAGGGATAGGTTTCTGGCAACCCTGCAGAAAAGAATATGACTAGTAACAGATTGCTCACTCACAGAAGCTCTCCCTGTTTAAGTATTCTTATGTTGCAGTTCATTGTTCCTCTTTCCTATAGCTCTCTCTAATGCTTTGATATATATATATATATATATATATATATATATATATTGTTGCTAAGTTGTATCTGACTCTTTTGCAACCCCATGGACTGGACAGGCTCCTCTGTCCATGGGGTTTCTCAAGCAAGAATACTGGAGTGGGTTGCCATTTCCTTCACCAGGGGATCTTCCCAACCCAGGGATCGAGTCTGCATCTCCTGTATTGACAGATGGGTTCTTTACCACTGAGCCACCTGGAAAGCTCATATATAGATACATATCACTGAGAGTATGATATCTATATCATCCAGAGTATAGTCTGCCATAGAACCTATTATTTTTATATCCTTAAATCCTCCTTGGAACTAAAAGTCTCTCCAGTTCCAGAAAAGAAATGAAAGCAGGCTGTAGCCTTTATAATTCTATAGAACAGTTTCTGGTTTTCAATATGAATAGTCTGAGGAGCAGAGGTTTTGAGCATGTGTGCTTGTGCTGGGGTTGTGTACGCATATTTGTTTTGTTCATCGTTTCCCACTTTGGGGAACAAAATCTTAGATTTCTATGCTGATGTTGATTGCAACCCTTATCAGGAACTTTAAGGCCTGACATCCTGTAACAGAGCAGGACTCTATGGGGCCTTCCCCCATATCCTCCACTTTATCTTGGTAGCTTATGGTGAATGGTGCCACTGGATTTGTGGTCTCCAAAGGAGAAGACTTAACTCCAGGACCAAAGATGGGTCCCAGTCACTCAGGGCTTTGTGTGCAAAATTTCATTTAAAGTAACAGGACAGAGAAAGCTTCTGACATAGACATCAGAAGCGGGTAGAAAGGGTACCTGCCTCACTAGTTTAAGTGGACCCTTATAAACTTCTTAACTGGTTGCTGAGAATAGATTAAAAAAAAAAATACCTCAAGGTTGTAAGAGTTCCACCAGATCCTTTCCCAAGGTATAAATCCTGAGATAACTTTGGCACAAGATTAGTCAGGGAGAACAAGTTCCGGGCAAGGTCTCTGGGCAAGATATACTGTTGCTGTGTAATCAGGGGTACAAATCTGGAGAAACGGGTCCCCAGGCAAAATTTGTTACAATTATTATTATTATCATCAAGGTAGAGCCTAAGAAAAGCATTTCTGTGCATAGACATTGTGCTGTGTGATCATTAGTTCTTGACCTAAAGAAAGGCCAGTTCTTGCACAAGATACATTGTTGCACAAGGCTTAAGGAAAACATGTTCACCTCCTCAAGGGGCCTTGGACTGCCTACCTCAGCTTTAACTCTTGCATTCCCTGCCTTTTCTTTTAGGAGAATATGGTTGACAGGGAAAGGGGGGAAGAAATCATTCTGTAACTTCTTCCTGATGGTAAGGGGCACAGACCCTAAATTGTTGAGGCAACATATTCTCCTTATCCTCATATTGAGGGTCTCTTATCCAGGGTCTCTGGGTAATAGCTAGAGGAGGAAGTAGAAACTGTAGGAGCATGAATAATCATTTGTAACTTAAATGCCTCAAGCCACTTAGATACAAAGTTCATTATACAGTTTCAGATAAAAGAACCAAACAGCAGGAATAAGATGATTACAATTATTACAGTCAAGATAGTTTTCCACCAAGGAGGGCTTGTAAACCAGGATTATATCTGTGACCAGAACAGATATCTGTATCTGGAACATCAGGGGAGTCCATATAAAGAGTGACCAGAATCTTTGCATCACCACTACTTTGTAAGGGAAGCCATTGTATCCTTTAGAAAGAACAAACTGCTGCTGCTGCTAAGTTGCTTCAGTCATGTCCAACTCTGTGTGACCCCATAGACAGTAGCCCACCAGGCTCCCCTGTCCCTGGGATTCTCCAGGCAAGAACACTGGAATGGGTTGCCATTTCCTTCTCCAATGCATGAAAGTGAAAAGTGAAAGGGAAGTCTCTCAGTCACGTCCAACTCTTAGTGACCCCATGGACTGTAGCCCACCAGACTTCTCCATCCATGGGATTTTCCAGGCAAGAGTACTGGAGTGGTGTGCCATTGCCTTCTTAAAAGACAGAGACCAAAAATCAGTAAATGAATTATTGTAATCAGCAGTTCTAGCAAGAGTTAGAATCAGGTTACATTTGGTAGTAACTTTGATACTGGTCTAGATAAAGTCAGTATTTGGGTTGCCCTGTTTATAGGAATGGAGCCATTCGGTGTGTTCTTAAACATTTTGAATGTAGGTATAACAAATCCAGTTAGAAGGCGTTGAAAGAATGACAACCTGAACCTTAATATATGAAATAAATATTACCATTTCTTTTTAGAAGAATGAGTATGAACCCCAATGTAGACAGCTGTTTTAGGACTTATAGCTAGGTAGCCAGTTGTCTAAGTTTGTCCAAGTAGGCTTTAGTCTCTTATTGTGGTATTAACATGTAAGCCAAAATAGTTTTCACCATTAGCAATTTTAGTGTTTTTCTAGGTATGAGAAGAAGCAAGAATTTGGGCTTAAGAAAATCTTTACCTGAAAATATCTAACTATCCGAAGGCTTGTTTTGTCCATTTTTCAGAGCACAGAGTGAGTGCCTAATTTCAGATATCCACCCTAAATTCTATTCAGGGGATGTTGAAGGTCAGCAGCTGTAGTGTCCATGATTTAATCTTTGTAGAGGCAGATGGCAAGTGCCAGTTTCCAGTCACAGGGCCCCTTAATGGTCATGATTTGACCATGGTTTGGGGGCATTTCATGACCATCCTGTCCCACGGTGCTGGGAAGTCTCATTCCCACATCTGTCGAAGATTTCACTGATAGGCCACTCAATGTGGTGTTATTGGACAGGCCCTGTGAGTAGCAAGTCTCTGGACCACACCTGTCTCACTAGTCTCTTGGTCCAGGAAAATATTCCCTGCTGTTGCTTCTTCTTATATACAGAGTCACACCATTATAACTATGAATTTCATATGAAACTGTATACTATCATTATATCAGTGGCTCAGTCACACACTTGATAATGTAAGGGACAACACTTCTTGAAACAGAAAACAATATAGTTAACAGTAGTACTAAAATCATAAGTAAGAATTTAAGTCAAGAACTTCCATTAGGTATAGCCCAGTGACATCTCCAGGTCATCTGATTTAATTTGTTAACTGACTGTAGCCTGTTAATCTCCAGGTTGTAGACCCTGGAGTATCTGATCTTTATTCAAAGACTGGTTACTGAGATAAGCTTTAGAAACAACCTTTTTAAAAACTTAATTAAACCTCTTAGCAATGTAACATAACCACAAGGAACTATCTCAGAAGTAAGTCTTAGTAAATACAAACCTTAATTAACAAAACTAGAACTTAATATTTGGTGAAACATAATAGATGCCATAGACCTGACATCAGTTGGGTGGATTTTTCTTTTAGAGACACCAGTATACTTTTGAGATTTCTGTATATGTTGGGACACAGTCTTTTTTACCTTAATGGGGCTGTTCAGAACCCAAGTATCTCCAATTTCTGTAGGGATGAGGCAGAGAGAAAAGAAAAATATTTTTAATTTACCCATAGGTGTAAATCATTAAATTGTTTTAAACCATCAGTAACTTGAGGAGAAGAGCTTCTTTATATCTGAAAACAAAGATTAGAGGCCAGTAATATGTCAGACAAAAAGTCTTGAAACTTGTAATCATATTTAGCAGTGTATTTAATCTCATGCAACCAATCCCTTTGTTCTGCCCGACAACCAAGTAATCCAATGAAAGTGATTAGTCTCCAAGAACTCACAAAGTTCTTTGCCAATGTCTGTACCACCTATCCTGCAAAATGGGTGCCCCAATCACTAGAGATTGTAGAAAACAAATTTTAACCATTTTTTCTCCATTGTGAGATATTAACCCTGCAGCCAGGAAAGGCTTTATCTTATCAAATAAAAATGAGGTTTGTCAGGGAGCTGGGGAAAGCCAAGTGGCCATCTTGGATTTCCCATAGCCCAAACTGTTTGGTTTATAGCCATTGTTTATCCATTTTAAATTCCTTGATAAGCAGTTAGTTTTTGTAGAAGCAGAATGAGCTTTGTCTATATGCGCCATAGACACATAGCCACATTCCAAGAAAATTTTGTTCTTTTAACAGGAAGAGAGAGAAAACCAAATTCCAGATTGGTACCAGCTTATATTCACTGTGAATCTATAATTATTCACTGAGTCAAAATAACAATAAAAGATTTCAAAGGCAGTTTAATGTTTTAAGAAACTTGTATCATGCACAAAACTCTCTTCCACTTGCTGCAAACCTTTTTGGACTTTCGGTGTTTATCACTTCATTTGCCCATTTAGAGAACAGCCACCTGTAAGTTTAGACTTACTTTCTTTTTCTTTAATAGAATGTAATTCCATTCCTTATACCTTTTTATTAAAAACACACACCTTACTTTCTGTTAGCAACCATGAACTGTACTTTATATCATCATTTTGTAGATTGGTAAGCATAAATCACCCAAAGCTGTGTCATTTGTAAAAGTATCTTCAAAATGTCTATGTTAATTAGATCAATAAACAAACATCAATACCAGGCATCAATTCAATAGTGAATATTTCTCAGTTCACATCAGCCTGAAATTCAGTTTTAATTTTCTTGAATTTAGAATTGTTTGATTCATAAGCACTTAACTTCTCTTTGTTCCTGCTGCTGCTTTGCTTCAGTCGTGTCTGACTCTGTGCGACCCCATAGATGGCAGCCCACCAGGCTCCCCGGTCCCTGGGATTCTCCAGGCAAGAGTACTGGAGTGGGTTGCCATTTCCTTCTCCAATGCATGAAAGTCAAAAGTGAAAGTGAAGTCGTTCAGTCGTGTCTGACTCTTCGTGACCCCATGGACTGCAGCCCACCAGGCTCCTCCATCCATGGGATATTCTAGGCCAGAGTACTGGAGTGGGGTGCCATCACCTTCTCTGTACTTCTCTTTAGGCCAATTAAATAGAGTTCATTGACCAGTTAACCTTCAGCAATGTTGTCCAAGGACAGAGACACACATAAATCTGGACAGACAGAAACCTCACAGCTTTCCACTTGAAATTTAAAATATCTCTTTGCCTTTTTTTCCCTTGGCCTGAAGTTCTACCAGTTTGGTCACAGCTGGAGTTCCAGATAGAGTAGGATATGTATTTCAAGGATATGATACACTTAAATTCAGGTTTTTTTCCCAGGTCTGTTTTTGTTTCTCAGGCAGGATCAGAGCTCCAAAATATTATTTCAACAAGCCAACTTTTTCCTAATTGCACGTGCAAAAAGAACCAGTTTTGTAATTTCAAAAAGATTTCATTTTAACAGGTTTTCTCTAGAGTTTAAAGGATATCATGGCCATTCAGTATCAAAAATGTCATCTTTCCTTTTTGTAGTCATAGTTCCATAGCTAAAATTTTTAAACCAGAGAGTGTTCAAGTTGGCTCTGATGAAAGGGGTAGACTGATTGATAAGATGTTGTCCCAGCAGTGATTGTCTCTCTGGGGAGGTGAGGTCTTCTCTTACAGCAGAGAAAGCCAGTATACAAGGGGTTTTTAGGCTCTGAGGATCAAATTTATGCCAGTTTTTCAAGATACAATTTAAAGGGGGTGGTTCTGGAACTGCTAGCTCCCATCTATAAGAGCGAAAAAAGCAGGGCCCAGTGATGTGGCTTTTTTCTACTGAAGGCATCCCTCCCTGCTCTAGATGGGGGTGGAGACAGGTCTTCCACCTAAGCTTCCTTCCCTGGCCAGAGTTAACCTGTCTGTTACTGACACAGATGTCTCATTATTGTCCCTCCTGATTCTACTACCAAGAAGGGGTGGAGATGCACCAGGGGTAGACATGATGGCATCCCAGATTGATGTCCAGTTACATACCATTAAAACCTTGGCTTGAGTTCCCCTTTTTCTCTGGTGCCACCTGGGGTGGAGCAGAGTAGCCTTCTGGATTGTCTCCCAACCTAAGACCTGTAGGGGAAACATTCATATTTTGTATGCCTGTGCACATTCTTGAGCATATTACTGACCACAGTAGAAGCAATAAGTCATAAAGGGGTGATCAGAAATCCCAAGATGTCCCTTCTGAGAGTTGCCACCTGAGTCTATGTGATAACAAAGGAGGTTATGGAGGGCCAGCCTGTGAGGATAAAATCTTTCATGGAGTATCAAGTTCAACCTTTCTATTCTTGTCCAGCAGATTGTACAAAAAGAGTATCTAAGGAGTTGAAACAAGAGCTACTGGAGGGCTTTCTCTGGTCCACTAAGAGCTAGCGCTACCAAGGGAAGAAGCCTGCTGCATTTCCAGTCTGCGCAAATCTGGAATTCCATGATCTGTGTCCTCAGGAATCTCATGCTCACCAGCAATGCCTCCATCCATATAGTCTGGAGGCATAGCCGTGACAAGAACTTGCCTCTGGGTCTCTGGGGATTTCCAGTCTGAGAGATGTCCCTAAAACTAGAGCTCCAGCTAACTCCCTAACGTGTTCTTGCATGCAGTGTCCTGTAAAATTTGGAATGGGGGGGGGGTCTTGCTAGAAAAATACAATACCATCATGCATTGCAAGTCCCCTGAAAGTCTACAATCTGGCACACTAGGTTAGTAGTTTTAATTCCCCAAGCAGTTGTGAAATGGTTAGAGAGACCAGGAAAAGCTGACCGGGAAAAGAAGTTTGGTCCATATACTTCAGAGTTAGTAGAGACTTTACAGTAAAAGAGCAAGAGTCCCAGCTCAGAGTATTCTTACCTTGTCTTGAAGATCCCGGATGAGCCCCCAAGATGAAAGTTTATGGTGAATGGTGCCACCAGATTCTGAAGGTGAAGGTTTAACTCCAGGACCAAAGACAGGTCCCAGTCACTCAGGGCTTTGTGTGCAAAATTTTATTTAAAGTGACAGGACAGAGAAAGCTTCTGACATAGACATCAGAAGCGGGTAGAAAGAGTACCCCCCTCACTAGTTTAGGCAGGACCTTATATACTTCTCAACTAGCTGCTGAGAATAGATAAAAAGAATACCTCAAGGTTGTAAGAGTTCCACCAGATCCTTTCCCAAGGCATACAACCCGAGATAACTTTGGCACAAAATTAGCCAGGGGGAGCTGGTTCTGGCAAAGTATCTGAGCAATATATACTGTGGCTGTGTAATCAGGGGCACAGGTCTTGAGAAACAAGTTCCCAGGCAAGATCTGTTACAATTATAATCATTATAATCATTGAGGTAGAGTCTAAGAAAAGCATTTCCATGAGTAAGACCTTGTGCTGTGTGTGATTATTAGTGCCAGACCTAAACAAAGGCCAGTTCTTGGGCTAGATACATTTTTGCACAAGACTTAAAGAAACCATGAGGGAGAATGTTCACCTCCTCCTTAAAGGGCCTTGGACTGCCTGCCTAAGTAAGCTTTAACTCTTTCATCCTCCTCTCTCAAGTACCTTGTTATTCAGTAGCTCAGTCATGTCTGACACTTTGCGACCCCATGGACTGCAGCAACCCTGTCCTTCACCATCTCCCAGAGCTTGCTCAAACTCATGATCTCTGAAGTATCTAGATAAAAGTATTGGATTTCCTCAGTAATTTTAGAAATGTATTATTGGAAGGACTAATGCTGAAGCTGAAGCTCCAATACTTTGTCCACCTGATGCAAAGAGCTGACTCATTAGAAAAGACCCTGATGCTGGGAAAGATAGAAGGCAGGAGAAGTGGATGAGATGGTTGGATAGCATCATTGACTCAATGGACCTGAGTTTGAGCAAGCTGCGGGAGATGGTGAAGGACAGGGAAGCCTGGTGTGCTGTAGTCCATGGGGTTGCAAAGAGTCAGACAGGACCGAGCAATTGAAAAACAAAATATCTCCTTCCCCCCATCACCCCAAACGGAAGGTGTTAACTACTTGATGGCCGTGAGCACATAGCCCCAGGCCCTTGGAGCCTAAAGACTGATAATGTTAACTCCTATGACACCACCCTATAACCTCACCATCAGTCAATCAGAGAATTGTGCACCGGCTGATCACATACCCTGGGGTCTCCCCCTTTTACTTGGTTTTTAAAAATTTTGCTGAAACCCTTTGGAGACCTTGGAATTTTAGGGGCATGAGCCCTGCAGTGAATGTTTCTTTGCTCCAAACTCCATTTCAGTTTGTTTGGCCTCACTGTGCTTGGGCACAGGAACTTGCATTAACATGTACGCATCTTCTTCAGTCCTTGAAGAATTTCCCTTCATGGAGCTTGTACATCATAAGGAACATATGGCCCTGTGACATGAGATTGATTTGCTCTGCTCCTAGTGTAGTTCTGATGATGGCAAGTGCAAAATTATGATGCCTGATCATAACGAGACCAACTTGACTGGGAATGCAGCAAATGTTGAACAGCTTTTCCGATATGGAGATGCTGGGAGCTATGCAGCATCACAAACAATATATTTTATTATTGTCCTGTCTGCATAAGTTTTTAGGACGTATTTATAAACATTTGATTGTCTTACTAAATTTATTCTTCAAAACTAAATTTACTTGCCAGGGCTCAAATTATGATATTAGACTTGGAAATTAGTGGCATATTCTTGTCATAACTTCCAACAATTCCCAGCAGTTATGCTAATTAGAAGTTTCCTGAGGCTCTTGGTTTGACAACTGAGATCAAGCAACTGTGTTTAATTACAGAAAACAGAAACTTACGAATGCAAATGGGTCACGAAGGCCACACCTTAAGAATAGAATGTTGCTCATTAATCACACACATCGAAACACAAGGTGTCCATTCTAAGATATGCAATTGCTATTATTCTTTTGAGAGAATCTCAGAATCAAAAAGCTGGAACAGATTTCAAGTATTATCTAAGAGAATTCTATTGGGTTGTAGCCATTCACTTGTCTGCCATCTCTACACACCTTCTTCAGAATTCTTTCTACTGCTATAGCATCAGGAAAGTACAGGCTATTAGTTTTATCATTAATAAACTTTACTTGATGTGAACTTATTGACAAATCTTTGATGTGTTAGAGTTCAATACACCTTTCTTTTTCAATTTTAATTTTAATTCTGTGTCTCTCAGTTAAGATTTGGTTTCTTGTTGCAGCTCTGTCACTAATCAGTTGAGTGACTGAATAAGCCTATACCTTTCTAAGTTTAATGTAAGTGTGCAAACTAGATTAAAATAAAATTTGAATTTATTCCAGCTGAAATTCTTATTATTTTTTAAATTCTGCAGTCATAGCAACATAACATTGATTCCTTAATGGAATCATTCATTTAATGAACATTTAATGCCTATTATGTGCAAGAGATTGTAGGCCATCTCCAAAGATGGGAAGAGAGAGAAGAAAATTAACATATACTTTTGTATTATCAGGCTGCATGCTTTTCATGGAATATCCCTTGAAAAAAAAATAAAGCTGATTGGCTTTTCTGAAGCCCCATGGGCTTTAGATATTTACAACTTTATTTTTCCAAATAGATTCATCCCTTTGTACAATTCAACTATTTTCTCTGATAAGAATCATTTCAGTTTTTGTTCTATACACAGTTGTCTTAATAACGTATCTCATTTGGTGAGTAATCTAGATAATTATATAGCTTTATATTTTAAAATGAGCTTCAGGTATTATAGGGAAAGGAGCCCAGTTGTAAGGAGTGGGCCCAAAGCCTGTTGTCTGCAGAGCTGGGGCATCTGGAGTGCCACAAGCTCCAGTCATTGCCCTTACAGTGCTGGCTCTTCTCTCTGTTCTGTTTCCACAGATGGGCATGCTAGGTGACTCAGCCATGTTTCAGAGCAACAACTTTATAATTTGCCGACTCTTGAAATCTAATTTCAACACATTGCATTCTTAATTTAGGCCTTACTATTACCATTGCATAGGAATATTAACTGCTGTTTATTAAATATATAACTGTATGCCAGATGGTGTTCTAAGTACTTCATAAATATTACTGCATTTATTTCTGACAAATCTGTGAGGTGGATTTTATTATCATTCTGGTTTTTCTTATGAAGAATGTTAAGCAGCTTGCCTAAGTTCATACAGTTTGTAGCAGAAAAGAATTTCTATCCCAGTCTGACTAGTTTTGATCTGTTATTAGTCTTTATTTTAACTACCAAGTATCATTTTAACTTTTAAATATGTACCACTCCCTTGTTTTCTCCATATACATCATGTTTTCTGTCACTGACTAATGTAAAGTCTATTTAAACCAGTTTATGAATCTCCATTCCACTTATTTTTTTAAAGTGAAGTGAAGTCGCTCAGTCGTGTCCGACTCTTTGCAACCCCATGGACTGTAGCCTGCCAGGCTCCTCCTCCGTCCATGGGATTTTCCAGGCAAGAATACTGGAGTGGGTTGCCATTTCCTTCTCCAGGAGATCTTCCTGACCCAGGGATTGAACCCAGGTCTCCTGCATTGTAGGCAGACGTTTTGCCATCTGAGCCATAAAGATATGTATAATTTTGTACAAGAAATCTAAAAGTTTTAAAAGATATGAAAATATAGATTTCAAAATCAATGTTATTTCATTCCAAATTTTAACTTGGATGTCTCAGTATGTATATATTGGAAATGCTGCCATTTTGCAAAATCGTTTTGAAACTAATTTTCCTGTGGGAACACTTTTTCAGTATGCATTTTCCTGTTTAGGCATAGAAAGAGAAAATGCTCTCATTTATGCACAGATAATTACAGTATTCACATAACCTTTAAAAGTCTTTATTATTATTTTCTTTCCCTTCAAAGTTTCTGTATTTACTGAATTTTATATCAGCCTAAGCACAGGGAATTCTTCCAGCTTGCACTTGAACTAATTTTTGAGAAAAGCAGCATAATTTATACCTTATATTGCATAGTATTTATGAAACTGCATTTATTAAGGCTTTGCAGACAAATGTGTTTAGGACTTGCTGGCATTTTTTTCCCGGCTTGGTTTGATTATTCAGTGCTGATTTATGGCCATCGTCCCCCTGCACATCTTTGAATGTTTCTGTACTAGTAACAGGGAAAATCCTATAACTACAACTTTTGCTGTAGAAATATGATTTCTTGGCCTCTCTTTGTTATAACAAGTTTAGGGGTCTGTTACTCTCTTTTTACATAGTGTCTTTTAGAATAATTTGTAGCTTCTTATTTATCTTCTCTCTGTGTACTGTCAATTAACATGCAAAACAGAACAATTTTTCTTCATTACCTAGTTCAGGCCATTCAAAGAGAGACAGTATGGAACAGGGCATAGATATGAGTGATGAAGTCAAAGTCAGTTCAGTTCAGTTCAGTTCAGTCGCTCAGTTGTGTCTGACTCTGCGACACCATGAATCGCAGCACGCCAGGCCTCCCTGTCCATCACCAACTCCTGAAGTTTACCCAAATTCATGTCCATCAAGTCAGTGATGCCATCCAGCCATCTCATCCTCTGTGGTCCCCTTCTCCTCCTGCCCACAATCCCTCCCAGCATCAGGGTCTTTTCCATTGAGTCAACTCTTCGCATGAGGTGGCCAAAGTATTGGAGTTTCAGCTTCAGCGTCAGTCCTTCCAATGAACAATACTTGGGTTCAAATTCTACTTCTACTATTTTCACACTGTATGACCTCAGTGTGTGTGCTGTGTGCTTGGTCACTCAGTCAGGTCCGACTCTGCAACTCCATGGACTGTAGTCTGCCAGGCTCTTCTGTCCATGGGGATTCTTCAAGCAAGAATACTGGAGTGGGTAGACTTTCCCTTCTCAGGGGTTCTTCTCAACCCAGGGATCCAACCCAGGTCTCCCACATTGCAGGTGGATTCTTCACCATCTGAGCCACCAGGAAAGCCCCTGGTGGTGTATGACCTTCGGGCATGTTAATTCATATACCTCAGTTTTCTCATCTTAAAATGGGGTTAACACAAATCAACTGATATTAATTAAACACAGTATATGTGAAGCATTACTTTTAAAATTTTGTGTTCATGAATACATTCAATCCTCACAATAACCCCATGTGGAGGTGTAAATATCACCTCCATTTTACTGGTAAATAAGCTAAGGCACAGGCTTCCCTGGTTGCTCAGCTGGTAGTGTTTTGCATGCAGCTAGAAAAGAGCTCTTGGTTACATACTTGTGTACCTTTAATAACAAATGAAAGGAGTGGGGGCTGTTCTTTTTTCTCTACAGAAGTATTTGATTGGGTTAAAGTTTCTGGAAACTTGATAGAGATCAGTCACCTTCTTTTATATATGAAGAAATAGACACCTTGCCGGGTTATATGACTTGGCTAAGATTTGGATAATTCAAAGATTAGAACCCAGATCTTCTATCCCAAGCAACCCTGAGTTTTTCTCTCTCCCATAAGTCCAATGTGAAAGCTCTTCACCTTGCTATCAACTTAGTGTTGGAAATTCATTTTTTAGTTAGAAAGAAATAGAGGAAACAATAGAATGGGAAAGATTAGAGATGGCTTTAAGAAAATTAAAGATACCAAGGGAACATTCATGAAAGGATGGGCATGATAAAGGACAGAATTGGTAAAGACCTAACAGAAGCAGAAGAGATTAAGAAGAAGTGGCAAGAATATTCAGAACTATACAAAAAAAAGGTCTTAATGACCCAGATAAACACAATGGTTTGGTCACTCATCTAGAGCCAGACATCCTGGAGTGTGAAGTCAAGTGGGCCTTAGGGAGCATTACTATGAACAAACCTAATGGAGGTGATGGAATTCCAGCTGAGCTATTTCAAATCCTAAAAGATGATGCTGTTAAAATGCTGCACTCAAATATGTCAGCAAATTTAGAAAACTCAGCAGTGGTCACAGGACCAGAAAATGTCAGTTTTCATTCCAATCCCAAAGAAGGACAATGGCAAAGAATGTTCAGACAACGATACGATTACACTTAAGTCATATGCTAGCAAGGATAGGCTGCAAATGTTCAAGCTAGGCTTCAGCAGTACATGAACCAAGAATTTCCATATGTCTAAGCTGGATTTCAGATAGGCAGAGGAGCCGGGGGCAAATTGCCAACATTCACTGGACTGAGGAGAAAACAAGGGATTCCAGAAAAATATCTACTTTTGCTTCACAGACTGAACTAAACCCTTTGACTGAGTGGATTACAACAAACTGTGGAAAGTTCTTAAAGAGATGCAAGTACCAGACCACCAAACCCATCTTCTGAGAAATCTGTATGCAGGTAAAGAAGCAACAGTTAGAACTGGGCATGGAAAAAATGACTGGTTCAAAATTGAGAAAGAAGTATGATATGGCTGTATATTGTCACCCTGCTTCTTTAACATATATGCAGAGTACATCATGTGAAATGCCAGGCTGGATGAATAAGAAACTGGAATCAGAATTGCAGGGAGAAATATCAACAATATCAGATATTCAGAGGACACCACCCTAATGGCAGAAAGTGAAGAGGAACTAAAGAGCCTCTTGAGGGTGAAAAAGGAGAGTGAAAAAGCTGGCTTGAAACTCAACCTGCCTGACTTCAGGCTCTACTACAAAGCCACAGTCATCAAGACAGTATGGTACTGGCACAAAGACAGAAATATAGATCAATGGAACAAAATAAAAAGCCCAGAGATAAATCCACGCACCTATGGACACCTTATCTTTGACAAAGGAGGCAAGAATATACAATGGATTAAAGACAATCTTTTTAACAAGTGGTGCTGGGAAAACTGGTCAACCACTTGTAAAAGAATGAAACTAGAACACTTTCTAACACCATACACAAAAATAAACTCAAAATGGATTAAAGACCTAAAAGTAAGACCAGAAACTATAAAACTCCTCCTAGAGGAGAACATAGGCAAAACACTCTCCGACATAAATCACAGCAGGATCCTCTATGACCCATCTCCCAGAATATTGGAAATAAAAGCAAAAATAAACAAATGGGACCTAATTAAACTTAAAAGCTTCTGCACAACAAAGGAAACTATAAGCAAGGTGAAAAGACAGCCTTCAGAATGGGATAAAATAATAGCAAATGAAGCAACTGACAAACAATTAATCTCAAAAGTATACAAGCAACTTCTACAGCTCAATTCCAGAAAAATAAATGACCCAATCAAAAAATGGGCCAAAGAACTAAATAGACATTTCTCCAAAGAAGACATATAGATGGCTAACAAACACATGAAAAGATGCTCAACATCACTCATTATCAGAGAAATGCAAATCAAAACCACTATGAGGTACCATTTCACACCAGTTAGAATGGCTGCGATCCAAAAGTCTACAAGCAGTAAATGCTGGAGAGGGTGTGGATAAAAAGGAACCCTCTTACACTGTTGGTGGGGATGCAAACTAGTACAGCCACTATGGAGAACAGTGTGGAGATTCCTTAAAAAACTGGAAATAGAACTGCCTTATGACCCAGCAATCCCACTGCTGGGCATACACACTGAGGAAACCAGAAGGGAAAGAGACACGTGTACCCCAATATTCATCCCAGCACTGTTTATAATAGCCAGGACATGGAAGCAACCTAGATGTCCATCAGCAGATGAATGGATAAGAAAGCAGTGGTACATATACACAATGGAGTATTACTCAGCCATTAAAAAGAATACATTTGAATCAGTTCTAATGAGATGGAAGAAACTGGAACCTATTATACAGAGTGAACTAAGCCAGAGAGAAAAACACCAGTACAGTATACTAATGCATATGTATGGAATTTAGGAAGATGGTAACAATAACCTTGTATGCGAGACAGCAAAAGAGACACTGATGTATAGAACAGTCTTTTGGACTCTGTGGGAGAGGGAGAGGGTGGGATGATTTGGGAGAATGACATTGAAACATATATAATATCATATATGAAATGAGTCGCCAGTTCAGGTTTGATGCACGATACTGGATGCTTGGGGCTGGTGCACTGGGACGACCCAGAGGGATGGTATGGGGAGGGAGGAGGGAGGAGGGTTCAGGATGGGGAACACATGTATACCTGTGGCAGATTCATTTTAATATATGGCAAAACCAATACAATATTGTAAAGTGAAAAAATAAAATACAATATTTATATATATAAAAAGAAACTCAACATTAAAAAAACTAAGATTGTGGCATTGGTTATACCACTTCATATCAGTAGGAGGGGAAAAGGTAGAATCACTGACAGATTTTATTTTCTTGAGCTCAATGACTGCAGCCATGAAATTAAAAGACGGTTGTTCTTTGGAAGAAAAACTAAGACAAACCTAGACAGCGCATTAAAAAGCAGAGACATCACTTTGCCAACAAAAATCTATATAGTCAAAACTATGGATTTTTCCAGTAGTCATGTATGGATGTGAGAGTTGGACTATAAAGAAGGCTGAGCACCAAAGAATTGATGCCTTCGAATTGTGGGGCTGAAGATGACTCTTGAGAGTCTCTTGGATAACAAGGAGATCAAACCAGTCAGGCCTAAAGGAAATCAACCCTGAATATTCATTGGAAGGACTGATGCTGAAGCTGCAGCTCCAACACTTTGGCTACCTGATATGAAGTGCTGACACATTGGGAAAGATCCTGATGCTGGAAAAAATTGAGGACAGATGGAGAAGGGGGCGACAGAGGATGAGATAATTGGATGGCATCACTGACTCAATGGTTATGAGTTTGAGCAAACTCTGGGAAAGAGTGGAGGTCAGAGGAGCCTGGCATGCTGCAGTCCATGGGGTTGCAAAGAGTTGAACACAATTTAGTGATTGAACAACAATAATTTTATCAAATATTAAAAACATGAATTTATTTTTCTCTGCATATCATAATTGATTAGATATCAAATATGTGGTTGTTGTTTAGTCGCTAAGTCATGTCCAACTATTTTGCAACCCCATGGACTGTAGTCCTCCAAGTTCCTCTGTCCGTAGGATTTTCTAGGCAAGAATATTGCAGTGGGTTGCCATTTACTTCTTCAGGAGATCTTCTCAAACCAGGTCCGAGTGAACCTGAGTCCTGTGCTTGTCTCCTGCACTACAGACAGATTCTCTACCACTAAACCACTGGGGAAACACTCAAATATGTGGGGAAAATAGCATAATATTGGTTGTCAAGTCTTTGTGTATTTGGTGTCTTGCTCTGGAGGAAGGCTACCTAGTTTAACATGCCAGCTTTGTCTTCTATCACAAGATGTTGTGCAAATTACTTGTCTTTTCTTCATCACAGTTCCCTCATCCATAAAAAGAGAGTAGTATGCGTGCACTGCAAAAATTCATTGTGATAATTCGATGCGTCCATATGTATTAAGCACTTCGTATTAGTACCTGGCATAGGCTTCCCTGATGGCTTGGTGAGTAAATAATCCACCTGCAATGCCAGAGACACAGGAGATGTGGGTTCAATCCCTGGGTCGGGAAGATACTCTGGAGGAAGAATTGGCAACCCACTCCAGTATTTTTGCCGGAAAAAACCCATGGACAGAGGAGCCTGGTGGGCTATAGTCCACAGGGTTGCAAAGAGTTAGACAAGACTAAGCACACGATTTGACATTTTGATATACTGGGGGAGGTTTGCTATTATTATTGCTTTAAATGAATTACCATTGAGGTTTAAAATGTTTTTTTAACCATTTATATTTACATGCCCAGTTAGTACTTCCTTATTAATTATTATGCATACTTATGACATTTAATGATATTCAAAGCAGTATGCCAAAAATGATACACATTTTGAAAATCAGTAAGAAAAAAGGTGAACATGGCAATAAAAATAAACAAGGGATATGAATGAAAAATTGTTTATTTTTATTGCCATGTTCACCTTTTTTCTTACTGATTTTCAAAATGTGTATCATTTTTGGCATACTGCTTTGAATATCATTAAATGTCATAAGTATGCATAATAATTAATAAGGAAGTACTAACTGGGCATGTAAATATCTGAGACACTGTGCTAGGTGCTGTTCAGAACAGAAAAAGTGAATGATAAGGTCCCTTTCCTCTATGTGACTTTTAACATAGTAGGGTGAAAAGGAAACATCCAAAATAATGCAGTGTGTCATAATAGAGCTTTCTGGATCTGTACTTTTGGTACACTGATGTGGAAGACATTAATTCAGATTTAAATCTTCTCACAAGGTTTTTGGAAGATATAACATTAAAGATTGAGTTGAATAATGGGCAAAATTTTGAGAAGTATGGATGGCTGGACAAAGACATTCTAGTGAGTTAAAATAATGAGAGAGAAGACCAAGTGGCGAGATATACTTATTTAAAGAACTTATTTAAAATTTTTTTTACTATGAACTTTCCCCTTAGCACTGCTTTTACAGTGTCCCATAGGTTTTGGGTTGTTGTGTTTTCATTTTCATTCGTTTCTATGCATATTTTGATTTCTTCTGTGATTTGTTGGTTATTCAGCAGCGTGTTGTTCAGCCTCCATATGTTGGAATTTTTAATAGTTTTTCTCCTGTAATTAAGATCTAATCTTACTGCATTGCAGTCAGAAAAGATGCTTGGAATGATTTCAATGTTTTTGAATTTACCAAGGCTAGATTTATGGCCCAGGATGTGATCTATCCTGGAGAAGGTTCTGTGTGCGCTTGAGAAAAATGTGAAATTCATTGTTTTGGGGTGAAATGTCCTATAGATATCAATTAGGTCTAACTGGTCTATTGTATCATTTAAAGGGAGCGGGGGATGATTTGGGAGAATGGCGTTGAAACATATATAATATCATATAAGAAACAAATCGCCAGTCCAGGTTCGATGCAGGATGCAGGAAGCTTGGGGCTGGTGCACTTGGATGACCCAGAGGGATGGTATGGGGAGGGAGGTGGGAGGGGGGTTCAGGATTGGGAACACGTGTACACCCGTGGCAGATTCATGTTGATGTATGGCAAAAACAATACAATATTGCAAAGTAATTAGCCTCTAATTAAAATAAATAAATTTAAATTAAAAAAAATAAAAATAAAATTTTTTTATCTTTATGTGACATGTTTTCAACAAAGCAAGGTAAATATGATCACTGATACCTTAGAGACTAGAATAATAAGTAAAGATATGAATTATAGTTAACCTAACACTAATTCAGGAACTCAAACTAGTGTGTATATGAGCCATTCAGTACTGCAATTTATATTAAAAGGCTGAACTAAATGCAAAGGACTGACGACACACACAAAAAATGACAATTTCTTTTTGACAGCATTGGATAGAAAGGACAGATTATGGCAGTTCCAAGGCTGTAAAAATATAGAAGGATAACAACCAAAAATTTGTAGCAAATTCACAAGGGCAGATTTGGAAGACACCAGTCAGGATCTTTGATATACTTAGCTGCAGGATTTTTCAGCCTGGCACTCTGACATTTTAAGTCAGATGAATTTTTGCTGTGGGAGTGTCCTGTGCATTCTAGGTGTTTGGCAGCATCCCTGACTTCAGTCCACTCTGTGCCAGTGGTACCTCTTCCAGCAGCAGGGTTAAGACAAATAAAAATGCCTCTAAACATTGTGAATGTCCCTCTGGGGACAAAAATGTCCCCTGGTTGAGAACCACTGTGGTACAATATAAAATAATTCCTTTATTTCTAATCTCTTTTAACTGTTCATTATATTCTGGAGCAATATGTTCAATTTTTTATAGTTACAAAACCAAAGACACCATTTATTGAACATATGCATGAAACAAGTTTTAAAAATATACGTTTCATACAAAGTGCACCTCAAATGTTAAAGCTTGGATACATACTTTGGCTTGTCCCTACCTGTTTTAAACCAAGTTGAGCTCATTTTCTGAATTTATCTGAATATTAGAAAATCCATATTTACAGCAACTTAATATTCCTGCTATGAAAAATCAAGCAGGTTACTCTAACTTGGGAAACTTATGGATTTCCCAAACCTTATGTTTTGAAATAATTTCAGAGTTAAAGCTGCAAAGATGTACAAAGTAGTTCATATACCTTCAAACCAGAGTTCTCAAATGTTAACATTTCACTGCTTTGTGCTCTCTCACACTCCCTCTCCTCTGTGTGTGTGTGTGTGTATGTATGTATATAATGTGTGCGTGTGCTAAGTCACTAGAGTTGTGTCCGATTCTTTATGACCCTGTGGACTGTAGCTCATCACGCTCCTCTGTCCATGGGATTCTCGAGGCAAGAATACTGGAGTGGGTTGCTATGCCCTCCTCCAGGGGATCTTCCTGACCCAGGGATCGAACTCATGTCTCATTATGCCTCCTGCATTGACAGGCAGGTTCTTTACCACTAGTGTCGCCTGAGAAGCCCATTTATATATATACATTATATATGTATATAATTTTTAAGAACCATTTGAGAATAAGTTAAATGTATAATGCCCCTTTAAAACGAAATTCTTCCATGTTTATTTCCAAAAACAAAGGCACTCATTTTTGTAACTGCAATGCAATTATCAAAACCAGGAAATTAATATTGATTCAGTACTAATAGCTAATCTTATTAAAATAATGACAATAGCTCCAATAATATCCCATCTAAGATCACAGTTTACATTTAGTGGTCATGTCTCTTTAGACTCTTTTAATGTCGAATAGTTCTTCTTGTTTTTTTTTCTTTGGTCTGAACTGAATATTTGCTTCCCCTCCAAATCTAAATTCGAATGTTGAAGCTCCTCCTCCTAGTGCAGCTATATTTGGAGGTGGGTGCTCTAAGGAAGTAATTAAAGTTAAATGAAGTCATAAGTGTGAGGCCCTGATTCAGTAGAATTAGCGTCCTGACAACAGAGAGTTTGACTCTTTTCCTTTTTTTCTCTCTCTCTGTTCCTCTTTTTCTTTCCTCTGTGCACATATGAGGAAAAACTGTGTAAAGATATAGAGAGATGGTGTTAATTTATAACACAGGACACCAATCTCATTAGAAACCAATGCTTCATCATAGACTTTCAGCCTTCAGAACTATGAGAAAATAAATTTCCACTGTTTGAGCCACCCATTCTGCGGTAATTTGTTTTGGCAACCTGAAGCTGACATACAATGACATTTTTGAAGTATACAGACCAGTTACATTGCTTAACACTTAGACCTAATATCCGTAAAATCTCTATCAGCTAAAGGGCTACTTCTATTGTACAGGGAATACATGATTGTAGATTGGTCCAAGATGATGACGAGGGTATGGTGAGATGGTTTGTCTTCAGGGTGTGTTTGATATTAAAGCCAACAAGCTTCTTAAAGCATTGGGTATGAGGCATGAGAAAAAAGGAAGAGACCTAGGTGTAGCAAACACAGCAGAGATTATACCTCCAAATAGGTGCAAAATCTATGACAGCTTAAATATGTTACCACAGAGAAATTTCTATTTTGAAATAATTTTTAGTTCTAGTGGCAAAATCTTTTAATATATTTCTAATGTAAGCTTATTGCACAAAAGATGATTGGTAGGGTGAATAGCTTCATTCATAGCAAATCTTTATTTCAAGGTAAATTTGACTTTAGGAATAATCCAAAAGCCATATGTAAATAAATTAGATAATCACACTAAGCAATAACATTTTTAGCCATAACTAAGTAATAATTCTAGTGTCTTTGCACTGTTCTTAATATGATTCTGAAAGCAAATCCAAGAGAGAGTTTTCAAAAAAGCTTTTAAGCAATAATAGCATCATTAGCTGGAGAAGGCAATGGCACCCCACTCCAGTACTCTTGCCTGGAAAATCCCATGGACGGAGGAGCCTGGTGGGCTATAGTCCATGGGGTCGCAAAGAGTCAGACACTACTGAGCGACTTCACTTTCACTTTTCACTTTCATGCATTGGAGAAGGAAATGGCAACCCACTCCAGTGTTCTTGCCTGGAGAATCCCAGGGATGGCGGAGCCTGGTGGGCTGCCGTCTATGGGGTCGCACAGAGTCGGACACGACTCATGCAACTTAGCAGCAGCAGTAGCATCATTAGCAAAAGTAGCTGTAACTTAAGATTACTTTTCTTTGAAAGAAACAAAATTCAATAGTATCTATAGATAATGTAATAGTTATTTACATTTATAAATATAAATATCTATAAGTTATGTCATTTTCATTATTTTCATGCCTTCTCTCTCCTTGTAGAAAGTAAATTCTTTTTCTTCATTTTCTAGGCGTGGCTATCTTTAAGGTACCCTGGTGCAGTACTTAGAGAAATGTCTATACCTATACCTATATCTGTATTATCTCTCTCTCTATATATATTTGTATCTATCTGTCTATATATTATCTATATTTATATGCATATGCCTAGAAATGGCTTCCCTGGTGGCTCAGCAGCAGAGAATCTGCCTGCAATGCAGGAGACACAGCTTCTATTCCTGGGTCAGGAAGACTCCTTGGAGGAGGAAACAGTAACCCATTACAGTATTCTTGCCTGAAAAATCTCATGGACAGAGGTGCCTGGCAGGCTACAGTCCATGGGCTAGCAAAGAGTTGGACATGACTGAGTGATTGAACACATGCATCAGATCAGATCAGTTGCTCAGTCGTGTTCGACTCTTTGTGACCCCATGAATCGCAGCATGCCAGGCCTCCCTGTCCATCACCAACTCCCAGAGTTCACTGAGACTCACGCCCATCGAGTCAGTGATCATCCAGCCATCTCATCCTCTGTCGTCCCTTCTCCTCTTGCCCCCAGTCCCTCCCAGCATCAGAGTCTTTTCCAATGAGTCAACTCTTTGCATGAGGTGGCCAAAGTACTGGAGTTTCAGCTTTAGCATCATTCCTTCCAAAGAAATCCCAGGGCTGATCTCCTTCAGAATGGACTGGTTGGATCTCCTTGCAGTCCAAGGAACTCTCAAGAGTCTTCTCCAACATCACAGTTCAAAAGCATCAATTCTTCAGCGCTCAGCCTTCTTCACAGTCCAACTCTCACATCCATACATGACCTCAGGAAAAACCATAGCCTTGACTAGACAGACCTTTGTTGGCAAAGTAATGTCTCTGCTTTTGAATATGCTATCTAGGTTGGTCTTGGATGCAATCTCAAAAACGATGGAATGATCTCTGTTCATTTCCAAGGCAAACCATTCAATATCACAGTAATCCAAGTCTATGCCCCAACCAGTAACGCTGAAGAACTGAAGTTGAACGGTTCTATGAAGACCTACAAGACCTTTTAGAACTAACACCCCAAAAAGATGTCCTTTTCATTATAGGGGACTGGAATGCAAAAGTAGGAAGTCAAGAAACACCTGGAGTAACAGGCAAATTTGGCCTTGGAATACGCAATGAAGCAGGGCAAAGACTAATAGAGTTTTGCCAAGAAAATGCACTGCTCATAACAAACACCCTCTTCCAACAACACAAGAGAAGACTCTACACATGGACATCACCAGATGGTCAACACCGAAATCAGATTGATTACATTCTTTGCAGCCAAAGATGGAGAAGCTCTATACAGCCAGCAAAAACAAGACCAGGAGCTGACTGTGGCTCAGACCATGAACTCCTTATTGCCAAATTCAGACTTAAATTGAAGAAAGTAGGGAAAACCACTAGATCATTCAGGTATGACCTAAATCAAATCCCTTATGATTATACAGTGGAAGTGAGAAATAGATTTAAGGGCCTAGATCTGATAGATAGCATGCCTGATGAACTATGGAATGAGGTTCGTGACATTGTACAGGAGACAGGGATCAAGACCATCCCCATGGAAAAGAAATGCAAAAAAGCAAAATGGCTGTCTGGGGAGGCCTTACAAATAGCTGTGAAAAGAAGAGAAGCTAAAAGCAAAGGAGAAAAGGAAAGATACAAACATCCGAATGCAGAGTTCCAAAGAATAGCAAGAAGAGATAAGAAAGCCTTCTTCAGAGATCAATGCAAAGAAATAGAGGAAAACAACAGAATGGGAAAGACTAGAGATCTCTTCAAGAAAATCAGAAGGTTTGAGATACACTAATTTCTACTGTGTCTTTGTCTGTGTGTGTGCTCAGTTGTGTCCGACTCTTTGTGCCCCCGTGGACTGTAGCCTGCCTGGGAAATCCATGCGATTTCCCAGGCAAGAATACTGGAGTAGGTTGCTGTTTCCTCCTCCATGGGTTCTTCCTGACTCAGGGATCAAACTGTCTCCTGCATCTCCTGATTGGCAGGGGGATTCTTTACCACTGTGCCACGTGGGTAGCCCCAATTTCTACCATAGATATTTTGAAACAAAACAAAACAGGTCAGTATCTCAGTTTCAGAGGTTCCAGAAAATGGTTAGAGTTACAATCCACTGCCCTTAAAACCTGCTAACTCAGAGTCAACAAGACATAGTAGATAGTATTAAAGACAGGTGCATTGCAATAAATTATGAGCTAAAAACGGGCTTTTCTTACTGAAAATAATTACAACTATAATTGGGGGGAACTGGATATTCTTAATCTGTAGATGGGTAGAGAGAATGTGTAGGAAAAAGCATTTCTTGAATATTGTTTGGCAGTCACTTTTCACGCATTATTATTGAACACAATTTTAAATTTACTGAAATTCTGGTTCCTAGAGAATTTTTAAATAAGAATTCTGAGTTGAATATTATTATTTTAAAGTCATTAATTAATACTTTTACATCACATATTGAAGTATGTTAAATGACTGGGTAAGTTACTTAAAATATAAGCTAAACGTTAATATATTGATTTTTTATTAGAAATAAATTATGATGAGTTAAAGTATTATGTCTTTTACTTTTTGTTAACCACCTGTATTGCTTAATTTTCAACAAATATTTATTAAGTATTTGCTCTGAGCCCATCAGTGGCACATGAACTGTTTCGACCAGGATACATTTGTCTTATCTTGGGCTTCTATCAGTTCAGTTCAGTTCAGTTCAGTTCGGTCGCTCAGTCGTGTCCGACTCTTTGCGACCCCATGAATCACAGCACGCCAGGCCTCCCTGTCCATCACCAACTCCTGGAGTTCACCCAGACTCACGTCCATCGAGTTGGTGATGCCATCCAGCCATCTCATCCTCTGTCGTCCCCTTCTCCTCCTGCCCCCAATCTCTCCCAGCATCAGATTCTTTTCCAATGAGTCAACTCTTCACGTGAGGTGGCCAAAGTACTGGAGCTTCAGCTTTAGCATCATTCCCTCCAAAGAACACCTAGGGCTGATCTCCTTCAGAATGGACTGGTTGGATCTCTTTGCAGTCCAAGGGACTCTCAAGAGTCTTTTCCAACACCACAGTTCAAAAGCATCAATTCTTCAGCACTCAGCTTTCTTCACAGTCCAACTCTCACATCCATACATGACCACTGGAAAAACCATAGCCTTGACCAGACGGACATTTGTTGGCAAAGTATTCTATAGATACTCTTAAACAACAGACTTTTTTTTTTTTTCTCATTTTTTCAGTTCTGGAGGCCAGGAAGTCCAAAGCCAACTAGCTGGCCTACTTGGTTCTGGTGATAGGAACCTTTCTGACTTGCACATGGCCGTTTTCTTGCCATGTCCTCACATGGCTGAGAGAGTGAGCAAGCTCTGGCATTCTTTATCTTTTTATAAAGAGACTAATCCCATCAATGACTCCTCTGTCATGTATTCTTGTAAATCTAATTACATTCTATAAACGCTACCTCTAGTTAAAATCACATTGAGGATTAGAACTTCAACAGATGAATTTTGGGGGGACATAAGCATTCAGGCCGTAACACATATCAATGTGTTTTCTTCCTTGATGGAGATGACAGTCTTCCAGAGAAAAGCATAAATAAAAACTTGTGACCAGTGTTATAAAAGTGGCAGAATAAGGTCTGTAAGAAGGAAGAATGGTAAATTGACTTTAGGTACATATTTTCAGGAAAGCTCATAGGGAAATGTTTGAGATATGATGGCTCCTGTAGAGCCAGCTTTGCAGAGGGCAGAGTTGTTCAGGTAGCAGGAACTGAACTTCACTTGCTAAGAAGGGAGAGATTGCCATGTGTTTGCAGAATGAGAAGGAAGATTTTTCTCTAAGGCACAAAGAGATGGCAAGAAACTGGAGCCACAGCCCAGATTGTGTAGGCTGTCTCAGGCTGTGCCAAATGCAATCAGATACTATCAATTTTGAATTTCAGACTTCACTCTGCTTGCTTTGATAGACACTAGAAAGCTTAAACAACAAACATGATCAAAATGTTGGCTGAGGAAAGGCAAGAAATACAGTTTTCTAATTTATCTTGTTTTATTTAAGAACAGGCTTTTCTTGTTTTATTTGAGAAACATGGAAAATATTTTAATCATAGACAAATCTTTTTGGAACACATGTTTGTCAATAAGTCACCTAAAAGGCGACATGATCCTACATGGAGTTTAAGCCCCCAACTTCTAATCTGCTTTCCTTTTTACTACATTGTTATCTTCAGAGTCAAGAAGGGAAAATAAAGAAAAACCTCAAGTGAAAACTGGGCCCATTAAATCATGGACCCTCTGGGCACAGTTTCCTACTTTTTTTGGAAAGGATTTCAATCTAAAATGGAAATTAGAGGATATAAAATGAAAAAAATCTCATGTATGTGCCCTCAGGAAAATAAATCTTAAAGACTGAGAGACTGATTTCCCATAAAAACATGATTTACAGAAAATTGATACCATTGGAATTTTCTTAAATTATAGGGAGTTGGTCAAGGGCTGCCTCATATCAGCCATGGGAAATTTTCTTAATGGTTTTCAAAGGCATGAGCAAGAAATGATCCATGTTGGGTTGATCTCACAAAATAAACCAAATTTAGCTTTTGTTTGTATAACTGGACTGGTTTTGTCTGATTGAGGAATCTTTAAGGGCTAGTCTCCAATTTTTTTTTTTTTAACAGATTCTCACTGAATCCCTGTTTACCTTCTCTGCCCATAAATATGGCCCTCTGAACCCTCAGTGGACTCACCTGTAGCAGGCTATATAGTTTGTATGTCCCAAATTGCAGTTCTTGTGCTATTCCTGGATAAAGTCATCTTTTTGACAGCTCCCGAGCTTGCCTTATTTTACCTTTTTATTTAGGTCAACAGTCTGTCATAGACCCTGTTGATGGTATTCTTCTGAGCCTCAGCAAGCTACTCTAGAGTAGTAGGAGGAAGTGCTAGTTTACTTACATTGTTAAGTACTGGTTTAAATCTTTGGTAAATGGCAAGCTGGACTCTGCTCTGAGATACTATCTATTCTTTTGATTTTGGAAATGATCTAAGGAATTTGAAATATTCCATTTCATCATATGCACAAAGCCAAGTTTGTTATCAAATGCAAGCTCATGTGCCCAATGCACAATAAGACCCAACAAATCAAAACATTGGAGTTTGGAGCAGAGAAAGACTTATTGCAGGGCCATGAAAGGAGGAGTGGCTCATGCCCTCAGAAATCCCAAACACCCTAAAGGATTTCAGCAAAACATTTTAAAAGGCAAAGTGAGTTGAGGGGTGGGGTGGGGCATCACAGGTATGTGATCAGCTGGTGCATGATTCTCTGATTGGTTGATATTAAGGCAACAGGGTATTAACATAGGGCTAGGTGCTTATGGTTTTTCCTGTGGTCATGTATGGATGTGAGAGTTGGACTGTGAAGAAGGCTGAGCACGGAAGAATTGATGCTTTTGAACTGTGGTGTTTGAGAATCTCTTGAGAGTCCCTTGGACTGCAAGGAGATCCAACCAGTCCATTCTGAAGGAGATCAGCCCTGGGATTTCTTTGGAGGGAATGATGCTAAAGCTGAAACTCCAGTACTTTGGCCACCTCATGCGAAGAGTTGACTCATTCGAAAAGAGCCTGATGCTGGGAGGGATTGGGGGCAGGAGGAGAAGGTGACGACAGAGGATGAGATGGCTGGATGGCATCACCGACTCGATGCACATGAGTCTAAGTGAACTCCAGGAGTTGGTGATGGACAGGGAGGCCTGGCGTGCTGTGATTCAAGGGGTTGCAAAGAGTCGGACACGACTGAGTGACTGAACTGAACTGAAGTGAGGTGCTTATGATCATTAAGTAATTAATTTCTTCCATTTGGTGGTGATTTTTAGCATCTGAAAATCTCAGGAAATAAGCATGAGATACTAATCTTTAGGTACTTTGGAGAGGAGCTACAGAAGAAGATATGGGGGAAGTGTCTGATGGCTTAGATAGTAGACAATTTGCAATGTGGGAGACCCAGGTTCCATCCCTGGGTTGGGAAGATCCCCTGGAAAAAGGAATAGCTACCCACCTCAGTACTCTTGCCTAGAGAATTCCATGGACAGAGGAGCTGGGTAGGCTATATATTTCATGGGGTTGCAAAGAGTCAGACATGACTGAGTGACTAACACTTTCCTTCCTAGGAAGGCATGATGGATTCCTGCTTGGTTGCAAGTTGATTATTCTTTTTTAACTCATGACCAATATATTCTTTGAAGTTTCAGTTTAAAGAATTCTGCACAGTTTCAGTTTAAAGTCAAAACAGAGAGACAGCTCAATAAAGTTAATTCTGTCAAGCAAGAAAATTATTTATTCTCTTTCATAATAGAAACCACCAGCAAAAATGTTACCATATTTTTCCTTCTCCTTTGTTAAATATATTTGCCTAATTGAAGAAAGGGATTTTTTTTCCTGAAAAAAATTTAAATGTTTTTAAATTTTTTCCTGAAAATTTAAATGTTCATCATATCTGAATAGAAGATAGGATTGCTTCAAATGCAGTATTCTGCATTGTACAAATGTTTGTACACAAAACATTTCTTCTGAAAGGTTAATAAAGGCATGTTTTGGATCCATAAACATGATAGATGTATATGTTTTCTACAATGAAAACAGTCTATAAAGAATTATATCTTAAGTTAGCTATGTTATAAATTGGATTATGGGAAATTTGCAATGAATTTAAAAAATGCAAACCTAACCATTTAGTTTTATCTTTTCCCTAACTTATCTGGCAAACTGCAGCAATATAAAAGAAATATACTTACATTTAAAAATAACTATATCTGAATTTAATTTATATAATTTGAGATTTAAAATGTTCAAATCTTGGCTCCAATGAATTAATTCTTATTAATTTTTAATCACTTTCCTTTTTCTGTAAAATATGAAAATAATAAGCATTTTAATTCACATTGTATTCCTTAGACACAAAATTCTTTAAACCAATAATGCACAGAGAGACAGATGTTTATTTCTTCTAAGGGCCCAGAAGTGAGACAGCTTGAATATAGTGTTTATAGTCACTGTCTAGTCACTTTCAGTGCTTCCTTCCACAGCATTCTTTCTGCTGTAAATGAAATGGTAAACATATTTGGTCTATGAATATTTATTAAGCAATACTGTGTACCACATGTGGTGCTTGATACTACATATATGACTATGATATAGCACTTGCTTCATGGAGTTTTTAATAAATTCCATTTGGAATAAAAATACTTAGAATTTCAAGACAGTACAGTAACTATCCCTAATTTTTTAAAAAAACCAGGTTTCTTATAATTCTAAATTAACCTGTTGTATACTATATTTCTTCCTTTTTATAGCTTTATTGAAGTATAATGGAAACATAATAAGCTATATATAAATTACATAAATTTGATAAGTTTTGATAAGTGTATATACTTTGAAACTACCACAACAATCATGATAATGAACATATCTTCTGTCCCCAAAAGTCTCCTCTTGGCCTTTTGTGATCACTTCCTCTTGCTAATTCCTTCCCACCCCCACCTGTCCATAGGCATCTACTGATATTTCTGTCACTATATTCTAGTTTATACTTCTCAGAATATAATTAAGTTCCAGTGTGAGTTTTTTTGGTATGGTTTCTTTTATTGAACATAGTTATTTTGAGACTTCTTCATTTTGTTTTGTAAATCAGTCATTCATTTGGCTTCATTGCTGTGTAGTGTTCCAGTGTATGGATAAGCAATGTGTTCATTCATTCACCTGTGGCTGGACATTTGTGCTGTCTCCAGTTTTGGATGATCACCAACAAAGCTGCATGAACACCAGTATACAGTGTTTATGTTTGTGAGTGCATGCTTAGTCATGTCCTACTCTTTTTCAACCCCATGGACTGTACTCCACCAGGCTCCTCTGTCCATGGGATTCTACAGGCAAGAATACTGGAGTGGGTAGCCAGTCCCTTCTCCAGGGGATCTTCCCAACCCAGGCATCAAATCTGGGTTTCTTGCATTGCAGGCAGTTTCTTTACCATCTGAGCCTATGTTTATGTGCACAAATCTTTTTGTGAACATATGACCCGATTTTCTGGGAAATGCCTGCTTGATATGGCTGCTGCTGCTAAGTTGCTTCAGTCGTGTTCGACTCTGGACAACCCCAGAGATGGCAGCCCACCAGGCTCCCCCGTCCCTGGGATTCTCCAGGCAAGAACACTGGAGTGGGTTTCCATTTCCTTCTCCAATGCATGAAAGTGAAAAGTGAAAGTGAAGTCGCTCAGTCGTGTCCGACTCTTCGTGACCCCATGGACTGCAGCCTACCAGGCTCCTCCTTCCATGGGATTTTCCAGGCAAGAGTACTGGAGTGGGGTGCCATTGCCTTTTCCGGCTTGATATGGCAGGCATATATAAAAATTTTTTTAAAATTTGCCACATTTTCCTAGATTTGTTGACTATCTGGAGTTTGAGTGGTATCTCACTGAAGTTTTTAAATTTACATATCCTTTATAACTGATGATGTTGGGCATTTTCCATGTGCTTTTTTCCATGTTGCTATTTGTATATCTCAAGCATCTAATTCAAATATTTTGCTTAATTTAAAAAATTTTGTTGTTTTCATGTTATTATGGGTTTTGAAAATTGTTTATATATTATGGATATAAATCCTTTATCAGATACATGATTTATAAATAATTTCTTCTAGTTATTGGCCTTTTTATTATTCTTCTTGTGTCTTTCAAAAACCAGTATTTATTCATTCTGATGACCAATTTATTATTTTTTCACCGTATGAAAAGTCTTTGCCTAATCCATTGTAAAAAACAGTTCTCCTGTGTTTTCTTCTGAGAGTTTTATAGTTCTAATTTTCATTGTTAGGCCTATGATCTGCTTGAGTTAATGTTTGCATATGGTGTAAGCTATAAATTGAAATAATATATTTTTTTGTTTTGTTTTGGCCATGCCGTGGTATGTGGGATATCAGTTCCCCAACCAGTGATCAAAGCTGTGCCCTCTGCATTGGAAGTGCAGAGTTTTAACCACTAGAGTGCCAAAGAATTCCCATGATTCTTCTTTTTAAATATAGACATGTGCCATTTGTTGAGAAGACTATTTTTCTCCACAAAATTGGCTTTTCATGTCTTTCAAAAGTATGTCTATTCTGGACCCTATATTCTTTGCCTATATCGATATCAATACTGTAGATCTTTTAGTACTTGATACAACCTAGTATAATACTTCAAATTTTTAAAAGGACTTCTTTAATGTTATTTTCTTAGATACACTTTAAGTTCACAAAAAAGTGAGGGGAAGGTACAGAGTTTCCATATATGCTCTGCACCTACAGGTGCACAGCCTCCCACATTATCAACATCTCCCACTAGAGTGGTACATTGTTACAATTGATGAGCCTACATTGACACATCATAATTATGCAAAGTTATAGTTTTACATTAAGCTTCACTTTTGGTGTTATATATTCTCTGGGTTTGAATAAATGTATAATGACATGTATAATGTCATTATGGTATCACACAGGGTATCACTGCCCTACAAATTCTCTTTGTTCAACCTATTTCTCTCTCCTCCATCCTAACCAGTGGTAGCCATTGATCATTTTACTGTGTCCATGGTTTTGTCTTTTCCAGATTGTGATACAACTGGACTCATATAGTATGTATCAGATTGGCTTCTTTCACTTGCTGCTGCTGCTGCTAAGTTGCTTCAGTCGTGTCTGACTGTGTGACCCCATAGACAGCAGCCCCCCAGGCTCCCCCATCCCTGGGATTCTCTAGGCAAGAATACTGGAGTGGGTTGCCATTTCCTTCTCCAATGCATGAAAGTGAAAAGTGAAATTGAAGTTGCTCAGTTGTGTCCGACTCTTAGTGACCCCATGGACTGCAGCCCACCAGGCTCCTCTGTCCGTTGGACTTTTCAGGCAAGAGTGAGTGGGGTGCCATTGCCTTCTTTCACTTAGCAATATGCATTTAAGTTTCCTACATGTCTATTTGGGCTTCCCAGGTGGCTCTAGTGGTAAAGCACCTGCCTGCCAATGTAGGAGACATAGAGATGCAGTTTCAGTCCTTGGGTGGGGAAGATCCCTTGGAGGAGGGCCTGGCAATCCACTCCGGTATTCTTGCTTGGAGAAGCCCCTGGACAGGGGAGCCTGGCAGGCTACAGTCCACAGGGTCACAAAGAATCAGACACAACTGAAGCAACTTAGCACACATGCACATATCTTTTTATGGTTTAATAGCTCATTTCTTTTTAGTGCTTAAAATATTCCATATTTCTGTATCCACTACACTACTGAAAAACATTTTGGTTGCCTCCAATTGCAAATAAAGCTGCTGTGTGGACATATGGTTTCAACTCCTTTGGGTAAATACCAAGGAGTGCTATAGCTAGATTGTATGTTTAGTTTTGTAAGAAACCCTCAGACTGTTTTCCAAACTGGCTGTAGCATCAGCGTTCCCATGAGCAAGAATGACTGTTCCTGTTGTGCCACATCCCTATCAGCATTTGGTGTTGCCAGTGTTGCAAATTTTGGTGATTCTAGTAAATACGTAGCCGTGTCTTATTTTAATTTGCATTTCCCCAGATGACATATGATGTGGAGCATCTTTTCATGTGATTACTTGTCATCTGTCTTCTTTGGTGAATTGTCTGTTAAGGTCTTTGATCAATGTTTAAATAAAGTTGTTTGTTTTCTTGCTGTTGAGTTTTAAGAATTCTTTGTGTATTTTTGATAACAGTCCTTTATCAAATGTGTCTTTGTAAATATTTTCTCCCAGTGTATGACTTGTCTTTCCATTTTCTTGACTTCATCTTTTGCAGAGCATAAGTTTTTAATTTTTATAAAATTAAGTTTTTGGTGTTTTATTTTATGAATTGTGCCTTTGTTTTTATATCTAAAAAATCATCACCATACTCAAGGTCATCTAGATTTTCTCCTATGTTTTCATCTAGGAGTTTTACAGCTTTTAAGAGTTTTAAAGTATTTTACATTTAGTTCTGTGATCCATTTTGAGTGAAATTTTATGAAGGATTTATGGTCTCTATTTAGATGATGATGATTTTTCTTCTTTTTGCATGTGTATGCCTAGTTATTCCAGAACCATTTGTTGAAAAGACCATCTTTGCTCCGTTATATTCTCTTTGCTTCTTTGTCAAAGATCAGTTGACTATATTGATGTGGGTCAATTTCTGGGCTCTCTATTCTGTTTCATTGAACTATTTGTCTATTCTTTTCTTTTCTTCACTGATACTGCACATTGTCTTAATTACTGTAGCTTTATGGAGAATCCCAGGGACGGTGGAGCCTGATGGGCTGCCATCTATGGGGTCGCACAGAGTCGGACATGACTGAAGCGACTTAGCAGCAGCAGCAGCATAGTGAATCTTGAAGTCAGTTAGTATCAGTCCTCCAAATTTGTTTTTAGTTTTTTCATACTACTACTACTACTACTACTAAGTCGCTTCAGCCGTGTCGGACTCTGTGCGACCCCATGGACCGCAGCCCACCAGGCTTCCCCGTCCATGGGATTCTCCAGGCAAGAACACTGGAGTGGGTTGCCATTTCCTTCTCCAATGCATGAAAGTGGAAAGTGAAAGTGAAGTCGCTCAGTTATGTCCGACTCTTAGCGACCCCATAGATACTCCTTATTAGGATGAGAATCACTTTTTATTCATAGTCTTCTAAGAGTTTTTTCTTTTGGTCTGTTTTTAAGAAGGAATAAATGTTGCATTTTGTCGAGTGTTTTTCATGCATCTGTTGAGATGATCATATAGTTTTCCTTTTTCTTTCATTTTTCAATCAATTACATTGATTGTTTTTCAAATATTAAACCAATCTTACGTTATTAGTCATGACATATACTTTTTATATATTTCAGATTTGAGAAAATTTGTTAATAATTTTTGCATCAATTTTTATGAGTTATTGGACTATAGTTTTTTATTTCCTGAAATGCCTTTGTCGGACACGACTGACGTGACTTAGTAGTAGTAGTAGTTTTCATATTGCAGTAATGTTGGCTTCATAGAATTAATTACTTTGTGTTCTCTCTTCTATTTTCTGAAAGAGATTGTATGAATTGGAATTCCCTCTTCTTTAAATATTTTCTAAAATGGTGAAGCTTTGTGAAGCTTCACAATGGGGAAGCATGAATTTTCTTTGTGGGATGGTCTGTAATTGTAAATTTAATTTTAAAAATAAATATAAGATTGTCAATATTTACCCATGCACTAACTCCCAGTGTTTTCATTCCTCTGTGTTGATCCAGATTTTTTTCTTATATGATTGTCCTTCAGAACTCCTTTAATATTTCTTGTTACTAGGCATGCTCTGGAGAAGGCAATGGCACCCCACTCCAGTACTTTGCCTGGAAAATCCCATGGAAGGAGGAGCTTGGTAGGCTGCAGTCCATGGGGTCGCTAAGAGTCGGACTCGACTGAGCGACTTCACTCTCACTTTCACTTTCATGCATTGGAGAAGGAAATGGCAACCCACTCCAGTGTTCTTGCCTGGAGAATCCCAGGGAGGGGGGAGCCTGGTGGCTGCCGTCTATGGGGTCACACAGAGTCGGACACAACTGAAACGACTTAGCAGCAGCAGCAGCAGTAGCAGGCATGCTGGCAATTAACTTTTATGGGCTTTAATGTCTGAAAAAGCCTTTATTTTACCTTTGTTTTAAAATATTGGGGTGGCTAAAAAGTTCCTTCAGAATTTTCATAACATTGTGGAAAAACCTGAACAAAATTTTTGGCTATCATGATAATATAGAATTCTAAGATGGTAAGTTTTTATTCATTAATTTAAAGGTGTTGCTCCTCTGTTTTCTGGCTTACTTGGATTTAAACAAGAAATCTGTTCTTAATCATGTATTATTCCTTTTTTCCCCCTCTATCTTCTTTTAAGATACTATCTTTATCACTGAGTTCAAACAACTTGATTATAATATGCCTTGGTTAGTCTTTCTCATATCTCTTGTACTTGGGGTTGGTGAAATGTCCTGAAAAGTTGTGGTCCTGTGGTTTTCTTCAAGTTTGGAAAAGTTTTGGCATTAGTATCTTCAAATACTTTTTGTTCCCCCTACCACTCTGCTTTCTTTCAATAACTCCTATAACATGTGTATTTGGTCACTTGAAGTGCTCCCAAGGTTCTTTGAATTTTTAGTGAGCTTATGGTTCCAGACTATCAACTTCCTAAGGGTTTCTCAGTTTTTCCCTCCACACCTTAGGACAAATGGCTACACCTGAGTATTTCTCTTCCCTCAGGTCAGTTAAGCTCTAATGATATCTAGCAGGTTAGGTTCTGTTGACTATTTTTCCCGAGGGCGGGCCTAGTTAAGAAGAGAGCTCTCGGGTACTTCAAAATATTTCCTTTTCTTCTCTCCCTGCCGGAAGCACAAGGGAGTTTCGCCTTAGATATTTACTGTGAGAACCTGGTTGAGCTCCTGGAAGACTCAACAAAAGTGAGTAAATGTTTTACATGATTAAAATTACTGGCTATTTTTGTGTTGTGTATTCTTGAGCTTTGTTCTGGGTTAGTCAATTTACTGGAAATAATTCCTGTTGATTCTTGCTTTAAAATGTAGTTAGGTGGGATGTGTTTCATTACACTGCGCCACTTTCGCCAAACCATTAAGACAGACTTTTCTTAGTAGACTACTTGATATTGCTAAATTCTGAGATTTTCCATTTAACTAGTGACTACTGGACATTATTCCTTCTAAGGCCTTTTCTGGGCCTCAGATAGTTTCTACACATGCATGAGCTGATACTTTACCTGGCTAAAGTCTCTAGGAAGAACCTCCATAAATATCTGAAGCAACTATGTAACTCTCTTGGAGAAGGAAATGCAACCCACTCCAGTATTCTTGCCTGGAGAATTCCATGGACAGAGAAGCCTGGTGGGCTACAGTCCATGGGGTCACTAAGAGTCAGACATGACTGAGTGATAACACACACGCACGCATGTAACTCTCTAGCTATCACGGTCTTTTCTTCCAGCTTTATCTACTCAGTTCAGGCAGTCCGTAGGGCTCTCCATGATTTCCCATTTCCTTGCCACATAGTGTAAACTTTTTTCTTTATCACCTAGTGTATAATTTAGAGCTGTTAACTTATAAATGTTTAGTAAGTTGAAACTGTTGTTTTATATATTCTCTGCCCCACCCTGTGTGGTTTTTTGGTTTTGTTTTCAGTAGTTTAAGAGGGGAAATCTGCCCCCTGTTACTCAATCTCAGTAAGAGGGAAAATACTGTTACTTTTAAATTTTGTTTTTAAGGGTTTTTAATTGGATGGTTATGATTTGTGTGTATGCAGATTTTGTAACTCACTGGCAATATGGATTATACAAATTTAAGGTAGGATAATTTAAGAATTTGAATTAACTCTCTTTGTGCTTAAATTTTACATGACACAAACAAATTCTCCCCAAAAGAACCAAGAAACGTTAGGAATTGTTTATTTTCACAACTTGACAGGCTAAATGGATTGAGTTATGTTCATGCAGTTGACACATTTTGGCAGCATCTTTTGTTGACATATGTTGGGTTTGAATTTTGCAAAAGTATTCAGTTATCTTCTTGTTTACATAAGTTAATCCCTTGAAAGGGAGGCATTATGTTTACCATATACTTGCTTGTTTTCTCTGCCTTCTGCTCGCCATTCTCACTCTTACTCTGATCTGCTCCTTCTTCTGCAGGAAACCTGGCAGCACACTCTTTAAGACCTTTCAGGGTCTGTCAAACTCTTGTTCTCTTTCTTCTGCCTCTTCTCTGAGTTTCCTGGGTTCTTTGCATTTAATGTGTTGAGGGGGAGGTCAGGCTCCTGGTAAGACTTCGTCTGGAAATCTTAGGGAATTATTTTCACTTAAGTTCCTAGTCACATAGTCCATCCAGCTCTACCAGCAATAAAGTCTCATATTTTAACATTTAAGTCTAATGGTGAGAGAGAGATGATTGCTCATCGACCTCACAAGCACCATAGGTGTCTCCAAATCATATACTTACCTCCTAAGGGTAAGAAAGAAACTTCTTGAGGTAACCAGGGCCATCCTGACCACCCCTCCCCCCAGCCATGTAACAACTAAAAGGTGAGCAGCTGGCATAGCAGAATGCTGCCAAGACTCGATTCTGGCATCCACTGATTGTCAGACCCATGGCAAGTTGGCTGTTGAGAAATATTGACTATTACCCTTGCCTAATGCAGTAAAAAAGGGAAACTTTAAAAATAGAACATACTATAAAATGTAATAGGCAAAATAAAAACAATTTTTGTTTAATAAAATTGATATATTAAAATCTTTAAACATTTTAATATGAAAACTTCATTAAATGAACTATTTTTCTCTATTGGTTCCTATGAAAACAATATGAGATTTAATCTAAAAGATGGGGGAAAAAGCTATTTACTCATAACCTGACTTTTTGACAAAAAGTTTGAAGTGGCTTACAGAAATATAATAGAAAAATAAAATGTAAATTTGCATAGCTGCTAAGTGGACTGAAGCTCAAAGTCTGGATTTATAGACTTACTGGACCATACGGTAAGATGGGCAATAAATTTTGCTATGAGACCCAGGAGCCAAAGTTCAAGGAAATCCAACAGAAGAAATAAGAAAACGTTAAGTATTTTTATTTCTCTGGATGAATGATGCCTTTTTTTTAGCTTAAATAAAATCAGTAAATGAAGTCTACATGATTTACTACATGTAATTTAAATTTTTTATTTTATCAAAGATAATAAAATATGAACTGACATTCAAGAAATAATGTACTCAAGAAAATATTTCTAGAAAATATATTAATGTGTGATTCTTCTTTTTGATTTGCAAAAGGTGTTTAAGAACTCAGAAGGATTATTCTTGGTAGGGTTTTACATCTTTCCTTTCAAATATTTCAAATGTTTGACAGAACAGACTTACAAAGCTACTTTATTTTGCCAGTTCCAATTGCCATTCTGAAGCTTTGTCCTAGAATGTTTGAATGCTTTGTCCTACAAAGGTTCTACTTTGTACAGAAATGTGGGAATCACAGGTTATTTGTTTGACGTCTCATTGCTCAGATAATCCCTGTTCCCCCTCTTGCAGTTGATTTAAGCCAATGAGCCTTTTCCAGAAGGACTTTGAAACAATCCAGGTGGTTCTGATCATTCAGACCACTCTCAAAAGGAGAAAATGTGTTGGGGGCTATTAGTGATATCACTTTCCGTCAGAAATATTATTAAGCAGAAAAATGTCATTTTCAGAGAAGAGTAAAGCAGATCAGTAGCAGTTGCGGGAGAGTGAAGGAGATGATGGTGATTTTTTTTCTGGGGGTTTTCAACTACTGGCTCTATGCTTTTATTGGCCTCTGATGAAGTTCTGTCCTCTGCTTCCCTGAGAAACGTTTGTCTTTATAATAAGTCTCTATCTGCTTAACTTAGCTACTAAACAGTATCCATGAAAACATGGGTCCATAGTAACTTTTGATGTGCCCCCTTATCTTATATTATGCCTGAGAGATTGCAACAACTTCCAGGTTCCCAGCCTTGACTTCTGTGTGTCCCTCAAGAGTTTGCCTGTGAGACCATGTCATCCACCCAGCACCTCACTCAGGTGTGTAAGTCTTAGTCCAAATGACCCTCCTTCCCTCATCTCCATGTTACTTTTAGATCTCCTGACTTCCATGGTTATCCATACTTCCATCTGACCGCTACACAATGAAGTGAATTAATTTTGAGAATCCTAATAGATAGCTTTAGAAACTTTTTTACAAATATTTTTATAGGACAGTATGACTTAAAATTCAGACTTCAGCATCCATTATTTTATTGCATCTGTATGCCATTTTGCTGTATTTGAATTCTGACAATACTAGATTTTATACTAGTGGCAGAGGATGAGATGGTTGGATAGCATGCCCGACTCAATGGACATGAACTTGTGCAAACTCCAGGAGATGGTGAGGGACAGGGGGACCAGGTATGCTGCAGTCCATGGGGTCACAAAGAGTTGGACACAGCTTAGCTACTGAACAACAGCTATACCAGATTGTTATAGTTCACTAATTTAAAATTAATCATAATATGAAAATACATTAGTTAAAAGTCCCTTTATATAGTAAGAATTACAATTTATTCTTATAGAGTTACAGCGTGTACTGGGCTCATTAGAACATAAAGTGAGAAATGAGCATTTTGAAGAATGATTAATTTGTAATCCCTTAAAAAGATCATGCATAGAAATAATGCTTTGCTTTTATAATATGAATTTGTGTTTATATATAGTACTAGGATTTATAAGGAAAAATTCAGCCATTCTGCATGATACAGTAATGTGTTATCTTGTTGGAAGTGTCCTGTGCACATTGTTTTAGAGATTTAATGATCATGAGGAATTTTCTTATTAAGGCTTGCATCAGTAGTGGAATGAAAATGCAATTTGTCTTTAATCTTGAGTCCTTCAAGAGTACCTTGTTCAACAATTTGATTTCTATTACTGTAGTTAAGATGATTAAGAACCTTTCAAATGCTGCATATAATTGAAAAGTTTTTGGTGTCTTAATTTCTTAGGCAAACATAAATTAATGTAACATCATTACTATTTGTTACAATCATTATAAAACCTAGTACTCAAAAAGGATCAATGAAAAAATAAGTACTTTTGTCATTAACATGCATCAACATTCTTTGTCCTCAAGATAAATCTACTGTGACTACCCCTTCCTACCTACTGCTCCTTGGAAACGCTAGTGCAGTAAATTGATGAGACCACCCCTGTACTCCATAAGCGTCTGTCCTGTAGGGCATTTGGGCACTTTGAAAAACCAAACAATATTCTGTCATGAAACTTAACACTTTGGACTTATTAAAAGCCAAAGGTATCTTGGCAAAATGACACCACATTAAGGAAAAAAAAAAAAAAACTTCTTGTGGAGCTGGAATAATGTCTGATTGCTTTCAGCTGTTTGTTCTCTAATCCAAAGCCAGAGAGCAGCTTACTCCCTCAGGGTAAAACAACTCCACAGCAGCTATTTACACCAAAACGATTAACTGAGCTTAATTGGGCATAACATTTAATAAAAAAAAAAAAATGAGCTTCCTTTGGGAAAAACAATTTTTTATGTGTCTGCAACTGCACAGCATAAAATTGCTATGATTTGTGTATGTCTGTGTTTTAGAAACAACTTTATAAAAGACTCTAGAAACCAATATAACTTCTACATGGTGTTTGTCAATTTGTTGACTGTTAGAAAAATGGTGTCAATTTCTCCTTGTAGACTTTTATGTGAGACTTCATCTTCTCCTGACCAATGATTTCTCAAATTCCACAGAAATTGAATAAAAGTGATTTTTTATTTGAAAAGTCTTCCTCTTTGAAGTATCTCATGTAAACTTTTCTACAGAGACATTTATTTCATGATTTATTTTCTGTGATACATGAGGATCATTCCTTTCCCAAATCTGCAAAATGATTAAAAAGTAAATTAAAATAAGATGCTGTTACAGATTGTGACACAATTTACTATTTCTGTTTCTGAATATTGTCCATTCAACTTTAAAATATAACATTCTAACCCAGGGTTATGATATTCATCTTTTTTGACATAGATGAACATGTTGTTACCTCTGTTAAACAGAAATTTCAATTTATGCATTTATATAGTATTATACTTTAATGATACAATTGAAATACTTTGGAATTTTTAAATGCCCTAAAGAAACTATAAATTCTGAGGGAAAAATGAAACTTAAAAAGATAAAATTAGTATTTTTTAGTGTCAGTGATAATGTGCATACATGGGAAGATATGAAAAATATGCTTATTTGTAATTATTTATTGGTTTTAAAACTCAGTTTAAATAGACTGGAGAGAAGAAGGCTTTATTCTGATTCCCATTTTGTGATAAATTTAATAGCTCATAAAATTTTGGAGATGCTATTTCAGACATATTGGCATAAATATTTGTAAGATTCTGCCTTAAAGAACTAAAACATTTCTCAGAAGAAATATATTTCAGTCATAGATAAGAGCATTCTAAAAAAATCTATTTTAAAATAAATATAAAATATAGAGTATTTGGTGCTCTGCTGCTTTGTATTCAAGTATAAATCTGAGTGCCCTGAAATTATTGAGACTTTCCAACTTTAGCAGTCAGAAATCTCCCACTTGGGCGAAGTATTCTTTTAACCACAGTCAACACTAAAGCATGAGCTCTGTAAGAAAGCATATATATGCATATATAAAATAAAATAGATTTCCATTACTTTATCTTTAAATATATGAGTTTCCGTGGTAGCTCAGATGGTAGAGTCTGCCTGCAGTGTGGGAGACCAGGATTCAATCCCTGGGTTGGGAACTTTCCCTGGAGAAGGAAATGGCAACCCACTCCAGTATTGCCTGGAAAATCTCATGGATGGAGGAGCCTGGCAGGCTACAGTCCATGGGGTTGCAAAGAGTTGGAAAGGACCGAGTGAACATGTCCAAATCTTTAAATATGTTTAGATTTAGTGAGGTCCAATGACATGGCCATGATCAGATTCATAAAAGCCAGGAAATATTTGTAAACAGTTAAAAAATAATTACTTTTCCATGGGTTCTTTTGCTTCTTCTGACTTTGTATTGAAATGTGATTATCATAACTATCTGTGGGGTGACTGCCTGGGTTCAAATTCCAACTTCTTACACATTATGTGACCTTGAGAAAACTAATCACTCTGTTTCAGACTTTTCACTCATGAAATAGGGATCCAACAGTATTTAATTCCGAGGATTTTTGTGAAGGTTAAATAATTAAAAACCTTTTTGAGCAAGGCCTAGAATATAAATAGTACATTCAGTTGGGTAAGCCCTGTATATACGAATAATGTTCTTTTACCTTTCCTGTGATGACAGAGCTCCGTTAAAGGCTTCATTTGTGCTTCTGTTATTTTTTTGCACAAATATTCAAAAAAGTTTTACTTTTAATAGCTAGAATATGGTATCAATCCAGATGTTCTTCAGTGGAAGAATGGAGAACAATCTATGACATATTCATATTATGGAATACTATTCAACAATAAAAAGGAACAAACTGATAAAGAAACTTGGGTGACTTAGGGAATATTCTAGGTGAAATAAAGCAACCCCAAAAGTTAAATTCTGTATTCCATTTATATAACATTTTGAGATGAAAACTGTTAGGGGTTAGGAATCAGGGCTGAAGTTAGGGAGTGTGATAGGGAGGTAGATATGGTTATAAAAAGTCAACTCAAGGGATTCTTGTAGTGATGGAACTGTTTCGGTTCTTGACTACGGGTGGGAGATACAGGAACATACAATTGTGATAGTATTGTATAGAACTACACACTGCCCCCTACCCAATGCACATACATATTAACATGTACAAGTGAGTGCAGGTAAAACTAGGGAAATCAGAATAAATTGTGTGGATTGTATCCATTCAATATTTTTATATTTTGAAAAATGTTGTTATAGTTCAGGGAAATACATGGGGAAAGTAAACATAGGATTTGTATATTTTTATAACTAAATGTGAACTGTATTACAACTGCATTTGACTATCCATAAGAATTTCAATTAGTAAAATAGTAGGGAGCCTGTTTGATGTTTGAAAATATCAATAATCCATGTGTAGGAGATAGAAAATTTTAAATTTAAAGCATACTATTATATAAAATATATTTACATTTAGAAGTGTGTGTGTGTGTGTATAATAGAATTTGAATAAGACTGTATAATCCAAAAAACACCTGAGAGATCATCTCATCTAGTAACCAGTCCAGGGTAAAGGTTTTGTTACTTAGGAGAGACGAAAGAAGAAATATAAGGACAATGGTGAACAAAAGTTTTTGAAACTGTCTTGCCTTGAAACTGTTCTTCATTCTGAGATTATATCCTTCTTTTTTTGATATCATAATTTTCTTTCTTGTACAAAAATATGTTATAGTATCTTTTTGTAATATCTTTCCTTGACAAAATAAAAGGTTGATAAATACAAAGAAAAAAAGCCACTGAATGGGTATGAAGACTCTCCCCCACAAAAAAAGAGGATAGGAAAAGCAAGTGAAAATAACACCAGAAGAAAATCAATATGCACCATTGATCACATGCACAGAGTTTCTCTGTAGAAGGAGTTCTCCCGTTTTCAGACCGACTTGTGCTCTGGAATGTTGTATTGCATGTTTATTGATTCTCTTAACAGGAACTTTCTGATATTCATTAAGAGTTATTCCATGATTTTAAAGTTTCCTATATTCTTTATACTCAAATGTTTTCTTCCCTTGCAAATTTCCATAGTCTATTTAGGATTGAACTCTAGCTAAAAGATGAAACTGTGTTCATAAATATGTAGGATTTATCTTTTGCTCAAGTCTTTTTGAATAAGGATAATGTGCTGGGAAGTTTTGCGCATTCATTATTTTTACATCATTTCTCAACATTACTGCTTTTCAAATGTTGTTTGAACCTAAATTATTATGTACAATTTTAATACACCAGGCATGCTTATGAAGAAAGCTGACTGAAATATTCAGCACTGCTTTCCACAAACTCATTCTTGACCCAGACTCTCTCATGAGGAAGAACTTTCCCTGCAGGTGAATGCCAATGCCACTGCCACTGAAGGTTGCTCTTGGTTTCCTGGTGTTTTTTCATCTGAAACTTATGACTCTGAACCAATTCACAGTATCATGACCAGGACTCTTCCCTTGTTTCCTTCATCTTTTCAAATGATATGATGAGTCATCATTAAAATTGAACTACTTGAGGTTGATTCTTCTGAGTACATTTACAAAATCTCTACACCGCCTATCAGGCTAGAGTTCCTCATCCAATGCCTTTATTCTTCCCAGAGTAGAGCCTGAGGACTCAAGGCAGCTGGGGGATCTCAAACCAGAAAATGCTGCAGAGAAGTCAGTCTTGTGATGGCAGATACAGACACATACACACTAGTTTGTGTCCAGCCTCCATTCATGCATAACAGCTTACATTTTGTATGGAAATATTAGTAGTTCAAGTATTATCAAAATTAACAGAGCTCAGTTTTTCTCTTGGTATAGTGTCATGAATTTAGTACAAATATGCATTTAGAATACAGTAGATGTTTTAGAAGTAACTTTTACACTCAAAATAGATGCATTATCAATGATGATGGATAGCCAGGAATAAATATTTAGATGGATGTTTATAGTATCAAAATTCTCAAATTGGGTAGCTTCATTTAGGAAAAATGATTTCCAAAAGAGTATATTGAGAGAATTTATACTCTGGTAATTTCATAACAAACAGATATTCTGTCTATGAACTTTTATGCCAAAATGACTTGGTTTGTTCCCCTGTATAGTATAAACTTTCTCATGAAGTTAATCCCAAAATGATTTCATTGACATTTTGCAGGTGAAGAAGTAGTTAGTTTTATACTTAAGTAAACTTTAAATATTTTTGTAAAGGTTCTATATATTGTGAGTTACTATACTCGTCCATTAAGTTGACATCTGATTTAGTAGAATGAATATCATGGTTATTCTTCTTCATTACCAGAGGCCATATTTTTTATCCATGTATTTCTTGGTCTCTTTTTTGCTTGCTTGCGTTTGTCCATGATCATGCACGTGTAGTTGAATAATTAGAGGTTATTGCTCTTGTAAGGAGAGATACTATGCCATGGGGTACTGAGTATCATCTCAGTAACAGGTTGTTAGAATTTATTGTAGAATTTGGGCTCATGGTCCATAGTTTAGGGAAGAGTTTAAAGAAGCTAGACTTTGCTTTGTATTAGATGCTATCATCAAGTATGGGTAGTTCCATGATTCAATATTTTAAGAGATCCTATCTAGAAGGAGGGAATAAAAGAGCAAGATTAAAGCTACAATTCATAAAGAAGCAGCAGTTGCTCATGAGCCAGGGTAGGGGGGTATTGGGTTATTTTTGTGGTTTAGACAATGTTCACATTTAGACATGTTTAGAGGTTGATCTTTTTATCTTGGTCCATCACAACCACAGGGGGCCTTGTCTGTTGATCTGTAAAATTATTTATGTTCATAAAAGAACACCAAGACCTAGCTGTACCAGGTAACTTTCTAGCAACATCAAGGTCCAGCTAATAGTATTGATATTAGGCCAGCATCTAGTGTTTAAGGCAGCTTTTCTTTTTCTTGAATCTATTTCCTGTATCTCTCTTCCATTTCTAAAAGATAGGATGCCTACTTTTAAGACAATATTGTTGTCATTTGCTTAATTATTGTTTTTGCCATGCCATGAGGAGGACGTCAATAGGAATAATGAAGCTATTTTGCACTTGCTGCTTAAATGGCAGAGTCCTCTGCTCAGTGGTTCTCTGCTGCTGCTACTGTTGCTGCTGCTAAGTCGCTTCAGTAGCGTCCGACTCTGTGTGACCCCATAGATGGCAGCCCACCAGGCTCCTCTGTCCCTGGGATTCTCCAGGCAAGAACACTGGAGTGGGTTGCCATTTCCTTCTCCAATGCATGAAAGTGAAAAGTGAAAGTGAAGTCGCTCAGTTGTGTCCGACTCTTAGCGACCCCATGGACTGCAGCCTACCAGGCTCCTCCATCCATGGGATTTTCCAGGCAAGAGTACTGGAGTGGGGTGCCATTGCCTTCTCCAATGGTTCTCTGATCAGATCAGAGATCAGTCGCTCAGTCGTGTCCGACTCTTTGTTGGTACTAATTCTTTCTCATCGTGATACAAGGTTCATCACTTTTCAGGCCTTCTTTTGTCATCCTGCAGGATGAGAGGATTTGTATATGATTAAAATTCAATGAAGAGATGCAATATCAAATACTATATCTCTGAAATAGTTACTTGGAGTGTGCATTACCTTGAATTGCCATGATGGTTATGGGTAAGTTACGGTCAACTTAGCTAGGCTATGGTACTCAGTTGTTTGGTCAAACTAGACACTAGTCCAGATGTTGCTGTCAGGTTATTTGGTATAGTATATAATTAGTAAACTTTAAGGAGAATACCCTTGATAATCTGAGTGGGCCTTATCCAATCACTTGAAGGTCCTAAGAGCAAAGATAGTTTTACCAAAAAATGAATAGACTGTAAAATAAAACCCCTGCCTGAACTCTTCTAAACTGCTGGCCTCCCCTAAAGATTGCAGACTTGCAGGATTCCTACAGTTAAAATAAATCTTTTTAATATATGTTTACACATATCCTATTGGTTCTATTTCTCTGGAGAACCCTGGCTAATACAACTGCTATTTATCATTTTGTAATTATAGTTTTTATATAGTTACATACATAATAGGAATATTGAGTGCAGGGAGTTTTATATTCTTCATGCCCTATGAATACTTATTGAATGAATCAATGAAAATTTGGTGATACTGTCCCCATAACTTACAATGCTATTTATTTCCTTAGTCTTCACTGATGGTTAAAGGACCTGAGGGTCAGCTTAGTTTTTCTAAATCAACCCAAAGTCATTTATATGTTAATTTAAAATTCAAACTTTATCTGTATTTTGAGTAAGATGATATTGGAGCTAGGTTAAAAATGACTGAGTTTGCTCCGAAAACTGAAATTGAAATATTTGAAAATGCAGGCAGGCTTCTCATTGTATGCCCTAATCTGCCCTATTTATTAACACAGGCTATGGAGGAGACTACTTCTAATTTATATTCTGGCCAGGACCAGAAACTTAGAGTGGTATTTAGATGTTGCACAGTAGATATTTTGAACTGGCCACTGCCTTAAAATGGGTTCTAGTTATCACTATATTGACTAGATTCTTATTTATTTATTTTCATCTTCCCAAGTTCAATCTTTTTGACTATTTCATGCATTCAATCTTAATTTAAAAGTGATAGTTGTTTGAGGGCAAGTAATCTAAAATTTTAAGTTCAGAATATGAGATGGCTGAAATGTAGTTTGATTGTGTTTAATTTTATTAATATTGGCATATGTAATTGCTATGTGGCAATATGTATTAATATGTGGCATATGTAGACAAATCATGATATACACTTCCCTTATACCTTTTTTTTAAAAAACTCTCAACATCTATGGAAGAGCATTCACTGTATCTTTTGCCCGTATATCTTACTGTCTTAGTAAAATTTCCTTATGTCATAACAACTATTTTCTTCAGAATTTTAAAACAAAAGTAAATTGAAAGCTGAGTTTTTAGGATTCTGGTTTTTAAGGATAAATGGAATTCTTATATTTTCTATTATAATGACTCCTGGATTTTCCAGATTCTATCATTTCTGAACCACATCCACTTTACTTCCTGTATCTACTCCTTAAATTTTAACAAGATAAAAGTTGCACCTCTCCATGGTCAAAATGGATTCTCTCCCTATGACCAGACAGCATTGTGCCTGATCTGTGCTCTCTGCCTAAGCCACCTTTTGTCTGGCTTCTGTTATCTCACCTAATCACTTCATAAAACGACACTGGTTTTACGTACATACACATCCCTAGGCTGGGTTCAGTGTCCTCACTCTGTGGTTCTATGGCGTTTGGTCCTTCCATTGTCTTAGCTGTCAGTACACTGCACAGCTGCAGTGCACACCTATCTCCTCCCCATTCTGCAAGCTCCAAGTCCCAGTATACAGCAAGTCACCACTGGCTAGGAAAGAGCCTAAGACATTGTAGACACTAAGGCTGAGCGCCGAAGAATTGATGCTTTTGAACTGTGGTGTTGGAGAAGACTCTCGAGAGTCCCTTGGACTGCAAGGAGATCCAACCAGTCCATTCTGAAGGAGATCAGCCCTGGGATTTCTTTGGAAGGAATGATGCTAAAGTTGAAACTCCAGTACTTTGGCCACCTCATGCGAAGAGTTGACTCATTGGAAAAGACTCTGATGCTGGGAGGGATTGGGGGCAGGAGGAGAAGGGGACAACAGATGATGAGATGGCTGGATGGCATCACTGACTCGATGGATGTGAGTCTGAGTGAACTCCAGGAGTTGGTGATGGACAGAGAGGCCTGGCGTGCTGTGATTCATGGGGTCGCAAAGAGTCGGACATGACTGAGTGACTGGACTGAACCGGACTGATTCATCCAATTTTTTCATTCTGGAATCCAGCCAGGAAACTGTGCAGAAAAGATATTCCTTCAGGATGTGTATGGTTAGAGGTGACCATGGTCCTTTTGTCCACTGACTTGTTTGGTTGCTCTGTCCCCACCCACACCATCTTCTCCTGTGCAGAAGAATCAGTTTATCCTCACTGGTCCCCCAGGATTAACATTCTAGATGATGATTTTTCTTATTTTCTTCCAGAATCTACTCAGAGAAACAGAATTCTATTATAAAATTGGTTGTTTTAGATTTCTTCAGAAAACAAATTTTAGGAAAAGAACTGTGTCATTTTTGAGATCAGCTACTGATGAGCAGCGCAAAATTTTCTTTGAGACATTTATTCAAAGTGATATATTCAAAGTCAAAGTATTTTTAGGATAAATTCTGTTGTGTTAGTTTTAAATATATAAACAACACATTAATTGCATTGCCTTTGTTAATAATTAAAATTTTTCAGATAAATCTAAGTCTCCCTCAACATGGCTGCAATATTGGCCCTCTGCATTCTTCAGAACTAACTAGAGAACTAAGACATTACTTCTCATGTGTCTCCCCTAGTGTCTTTTCCTCATATTTGAATTGCATTTAAATATACACATGTGTATGTGTGTGCACTCAGTCGCTCGTTCATGTCCAACTCTGCAGCCCCATGGACTGTAGCCTGCCAGGCTCCTCTGTCCATGGAACTTTCCAGACAAGAAAACTGGAGTGCACTGCCATTTCCTACACCAGGGTTATCTTCCCAGCCTAGGGATCAAACCTATGTCTCTTGCATCTCCTGTATTGGCAGGCAGATTCTTTACCACTGCGCAACATGGGAAGCCTCTGCATAATTATACATAACTGTAGGAAATGCAAAGGATTGTTTTTCTTGTTTTTTAACCTTTTATTTTATGTTGGAGTATAGCCAATTAACAATGTTGTGAATTAGTTTCATGTGGACAGCAAAGGGACTCAGCCATATGTACACATGGATCTGTTCTCCACTAAACTCCCCTTTCATCCGGGCTGCCACGTAACATTGAACAGAGTTCCCTGTGCTGTATAGTAGGTACTTGTTGGTTATCCATTTTAAATATAATGGTGTTTACATGTCCATCCCAAACTCTCTTATTATCCCTTCTTCTCATCCTTCCCCTTCGCCCCTGACAGTCATAGTTCATTCTCTAGGTCTGTGAGTCTGTTCCTGTTTTGTAAATAAGCTTGTTTGTGTTATTTCTTTTTAGATTCCCCATATAAGGGATGTCATATGATATTTCTTGTCTTTCCGACTGACTTCACTCAGCATGACAATCTCTAGGTCCATCCATGTTGCTGCAAATGGCATTATTTCATCCTTTTTAACGTCTGAGAAATATTCCATTGTATATATGTACCACATCTTCTTTAAATGTTTTTTTTTAACACTTTTTAAAATTCCTTGCCTTTAATATACTTAATAATATAGCTTAAAGGTCTCTTTATGCTATAACATAAAGAATAACCTCATTCTTATCTATTATACTGTATTCTAAATAGAGTATCCTCTTCTCTACTAATTGACATTCAGGTTATTCCTAATTTTTACTGTTACAAATAAAACCACACTAAACATCCTTGACTATGCCTTCTGAAATTGAAATGCCAGTGTTTTCCCAGAATGTATATGGAAAATTAAAAATGGAAGATTATAGGGTACACATAGTCTCACTTATAACAGATATTGCTAAATTTCCCCATGAAGTTACTATCACAGATAATATTCAATTAGCAATGCTCATTTTCCACAGTCTTTGTAACATATGGTATAAAATTTAAATTTTTGTAAGTTTTAAAAGTGAAAAATGATTTCAGGTTAACTCTTACTACTTTTCCCAGAGTGAGGTAGTCATAATAAAAATCCTCTTTAAAATAATTTTATGTGATGCATTAAGTAAATTTCAAACTGATATAAAGTATTTTTTTTTTTTTTTAATTTCCATTTTAACTGTATCACACAGTCAGATGGCCTTATTCAGGGACTGTTTTAAGACATTCTCTTTAGGGCACTACTCTCTCCCCTCCCTGCAGTAGGACTGTTAATTGGTTTTTGAATCTGATTACTGATACAAATTGATCAACAGTAAAAGCACTGAGCAATTTATTTCATTTTCACAGTCCACTGCCAAGAAAAACAGCTGATAAGTTCCCATGAAACTAAAAGATTGTCCAAGCTCCTAAAAAGCAAGCCAAAAAAGAGAAATACCTAAGCAGACATATTTGACACCTTGTTAAAGAAGCCATTCCTTAGAGTCAGGTTTGGGATGATGGGCAGAGTCTGAGCAGATTCAGCCTCTCACTGCCCCTTGTGTTGTATAATACAGAGCTATCTGCTTTTACTCTGGATAAAAGCTAGAGGTGAGCTTTAGGGCCTGTCAATGCCTAGGCTTGAACAATCAAATCAAGTTATTTTTAGCACCAGGGATACAAGCACAGTGCTGTGATAATGATAAGGAGACCCAGTAGCCCAGAGAGTCAGGCTTTTGAGCAGGAATAAAAAGAGAAAACCCATCTCAATAAAGAGTGTCAGGTAAAAATGTCCTGAACTCTTCATTATCCACAGCAGCCAGTGCAGAGAAGTAGTAGACTCTGAAGTGTGTTCAATGGACAAAAATTCTCATTGTGTGTTGTATGTATCCCAGATAAAAGAAAGACGCATTTTATAAAGGAAGGTGCTTTTCATTTAATGAATGAATGATGTGGCAGCATGGTTTCATGATTAAAATTGTAAAAGTGTTAGTTGCTCAGTCATTCAGATTCTCTGCAACTCCATGGACCGTAGCTCAAAAGGCTCTTCTGTCCATAAATTTCTCTAGGCAAGAATACTGGAATGGATAGCCATTCCCTTCGCCAGGGAATCTTCCTGACTCAGGGATCAAACCTGGATCTCTTCTATTGCAGGTGAATTCTTTCTGGGAACCATCCAGAAATTGACTCCAAAATAGTATATAAGCATATATATGTCATGTATCCTATCCATATGGTTTTGCATAAGAATTAGTCTCTTTAATGTTTTGATTTATTCATGTGTAAATGGAGTTACAAATATGTCACTGACAACCTCATAGGGCTATGAGAGTCAGAGAGTGATGACATGTAAATGTCGTGTTGGGAAACCTCTATAGTCATAGATTCTTTCATTTATTAATCTATTCAGCAAATAGTCATTAAGTATATAGTATGTTCCAGGAATGCACACACACATATATTTTAATATAGGTGATCAATTTGGATAAATGGTGGAAAGGAATGTGGGCTCTTCACTATTATGTTGGCCTGTGGCAAGGATCCTTATTCTAGAGGATAAACTCAGGCTAATGGAAGAGAACATTTAAAACAAGTGCAGACAGACGAATTTAAGTTATTTGAGCTACTGGGCCTGAGAGTTTAAGGGGACAGAGGCAGAGCAGCAATTCTGTGGCAAAAAGAGCATGTAAAATACCTTAGGCAAATAATTATTAACCGGGAAACTCCTTGAGCTTTTCTTATTTATTTTTGTGGTAAATTCCAACTCATGTAAAATAAGACATGTTTATAGTAAAATTTAGCATATCTGTTCTAAAAGTTTTCATTTTAGAAAAAAATAGCCAGGTGGAACAGTGATAAAGAATCTACCTACCAAGGCAGGAGATGTCAAAGATGTGGGTTCAATCCTTAAGTTGGGAAAATTCCCTGGAGGAGGAAATGGCAACCCACTCCAGTATTCTTTCTGGAGAATTCCATGGATAGAGGAGCCTGGTGAGTTACAGTCCATGGGGTTGCAAAGAGTTGGACACGACTGAGCACACACAACCAACATAAATATCTACAATATCTACAAGTAGAAAAGCTGGCTTAAAACTCAACATTCAAAAAGCTAAGATCATGGCATCCAGTCCCATCACTTTATGGCAGATAGAAAGGGAAAAAGTCACAGTGACAAATTTATTTTCTTGAGCTTCAAAATCACTGTGGACAGTGACTGCAGCCATGAAATTAAGATGTTCCTTGGAAGAAAAGCTATGATGAACCGAACTGAGACAGCATATTAAAAAAGCAAAGATGTCACTTTGCTGACAAAGTCCATCTAGTCAAAGGTATGTTTTTTTCCAGTAGTCAAGTAGAGATGTGAAAATTTGGACCATAAAGAAGGCTGAGTACCAAAGTATTGATGCTTTCAAATTGTAGTGCTGGAGAATTCTGTGAGTCCCTTCGACAACAAGGAGATCACAGTGGTCAATCCTATAGCAAATCCACTCTGAGTATTCATTGGAAGGGCCGATATTGAAGCCTGAATACCTTGGCCACATGATGCAAAGAGCTGACTCATTGGAAAAGACCCTGATGTTGGAAAGATTGAAGGCAAAAGAAGAGAGTGGCAGAGGATGGTCAGATAGCATCACTGACTCAGTGGACATGAATTTGAGCAAACTCTGGGGGATAGGGAAGGACAGAGAAGCCTGGTGTGATTCAGTACGTGGGGTCACAAAGAGTTGGAGATGACTTAGCAACTGAACAACATCTGCTATATTTCTCCTGTTAACAAGTATTAAAGTTATTTTAATATCTGCAAAATGTTCAACAGAGTTTATCTAAATCCAAAGCTCACTTAAACATTTATCTAGTCCTGAATATTTAAGTAGTTTCAAGTTCTTATTGGAAAAGACCCTGATGCTGGGAAAGATTGAAGGCAGGAGGAGAAGGGTATGACAGAGGATAAGATGGTTGGATGGCATTGCCAACTAGATGGACATGAGTCTGAGCAAGCTGTGGGAGTTGGTGATGGACAGGGAAGCCTGGTGCACTGTAGTCCATGGGGTCACAAAGAGTTGGACATGACTGACTGAACTGAACTGACTGAAGTTATTAATAATGTAAATCATGCTGTCATACATCGCCATTACTGTATATTTATGTTTGTGTTTATATTCAGTTTGTCATTGACAATCAATTCCAAGAAATTTAATTGCTAGATTAGAAATAACAAGAATTCTTGATAAATATCACCAAGTTGCCTCCAGAAATAATGTACAAATTTATATGTATACCAGTAATGTTTTTGTTTTCACATATTTAACAATAGGAGGTAATTGTCTATTTTAAAATTCTTTGCCATTATGATAGTCTTCCAAATATATCCTCTCCTTGAATTGCAATTTATTGGATTAAATGACTGAATTTTAATTAACTTTTTGACTTACAAAAGCTGTGCATAATGTAGAAAACTTTTAATTTGGAACTAATTCTACACTAGTGAAAGCACCACACAAATCTATGTCATAAACATATACACATGTGTAAAAATTTCTTCCCACTTTAAATTTATAAATTTTAAAAATAAGAAGTGTTAACATCAGATTTACATTCCTAGCAAATTGTTAAGTATGCAATATATTGTTAACTATAGGCAATATGCTATAAATTCTAGGATTTCATCTTCTCTAAACAAAACTTTATACTCCTTGTTTAGTATCTCCCCATCTACTCCAATTCCCAGCCCTTGTAAACCCCAATTCTACTCTCTGCTTTGATGAATTTCATTATTTTAGATTCCTTGTAAAAGTGGTATTTGTCCTCTTGTGTCTGACATATTCCATTTAGCATAATATCCTCCAGGGTCATCCACGTTGTAACAAATGACAGAATTTCGTTTTTCATGTAAGAATATTCCAATTTATTTACCCAATGATGGACATTTAGATTATTTCAACATCTTGGCCATTGTGAATAGTGCTGCAATGAACATGGAGGTCTTAATATGTTTTTGAAACTGATTTCTGTTATTTTGGGTAAGTATTAATACTTAGTGGGATTGTGGGATATGGTTACATTTTTATTGTTTTAAGGACAGCAGGCTTCCTCAGTGGCTCAGCAGTAAAGAATTTGCCTCCAATTCAGGAGATACAAGAGATTCAGATTCCATCCCTGGGTGGAGAAGATTCCCTGGAGGAGAGTAACCCAGTCCAGTATTCTTGCCTGGAGAATCCATGGACAGAGGAGCCTGGTGGGCTACAGTCCATAGAGTCAGACAGAGTCAGACATGACTGAAGTGACTTAACATGTGCACACTGTACTCTCTTCCAGTTTGCAGTCCCACCAACAGTTTCTACCCATTCTTTCCAAAATTTGTTGTTAATTTAGTAGCCATCCTAACAGGTACTCCAGGAGTTGGTGATGGACAGGGAGGCCTGGCGTGCTGCATTCATGGGGTCGCAAAGAGTCGGACATCACTGAGCGACTGAACTGAACTGAACTGAACAGGTACAAGATAATAAAATGGCTCACTGTGACTTTGATTTGCATTGCCTAATGATTTTGGACATTGAACACATTTTCACATGTTTGGTATTTGTCATCTTTGGAGAAATGTCTATTCAGTTCCTTTGCTCATTTTTGAATTAATGTTTGCTATTGAATTGTAGGTGTTCTTTATGTATTTTGGGCATTATTCCTTTGTCAGATACACAGTTTATTAATATTTTCTCCCATTCTATAGGTTATCTTTTCATTTTGTTGATTGTTTTGTTTGCTGTGCAGAAGCTTTTTAATCTGACACAATCACACTTGTATTTTTGCTTTTGTTATCTGTGTTTCGATGTCATATTCTATAAATCACTGTCAATGCCAGTGTTAAGCTTTTTCTTCTAGGAATTTTAGGCCTTAAATTTAAAGCCCAATTTCTGGTTTTACATTTAAGTCGTTAATTCGAGTTTATTAGTAGTAGTAGTAGTATGATGTGAGATATCCACTTTTCCCATCATCACTGATTTAAGAGAGTCTCTTTCCCCATTGTGTATGCTTGGCACCATTGTGAAAAATGAGTTTGCTGAATATGCCTAGGTTTATTTCTGGGCTCTCTGTTAAGTTCCATTTGGTCCAAATGTCTGTTTTTACTCTAGCACTATACGATTTTGATTACTGTAGCTTTATGCTACATGATAAAATTAGGAAGTGTGATTCTTCTAGCTTTGTTCTTCTATCTCAAGGTTTTTATTGTACTTTGGCCATGCAGGGTTTCTTGTGATTCTATATGAAGTTTAGGATTTTTATTTCTCTTTCTGTTAAGAATACCATTGCAATTTTAATGGGAATAACAGTGACTCTTTTGATAATTTTGGTAAACAGGGACATTTTAAAAATATTAATTTTCCCAACATTCAGAAAACGAAGATCATGGCATCTGGTCCCATCACTTCATGGGAAATAGATGGGGAACCAGTGGAAACAGTGTCAGACTTTATTCTTCTGGGCTCCAAAATCACTGCAGATGGTGACTGCAGCCATGAAATTAAAAGACGCTTACTCCTTGGAAGGAAAGTTATGTCCAACCTAGATAGTATATTCAAAAGCAGAGACATTACTTTGCCAACAAAGGTCCATCTAGTCAAGGCTATGGTTTTTCCTGTGGTCATGTATGGATGTGAGAGTTGGACTGTGAAGAAGGCTGAGCGCTGAAGAATTGATGCTTTTGAACTGTGGTGTTGGAGAAGATGCGAGGAGATCCAACAAGTCCATTCTAAAGGAGATCAGCCCTGGGATTTCTTTGGAAGGAATGATGCTAAAGCTGGAACTCCAGTAGTTTGGCCACCTCATGCGAAGAGTTGACTCATTGGAAAAGACTCTGATGCTGGGAGGGATTGGGGGCCAGAGGAGAGGGGACGACAGAGGATGAGATGGCTGGATGGCATCACTGACTCGATGGACTTGAGTCTGAGTGAACTCCGGGAGTTGGTGATGGACAGGGAGGCCTGGCGTGCTGTGATTCATGGGGTCGCAAAGAGTCGGACATGACTGAGTGACTGAACTGAACTGAACTGAACTGACTGAATTTTTCCAATCCATGAACATTTATTTGTGAAGAGAGGCTGATTTTCCCCATATTTATTGTGCTTGTATATGTTCTTTTGTGATCTGTTACTTTTCTACTTTTCTTTCTGCTATTCATAATGTTACTATTTATGAGTCCTATACAGATGGAAGTTTTTAATGTTTTCTTGTGCTGCATTGGCAGAAAAAAGTATTATTTATTGATTTGTGGTATTAAAAATTGGGAAAGAAGGGGATATTTGATAAATGGTGATGATAAATTATTTTGGAAAAAGTTCAGGGAGAAGAGGTTTGGAGCGAGTGTTAAACCATTACTTGTACATTCATAAACGTTCACTTCAGGTGGATTGAAGAGGCAAATGTAAACAATATATTAAATTTAAAAGAAATCATGGAGTAATATCTCTGATTTCAAACTTGTGAAATCCCTTTTAAGCATAAAGACAATGAAATTTGTAAATAAAGTTAAGATTTGGCCATAAAAATATCAATAAATAAAACCTATAATATAGAGTTAATATCCTTAAAAAAGATTACCAAGAGGGAATGACTGACTCTACATGTAAATACATGCTAATAGTGGGTGGAATTAAACAACATAAAAATACTAACTTTTTAATGGAGTCCACACTTGAATCTTATGTTTTAAACTGCAGAACCATTTTTGTAGTAAGATATAATGCAAATAAAATTGGAATTTCATATATAAGAATATATATGAATCAGTTTAAATCCTTACTGCAATCCTTTTCAAGTAAATGTGTTTGTATTTTGGTGGTATTTTATTAAAGAATGCTGCTGCTTTCCTAATTGGCATGGGTTTACTTCCAGAGAGTCCTTCTATTCAGCCTCTCTTGAGCTGAAGCCCAAGCAGCAGCACCTACTATGGAGTCCACACTAATGTCGTCCATGTCGTCTGACGACTCGTGACCAGAGCACCAGTCTCTTTCTTAGGCTCAGGGCTGCTGGTCCTAACTGCACATTAGAGCACCACATCTGGATGTCAGACTGTAAAGTAATATGTGCCGAACAGAGTGATCAATCTCCCTCTCCTCCTTAGTTATCCCCTCTCTCGGTTAGTGATATCATTGATCACCTAGATACCTGTTCTTGTGTCATTCTGCACTCCTCCTTGTTTGTCATTGTGCAGATCTAATTATTTCTCAATCATTTGTGAGTTCACTTTAGAAATACTGCTAATTTTCTTCTTCATTTCTTAATAGTATTTGTCTAGTTCAGGTTCTTCTTATTGATCACCTAACTCTTCCAATAACTTGCTAATTTGTCTTTTTATCTCTTTCCCTCATTCTAAAATCTAGTTAGATGCTAAAAAATTGTCTGTAAAGCAACCCTCCATGTATATTCTGGAACATTTTACAACTATGAAGGCAGTTTTAAGAAAATATAGTCTTTATGCATCTCATTCAAACCTCCATATCCTATCACACACACATTTTTTTTTTTTTAATCTTGGAAATTGCAAGTGTTTCCCTAAGTGGAAGTAGCTTTTCCAAGTAACATATAGAAATGTAATAAAGGAATGACTGGGTGCTTGCCAGTGATCGTGGGTGAAGGACAAGAAGAAGGAAACATGAAAGGAGAATTAATATTCTTCACTCCTTTCTTCTACCTCCTGTTCAGCTTGCTCTCATCTCCTTTCTCTTTTTCTTGATCTTAACTCTTTAGATCAAGGAACATGACTGACTTTACTCAGTACACTGGCAAGGGATATAAACATAAACTCACTGAAATTTAACCAAATATGGATCAAGCATCAGAATGAACCACTAAAACCAAGTAAGTCTTTTACTTATAAATTGTCTTATCTTTAGATTTGCCATAATCAAGTACTACACAGATACAACTTCCCTTAAATAAGATTTTCTTTCTCTCCCCAAAGTAAGGAACCTTTGTATTTTTCATAAAACTGAGATCACAGTGATTTTTGATGTTGATTGTTGAGTAATTATGGGTTCATCATTGTAGTGAAATGTTGGGACAAATGCCTAATTAAAGCTAATGAAATTATTTATCCATTGAAGGGAACAAAATGTTTAGCAATTCCTCTTTGACATCAGTGTACCCATCATGATTCTGAGTGAGGTTATCAGGAGAACAAAGACGGAGTATATATTTAAATATAATCATTCTATCAAATAATATATTTTCTTAATTATAAAGTCTTTGATTTACAAATAAAATTCTTCATAAACTAAACAACCAATTTGTCATATACTAGGTATAATTAAAATGAAATTTTCAATAATCTTTATACTGGACATTTTTCTTGATAATTTTATTACCAAAGAAATTTTTAACTATCTCACATGGAATTTTTTGAGATCCAAAATCTAGACTTTCATAAGTACATATCTATTTGATTTTAAAAAAGTGAAAATTTCCTTTAGAATAAGACTTAGAAATAATAGAGATTGATCTTATTGAAGTATTTTTGCTTAGTGTGTTTCTAAAATATTTTTTTTGGACAGCTACCCTGTGAACACTGAAGAACTTGTGGCACTAACTCTAAAGTATTTAAAGGAAGGAGGTTCCCCCTGTCTATAATAATTGACCTTTGGTGTGGTCTTAGAAGAACAAGGCTGAACTGTCCTTTACTTTTGTTCTTTGAGTCTCATGTGCTTATCATGATCATGACAGAGTTTAATTTCCTCTGAGTCTATAATAAAACAAAAAAGCAAAGAGAAGCCAAAAACCAGAAGGAAAAAGGGCAATCTTTCATGTCCTTCTTAATACATACAGAATTATGGGGGTTCATTTAGAAGCCTGATGGGAAATTCAATATAAGAAGGCATTTGAATAGAAAAAGTATTACAGTACTAAGAATAACTACTATTTATTGAGAACCAGCACCATGATAACTGTACAGACAACATCTCAATTAATCCTCACCAAAAAAAAAAGTGTTTATCTGGCACCTACTGAAACAAATGAACCAAACATTCAAATGACTTATTTAACAAGACTCAAGGCACTTATTGAGTATGGCTATGTGGGTGCCAGGCCTGGTAAAATAGTCTGCTGTGGTTCTTGAGGAATAATTTATCACAAAGAAAAACAAAGTTGTAAGTAGAATTTAGGCAAATCGGTTTCAGCATAAGCAAGAAACAAAGCAGATCTTCATGTTGATGTATGGCAAAATCAATACAGTACTGTAAAGTAATTAACCTCCAATTAAAATAAATAAATTTATATTAAAAAAAAAAAGCAGATCTGGAAAAATATGAAATGGGTGCCACATCTGACTCACCCCTTCTCTCGTCCCAGTAGAATCCTCTAGGGTGACTCCATCCTCCACCTACCCTCTTCACAGTATCTTCATCAAACATGTTTGATCCATGTCCTATCCTATTACAGCACTGTTATCTACCATTTACTGTGACAGTGAATTAATCAGATAAACTAACCCTTACTTTTGTGTGAATAAGAAACAAAAGCTTATAAGATATTCCTCCAGGTAACAGGTAACTTTCTCACTGAACTCCTTGCAAAAAGCGTCAAAGTATTTCTAGGAATTGAGAAAGGATGATAGGAGAACAATTTGGGGGCAGAGTAAAAAAGACATTTCATCTCCTTCAGGATACTCATTCATAAGTTGCTCATTTGATGTATTTTCCCCTTAATTCAACAAGTGTAGCATCTTTCATATGCAAGGCTAGTTTTAGGCACTGGGAGTACAGTGGTGAATGAGGCAGCATAGGTCTGTTACATATTTCTAGGGTCTGTAAAGTGCTCACAGGAAAATAAGATACAGACTCAATGTTTAAGACGTTTGCAGACTTAGAAGCCATAGCTACGATAGTTTGCTAATGCTTTTGCTTTATTTATAGAATTGGTCCTATATAGGATAAACACTGAACTCTACTTGCCCTTTAAGAAAGCATGCTAAAGGCTTGAATGAGATCACCTGAATGTGCTTTAGGACACTGTCTTCTCTGATCACCCTGTTAGGAGTATAAATCTAAAGCTCAGTTTACCAACTCAAATATGTACATGGGCCCAACAGTCAAAAAAGAAAAAAGTCAGTGTCAATGATTTCAGAAAATCAGTGTCAAATTAAGACAGATGGGTTGATGGGGACTGTGTTCATTTGAAAAAATATGTATGTTTACTTGTTTGCTTACTCAGTTGTGTTCAACTCTTTGCAGCCCCATGAACTGTAGCCCACCAGGCTCGTCTGTCCATGGGGATTCTCTAGGCAAGAATACTGGAGTGGGTTGCCATGCCCTCCTCCAGGGGATCTTCCCAAGCCAGAGATCAAATCCAGGTCTCCTGCATTGCAGGTGGATTCTTTACCATCTGAGCTACCAGGGAAGCCCAAGAATACTGGACTGGGTAGCTTGTCCCTTCTCCAGGGGATCTTCCCAACCTAGGAATTGAACCAGGGTCTCCTGCACTGCAGGCGAATTCTTTACCAGCTGAGATACCAGGGAAATGATGTTCAAAAACAAAGCTTAGAAACACAGTGCCAGCCATCTAAAGCACAGCCCAAGATCCCAGAATTAGATCTCTGTGTCACTACATTTTTATCTGTGATTGGTAGGATTGCCTATAATACTCAAAGGTGAAAGAACAAATCAGTGAGTTAAGGTTATATTTATGGTTCCATGGGCTAACTAAAATTAGCTTAAGAAATGTTACATTATTCCATTTAAATAGTTATTTCATGCCCATAATGTCTTGGACTCTGTTCTCCGAGCTTGGGATACATTTGTGGCAAGCTAGATGAAAATACTTGTATTTGCAGGGTTTGCATTCTAGCAAGGTATAGAAGTAAACAGCAAATGATTTAAAAATGTGCTCTGGCAAAAGAGAAAATGGACACACATTAATGGAAAATAAAATACTTGTCGTGGTTGCAGTTTTTCATAGGAGACTGAGGAGAACATATTTAAAAGGGGGATGTGAACCAGTTCTTCAAAGTCATGATGGAGTTGCCATGTGAATGGTCAATAAATACATTTCAAGCTGAGGGAAGAGCCACCTGGGAAGATAATTTGTGATTTTTGTGAGGCCTTCAAGTGACATCTAAGGGGGCCAGTGGTAGGGGTGAAGAGAATGAGGGATACAGTAAAATGCTAAGGGCTTTATAAACCACTTTAAAGACTTGCTTTTCTCTGAGTAAAAATGGAAATTGTTACATGTCTTTTTTTTTTCCCCAAAAAGAAATTAGTAAATTATGTTTGAAGGATTACCGCAGCTATAGTGTTGAAGATAAACTCTATGAAGACAAAGGTAGAAACATGAAGACAAATTTAGAGGCTATTTAATAACCCAAGCAAAAAATAATAGTTTATAAAATATTCTTCCTTCCTTAGTAACATGAAACCATGTTAATGGAGTAAAATAAAACTGTCTTTTTTTTTTTTTTAACTCTGCCATGCCCACTAAGCTTTCAGTTTCTTAGTTCCCTGGCCAGTGATTTAACCAAGATACAGCATTGAAGATGCCAAATCCTAACCCCTGGACTGCCAGGGAATTCACACTAACATATAACATTTTCGCTGACCTCCTTTGATGATACTGTGTAAGATATTTCTAGGGACAGAAATGACTCATGTGGTGGTGGTGGTGGTGGTTGTTCAGTCGCTAAGTCATGTCCGACTCTTTTGCAACCCTATGGACTGTAGCCTGCCAGGCTCCTTTGTCCATGGGGTTTCCCAGGCAAGAACACTAGAGTGGGTTGCCATTTCCTTCTCCAGAGGTTCTTCCCAATCCAGGGATCAAATCCACGTCTCCATTGCAGGTGGATTCTTCTTACTACTGAGCCACCAGAGAAGCCCAATGGTAATTGCAGCTGCGGTTTGTATTAATAATTACTGAGAAATTTGACAAAACTACTTGGGTGGTAAATGACAGCAATGGTTGATGGTGAACCATGTATCTCAGAGGGTACAATGAAAGTTTTAGAAATTGACTAGGAATAGGAGAAAGATGCACAATCTTTTTGATCTCCCTAAAGAAAGCTGAGCACAGAAGAATTGATGCTTTTGAACTGTGGTGTTGGAGAAGACTCTTGAGAGTCCCTGGGACTGCAAGGAGATCCAACCAGTCCATTCTAAAGGAGTTCAGTCCTGGGTGTTCATTGGAAGGACTGATGCTAAAGCTGAAATTCCAATACTTTGGCTACCTCATGTGAAGAGTTGACTCATTGGAAAAGACTCTGATGCTGGGAGGGATTGGGGGCAGGAGGAGAAGGGGACAACAGAGGATGAGATGGCTGGATGGCATCACCAGCTCGATGGACCTGAGTTTGAGTGAACTCCGGGAGATGGTGATGGACAGGGAGGCCTGGCATGCTGCGATTCATGGGGTTGCAAAGAGTCGGATACGACTGAGCGACTGAACTGAACTGAAAGAATCCAAATAGGGCATTTCTTAAAGTGTATGAGACACCACTGATTTGCAGTCCAGAATAACAGGCATACTTAGGAACCATTGCAGGCCCTCTTTGACTCGTGGTAATGGTGGTAACCCTAATTGCTTTATGAAGATTAGAGTATGAGAGATGAAGTATATTCTGGAACCTGGGTCTTCTTTAAGTGACTGTCATGAATAAGGTTACAGGGCCTAATGAGATATGTTGAATTCAAGGCAGATAATAGCTAAGTTGGAGTGTAGAGAAGGAAGCCACACTTTTCGACTGAAATCTGAATTGTTACAGGATGGCAAGCTGATCATATGCCTGAGGTGTAGTGAAGCCAAACAATGCCAAAACACTAGAGTTTGGAGCAGAGAAAGTTTTATTGCAGGGCCATGCAAGGAGAAAGTGGGTTGGAGGTCAGAGTCGGTCACAGGGTATATGAAGGGTTTCAGCAAGCATTTTTAAAGGCAAGGTGAGGGAGGGGGTCATAGGGTATATGATCAGCTCCTGCACAATTCTGATGGGTTGATGTTGAGATAACAGAGCAGTTCACATTATCAACCCTTAGGCTCCAGTAGGTCCAGAGTCTACTTTGCTCATGATCATCAAGTAGTTAATTTCTTCACTACTAAATGTAGTGATTTTTAGCATCTGAAAAACTCAGGAAGTGTGCTTGAGTTACTTACTGGGTAACTTGAGTTACATATCTGGGTACTTAAAAGAGGAACTACAGCAGAGGATATAGGGGAAGGGTCTGTCTGGGAAGGCCCCATAGGATCCTGCTGGATTAGAGAAAGACAAACGGAAGGAACTTTATTTCCAAACATCAAGGCCAGTGTACCCTAGATTGTAATGAGCAAAGGAGGTTGGATGAGTAAAGTAGGCAATGGCCGGATGAAGTGTCTGTTAGGCTAAGCCTGTTTATTAATGTTACGAATTATCATCTAAGCTAAGGATGTTTTGAGAGAAAGAAACGGTGTTTCTATTATTGACTATGCTGACAGGAATACAAACCTATCCTGTCTCAGGGCACACTGGGATGTAAGGTCATATACATTCTGAAGCAGGTAAGTTACTCTAAATTGCTGTAGTCTTATTTGTATTATCCACCTGATGGCAGCATAGGACAACATAGGATAGTGTCCTGTTTATCTGACCTGAGAGTGACATTTTCAGGAAGGCTGTGTGTGTGTGTGTGTGTGTGTGTATGTTTCCAAAACTCACTGCAATTTGTTAATTGTATTTATGGAATCCATCCATGCATTTTTGTTTTGTAGGAACATTTATAGAGATTGTAAATATATATATATGTATCTCCCCTAATGGCTAATCAGCCTTTTCTTCAAAATAGATATAAACATTTCATACTTCCTTAAAAGGAAAGCCTTTTTGCTTTATACCAAGATAATGAACAAGGTGTATACATTTAAAAATCAATTATGTACTAGGAGTATACTCTTCCTTCGCTTGTTGCTGAGACAGCCTGACATAGCAAATTTAGGCCAGTTTGAGAGTCACGGCTTCTGAATCAAAATATGTTTAAGCTCCATCTTACAAATTAAATGCCAAAATTTCCTTAGATGATAGTGTCTAGACTCTCTTACTAATTGTGAGATGAGCTAGCTTGGGAATCAGAGCTACCCAGCGCCTTTAGATGGGAAGTGAGGTTAGGTCAATTGTTGTCACCAAGAAGTCCAGCAACAGACAGGCAGGCAGGTGGCATTCTTGGCAGGTTAGTGCAACATGGCAGGAGACACATTTGGCAGCAAGTAACATATTAAGCTCCAGGAAATTTGTTTACGTCTGGGAACCTTGATGGTAGACAAGGGTCTTAATCCCATGAACAGGGATTTAGTCCTTGGATCAGGGAAAAGAACAGCTATTTTTAATCACATCTCCCAAACTACTTTGCCGAAGGGTGAGAGTTATTGGAATACTGACCAATTCCTTCTAATTATCTCTGGGAGAGGCTCAGGATGGCCTCTGTAGAGTTGGAAATGGATTCTGAACAGATGGATGGAGGCTAGGACCAGACAAATACTGACAGACCATTACACTACAGCACTAATAACTTCTGCTTAAATAGCCGTGGGCTTTACTCTGGCACATTAACCTCCAAAACCACTAGGACTCCCCTTGGAAGTGCAACAATAATTAGGATTCATTCTCTTGTCAGGTACTATGCATTGTAAGGACCCAAACACTAGATGGAATCTTTAGGAGTTCAACTAGGGCACAAAACTGACACCAGGGAATTGACTAGGGGGCTTGGAAAATGAAATTTCTGAAGGTCTGGAGCCGAGCAGACCTGGAGTCACCAAACCTACTTTTTATTTATTTAAATTTATCTCCATATTATTCAGCTAGGAAAAAACTTAAATGTTTTTCTGTTAATACATCCGATCTTATCACATACGCAGAAATCTGCAAAAATCTGGCAAAATGTTGAATATAAAAGCGCCTTTAATTATATTTAGCCTTATTACTGGAGTTTTCTTTGGCTTGCTTTTTCTCTTGGCATTGTGTAGGTAGGCATGAAAATACTTACAGTTGTGTTAAATGTGTTATTAATAGCAAATCTTCCCTTAATTCTTAGCTAGAAACAACCCATTCCCTTTCCAGGAGTTCAGTAGTTAATTTTATCTTTCATTTGCTGCCTAAGACTTTTGTCATTATGATGATTGTAATTATTATTAGCTATAAAAATAATCAGCATGCTTAAAAATGCAAAGGAGTTTTGGGGAGGAAGAGATATAAAAATAGCATGGCTCTAAGTAACTGTAGTATGATACAAAATTCAATTTTTCTCTTGCAGACTTAGATATGTCTGTGACATTTCCTTTATTTTTGCTGTCAGGTAAAAAGCAGTACTGGTTGTACAAATTCATCTTTAATGTGATTTTTAAAAAATATCGAGTTTTTCAGTGTTGACTTAGGCTTGACCTGTGATGAGAGACTGTTATAAATTATATAGAAGTTTTAGAAAATGTTCGTTCCAGTTACATAATATGCCCATTTATTAAAATCATAGAGGGCTTTCTTCTAGGAAGATCAAAGTAGTGTTCAGAGAACTCTAGTAAAATGAATGCTGTCTCCTTTCATGCCATCAAGAGTCTGACTAAATAAGAGAAAAGATACAAGACACAGTGAGTGCTGAAAGGGAAGAGAAATGTAGAAACACACAGAATAAGAGAATGAGTGAAAGAAGTATCTTTTAAAAGGCACTACAGAGCATCTTTTAGCTTTCTCTGTGTATTTGAAAGGCTGTAGTTCCGTGTGATAGAGACAGAGGTAATTGCACATTAGGTTATTGAATCATGACTTTACAGTTAAAAGCTGTTTACTTTTTAAGCAGCAATTCTAATAGAGACAAGAGAGGTGCACAGCAATGACTTTTACTACTGAGAAAAATAGCAACCAAAAAGTCAAGAAGGAGTGGTCAATTTGCTTTAGTGCTTCACCTCAAGGCCAATGAATCTTTATGATAACAATGGTAATGATTGATCTGTCCCTCCAAAGAAAACCGAAAGCTACCTTCCTATAAAATAAGCTGAATTGAATGAATCAAAATTGGGAATTCTATGGCCTTTTTTGTGTTGGCTTCTTCTTGGGCAGGTTTTAAAATCCACAAATTACTAGCTGTTTTCTGTGAGCTGCTTTCTCTGGAATTTTAAAACGTTGATAATGTGAGTGTTTGTGAAAATTTTATTTGCTTAACAGCTGGCACCAGAATTAACATGAGAGGACACATTTTTGTTTAGAACAGTGGTTTCCCACTGGTTACCCACAGGGCTTAAGCAGCCTACAGACATAATGACCCGAATGATAGACATCAAAATAAGCCAGTATTTTAAATTGTACATCAATTTTGGAATCCAGATTTCTTAAAAAGCTGGATCAGTGTGCTCACATATCAAACACTTTTTTTTTTATTTTTTAACTTTACAATATTGTATTAGTTTTGCCATATATCAACCACTTTTGTAGTTTAACTATTACAGCTGCTCCCCGCCCAGACTAGACTAGATGCCTAGACTGGGCATGCCCTTTTCAGTTTGCTATGGTCACAATCTGTTCCTGTTAGCTTCCCAACACTGAAGTAATATGTCAGTTGCCATATTTCATTGGATTTGCATTTCTTTTTTATTGACATCCAGTTTATTTTAGTCATTCATATTATCCTCTCTCCTTGGTAAGCATATGTATTTTTACCCTCTTCTGTTTTAGCAAAATGCCTTTATAGAGGATAATATCTTGGGGCCTGGAGCCAAAGAAAATACAATTCAGTTGAGAGAGAAAATAGAATTTGATTTTTGTTTCTAAGACAGAAGAGGATAGGTAGGAAAAGGAAGGGAAAAAGAGAGGGGAGAAGAGATAATTCTAAAAGAGTTTGTAGCGCTAAGAGTACAATATTGGGTAGGGTGGCCTAGGAAACTTCCCTGGTATTAGAAATCATGGGTGATTTCAACAGGAAGGTTGTCTAATCAACAACTTCTCATTTATGTTAGTTTATATGGGATGGCTGGATAGTCCATTAACAGAGAACCTTCTGTTAAACCACAAAACTAGAAACCAAGCAAAGTAGTGGGAGGCCTTTTGTAGAGGGTTTAGAATGGAGTTCCAGGGAGATATAGATTTCAAGAAAGTAGAAGATCCCTTTCGACAAGTTTATACATTAAGATTTCCCAAAGACCTTTGTGTAATGTATAGTTTGCGAGTCCTGAGAAGAGGAAGTAGTAAAGAACTAGATTGACTAAAAAGTATCTTAATAATGAGTCATGTTATATTAACATTGCTTTAGTGCTTGAGCCTGGATTAGGGAAATATGGCAGATACAATGTATTGGGTTGGCTGAAAGTTTGTTCAAACGTTACAGAAAAACCAAAATGAACTTTTTGACCAAGCCAATATATGGGTATCAGCTTTTGACAAAGATTCATGAAATCAAATAGCCTGGGAGGCTCAAGAGGGAGGTGATATATGTATAACCATGACTGATTTGTGTTGTTGTACAGCAGAAATCAACAGAACATTGTAAAGCAATTTCCTGCCAATTAAAAGATAAATAAAAAAATTTAAAATATGCTGGAAGTTATGTTTGCTGTGCTTCGTTGTACAGTCTGACTCTTTGTGACCCCAGGAACTGTAGTTTGCAAGGCACCTCTGTCTATGGGGATTCTCCAGGCAAGACTACTGGGGTGTGCTGCTATGCCCTCTTCCAGGGGATCTTCCCAACCCAGGGATTGAACCCAGGTCTCCCACATTGCAGTAGGATTCTTTACCATCTGAGCCACCAGGGAAGCAGTAACTAATTATTCAGATTGTTAGAGTTCCTTTCAGCTTATGTTTGTTCATTGAATATTGAGTCAGTTGTACCCAAAGGTTGTTAGTTATAAAATTGTGAGATTTCCCAAGCAACAAGAATCGGTTGAGTTGAAACTATTTATTTGAAAAAAATTCTTGTCAAATTTTTAGATGACTTCAGGCTGTATATCAAATGGAAATTTTTTTAGGATGACAGACTGATTCAGATGTCTCTATAGGCTTAAATACAGCTAAACATAAGAGTTTCTCTGGTAAGATAAAATTCCATAATGTCCTGAACTTGCTCGTGTGGCTTCATAGCAACATAGATGAAAACAAAAAATGCTTACATATCTTGTAGAAAGACAATCTCACCATGAATTAATAGTTTTATATGATTACCTGAATGGCTGTGTTAGTCTAAGAATATATCAAAAGAAACAGCATATGTAACAGGTATGAAAAATTGATTTCATCTATCATGTCAACTCTGATTAGTGACAGGTCCTGCCTAGAATGCAGTATTGAGGGGGAATCTGAGGCTGTATCCAAGCTGATGGCAGGAGAGCATTGCCATCAACTAGTGACACCTGTCAAGGCCACCTCATGGGGAGGTGGTACTTTTATACACTTACTGTCCTAGATGAGAGTGAGGGAGATGGTGGGATAAGCCTTATTTTGTTCTTCAGTGGTTATACACCATTTGAAACCTTTATTTATTGCAACAGTTTCTACTCTTAAAACTAATTTGAATTTTTACAATGTATGTGTGTGTCAAATTGTCACATTGTACAGCCTAAATGTGCACAACTTTTATTTGTCAATTATACCTCAGTGAAAGTGAAAGTCAGTCGTGTCCGACAATTTGTGACCCCTTGGATTGTACAGCCCATGGAATTCTCCAGGCCAGAATACTGGAGTGGATAGCTGTTCCCTTCTACAGGGGATCTTCCCAACCCAGGGTTTGAACCAAGGCCTCCCACACTGCAGGCATATTCTTTACCAGCTGAGTCACTAGGAAAGCCCAATACCTCAGTAGGGAAAAAATAGTTTGAATTCTTTGTCATTCTTAGATGTGGTTGAGTAGAAGAGAGAAATGAGACATCGGAACTGGATGTAGTGCTTTTCCTTTTAAAATATCCTTTTTTGTTTTTTTTTTGGACGAGTATCAGTTACATTTGGTACTTTTTAAAATCAGTTTCCTGGTTACATACTGCCTCTCCCTTTTTGATATGTTTTTGTATTCTGTAATCTTTTGACCTCAGACCTTCTTGTATTTTTTTTCTTGTATCAAGAGAGAAATTTCTCTATCCTTGTTTTCAAAGCAGTGGGTCTCAGTCCAGGGTGATTTTGATTTGCAGAGGATGTTATTTTTAGTTATCTCAACTGAGGAGTTGCTACTGGCATCTAAGGGCCAGAGGCCAGGGATGATTTTAAATATCCTGAAATGCACAGGGGCCTCAACCACAAAGAATTGTCTAGTCCCAAATAATTGTACCAAGCTTGATGAAGCTTGCCCTAACGGACTGATCCTGCTTTCTCAGTGAAGAACAGGCTGACCAGAAAAATCACCATTTCTCTTCCCTTTGGGTTCTATCTAGTTCAAAAGCTGAGATGCTGCTAAGTTGCTTCAGTCATGTCCGACTCTGTGCGACCCCATAGATGGCAGCTCACCAGGCTCCCCCGTCCCTGGGATTCTCCAGGCAAGAACACTGGAGTGGGTTGCCATTTCCTTCTCCAATGGATGAAGTGAAAAGTGAAAGTGAAGTTGCTCAGTCATGTCTGACTCTTGGCGACCCCATGGACTGCAGCCCACCAGGCTCCTCCATCCATGGGATTTTCCAGGCAAGAGTACTGGAGTGGGCTGCCATGATGAGCTGGCATAAATTGTTCTTACTATAATCTACTATCCTTTTAACATGACAGACTTTCAACTGTTTAAACAGCGATATTAAAGACCGTAAAATGTAAAAGATACAGTGTGAACCAGACTATCTTAGTTCAAATCCTAATCCCCCCACTCATAGTTATAACCTTAGTTTCCATTTTTGTAAAGCAACAGCAACAATAATAAAGGAATGTGAAGTGAAAGTCTCTCAGTTGTGTCCAACTCTTTGTGACCCCATGGACTACACAGTTCATGGAATTCTCCGGGCCAGAATACTAGAGTGGGTAGCCTTTCCCTTCTCCAGGGCATTTTCCCAACCCAGGGATCAAACCCAGGTCTCTCACATTGCAGGTGGATTCTTTACCATCTGAGCCACAGGGGAAGCATAATAGTAATAACAATACTTAACACATATGAAATTTTTAATGAGTGAATTAATTTATTATTTGGCTGCATTGGTATCATCATTACATCATGCATGAAATTTTGTGGTGGTGCTCAGGCTGTCTAGTTGTGGCATATGGGCTTCAGAGTACAAAGGCTTATTTGCCCTGTGACATGTGGGATCTCAGTTCCCTGAGCAGGGTCGAGCCCGTGTCCCTTATATAGCAAGGCAGATTCCCAGCCACTGACCACCAGGGAAGTCCCAACACACAGGGTTTTAAGAATTAAATGAGTGTTTATGTAGCCAAAATGGCTATGTTAATCGTAGACTGCATCAAGAGCAGCATGGCATCTTTCAGTTCAATTCAGTTCAGTTGCTCAGTTGTGTCTGACCCTTTGTGACCCCATGAATCACAGCACACCAGACCTCCCTGTCCATCACCAACTCCCGGACTTCACTCAAACTCATGTCCATTGAGTCAGTGATGCCATCCAGCTATCTCATCCTCTGTTTTCCCCTTCTCCTCCTGCCCCCAATCCCTCCCAGATTGAAAAATTAGGGTCTTTTCCAATGAGTTAACACTTTGCCTGAGGTGGCTAAAGTATTGGAATTTCAGCTTTAGCATCAGTCCTTCCAATGAACACCCAGGACTGATCTCCTTTAGGATGGCATCTTTAACAAAGATGAAAAGTAGACTTGATTTAGAGCAGTAGGTGATATGTAAGTATTCTTCATCCTGAGGGTCTTTTTTTTCTAGATTGTAAATTCTACTTATTTCAATTCTTTAAGAAAACAGTTTGTGGCCACTATCATGAGATCACTAATTTCAAGTCACCCTCTAGGTTTTCAGTGTCTTTCTGAGATAGAAAAAATCAAGATTCTGCCTTGGTTCTAAAGTTAATCTGTGAGAGCTATTTACTTGCTAAGCTTATCAAATAGACTTCTTCTTCTTCTTCTTCTTTTTTTTTTTTTGAATAGGGAGAAGAAACTTAAAGGCTTTTCTCTTATTTTAAGTGAATGTGCAGAGTTTCCTGTAATTAAATTAACATGTAAGTTGTTAGGTCAAAGTCAGTATGTTAATATTCACAAGGTTAGTAAATAAAATTAACTTCCTATGATAGGATTTGTAACTTGAAACTTTTCTGTAACAAATTTTAATAAATGTAGTCTCTTACTGTATAAATTAATAGTCTCAAGGATAGATCAATACTTTTTAGATGACATCACAGATTTTTGCCCTTTTTAAAAGTTAGTGTTATTAGAAGCTTAACTTTGCATTGACAATATCCATAAGGTAGACAGATTTTTTAATAAATATTATCATATGTGAGAGAGAATAAAGATAGTGAGTATTTACCTATTAACCTAAAGTAAAGCTAATGGTTAAATACATGCTCTGTGCTTTCAAAATCACTTGTGTCAATGGTTTTACTATTTTTCAGTAAAATTTTTCTCTTTAAGAATTGAGACTTGTGGCCTCTTGTTTGAATTCATTTTTAGTCAAGACTGAATAAAAGTTAAGGCTTGTAATAATTTATAAATTATTACACAAATATAGGGCCAGACCAACATATTACACTATTGAATTAAAACCAGCATATATGTTTTTGACATAAATATAACTTTTAAGCCACCCTTTTTGTCTTATATTTTTACAGTTAGCTATAGAAAATGCTCCTTTACTAATACTATTTGGGTATGTTTTTCATCATAACTAAAATTTTCTTTGCAATAGTTGAAGCATTGTGCAGAGTAAATGGTAAAGATGTAGACTCTGGAGCAAGACAGCCTGAATTCTGTCTTACCTTCAAGCAAGTTTCTTGACACCTCTTTGCCTCTGTTTTCTGATACATATAGTTTGTGTATGTGTGTGTGTATATATATATATATATATATAATATATAATGATAATAATGGCTTTTTATTTTTGAATTTTATTGGAGTATAGTTGCTTTGCAATGTTGTATTAATATCTGCTGTACAGCAAAGTGAATCAGCTATTGTTTACATATATCCCCTCATTTTGGAATTTCTTACCCATGCAGGTCATCACAGAGCACTGAGTAGAGTTCCCTGTGCTATACAGTAAGTTTCTTTAGTTATCTACTTTATACAAAGTATCAGCAGTATATATATGTCAATCCCAATCTCCCAATTCATCCCATCCCACCACTTTCCCCTTTGGCATCCGTATGTTTGTTCTCTATGTCTGTGAATTGTTATTGTTATTGGTCAGTTGCTCAGTTGTGTCCGACCCCGTGACCCTCATGGACTGCAGCATACCAGCTGTCCCTTTCCTTAGCTGTCTCCTGGAGCTTGCTCAAACTCATGTCCACCGTGTTGGTGATGCCGTCCAACTATCTCATCCTCTGTTGTCCCTTTCTGCCTTCAATCTTTCCCAGCATCAGAGTCTTTTCTAATCAATCAGCTCTTTGCATCAGATAGACAAAGTATTAGTGAATTTTTACAAGGATTTTTGTAATGATTCAAAGCATTCATATGCTTAAAAGCACTCGCTAAGTCATAATACTGGATAAGTCACTGATAAGTCTTTAGTTCAGTTCAATTCAGTCTCTCAGTTGTGTTCGACTCTTTGCAACCCCATGAACCGCAGTACGCCAGGCCTCCCTGTCCATCACCAACTCTGGGAGTTTACCCAAACTCATGTCCTATAAGTCTTAATTATCCACAATTTCAGAAAAATATATTTCCTGTAAGCTGAAAACAAAATCTATATAGCAATTTGATGAAAGATCAACGCCCTCTTTCAAATCAATGGTCACTAGCATTTTTCAAAAAGGAAAGAAAAATAAATTTTGTAAAACACTTTCCTGAATTTATGTCTCAAAACACTAAACAAAAATTCATTTATGAGTTAATGATTGGAAACTATGAACTATTGATTATTATCAAACATTCAGGATTAAGGAGAACAGTAATACTGATGTGGTAAAAAGAATAACTTTTTAAGTCTCACTACACCATTCTCCTGACCTTGAGATACATGAAATCATTGTAGTAAAATGTTTAATTTTAACTCAGAACTATGGCTGCATGGCCAGAAATTACTACTAATCTTTTAAGATCACCTGATTATGGTGAAATTGAGGTCTCTCAGGGGGGCATGACCTATAAATTTGTACTTATTCTAGCTTCGTATTTCTGTGTAAGCTGAATACTAAAATAATTATTTTTCTTATTCATCCTATATCAAAATGAGACATTTCTAGGATCAGAGTAGTAATGCACATTATTAATTTACTAATAAAGATTTTACTTCTAGGCTCTGTGTACTTATAGTTGTTGTTCATAAGTAATCCTTGAATTGAATTTTAACAAAGTCTTATGACTTTCAAGAACTTTCAAATGAAATGGGTATGCATTCCTGTATATGTTTCGTATCTGTTTTACATGTAAGGGATATCCTTTAGGTATCCTCTGAATGAAGAGGCTTGTGTTGAGTTCCCTCAAAGCAGAACCTGAGGAGATAGAATTTGGTGCCTGAGTTTTACTGAAGCTGTGCTTTCTAGGGAATGTCTACAAGGAAAGAAGTTAAGTGTGATAGGGAAGTGGAAGAGAAGACATTTACTCATGTAAAGTGAAACCTTGGCTTTATCCAAGGGATGTTTCTGAAGTAGTAAAAAGCCCATACAGAGTTATCTCCTCCTAAAGCAAAATAGCCACCCATTTGTAACTAACTCGTATCACTCAGACATTGACTGTAAGTCACCTTGGGAATGGCACTGAGGCATATTCCCCATGCTGAAGCTGCTCTGGGGGGAATCTCTAGAGAAGTGAGTGGTTCTATTCTATTAGCATCCAACAATCACATCAGCTAGGACATGGATACACCACCCAGTAAAGCAACTACTCTAAAGAAACTACATTATTCCTGTAGTATTTTCAAACCAGCTAGCCTTCTGAAACATTCAAGCAGCACATACTAAAATTGACCTAATTTTTTTTAAAAAGGTAGCATAAGGAAATATTTTTAACATGGTTATTTTTTTTCTAGAGCATTTTATTTTATAATTCTGTTGATGTAGAAGGAAATTAATTATGGAGGAGAAGGTACACTTTGTGGAGATACTGTTCTCAAGAAAATGCAGAAGAATGAGAAGAATATAATGATGACATTAAAACTTTGTAATAGAACTACTGAAGTGAATTGATATTTTCCTTTGAATTTTTAAGTTCTTAAAATGGCTTTAAAATCAGTCATATTTGAGGAGCTTAAAAAGATTCCCAGAAACAAAATAAATCTTATCTGTAACAGGGCATATTTTGGGTTTACTAAAGCTGAAGTCTAAAGATTTATAAACTAATTTATTTGGCAATCATTGCAGCTGAATCACAACTCTTTTTGCAAAATATTTCCTTTTTACTCTGCCAGTTTGAATCATCTATCTTGAGAATCTAAATGTATCACTACAGTGATGGGAGAGAGAAAGTGAAAAGTTTTGTTGAAGTGGGAAAATTTGTTTTCAGTTAGTACTTGTGCTATAAATCTTCTAGATCTAGGTTTTAAGTGTAGAAATCTAAATGATGGTTGGGCTGTTACCACTTTTGAATACATTACAGAACAAACACTTTCCTTGGGAGCTGATGTTATTGGAAAGTCAATTTTACATAAAAAATAATATTAATAAATGCCTTTCAATCTTCTTATACTTGAAAGTCTTCAAAATGCACACACATACATAGAATGTATGTATGTATATTTCAATTTGATCTTTATTGAGATCCTGGTAGAGTGAACACATTGCTTTCATAAATATCTTAGAAGTGAGGAATATTTACATGGAAGTAAAGTGACAGACCTTGGTTTCCCCTGTAATTGCTGATTCTCAATGCACTGGACTGTGTTGGTCAAACCACACAGTAGATTTATATCCTGTCCTCCTGCCTCTTACATCCTATCTCTGCACTACTTAATTCTATCTCCACACTGATTTCAAATTATCATCTTAAAACAATCTGAAAGCCTTTTATCTTCTTAAAACACAATCTGAAAGCCTTTGATGCTTTCCCATTACCCATGGAATGGAGTCTAAACTCAGCAGAGTAGCTGACATCCTTGGAATTGGGCTCTAATTTTCCTCCTTATCTTCACACTACCCACTCCAGTATTCTTGGGTTTCCCCTGTGGCTCAACTGGTAAAGAATTCACCTGCAATGAGGGAGACCTGGGTTTGATCCCTGGCTTGGGAAGATCCCCTGGAGAAGGGAATGGCTATCTAATCCAGTATTCTGGCCTGGAGAATTCCATGGACTATATAGTCCATGGGGTTGCAAAGAGTCGGACACAACTGAGAGACTTTCACTTCACTTCACATCTTCACACTATGACAACCTGTACTAGTATAATGGGCTTTCCAGGGGCTCAATGGTAAAGAATCTGCCTGCCAATGCAGGAGCTTCAGGAGATGTGGATTTGATCCCTGGGTCTGGAAGATCTCTTGCTATTTCCACTCCAAGATCTCCTGGAGTAGGGAATAGCAACACATTCTTGCCAGGGAGTCCCATGGACAGAGGAGTCTGGTGGTCTACAGTCCGTGGGGTCGCAGAGTCAGATATGACTGAGCATGTACCTACTAGTATAAAGTCAAAATCATCTTTGATACTTTTATCAGATTAAAATGTGCCTATTTCTATTAAGCTATGTTACATCTTCTGACATACTCACTGCTGTTTGAGCTCATTTTCTAGGATATCATTCAGTTCCTATCTGTGGCTAATAGGATTTGATATGTGCATAGGACTCAACACAGGCCAATATGTTATTTTGACAGAAAACAGTTCCATGCTTAAAGACAATTCAGGAGGCTTTCATTTTGAGTTACAAGCAAGTTGAGTGGATGGAACCCAGTAATGGGGCAAAAAAAGAAAAATAGCACATCCCAGAAAGAATAATATTAGTAAATTCTTCTGTAGCGCTTACTATATGCCTGGCAAAGTCTATGCACTCTGTATGTTATGTGCCTGGCACTATCTACACACTTTGTGTGTGTTGACATCATTTAATCCTCACAACTCTACTTCCCTATTTTAAGATGTAGAAACTAAAGCATAAAGAAAGTAAATGATTTACTTCAGGTGACACAATTATGGAATGCTGCTGCTGCTGCTGCTAGGTCGCTTCAGTTGTGTCCGACTCTGTGCGACCCCATATGGAATAGATAAGCTGAAAAAGAACTCAGTCTGATTACACTGGTACCCAAGATATGGTTAGACAGCCTCTGTTCCAGTTTGTAGTTCTAATTCCCGTCAGACCCAGAAGTATTTTGTTTCTTATCTTCAGATTTTTGTGAGGGTTTATGGTACATGATACAATCTTTTTTAGTTGAGCTGATTTAAGTATACTTCCATTTGTTTCATTCAAAACAGCCTTAGTGAGACTTGCCCATTTCCATTTTTGAAAAAATTCTAATGTAATCTATCAATATAATTGAAATGCATTATCCAAAATTTTTGTCTGATGAATTATATTAGTACTTCATGAATTAGCTCAAATCCTTCTGCTCATTTGTAGCTTTTCTGAATGCATTTTCACCCCCCCCACCCCAAATGATGATTGTTTTTCTTCCTTCTTTTGCTTAGTGCACATCCTACGCTATATTTAAGGACTTGAGACATTCTACTTTTGATATTTTAAGTTGTATACCTATTTTCCAAAACATTAGTTTGAGATATATGAAATTATGAACTCGCAATTAGTTTTAACTTACTAAAATGGCATTTTCATGTGATTCAATTTAATATGTTGGAAAGAAACTGACCAGTAGTGATCATTGTATGTTGGGTCTCTGATAGATGATAAGGTCTCAGTAAATTTGATGGCATTAATTACTTCTTTGTATATAATAAAATATTAGTAATTTGACAAAATTCTCCCCAAATATTCTCCTGAGGATAATATGTTTAATGAATAAATCTATCATTTTCTCATTTTCTACTTCTGACATTATTTGCGTCCATTTCCAAGAAAATCTGAGTAGTTATTCAGTATTCTTGTGTGTGAATAACCACAATTGGAATCTAATTTCACTGCATAAAATTATAACAAATTTTGCATTTAAAATACAGTCAAGTATTTTTGAGTTGTTATTTTCTAGTAATATCCAGGCAAGTGAGTCAGAATATTACAAATAAACAACCTCCCAATCGCACCAGGCTCCTCTGTCCATGGAATTTTCTAGGCAAGAATATTGGCGTGGGTTGCTGTTTCCTACTCCAGGGGATCTTCCTGACCTAGGGATTGAACTACATATTGTGATCTCCTGCATTTTCAGGTAGATTTTTTTTCCACTGTGCCACCTGGGAAGCCATTGTCAGAAGGGACCACATATAAATGTAGTTCTTTTGGAAAGTCAGGAGAATGAGTCTATGTCAGGCAGTTATCATGGGAAATTTCACTAAGAATTGGCTATGAGTGACTTCCCTGGTGGCTCAGATGGTAAAGTGTCTGTCTACAATGCAGGAGACCCAGGTTCAATTCCTGGGTGGGGAAGATTCCCTGGAGAAGGAAATGGCAACCCACTCCAGTACTCTTGCCTAGAAAATCCCATGGACGGAGGAGCCTGGTGTCCATGGGGTCGCAAAAAGTCAGACATGATTGAGAGACTTCACTTAACTTCATGAAGTAGTTAGAACAGGAAAGAATATGGGCTGTTGCAGAATATAATCAGTTCAGTTCAGTTCAGTCACTTAGTCATGTCCGACTCTTAGCAACCCCATGGACTGCAACATGCCAGGCTTCCCTGTCCATCACCAACTCTTAGAGCTTGCTCAAACTCATGTCCATCGAATCGGTGATGCCATCCAACCATCTCATCCTCTGTCATCCCCTTCTCCTCCCACCTTCAATCTTTCCCAGCATCAGGGTCTTTTCAAATGAGTCAGTTCTTCACATCAGGTGGCCAAAGTATTGGAGTTCAGCTTCAGCCTCAGTCCTTCCAATAAATATTCAGGACTGATTTCCTTTAGGATGGACTGGTTGGATCTCCTTGCAGTCCAAGGGACTCTCAAGAGTCTTCTCCAACACCACAGTTTAAAAGCATCAATTCTTCGGCACTCAGCTTTCTTTATAGTCCAACTCTCACATCCATACATGACTACTGGAAAAAGCATAGCTTTGGCTGGATGGACCTTTGTCAGCAAAGTAATATCTGTGCTTTTTAGTCTGCTGTCCAGGTTGATCATAGCTTTTCTTCAAAGGAGCAAGCATCTTTTAATTTCATGGCAGCAGTCATCATCTGCAGTGATTTTGGAGCCCAACAAAATAAAGTATCTCACTGTTTCCATTGTTTCCCCATCTATTTGCCATGAAGTGATGGGACCGGATGCCATGAACTTCATTTTCTGAATGATGAGTTTTAAGCCAGCTTTTTCACTCTCCTCTTTCAGTTTCATCAAGAGGCTCTTTAGTTCATCTTCACTTTCTGCCATAAGGTTGGTGTCATCCGTGTATCTGAGGTTATTGACGTTTCTCCCAACAAACTTGATTCCAGCTTGTGTTTCATCCAGTTTGGCAATTCACATGAAATACTCTGCATATAAGTTAAATAAGCTGTGTGGCAAAATGTAGCCTTGATGTACTCCTTTTCTGATTTGGAACCAGTCTGTTTTTCCATGTCTGGTTCTAAAGTATTGCTTCTTGACCTGCATACAGATTTCTCAGGAGGCAGGTCAGGTGGTCTGGTATTCCATCTCTTGAATTTTCCACTGTTTGTTGTGATCTACACAGTCAAAGGCTTTGGCATAGTCAATAAAGCAGAAGTAAATGTTTTTCTCAAACTCTTGCTTTTTCGATGATCCAGCAGATATTGGCAATTTGATCTCTGGTTCCTCTGCCTTTTCTAAAACCACCTTGAACATCTGGAAGTTCACTGTTCATGTACTATTGAAGCCTGGCTTGGAGAATTTTGACCATTACTTTGCTAGTGTGTGAGATGAGTGCAATTGTGTGGTAGTAATCCCAGGGATGGGGGAGCCTGGTGGGCTGTCATCTCTGGAGTCGCACAGAGTTGGACACAACTGAAGCAACTTAGCAGCAGCAGCATGAGCATTCTTTGGCATTGCCTTTCTTTGAGATTGGAATGAAAATTGACTTTTCCAGTCCTGTGGCCACTGCTGAGTTTTCTAAATTTGCTTGGCATATTGAGTGCAGCACTTCCACAACATCATCTTTTAGGATTTGAAATAGCTCAACTGAAAATTCATCACCTCCACTTGCTTTGTTCATGGTGATGCTTCCTAGGGTCCACTTGACTTTGCATTCCAGGATGTCTGGGTCTAGGTGAGTAATCACACCATCATGGTTATCCGGGTCATTGAAGACCTTTTTTGTACAGTTCTTCTGTGTATTCTTGCCACCTCTTCTTAATATCTTCTGCTTCTGTTAGGTCCATACCATTTCTGTCCTTCATTGTGCCCATCTTTGCATGAAATTTTCCCTAGAATGTAATAGGCCCAGTGAATACAGAGTTTATGAAAGCTTGGGTGAACTGCTTATAGAAGGAACCTTGTTGGTAGAGTATATAGAGTGTATGAGATGAGTTGGAGGAAGTGACCAAAGTAGTCACTGGAACATTTTAAGTAGGGTATAAGCATTGCCAGATTTGTGCTTTCTAAAAGTTAAGTAGAATCAGGAATTACAAGGGAATGTAGAAACTGCTGAGTTAAAGAGGTGACCACTCTGGCTGTATTGCAAAAGGTGATGAAAAAGTGATATGGAGACCAGATAGGAGATGACTGCTGTGGTCTGAGCAAGGATGGCAAGGACCTTGAATAAGGATGGTGCTGTTGAAATCAGTAGGCGAGTGGATTCAAATAATATAGAAAAATAGAATTGATAGAAATTGGAGATCAATTATAGTCATAAATGGAGTTAATCCCATTTATATCTCCTGTAAGTTGATATCTAAGTAATTTATTTAGAGTAGACTTGGATTATTTGAGCTCAACTTAATTGTGAGTGAAGCTTCTAACAAATCCTCTGTAAACTGAATACTTTATTCAAAATATATAGACATAGCCCAGAATAAATTGTTGCTTCTCCAGAGGCACTATTTTGAATGAAGTTTCATACAAAATAAATATTTTATGATGATGAACAAAGCATACTTCAAATTAAAACATGCAATAATATTAATTAAACAGAAGTTGTAAATTGATGTTGGCATACATCTTAACCTTCATTCATTTTTATGAAACTGCATTATTAATGTCCCTTCTAAAAAGAAAAAGATTAAATAGCTTTTGTCATTAAAATATATGTGCTTATCCTCCTTTTGTCGGATAAAGGTGATTATGAAACTGTTACGAGAAACAAGCTAAAAATGATAGAGGTTTGTTTTGTCAGCCTCATTTTATTTATGGTATTATTTCTTATTTTGTGATAATTGGAGAAGCGTGTTTGATAATATATGCTTATTGTAGTGCTGTATAGTAAGTTTCCTGTTATAAAATGTGTATTATAAATCATTGGGGGAAAAGGGATACTTTTTTACGAATAAAGTCATAAATCTCACACAAATGCAAACTTTGTCACATTCACTAGTTAATGAGAAAATTAGTAAGTTCAAAGGACAATTTAAAGAACACGCACATATGCCAACAATCAAGAATGTTGAATGCATTTACAAACATGCATATTGTATGATGTTGCTTATATGTGGACTCTAAAAAAAGTATACAAATGCACTTATTTGCAAAACAGAAACAGACTTACAGACTTGAGAGAATAAATTTGTGATTATGGAGTGGGATGGGGGGGAAGGGTGAAGGGTGTGAGTTGGGGAGTTTGGGATTGACATGTACACACTAATATATTTTGAATGGTCCAATAAGGGCCTACAGCATAGCACAGAGAACTCTGGGAAATATTATGTAACAACCTAAATGGGAAAATAATTTGAAAAGAGAATATATATATATGTGTGTATGTATCAATTATATATATATATATATATAAATAACCGAATCACTTTGCTGTACACATGAAACTAAAACAGCATTGTAAATCAACTATGTGCCAATATAAAATAAAACAAAACCAAAAGAAAGATGCAAAGCAGATCCATATATATATATAGGGAAATAATCTATTACAATCCACTAAAAATTTCATTTGTATTACTATCTGCTTTCTATATCTTCACAGAGTTTTAAAATAGCTCAAAGATGATAAAAGGCACGTTTCACCCATTTCAAAGTCTTTTACCATTTTTCTTGACATAGGAAAAGATCACAATAGACATGAAAATCTGAGAAACATACTGTCAGAGAGACTGCCTCCCCATGGAGGTTCCCAGAGGTTTCTACAAATCTCCTTTTCCTTGCTTAAAGGTTTGTGGTATATCATTAAAGTTTTGAGTGGGAGAATAAACATGTATTCCTTTGTTAATTTTGTCAGAAACTATATTGAGAATTTAGTCTGTGCCAACTGCTTAGTGCCTGCTTATTGGTACTCTAATAGCATAGAAATAATATTGTGCCTGCCTTCATGGAACTTACATTCTAAAAGGGAATACAAAAAGTATCCAGGCAATCAGAGTACTGTGATAGGACCAGGGTGATAGATTAGTGAGGTACTTTAGAGGAAATCAACCTAGACAACCATCTGAAAAGTGACTGGGAATTATGCTGGTTAATAAGATAAAGGCAATAAGCATTTCAGAAACATGATGTGTGATGGATGGGCTGGGGTATAAGTGAGAACCATGATATAGGAGAGCTTACAGAACTTTAGCATCTCATAGCTCACTTAATGCCTCCAAATCACATTGCCAGTTTGGCATATATGTATCACAAGGCTAGAAGGAAAATTTCAAAGGTCACTTGCCATTTTTCTCTTTCTGAATTTAAAAAATTTTTAAGTTATCATTATTTCTATACTTCATCTTGAAATGATGAGACAATGTAGGGAAATAATCCAAACATTTAGATTTTCAGTTCAGTTCATTCACTTAGTCGTGTCCAACTCTTTGCAACCCCATGGACTGCAGCATGCCAGGCTTCCCTGTCTATCACCAACTCCAGAGCTTGCTCAAACTCATGTCCATAGACTTGGTGATGCCATCCAACTATCTCATCCTCTGTCGTCCCCTTCTCCTCCTGCCTTCAATCTTTCCCAGCATCAGGGTCTTTTCTAATGAGTCAGCTCTTTGCATCACGTGGCCAAAGTATTGGAGTTTCAGCTTCAGCATCAGTCC